>NC_136071.1:1172267355-1173009855 GCF_964261635.1 Lissotriton helveticus
AAGAGTTCACCAACTGGCGTAGTTGCATCAAGAGGCATCCACTCTCTTACAGAAATTAGCCATAGAAGAGGTTCCTCCATCACAACAAGGAAAAGGAGTGTACTTCAGATACTTCCTGGTACAAAAGAAGGGTCAAAAAGTGAGTTTCAGACCTATTCTGGATCTTTGTTCCTTCGTTCCCTCAACAAAGTCATCCTAAAGTCATCCTAAAAGAGACGTTTCGTATGCTGGCGCTCCATCAAATATATGTCCATCTTCAAAAGGGGATTGGATGTGCTCGACAGACCTTCAGGACGCCTTCGACACCTGATGTTCCTGCGCTTCCTGGTAGGCTCCAAGCATTATCAGTTCAGAGTCCTACCGTTCTGTTCGGCCTAAAATCTGCACCTCGAGGATTCAGAAAATGCATGGCAGTAGTAGCCTCTGCTCTACGTCTCCAAGGTCTGTTCGTCTATCCATACCTTGATGACTGGCTTCTAAAGAGCTCATCTCCTCAAACAGTGAAAAACTATTGAAACTGCCTGAACTTGCTACAACGTTTGGGAGAAATCAATCCATCAGCCCACTCAAAGAATTCACTACCTGGTGGTAGTGCCTTCCACCAACCTCCTCTGACACAATCTTTTTAAAAAAAACTTTTTATTGGCATTTTGAATCAACATAGGCATTATTGGCAGATCAAACTAAATTTCCCACACCATCAAGCATCCCCCCCTGCACCCCTCCACCCACCTCAAAAGTATCCCGGTTAACGGTTCAACATTATCTGTCCCTGTGCCACCAAACGGAGGCTCATCACATGTTCGTGTCTTCCAGGGAGACCCCGCAATCCTCTGACACAATCTTTGAACACAGACGCCTCACTTCAGGGTTGGGGAGCATCCATGGGTCGTCTTCAAACTCAGGGCAGGTGGTTGAGCAAAGAACAAGCATATCATATAAACATGCTGGAGCTACCTGCATTGCATCTAGCCCTCAAGGCGTTCTACCCGTCCATACAGTCCAAGTCCATAATAGTACTGATAGACAACACGACCGCCACGTACTATCTAAATAAGCAGGGGGGAACTCGCTCTCGCCCACTGTTGCTGGAGGCTCAAGTGATCTGGCATTGGCTCCTGGCCAGGCAGCTCTCAATCACAGCAGTCCATCTGCCAGGGGAGCAAAATTCTCAGGTGGACTCTCTAAGTCGTCACTTCTACGATCAACAAGACTGGGTTCTACACGACGAAGTGGTGGCGGACATTTTTCAACATCGATCTCTTTGCGGGCGAGTCAAACAAAAAATGCCATGCCTTCGCGTCAAGGTTTTACCGAGCAGGATCGATAGGGAATGCCCTTTTCATCGACTGGTCAGGAACCTTTGTTTATGCTTTTCCACCTCTTCCACTCATCCCGAAGGTCATAACCAAACTCGCACTTTCCAGGCGGAAGATGATTTTAATAGCACCAGACTGGCCACGGCAGTGGTGATACCCGGACCTTTTGCATCTCTGAGAGTGTCCACACAGGAGGCTTCCGTGCAGACCGGACTTTCTGGCCAAAATGAACGGGAGGATCCATCATTCCAACCTTCCCTTGTTGAATGTAGCAGCATGGCTCCTGAGGTCCTCCAGAATGGCCACCAAAACCTTCCGCAGGATGCACATTTTGAGGGAATCCAGAAGACCTTTCACAAGACATTCCTATTCTTTTAAATGGAAAATGTTTTATTTGTGGTGTGTAGGTAATGGTCTCCAACCTACCAAGAGGCAAGAGGAGGTAATTTTGCCCTATCGCTTCCATTTAGCCAAGTCAGGTCTTAAATTTGCTTCCATTAAAGTACACCTGGCTGCCATTATGGCATACAGAAAGTCTCCAAATCAACCTCCTTTCTTACGGCTCCAGGTGGTTAAGGATTTATTTCCTTCAGTGTTTAAAGAAAGTTTTTCACCCTATATGGCCTCCTTCACGTCCTTGGGAGTTGAGCCTGGTACTTTCTAAGCTGATAGCCCCCCATTTGAGCCTTTTCACAAAGCGACCCTTCAGCTGCTTACATGGAAAGCAGCCTTTTTGGTGGTGATTACTTCAGCTCATAGAGTGAGAGAAATTCAGGCTCTCTGTTCCTAGGAACCGTACACGGTTTTTCCCCACAACATAGTTGTTTTATGAACCCACCTCTACTTCCTTCCGATGGTGCTGCCTGTTTTTTAAGTCAATCAGAGTATTTCACTACCTTCTTCCTTTCCCAATTCCTCTACGCAAGATGAAAGGTCTCTCCATTCCCTAGACCTTAAAAGAGTTCTGAAATTCTACTTAGAACAGGTTTTCCAGCCTCCAAGCGTTCCGTTTCCAGATGGATAGTGTCTTGCATCAAGGTAGCTTACCAATTGGCAAATAATCTCTTCTGGCTTCTCCTAAAGCACATTCCACTAGGGGGGAGGCAACTACAATAGCTTTTCTGCAGAATGTCCCAATGGCTGAAATCAGCAACACTGCCACCTGTAAATTGGTACATACTTTCACGAGACACTAGTGTCTCAACTCTGATTACAGAGCAGATTCAAGTGTGCCAAGCCTCCTTGAGGAATTTATTTCAATGCTAAAGTCATTTGAATTGATTCTTTGATGTTACTGTCATTTATGGTAGTCATTTGCCCGCAGGAAGAGGGGGTGGGCTTACTCCTCGATTCAAGTGCTAATGACTATTAATGAGGATCCCCTGGAAGCGAAGGATAAGTTACTTACCTGTAATCCTAGTTCTCATTCAGGGGTATCCTCATCAAAGCCATAAGCAACCTTCCAACCTCCCAGGGCAAATTATTCAAAAGTATGTAATCTCTTTGTGCCCTGACCACTGGGACTCCACATAGAACAACTGACCTGTCACCCCTGAGTCATGATTGGAAGCTAGGGGTCATGGCTGCCATAAAGGCACTGTGCCCGTTTTTGGGTTTCTACATTTGCTTTCAGTTTCTAAGCTGTTGAAGTTCCAATGCAGCCTATGGGCTAATAATGCCTGTCTGTTTCTTTGCAGGACTACTTTTATTCTATTCATTAAAAGCAGTTCCAGTGTATTTTGGTCTTCTTGGTTGGTTTGTGTACGTGCAAAGACAAGGTCTCACAGCATTGCTTAGCCTATTGGGTGTTTTTTTTCCGAGGCTCAATTGATTGGTTAAAAAAGTATTATATGTATATATATATATATATATTTATATAGAACTGTATATATATGTTTTCATACATAATTATTGTATATTTTCCAGGGTCCCGCACGTGGGCGGGAATATTCAAATGCTTATGACTTGGATGAGGATACCCCTGGAAGAGAACTTATCCTTCTGATCCTTAACCCTATTACCTTCTTTCAATTTTTGCTATATTTTAAGGGAGATGTTCGCCTGCAGAACGTTCCTCTTGGTTTGCAATTTGGCTCAAAACAGCATTATGGTATGCTTTTTGCTGTGTAACTTCACCAGATGTGGTGTTCCTGCCTTTGCACGCCTTAATTCTTAGGGTTTTTTTCTACCAATGACAGGCTGAAATTCTTTGAGGCCCTACATGTTTTTTTTCCTACCCGTAGGTACGTTTATTTACTGACCTCTGCTGAGGAGACCCTCACTCAAGATATTTCGTTCACTTGTTTATTTCTCATGTGAAATTGATTACCTGCGTAACCCGCTTATAGAAGCGTTTGCAGTAGGCTTATTGCCTTTTCTTTTCACTAAGCGTGGGACTCTGTTGATACAGGACCTGACCTGTTATTTCAATGGAACTTCCGTTTCTTGGATCACGGTTTTCTTCCGGTAACATCTTGCCTTATTTCAGCAAGTTGCATCGATTAGATTCGAAGGTACACAGCATTTAGTTCCCTCCTTTTGGAGGTTTTTTTCCTCTGCTTGTTTCGGGGTTGTATTCTTCAATTGTTGCAGATTGAAAGATTTTTATTTTTGATACCTTCCATTTGTATGGCATCAAGGTATTTTTATTCCTGCAGGTTTACCATGCTCCACCTGTAGGATAAAGGGTGTATCCATCTATGTGGATTTTTGGCGTCTCTTACACCTACGTTGTCTGTGTTTCATTTTTGTGGTTTTCTTTTACAAGAAACATCTTTTCTAGTGTTCTTCCTTTTAAAGAGCATGTTACACTTATCACTCATGAGGTAATAAAGTTAGGTTGGGAATTTCTGCCAATTACTGTTTTTTGGGGTGGCAGGTTTTTTCCCCTTTCTTCTTTGAGTGATTCTCATCTGATTTACTGACAGGCTAAAGTCATATAGTCATTTGAAGGAAGTGCTCTTTCCGGCCCCTCCCTTCAATGTTCTGTTATTATGTCATGTTGTGGAGCTCCAACTCCTTTCTATTTGGGACTGGGTATTCCTATTATGTACAGGCAGGTTTTCTAGTAGTACATTTTGGATATAATTCTACTTTTTGTAAGGGAACAGCGTACGTAGCAAAATTAAATGTTTGCCTGTCACTGGTTAGGAGAATGTCTTCTTCACAGGTCCTTACTTATATGTATGGAGTCCGTATATTGATGTACACAATCATTGGGCGATGAATATGCAGATTTGCAAAGGTGTTTTCTATTTTGTGGATACACATATTTATGGCATATGTATATCTGTATAATTGTTACCTTTCTGTTGGAAGACACTTAGTATTGGACTTTAAATGCATCTTTTCTAGCTTGCAGCTTATTTATATGCTATTCTTACATGCTAGGTGAACCTTGCAGTTCACTCTGGCTTTCAATTTTTTTCTTCAAGGAGAGGTCTGGATTTTAGCAGTCCTTGTTCTTATTTTGTCATTCAGGCATTTTCATGTATACTTTTTTATCCATGGTCCACTATAACCTTGTTTAGAAATCCCTTGTTTGAGGGCCTTTCAGGCTCATGGCCCTTCAGCTGTGATTAAGAAGGTACTTTAATTATGACATTTTAGTGGCCGACACCATTCTTTTATTTTTTTTATTTTTAACCCCTTCTATGCGCACGACGGCCAGGAGCCGTCGTCTGCAACAGTGCTCATGTGCGCACAACGGCTCCCGGACGTCATGGCACGCAGCACCGGAAATCCTTCTTCACCCCTAAAGCCTCGTGGAGCTGGGGAAGAGCTTCCCCAGCTCCCGAGCTCCCCTGAGCACATAGAAACTCAGGAGAGGTATCGTTGGAAAGGGGAGAATACCCTAGTGGATCCCAGCTTGGGGATTGCCCAAGGAGGGCGATCCCCAAGCAGGGATCCACCCACTAGCGCACCGGGGAGGGGGGATGCGGCCCCTTGGGCAAGGGCCTTTGCTCCCCCATAAATATGTGGGTATGATTACTCTTTCTGCCCCCCCCGGGGGGTAGATGGGGTCAGTAGCCCCCAATCTGCCCCCTCGGGGGGGGGCAGAAAACCCATTAGACACCAGGGAATTTTCACGGGCATATTTATTAGGGGTGGGGGCTGCCCAAAACGGGCATGCCAATGCCCCAACCCCCCTGGCTGCAAAATTACAGTCTTGCTGCCCCTCCTGGGGGGCAGATGGGTGCAGTAGCCCCCAATCCTCCCCCTCCCACCCCCCGGGGGGGCAGAAAGCCCACTAGATACCAGGGATTTAAAAAAAGATATAATTATTGGTGGGGGCTGCCCAATATGGGTATGCCAAATATGGGCATGCCAATGCTCCCACCCCGCTGCAAAGGTACAGTCTTTCTACCCCTCTTGAGGGGCAGTAGACCCCAATCTGCCCACCCGGGGAGGGCAGAAAGCCCACTAGATACCAGGGATTTTATTTATTTTTTATTATAATTTGGGGTAGGGGCTGCCCAATGTGGGCATGCCAATGCCCCCCGCCACAAAGGTACAGTCTTTCTGCCCCTCCTGGGGGGCAGATGGGGGCATTAACCCCCAATCTGCCCCCCTGTGGAGCAAAAAGCCTACTAGGCGCCAGGGATTTTTTGGGGCGAATTTGAATTAGGGTGGGGCTGCCTAAAATGGGCAAGCCAATGTCCCCACCCATCCCCCGCAAAAAGTACAGCCTTTCTGCCCTCCTGGGGGGCATATGGGGGCATAAGACCCCAATCTGCCCCACCCAGGTGGGCAAAAAGCCCACTAGACGGCAGGGATTTTTTGGGACAAATTTTAATTAGGGTGGGGGCATTTGCATGCTCTTTTTGGGCAGCCCCCACCCTAAATAAAATTTGCCCAAAAAAATCCATGGAGTCTAGTGGGCTATCTGTTAGCACCCAATCTGCCCCACTGGGGGGGGGCAAAAAGCCTACTAGACGCTAGGTATTTCCTTGGGCAATTTGAATTAGGTGGGGGCTGCCCAAAACCCATGCCCCCACCCCATCCCCTGCAATAATTACAGCCTTTCTGCCCTCCCTGGGGGGCAGATGGGGCAGTAGCCCCCAATCTGCCTCCGGGGGGGGTCAAAAAGCCCACTAGACGCCAGGGATTTTTTTGTGTACATTTTAATTAGGGTAGGGGCTGCCCAAGAAGGGCATGCCAATACCCCCACCCCCATTCGCAAAAATTACAGCCTTTCTGCCCCCCCTGGGGGAAAGATGGGGCAGTAGCCCCCAATCTGCCCCCCCCCCACTCCCAGAGGGGGCAAAAAGCCCACTAGATGCCAACGATTACGCTGGCTTTTTTTATGCCTTTGGTGGGGGCTGCCTAGAATGGGCATACCAATGCCCCCACCTCCTAAAAAAATAGCCACATTGTTTCTGCCCCTGTAGTGTAGTTCCTATATTCCCAATAGGCTCTGCGCATTGGAATAATATAAACAGCAGTTTAGACGTAGGACTGAGGTCATCTAGGTCTCTACTGACTATATTAGACTTAATTAGTTTTGCCAGCTAGCTCAGAGGTCACTAGAAACTTTCTCGAATGTTCAGGAAAGAGTTAACTCTCCTGATTTAGACAAGAAGGGATTAGTTTCTGACAACTGCATAAACATGACAACTTTGCTCCCTCAGAATAAAGAGTATATCTCTAGAGTCGTGTGAAAACAATAGACAACTATTTCACTCAGTCAATCGTGCATGCTTAATTTCACCAGAGTGCAGAGAAATAGAGAGACGGGCGTTTTCAATAAAAGGTGTTATTTATTGAGCAGTCTTCTTTCTCATGCAAGAGAAATGAATTGCCACAATTGCAATACTTATCATAAAGTAAAGTGCGTCCAGTAAAAGTAGTATTATGAAATAATACTGTAAAAGCATTGATATGGTTTCTTAGCCATATGATACTTTAAAATGGGTAAAATATATACATACATAAAAACATTGACTAACGTACTCAACTGGTGCTTCTAATATACGCCTACCCCGGTGTACCTGACCTAAGCCTAATACGTGGGAAGGAGTAAGTAAGTTGCAGTTTAAGTTAAGTTGGTTTTTGCCAAGGAATCTGAATCAAGAATTCTCTTAAGGGTTTAGTCAGCTCCGTACCTTGGTTCTAGAATGAAGGAGGTCTTGTATCTCGTGTCTCAGGACTCGATCTCCCAGCAACCCGCAAGGGTGACTGGAAACACCGGAGCTGGATTTCTCGGCAAGAGAAAAGACAGCGTCTCTCTCAGTGCGTCATGGGAGGGTCGGCTTCCTTCGGCTCTCATATCAGCTGGGCGTCGGGCAAGTAGATAGCCGCTCTGCTCCAAACCACCGTGTGTTTGCTTAAGACAACGTTGGTATATTTATACCTGAAAGGTGCCGTGTTTGACGTAAGGTTGGACTTAAGACGTCACTAAGAACTAACAGTTCTTTCTGGACTCCAGGAGTTCTTGTGCAAATCAAAACAAAAGCAGGGGGAATTCCCGGGCTGCTGGAGGCTTGGTTTGTTTAAAGAACTACTTGTACTTTCTAGGAGTCTATGGGAGTAGCCTTGCCGTATTTGGACTGCATGGGCTATGACTAGATTTGGGCATGATTCCTATGCCTTTATAAGGATATGTTTTATTATAACCACATAAGGGCATGAATCGGGGATATCTAATTAGGGTCCTAGATAGATTCACAACACCCACTCCATGTATTAGGTCAATCATTACTAAATACTAAGCAATACTAAACATATAACGATGCATGTGTTTTCCAACCCACCCCAAAATACATAAATTGCATTTGAAATAGTGTATGGTATATAAACGAAAATGACTATTGGTACTGTACGTTTTTTAAGCAGTGGTATCATTCAGTTAAATGCATATATATCTCAGCTGAATGAATTGCGAAAATTACACATGAAATGGCTCTAAATACAGAAAAGAAGGTCGAGACCATTTCATCACATATTTATACAAGACTGTACATGTACTAGAGGTTGAGATAAAATATTGTCTCTAGTATCTCTAAAAATAGAAGCTCTGTTCTCTAAGAATAGTTCTACTTTAAGCAGAGTACCATGTGCCAAAAAAAAGGTAAATATTTTGAAAATGGAAAAATAATAATTTCGCTTTCAGGGGAAAAAATAGTTCCAAATGTTTTCAGTAGTTTTGTTTATCAAAATTGAAGGCCGAATTCAGAGTTCAGGGAATGCTGTGTGCTCATTGTTTTAAAAGTTATTCATTTTGTTCAGTGGAGAACATCATATCAGACAGGCTTGCGAAAAATTGGTCTACAATATCAGGTGAAAGTTCGACCAAGTTCGAAAATGCTGAAATTGTGCATATGTGAGAATGATTGCTATCATCGATGTCGAGATCAGCAATGCTCACAGAAGGTTGTACCTGTTTGGTGCTGCTTTCCTCTCGTACTTCACCGCCACCTACTCGTAATGGTGAAGTCTCAACGAATGCCGTCATCAGAATAGGTAGCCGCTGGGGACAACACGTTGCATGAGTCGTTACCGGACCTAGCAAAGTATCGATATCCATTGGTACTGCTGATGGTAGTGTAAGACAGACGTCTAACACGCATTCTTCTCCGCATAGCAGACATCGAAGCACAGGTAAGATGCAATCTTGCCAGATTGGTCAGAATGAAAGAAACCATGTTGCACTCAGATCTCTTAGCCAGGCTAATCCGAGGACTCTAGTGATTTGGTCTCGGTAACGTATTGCTAGGATCGTTTCTTCCATTGTAGCTGGAGTTTTGTCTGTGGCTTGGCTTGCCATATCGGAGCAGAAGGATCAAAAATAAAATTCCTGCTACGAGTCCCAAAAGAAGAGGCAGGCCGCCGAAAAAGGAATGGACAGAATTCGGGAAAATGCCCAGAACTGTTTCAAAGGGTGCTAACAGTCCCGAAACAATTGTCTTAAATACATGTGCGATGCCACTGGTATAAGACATGTTTAAGATTTGACCTAACATTTCTACGAAATGCACCGGGCAATTTGTTGTATCTCTGCTGCTGTCCTTGCAACTTGCAGATCATACGTCTCTTTGGACGAGGTTAAAGGCACAGTTGTCTGTAAAAGAATGGACTTTATTCTGCTTAAAGTATCAATTCGAATAGAAGAGATATTCAAAGAAGGCCATATTGCAGCCTCCATGTCTGGATTGCTGTTTGGATACAATACTTGCATACAGCAAGTGACCATGGAACTAACGCTCAAGAGATAGGCTTTTCCTGGCACCATGCCACAACAGCTGTGGTCACTTATTAGAACATAACTGCCGTTGGAAAGCTGTCTGAAAAATGGCTCTATCTGTGTTGCAGGAGTGCCGTGCAGGTGACATGAAAGGTTATTTGATGAACCTTCGCAGGCTTCATGTAAGTTAATACCTTGACACAGAAGTGTACCGCTTAGTGATTCTTTACAATTGTTACCACTAAGAAATACCTCTTTTTTCCCTTCACTATAACATTTGTGTGTATAAGGTAAATTCCATGTTGACTTGATGTATCCTTTACCCAACTTTTCATACAGGCCTGCTGGTATATATTTTTGGCAATACTTAAACTGGAAAGTTGTTTTTGGGATTGTAATCGTTCCATGTATTATCGATTCAATGACAGGTCTCTCTGACATTGTCAATGGTAATCTCTCAAGTTTTTCAATGCTCAGAATCGTATAGTCTGCTCCTTTTTGTGCCAAACTGATTTGTTTATCAGTAAGGTTAAAGAGAGAAAATAATGACGTTATGTTGATTAGACGCCATGGCACGTAGCCTGAACGCAGGTCTTGCAACGTCCAGCCTAGCTGTACAATAGAACGCAATTGGGACTGACCATGTTGTAACATTAGCAAGTCCTGCTCTATTATATCAATAGCAGATGATACAATGCTGTCCAGTGAATATATTCTGGAGGACAGGGTTGTTAACCCATTGTCCACTACAGAAAGTGATTTTTCCAAATTTATACGATCAATTTCTCGTATTTTTTCAGCTGTTTCAATTTGTGTTACTTTCCAAGCTTCGTTGTAAGCAGCGTTTATACCGGCGTATATGAAACGTTTTTGACGCTGTTTGCGTGGTCCCAGTATGAAATCACGCAAGTCAGCACCGTCTTTAAGTAAAGTCAAGTGTTGCTTAATTTCAGCCAGTGTGGATTTCTGTAGCCATTCAAGGCATATTTTCCCTACACTGTATGTTGTAACTATCCCTGGATGTTGTCTCTGGGAGTATCTAGGGTTTGGCCTGTTCTGTTTGAACCCCTGTGTTTTGTTCAGGAATCTATTGTGACAGTTATTTGTGTCTGTGGGCCAGATCAACCATTTTTTCCAATCAGGATTTGTTCTGTTTTGGTGTAAAATATGGGATAGGTCTATCTCCACATCTGTAGTGCTATTACTATCAGGTATGGGCTTTGGAATAGACGGTTTGTTTAAATCTTTTATCTTGGCTAGGCCAAGACAGGTTGTCTGTTGAATGGTGTCATTCAGGAATATTATTTGTTCTGGGATCATACAGGCTCTAAATAATGCTTCTAGACCTTGTACCTGCCAGTCTTTTGAACCCCAGATGGTTTTTGTTTCAATGTTGTTTTTCCAAAATTCAAAACCAAATGTAGACATTATATCATAAAATTTTTCAGAATAAATCAATTTAGTATTTGTCAACATTGTTTTCATTCCTGTCTTATTTAACATTTTAAAATAAAACGTTTCTGGATCACTGTTGTTAAACCCTGAGAAGTATGTGAATTTCTCATAAAATGTTTTAGAGCTGCCTTATGGCGGTGTTGGACAATGTTCCCATTGATTATAATTTAAAACATTTCTAGGTTGAGCAGATTTATGCAAATAGTGATGACCATAGTGGTTAAAAAAGTACATTTCTTCATAGTTCGATGAACCCTGTAAATAATCATGTTCTGTAAATTTTGCGGACATTACTAAATCTGACATCATGTTATTAATATTTTCAAAGTCCCAATCATCAGATAAAGTACTTGGTGTCACAAAGTCACTTAAGGAAACCTTAAATTGATGTGGATATTTCAAGAGCTCAATCGGGCCATAGATTTCATAATCCGTTTTGTCCCATGCTACCCCACTGGGTATTGGATTGGCTGTGATGTTCACTGATGACAGTTCTCTTTTCTCGATGTGAGAGGATCTGTGAGGCTTTAGGACCAAGTTGATGTTCTGACTTGCTGTGTCCATTGTACTATATTTTCCATCAATAAATCTACCCAAACATAAAACCATGATGAGCCAAAGCAGGAGGAAAAGTACACCTAACACAATCCAAAATTGAATCCATGGTGAAATCAGATAAGTTTCTTTTAGTTGGTGAAAAAGTTCAGTCAATTTTTCCTTGAAAGTTTTTGTTGCTGGCGTTTCTTCATGCTTGCTTGGATCTTCCGAAAAGTCATCGAAATTGATGAAGTAGCCAGATGCAGTTCTGTCAATTGTTGGATTGCTTCCGGATTCTCATTAGTCTTTGCATTTTTCTTTGTTTCATTAGCATAGTCTGAGGCTCATCGTTGTAGACATGTGTTTCTTGACGAACTGTTGCAATTTGAGTTTCAAGAGGCACAAGTTCCATGGCTTTGTTGCATAGTCCTTTTTTATTCACTGCAGGTTTATCAAATGTGATTAGTCTCTCAGTTTGAACCTCTTGGATTGTAGCAAGATTTGGTCTTCTGCTACTTCTTGGGAGTCCACTGGGCCTACTACTTATTATTGGCCACATGATTGTGGTTTTACCAGGTCGATGGATACAACTCTGTTCTCCTTTTTACCAGCAAGGGGCGGTAGTAATACTGATCTTGTTCCGCTGACAGCTAAGACAGGTACTGCTTTTCTGTAAGAAGGCCCAAATTCCTTCTTCACCGTGATCTTTTCTCTGACTAGATCCCCAATCTTTGGTATCCAGACAGGTCTTGCTGGGACAGGTGGTTTCTCTTCAGTGGCTGTTGGCTTTAACTTTGTGTTACTAAGACTTCTTCTTGCTTCATTTAAGTCCGATCAGCCAAACGATCTTTGATATCAAAGGCTTTGTCTTTCACCACTGAAGTCTGACAATCTAAGTCCTGAATGTGTATTCTAGTGCCGAACAATACTTCGTAAGGAGTGATACCTTTTAGAGAATTTCTTGGCAGATTGTTAAGACTACGTTGGACACTTGTTAAATGTTTGACCCACCCATCACCCGAACCTAATACCCTCGCCGTTATTTCTTTCCACTATCGCATTTCCCTCAGGATGGAAGGGAGAAGAGTACCGCAATGCAATGCCCATGCTGGTCATGGCCTCTTTGTAAGCTCGAGAGCTTAACGCATGACCCTGGTCAGAATGCAGCATGCCAATTGCGTATATGCAGATAAAGACTCGCAAATCTTTTATAACAGTTCTGGCATTAGCCGAGCGCTGGGGCCACATCCAAATGAATCTCATGCAGGAATCCACTGCGACCATGATATATTTATAGTTGCCATCCCTTTGTAAGGGACCACAGTGGTCCAGGTAAACACATGCTAATGGTTTATCTGAGAATAAAAGGGCCGTCTGTGCTGGTCATTTCACTGTTGATACTTTCATTCTTTGGCATATTTCACATTCTAGAACATAGTTTCTAGTCTGTTTTCTCATGCGTGGCCACCAATATCTCTGTTTTAATAATGATACTGTGGCGGAAACACCAGCATGTGCAGATGCGAGCCCTTCGTGTGCCGCTAAAATTAGTCCTAACCTGTGTTCCATGTTTGGAATTGCCCTATCCCCCACTCCAGGGATTCGAGCAAAAGGAACATTATTCGCATCAGTTATGTATGAGTACTTTACTGGAAAGCCTTTCGGGAGTGTTTTTCTATCATCTTTTACTGAAGTACTGACAGCTTGCATTATATCGCTGTCTATTTTTGTTTTTGACCGGGTGATAGCAGCTACGGAAGCCGTTTGCACAGCAGCCTTCGCGGCCTCATCAGCCAATGAATTCCCCGCAACGTGAACGCCATCACGTTGATGACTCAGTGTATGTATCACGTGAGTCTTTTGTAGTTCTTTCTGTAAAAGAACTACTTGTTCCCAAAGCGTTTTATGCTTGATTGTGCCACATTTTGCATCTTTGAAGCCGTTTTGAACCCAGTTCTGCAAGTATTCATTGTAAGACTGAATGCAGTAATATGAATCGCACACTATAAGTGTAGGGAATTCGCGATCGGTATTTTCAAGCGCCATCTTAAAAGCCAGTAGTTCAGCTAGTTGAGCTGTACAATCTCCTAGCGATTGAGTTTTGGTGACCAGTGGTTTAAATTTTCCTTCGTGCCAACGACCTTTAACAATCGCGCACGCAGCACTATATGCTTGTTTACCCCCAACTGCGGGTTGTGCTGATCCGTCTGCATATATTATACAGCCGTAATGTTCCAGAGGCACGATTTCGGTTGGCAGAGGACACTCATATTCATATTGGAGAAATTCCTGTGTTTTTAAATTAGGATCAAATTCGTATCCTACGTCCGATGCAGCAAGAGAATTAACCCATTGTATCCATCTCGGATGTAGAGCTTTAGCATTCGGAATGCTTGCTCTTGTTACTGCTTCTAGGGCAGGTACTGGTGTAACGATTATTATTCGTTTACCTGGTGCAAGGGCTCTTTCTTTTGCTACAGCAGTTTGAACCGCAGTTAGAATTTTTTCAGTAGAACTCAATTTCATTTCAGCTTGTGTGTACAAGTGTGATTTGTCAGCTATTGGTACCGTTTCTCCCTCATTTGAGGTCAGGTACGTGAATCCGCATCTTCCTGGGTTGACTCGGATTACAAGGTTGCGTATGTTTTCGCAAGTTTGCAGTTTTGTTTTAGCTAACATGTCTGTTTGTAATGATCTTAAAATTTCTGTGTGTTTCTGAGTCCAATTAATTGGTTTGAAATCAGGTTTTATTAATTCATAGAGAGGTTTAACCCTCTCTGCATAATTTAGAATGTATGTTCTTCCGAAATTCAGGAAACCTAGTATTGATTGTAAGTTCTTCAGCGTTTTTGGTGCTTGGAGTACAGCACATTTCTCTAAGAAATTGTCTGCTAGGCTTTTGCCTTCACTTGATAATTCATATCCTAAAAACAGGACAGTTAGATGGGCAATTTGTGACTTTTTAAAGTTGAATTTGTACCCTTCGGCTGCGAATCCAAGTATTATGGTGTTCACTCTTTTCAAGTGTGTCTCCAGGTCGTCGTCTGTAAGATAGATGTCATCGACATATGATAATGCCTCATCATCATACATTTGTAGTAACTCTGTTACCCTTGCTGAGAATAATCCTGGGCTATTCTTGAATCCCTGTGGGAGTCGACAGAATTATTGTTGCGACCCCATTGTTGAGAAAGCGGTCAAATACCTGCTTTCAGGTGCAATGTTTTGACAAAAGAATCCATTAGAGATTTCTAATGTTGTTTTATATTTTTTGCGCACAATGTTATTCATTAGTGCTGCACTGTGTGAGTTTTGTACTGCAAATGTTTTGCACCAGGAGTTTAAGTGTCTGTAGTCCAAAAGTAGACAATATGAATTGTCTGGCTTGGAGATAGGAAACAAAGGATTGTTCATTTGTGAGGTGCATGTTTTTTTTTTTATCTTCTTGCTTAACAGGATACTGCCTTTGGGCAGTTGGTTGATTTTTTAACTGGATTTTATGGTGAGGAGAATCCTCATCCCATCCTACATGATTTTTATATAATGCAGGAGCTTGGGCCACTGCCCATTTTCTAGCAAATGTGTATTTTTTATGAATTGGAATTTGATTTGAGAAGGCAGGCATAATCATTTCTTCGCCATGAGGGCACTCCCTGACAAACTCTGGTGGCCAGTCTTTCTCAGCTAACAGGATATCATAGCCTTTAGAAAGGTTGTCCCAAAAGAGACCCTTTATTTTCCTAGTTTTATCCCCCTCTATACGCAATGTAATTTCGTATAATTTATGGAGTTTGCTAACTCTGGTATCTGCAGTTTCCACTTGAATGTACTCATTCGTGTCCACTGTCTCCAGAAGATTCATCAGGATCTTGCGAGCTATGGGTACTTCTGCTGCGCCGTCTAGCACTGTCTGGGCCCACTCTCCGTTTTTCAGTTGTGTCCTCAGTATCCTCAGCATGTTTTATTTTAATACTGGCTACCTTCTTTCTTGGAAATTGTAATTTTTTACTTTGATGAGCAGGTTCCTTGTCTTTGGACTTGACGTGCTCTTCCTTGTGTTCTGAACGTCCTCTTCTTTCCGACTTCTGTGAGGAAGTCTGAAAAGATCGAGAGGGACGTGTATCAATATCTTGATATCTGTCAGGTTTTCTCAATGTTTCCCTATTTCTAAGGTTGAATCTTTTCTCAGAGGGCTCCCTCTGGGGAGACTTGCCACCTCGTTCTGGAGATCTATCTCTCCGTTGACGAGACCTTCCTCTGGACTGGAATCGTTTTTCCCTGGGAGTGGATTGTTTATTACCATCCCAACTCTTTTTTGAAGTATTGAGATTATTTTTAATAAATGTTTTCAGGATTTTCAATTAGTTGGGGTTTTACTGGTTTCCCACCCAAACTATCTCTACCTAGTTCTTCATAGGATTTTTCTATGATTCTGGCAAGTTCAAAAGGTTGTTCTGCTATATCTGTTTCTTTCAATTTCTGGCGGATCGCCACAGATGCTGCTTCTCCTTTTATGTTGGCTAATAATATAGCCGAGACCTGCTTGAAATCTTTCAGTAATTTCATACCCAGAGTTAAAGCAGGTTCTGGACCGTATGTCTTAGCACATCTGGTATAACCGCCATGGACGGAACACCATGTGTTTTTGTGTAAATCGAAGCAAAGACTGTGCCCCAAGTGTCACAGTCCTCCACATGTGGTGCGATCCCCATTGGAAGGCAGATAGTCAGAATTCTGTGTTTCTCATGAGGGTGGTATCAGGAAATACCGCCTCTGTTTGAGTGGTTTTCTGGGCGAACCAGAATGGAATCTGTTCCCGTTTTGCGGGAATTTTGCCAATGGCTGATTGTATATTCTGTGGTGTGATTTTGTTTGTGTTCCCCTGATGAGGGGTGATCTGTGGAATTTTTATTGTTGGTTGGACTGTTGAAGTCTGCATGACATACTGGACCAATTGTCTATGTATTTTAATTAATAGTTTTAGCTGAGCTAATAGTTCTCCGTTTGACATCTTTTCAATGTCGGGATGTGGTGTGTAGCTGGCTAGAACCGGTCACATGGCTCCTGGTCTACCTAGTGGACCTAGCCTGGAGATGTGATTTTGATGTTTTAGGGCGCCATTAAACCAGAGCAGGTGCTCTTGGTAAGTTAGTGGGATTTCAACGTCCTCGAAAGGAGCGTATTCCTCTGGAGATTCCTCTATTTTGTAATAGTGGAATTTGTGTGTCACAGCGTGTGCTGCTGGAAAATGTATCCATGAATAGAATACCTCTGTCTGCTGATATTCATGTGCCTCTACCACGAATATTACTGTACCACCTCGTGATGATACTCCATTTTCTATAAGTTTTTTAGTTACAGTTTTTCTTACATTTACCGAAATGATTCAAATAGCATTTGGGTTATTTTCTTGGAGACTTGTGTCATCCGCAAGGAGTTGAGCTGCTAATCTAGCTTCCTCCCTTTCGTCTTCACTTTCCGTCATTTTTACTAACAGAAAGTTTTTGTTGCAGATCAAGTTTCAAGGGAAACAAAGATTAGGTGCACAATATTTTGGAACACTGTATCCTTCAACGTTGACTAAACCAAAAACTAATACATAGGAATATCTTCCTACTAAGTTCCGGGGGATATTAACCTTTTACCCACTCCAGACGTCTTTTGGAGTATTTACGGGAAAAAGGGGTCAGAGTGAAAAGCACGACTGAGTTACTCTAGCGTCTTGCGTTAGATTATCGCCTTACCAAACGTTGGGCGCCATGTAGTGTAGTTCCTATATTCCCAATAGGCTCTGCGCATTGGAATAATATAAACATCAGTTTAGACTTAGGACTGAGGTCATCTAGGTCTCTACTGGCTATATTAGACTTAATTAGTTTTGCCAGCTAGCTCAGAGGTCACTAGAAACTTTCTCGAATGTTCAGGAAAGAGTTAACTCTCCTGATTTAGACAAGAAGGGATTAGTTTCTGACAACCGCATAAACATGACAACTTTGCTCCCTCAGAATAAAGAGTATATCTCTAGAGTCGTGTGAAAACAATAGACAACTATTTCACTCAGTCAATCGTGCATGCTTAATTTTACCAGAGTGCAGAGAAATAGAGAGACGGGCGTTTTCAATAAAAGGTGTTATTTATTGAGCAGTCTTCTTTCTCATGCAAGAGAAATGAATTGCCACAATTGCAATACTTATCATAAAGTAAAGTGCGTACAGTAAAAGTAGTATTATGAAATAATACTGTAAAAGCATTGATAAGGTTTCTTAGCCATATGATACTTTAAAATGGGTAAAATATATACATACATAAAAACATTGACTAACGTACTCAACTGGTGCTTCTAATATACGCCTACCCCGGTGTACCTGACCTAAGCCTAATACGTGGGAAGGAGTAAGTAAGTTGCAGTTTAAGTTAAGTTGGTTTCTGCCAAGGAATCTGAATCAAGAATTCTCTTAAGGGTTTAGTCAGCTCCGTACCTTGGTTCTAAAATGAAGGAGGTCTTGTATCTCGTGTCTCAGGACTAGATCTCCCAGCAACCCGCAAGGGTGACTGGAAACACCGGAGCTGGATTTCTCGGCAAGAGAAAAGACAGCGTCTCTCTCAGTGCGTCAAGGGAGGGTCGGCTTCCTTCGGCTCTCGCATCAGCTGGGCGTTGGGCAAGTAGATAGCCGCTCTGCTCCAAACCACTGTGTGTTTGCTTAAAGCAACGTTGGTATATTTATACCTGAAAGGTGCCGTGTTTGATGTAAGGTTGGACATAAGACGTCACTAAGAACTAACAGTTCTTTCTGGACTCCAGGAGTTCTTGTGCAAATCAAAACAAAAGCAGGGGGAATTCCCAGGCTGCTGGAGGCTTGGTTTGTTTAAAGAACACATTGTACTTTCTAGGAGTCTATGGGAGTTGCCTTGCCGTATTTGGACTGCATGGGCTATGACTAGATATGGGCATGATTCCTATGCCTTTATAAGGATATGTTTTATTATAACCAGATAAGGGCATGAATCGGGGATATCTAATTAGGGTCCTAGATAGATTCACAACACCCCCCTTGGGGGCATATCAGGGCAACCCCACCCCCCGATATCACCCCCAGGGCGGCATAAAGCCTACTAGGCACGGACTTGTTTTTAGCAATGTGCCTACCTGTGGATTTTGGGCCATAGCGCAGCCAGCACATAGGGAAATCGACACCCAGGGGAATCAAGGATGGGATGCTCTCACCAGGTTCTGTTACCCGGAATCCCTTGCAAACCTAAAAATTTGTATAAAAAAAACCCACATTTTCCTCATATTTCTGTGGTGGAAAGTTCTGGAATCTGCTTGTATCCACAAAATTCCACACACCCCTCGTTCCCCAAAGTCGTCTGAGAAAAATGGTACCTCACTTGCGTGGTAGGCCTAGTGGCCATGACAGGAAATGGCCCAAAACGCAATGTGAAAACTGACCCTTTTTTTACAAAGTGCCTAGCTGTAGATTTTGAACCCTAGCTCTGCCGGCACCTTGGGAAACTTAGTAAACCTATACATTTTTGAAAACTAGACACCCAGGGGAATTTGGGCATGTGTGCCGGCACCGTGATCCCACGCAAAAATGTATGCAAAAATTTATTTTTTCAGCTAAATTTGAGGTTTGCAGGGGATTGTGGGTAGGAAAACTTTAGGAGACCCACTCAAGCCATACCTCACTGGACTCCCCCAGGTGCCTAGTTTTCAGAAATGTGTGAGTTTGGTAGGTTTCCCTAGATGACCGCCGAGCCCGGGGCCAAAAACTCATGGGACCCCCTTTGCAACACCAGTTTGTTTTGTGATAGGTAATTCTGATGTTGCCTCAATAGGTTTTTGGCCCTTACCTGTCTTGGGTACTTGACCCACCCATGCAAGTGAGGAATCATTTTTATCGGGAGACCTTGGGAAACGCTGGGTGGGAGCAAATGTGTGGATCCACGTAGATTCCAGAACTTTCCCACACAAACATTTGCGAAAAAAGTGATTCTTTCAGCTAAATTTGGTGTTTGCAGGGGTATGTGGGTAGGAAACCGTTAGGGGACCCACACAAGCCAAACCTCGCTGGACTCCCCCGGTTGTCTAGTTTCCAGAAATGTGTAGGTTTGGTAGGTTTCACTAGATAGTCGCCGATCCCAGGGCCAAAAACTCATGGGGACCCCCCCTTGCAAAACCAGGTTGGTTTGTTATAGGTATTTTGATGTCGCCTCAATAGGTTTTCGGCCCTTGCCTGACACGGGTCCTCGACCCACCCACGCAAGTGGGGGACCATTTTTCTCAGAAGGCTTTATTTATTTATTTATTTATTATGCATCTTGTATCGCGCAAACTAAACCCGGAGGTGTCAAGGCGCCTAACAAAAAGATCAAAATGCAGGGCACGTCTACTCATACGCTTGTACAAAGAGGCGTGTTTTAAGGGCAGCTCTGAAAGTCTGAAGGGAGGGGAGGGACCTTAGCTCTAACGGAAGATCGTTCCACCATTTAGGAGCCAAATGGGAAAAAGCCCTACCGCCCCATCTAGTTTTCCGGATGCGTGGGACGCGGAGAAGAAGATGATTAGAGGAGCGGAGGTTCCTGCCAGGGTTGTAGTAAGACAGGATGGATCCAATGCCTGTAGGGCTACTTTTCGCCAGAGCCTTATAGACCATACACATGGACTTAAAGACTATCCGCTCCTTGATCGGAAGCCAGTGCAGCTGCTTCCTGGCCAGCGTGGCAGAAGAACGTCGAGGAAAATCAAGGACAAGTCTGGCTGCCGCATTCTGGACTACCTGCAAGCGCTGCAGCTGACTCTTATTCAGTCCAGCATACAGCGCATTGCAGTAGTCCAGACGAGAACCCAGAAGGGCGACAGCCAGTTGCCTTCTTGCCTGCAAGGAAAGTTAGTTCCTAATTTTCCTTAGGATGTGGATTATACCCCAACAGGTAGATATCGTCCTGTTGACCTGTTGGCACATACCAAGGGTGGGGTCAATCATAACCCCGAGATTTTTAGCCAAGGAGGTAGGTTTAGGGCAGGCACCCAATGAGTCAGGCCACCACTCCATAGACCAAATGTCTTCCTTTCCGCCGAACACCATCACCTCGGTCTTCTCCCCATTCAATTTCAGTGAGTTGTAGATCATCCACTGGCTGACAGCCTCCATACAAGATCTAAAACTGGAGGCTGTCAGCTCAGGTGACTGGGAGAAAGACACGAGGATCTGGGTGTCATCCGCGTAGGAGACTACCTCCATCCCAAAAGATCTAATAAGTCTGGCAAGGGGGGTCATGTAGATGCTTTGGGGAACACGTGGTGAGTAGAAATTTGTGGATCCACGTAGATTCCAAAACTTTTCACCACAGAAATGTGAGGATTTTTTTTTTACACTTTTTTAGGTTTGCAAGGGATTCTGGGTAACAGAACCTGATAAGAGGCAGTCAAGTCACCCCATCCTGGATTCCCCTGGGTGTATAGTTTTCAAAAATCTATAGGTTTGCTAGGCTTCCCTAGGTGCCGGCAGGTCTAGGGTTCAAAAACTACAGCTAGGCACTTTGCCAAAAAAGGGTCCTTTTTCACTGTGAAATTGTGGTGTGCCCACGTTGCGTTTTGCGCACTTTCCTGTCACGGGCACTAGGCCTGCCCACACAAGTGAGGCACCGTTATTCTCGGAAGACTTTGGGGAATGCCGGGTGGGTGGAAATTTGTGGATCCACGCAGATTACAGAACTTTCCACCACAGAAATGTGAGGAAAATGTGTTTTTTTAACAATTGTTTAGGTTTGCAGGGGATTCTGAGTAACAGAACCTGGTGAGAGGCAATCAATTCACCCCATCCTGGATTCCCCTGGGTGTATAGTTTTCAAAGATCTAGAGGTTTGCTAGGCTTCCCTAGGTGCCGGCAGAGCTAGGGTTCAAAAACTACAGCAAGGCACTTAGCCAAAAAAGGGTCATTTTTTTCTGTGAAATTGTGGTGTGCCAGCGTTGCGTTTTGCGCCGTTTCTTGTCACGGGCACTAGGCCAACCCACACAAGGGAGGCATCTTTTTTCTCGGAAGACTTTGGGGGATGCAGGTGGTTGGAAATTTGTAGATCCACTCAAATTCCAGAACTTCCCACCACAGAAATGTGCGGATAATGTGTTTTTTTTTACAAATATTTAGGTTTGCAAGGGATTCTGGGTACCAGAACCTGGTGAGAGGCAGTCTAGTCACACCATCCTGGATTCTTCTGGGTGTCTAGTTTTAAAAAATGTATAGGTTTGCTAGGTTCCCCCAAGTGCCGGCAGAGCTAGGGTTCAAAAACCTATAGCTAGGCACTTTGTCAAAAAATGGTAATTTTTCACTGTGAAATTCTGGTGTGTCCATGTTGCGTTTTGCGCCGTTTCCTGTCGCGGGCACTAGGCCTACCCATCCAAGTGAGGTACCATTTTTCTCAGAAGACTTTGGGAAACAGGGGGTGGGTGGAAATTTGTGGATCCATGCAGATTCCCGAACTTTCCACCACAGAAATGTGAGGAAAATCAGTTTTTTTAAATAATTTTGTAGGTTTGCAAAAGATTCTGGGTAACAGAACCTGGTGAGAGGCAGTCAAGTCACCCCATCCTGGATTCCCCTGGGTGTCTAGTTTTCAAACATGTATAGGTTTGCTAGGTTTCCCTAGGTGCCGACAGAGCTAGGGTTACAAAACTACAGCTAGGCACTTTGCCAAAAAAGGGTCATTTTTCACTGTGAAATTGTGGTGTGTCAAAGTTGCGTTTTGTGCCGTTTCCTGTTGCGGGCACTAGGCCTACCCACACAAGTGAGGTACTGTTTTTCTCGGAAGACTTTGGGGAACGCAGGGTGGGTGGAAAGTTGTGGATCTACGCAGATTCCAGAACTTTCCACCACAGAAATATGAGGAAAATGTGTTTTTTTATAATTGTTTAGGTTTGCAAGGGATTCTGGGTACCAGAACCTAGTGAGAGGCAGTCTAGTCACGCGATCCTGGATTCTTCTGTGTGTCTAGTTTTAAAAAATGTATAAGTTTGCTAGGTTACCCTAAGTGCCGGCAGAGCTAGGGTTCAAAAACTACAGCTAGATACTTTGCAAAAAAAGGGTAATTTTTCACTGTGAAATTGTGGTGTGTCCATGTTGCGTTTTGCGCCATTTCCTGGCACGGCCACTAGCCCTACCCATACAAGTGAGGTACCATTTTTCTTGGAAGACTTTGGGAAACAGGGGGTGGGTGGAAATTTGTGGATCCATGCAGATTCCCGAACTTTCCACCACAGAAATGTGAGGAAAATTTGTTTTTTTAAATCATTTTGTAGGTTTGCAAAAGATTCTGGGTAACAGAACCTGGTGAGAGGCAGTCAAGTCACCCCATCCTGGATTCCCCTGGGTGTCTAGTTTTCATAAAATGTATAGGTTTGGTAGGTTTCCCTAGGTGCCGGCAGAGCTAGGGTTCAAAATCTACAGCTAGGCAATTTGCAAAAAAAGTGTAATTTTTCATTGTGAAAATGTGGTGTGTTCACGTAGAGCTGTGAGCCGTTTCCTGTCATGGGCACTATGCCTACCCACTCAAGTGAGGTACCATTTTTAATAGGAGACTTAGGGTAATTCAGATTTGTAAAGCAACTGTCATTATCTATTGACTTTCGATGCATTTCTGCCTTCCAAATGAAAGACAATGTGTAAAAAAGAAGTAATTTTGAAAAATGAACGATAATTCTCATGCTAGTATGAGTATTCCCAATTTCGGAAATGTGCAAATATCCACTATTTCTAAACTCTATATTCTGTTTCCATTTCAGAAATACAGAGGTGTCTTTCATACCTATTTTTCCATGTATACATTTTCCCAGAATAATTGCTATATACCCGGTATATATTAAAAAAACATTGCAAGCCGCTGCTCAGTTATTGGCTCTGGGTTTGTCGGGCTCTTGGTGAACCTACAAGTCTTATATATCCCCACAACCAGTAACGTCCAGCTGATGTAAGGGTATATTGCTTTCAAAGAACTGTCATAATTAGAAGTTACAGGTGAAAATGTTGACACAAAAGGCTGTCTTTTTCAACTAATTTTCAATTTTTCCTATATTTAACTTTTAGTTTCTATAAATGAAACCTTGAAGGATCTACACAAATGACCCCTTGCTGAATTCAAAATGTTGTCTACTTTTCAAAAGTGTATAGCTGTCTAGGATCCATTATAGCTTTCATACCCATTTCTACCATTAACTGGAAGGAGGTTGAAAGCACAAAAAATAGCAAAAATAGGCAATGTCCCAGAAAAATGCCAAAACTTTGTAAAAAATGTTGGTTTTCTGACAAACGTCTGCGTGTCCCTGAAAGCTAGGAAGATGGTGATTGCAGCACCACAACTCTTTTTTTATCCAATTTCCAGGGAAAAACCCAGACGCTTTCATCTGTAACCCTTTTTTCGCATTTCTCCCCCCAAAAAAACAAAGTTAGCTGTATTATGGCTAATTTCTGGGTCCCCTCCAAGGGAATCCATGAACCCTGGGTACCTTTAGAATACCCATGATGTGGAAAAAAAGGATGCAAATTTGGCATGGATACCATATGTGGTCAAAAAGTTACGGGGACCTAAGCGCGAACTACCTCAAATAGCCAAAAAAAGGCTTATCACAGGGGGGAAAGGCCTAGCAGCGAAGGGGTTAAATTACTATTACGCCTTTACTTTTTTCATTCTGTTCCAATTTCCCTCTAGATCAGCGGTCTGTTATAAGTCCTTAGTTCTCACTATCTTGCTATCGAGAGCTTTAGATTGGATTGACATTCTTTTCCCGTTCGGTCTTCCTAATCCATGGTTTCACTTTATTCTTGGGGCCATGTACTTGTTGGTATGACGGATGATTGTATTTGGAGGAAGTTTATTCTCCTTCTCTGGAGTCACATTTTGCTATGCCTACAGGTGGTTGCACTTTCCTTTCCTGTGGTCCTTGCCACAATTCATTTAAATGGTCTTTCCTACATATGCCTGGTCTCTTTTTAGTTTAGACCGGCTGGTCCTCTCTGAGACCTTTTGTAGGATTTAGTATCGTCTGGCAAGAGTTTGTTCTGTTTCCCTTGAAGCTTTGTTTTTTTTTGTGCTTGCGGGGTTGTTTCGTATTTACATTGTCTATGGTCATTGCCACAATTTTTATAGGAAGCCGTGCTCTTTTCCATCTAATTCCTATGTATATCTGGTCTGTGGCTAATTTTGACCAGTAGTTATTTTTCTGTACTTTTGTAGGATTGGTTCGCCGGCCCACATCTTGTTTGGGTACATCTATAGTGCTCGATTCAAAATGCAAGGACTCTGCGTCTATATGTCTCTGTCAGATAAAAAAGTTACTTCCCTTCTGTAACGATGTATCTGGTAGAGACATAGTCTAGACACAGATTCCTTAATGCCCTGCCCATCCTGCCCGCTCTGTGAACAAATTATGGTATAGGGATTATCCGCCTTTCCAGTAGTGGTTTTATACTCCAGTGATCACTGTTTCGTGTAGTGGTATGAGTCAACAAACCACGTAGTCTTGCCTCATAGGTCTTGTTCTGGTATCACCATAACATTAATTTCCATTTGTGAGTGACTGGCCGGGTGAGGGTAATTTGTCACTGTGAAATTGTGGTGTATTCATGTTGCGTTTTGCGCCTTTTCCTGTTGCGGGCACTAGGCCTACCCACACAAGTGAGGTACCGTTTTTCTCAGAAGACTTTGAGGAACGGGGGAGGGTGGAAATGTGTGGATCCATGCCGATTCCAGAACTTTCCACCACAGAAATGTGAGGAATATGTATTTTTTTAAACAATTTTTTAGGTTTGCAAAGTATTCTTGGTAACAGAACCTGGTGAGAGGCAGTCAAGTCACCCTGTGGAAAGGTAGGGCCGAATTCGACCAAGAACCCTTCAGTATTTGCCCGGTTTTAGCCGCCTCTTATACCATTCGAGATTACCAAACAAAGAGGCAGGCGCTGGAGACTGGAAGGCAGGAAACAGGAGTTTATTCCGACGGAGCAGAACACGTCAAATCAGACAACAGAGTATCTTCTCGAGGTGCTCTAACTGCATCTCTGAGGCCTGGCCTCTTATACACAGGTTTATGGCTTTATTACATAAATTGCATCCGTAATGTTTCTTTGAAGGACAGAAAAGACATCCTCGGAATCCCCGGGCCAGGCCCGTTCCCACACATATCTACAGTAGAGTTCCCACCCCGATCTCAGCATGTGGTGGTTATCGCGCAGCTGGTCATTCCGCTGGGAACGGGAAAGTGGGCGATTGGTCGGATCTAGGGGTGTGAAGGCATTGATTAATCCCCGCTCCTTTGATGTGAGGCGAGGTCCTACTGTAGGGGGCAATAAACTGCATCTGTTGGGCTAGGTGATGGCCTGGGATCAGGCCGGACAATCGGGCAGGGAGGAAGAGGTTATCAAAAGGGCCTGTTCTTTGAATGAGATGAAAGAGCGAGGGGGTT
Organism: Lissotriton helveticus; assembly: GCF_964261635.1. Classification (NCBI taxonomy): domain Eukaryota; kingdom Metazoa; phylum Chordata; class Amphibia; order Caudata; family Salamandridae; genus Lissotriton; species Lissotriton helveticus. Next base: position 1,172,293,306 of record NC_136071.1, read on the forward strand.
CAGCACAGGATGTGGCTCGGAGACAGGGTCGCGTTAGAGGTGCGTTTATGGCCCAAGCAGGAGAGACCGGGGGCTGTCGGGGCGCGGGGGAATGCTTGTGAGGCCGGGGAGTGAGGGGGAGAGACGCGCAGGCTATTGGCAGTGGGCAGAGAGGCCACGACACACAAAATGGCTGCCACTTACGTGCATGATGGGGCCTAAAAGAGACAAGATGGCGTGGCCACTGTTTCACGATTTTCACTTTACTTTCAACAGTGGCTGTGGTGAACATAAATGAACGCCGCTTATATATACCTAATTTTAGTCATTTTCCACAGTCCCCAGTTTTTATCATAAGTTAGTTCATTTCTGTTCATGTCACAGGTGAGGATGTACAAGCTGACATTAGTTATACAATTTGCTTTGGTAGCCCATATGCATTACAGGCAGATGGAAATAATTCTGCTATCAATGCAGACAGAATCGTACATAACCATATGTAGTCAATGTGATGGGCGGGGGGACAGTGCATACAAAATTACATTAGCTGCGTCATACGTTAGACCTTGGAGGCGGGGACATTACATTATACGATGTAGGAGATTCGTTCGAATACAAACATGATGTCATACAAAAATGTTCTGGCAGGATAAGGGCTATTATCACTTGAGGTCTGGACTCCATGGGGGTCAAAACTAGACAGCATGTTCATGTGCATAACTGGTGTTCTACAATCATCAAGATACAGAATTAACGCCTTCTTAGTTATCCATGTACAGTTGAAAGTGACCGATGTAAGGTTTCGAAAGCTCAATTGAGTGATAATCAATACAAAGCGGTTGGGAGAGGAATTCAACTTAATACAAGGGACAGTCAAGGGGTGGCAATGTTCAAAAAAAGGGTTCGTCTTTCCAGTGTCTTATTACAGCGAGCCACCACTGGTAGGCTCTCATTGTTCTTCTTCTTTCGTTGGCACTGTTGAGCACCGGCGGTGGAGCTATGCATCCAGCTCAGATTCAGATTTCGTGTTGCAGGGTGTGGCCACTCTTTGCTCTCGGACCACAGTCCTGTTTGTCCTGTTACCTAACTAATCTACCATAGGTACTTTAGTCGGGGTACCCGTATTCCGTTCTTCTTTCGGGACAAACCCTATTCTATCTTTTGTGCTGTGTTTCTTCTTTAAGTCAAGTTCAAAAACTCCATATGGAAAAAGGGGTGATGGGGGCGTGCTTTGGGAGGCCGAGGGAAAAGAGGGTGGAGTGGGATCAGGTCAGAGACGGACCAAGGAGGGCAGAAATTTCAAGCAAGTGGGCCCATCAATCGGGCACAATGGGCTGGGACTTTCGACACGAGCTCATCAACATGCAGGGGCTTCTGGACAGCTCTTCTTTCCTTCACTTTCCACGTTGAGAATGGTGCCTTGTCCCGCAACTCTTTGCTCTGTGGCTCTACCTTGGTCGAGGTCATAGATATTCCCCGATCTGCAGCCAGGCTGTGCGTCACGTCCGGCCCCTCTCCTCCGACGACCGCACGTTATCTTTAAATGAGTACAAAAAAAAAACAAGTCTTAGAGAACTGGCAGGGGAAGATGTTTACACACTTTAATTTCTCTCCCAACCCCAAGTATTTGGGGAAACGTTTATTGGTCACGATAGGGTGGATGCTTAGTAATCCTTACATCGGTGTATGCTGTTGACTCATGTACCATTGCTGTGGTGCAGGTCTGCAAGTATCTTTCTATTTTGAAGCATCATGTCTGTCTGGTGCTTATTCCTGTTATATTCGCGAGCGTGGCAAGAAGTCTGATATCCAACAATTACATGGTTCATCGAATTCAAACCGGCTCCTCTAGTAGAGACTTGTGTTTTTCTAAAACAAATCCTGTTGAGCCATATTTTTCTTCAAGGTCTGCTATTTCATAAAAAGTGTGAAGTGCTTATTATCATGGGCTTACAGCTACTTTTTCCAGGGAGGGACATACGTTAAGCATTTTTTTCTTCCTCTTTCTTTTCTGACAGCAACGGCTAACTTTTATCAGTTTTAGACGATTTATCTTTAAAAACAAGGTCATCAGCTACAGTCTTTAAGATTTTCTGGGACGGCTGGTTACAGAACTGGGACCATTCTGGAAAAACGGGGATGTTTCGGACATTCTACTTTTGTGCAATGGGCGGTGGTAATCCGAATGATGAGGGTGGTGTTACTAAAGCACTAAAACAAAAAGCCACTGACATATAGTTCCCTTTAAGGGTCAGATTAGGGGACATTAGTCGTCTTACCTGTCCTTTCTTTCTCAGCCAATTAAGTTCCATCATTTTACAGAAAGGAGAGGTAGTAATATGGCAAAATACGATCGTTTTGTTTCTGTCAATTTGTTCAAACACTGTCGTGTCTAAAGCCAATTATACCTGTACCGGCGAGGTACAGTGTCGTCATTTATTCAAAAGGGAGCAAGGGAGCCCTCAGAGAGAGAGAGCGTCGTGTGCACCAAATAGGCTATTAGTACACGTACAACATAAAGAGAGAGAGAGAGAGAGAGAAACGTGTATAATAATAGGTTATTCAGTGCACACACATATAGAACAGTACGGGTCGGTTTCACGTAAAAAAACACAAGCTGAGGGAAAACATAAATTCATAGTTTACGTACACACAAATACCAGGTATGGTGCGACAGTACATACATCAAGTACGGAAACCTAAGACAGAACACAGAGCTATTTTGGGCAAAGGGACTTTGTCATGCATGTTGCGTATTCTCAGTATTCCCTTTAATTCATTTTGGGGGTCGAGCTCTTTGTTCTCCTTCCTTCCTAATAGTAGACAATTTTTGTTGGTAACCTCGCTTCAAAAATACTTACTCCTTTTTAATTGGTCGGACACTAGTCCAGTCGCGCCTATACTCACGGTGGGGTCTTCCACCATCTAGCAAATGATGATCCAAGCTGAGGTAAAGGAGGGGTGTCAGTCGGACGTGCGATGGTACAATTCTGACTTTTCTATGAGGGTGGAAGAAGAAGGGGTAAATCTAAAAAATAACAATATCCCTAATATCTGGGCTGAGGGGGATTTCGGATGAACCCCAACCGGGGGTACTCTTAACTTTTCTTATTTAGTCAGCACATAAATTGACTCACTAATGCGCATTATTTTGGGTGTACATTTGGGATATCGGTTGGGGTTGGGTTCGTCGTACTGAGATAAGCCTTCAAGTTTCTGGTGTAGGCCACTCTCCCATTCGCTAGCTCCAGAGAGAGTCGTTCCTAAAAGTGCTATATTTCTATTCGTCTTTCACATGCAGGTACCATGTTCGGGCTTAATTTTCCTATCCCATTAACCGTTCGATCAACGCCTCAATCATACAAAAAGCATTCTTTTCTTTACCCAGACGTGCACCACACATACGCATTCATACCGTACAAATCAGGGCCCATGCGCACATTCATACCATACAATTTTTCACGTTCCCAGAGATAGCTCCTACATATAATGTACCGTCTCACAGAGCTAGCCTATTTTCCTCGCGTGGAACACGGTGTGGTTTTAGGTCTTCTCCATACTTCAACTGAAATTCCGATGTAACCTGCAAAAAGAAAAGAGGGGGGGCAGCTTTCAAAGCATATCAGCGCGCATAAACACGAAAATGTTTCTACCTACCACGTACTTGACTTATCTCTCTGGGATGCAGTCCCTTATGTCTCGGCATTGAAGCCCAGAGGAACGGGTAGTGCGGCAAAGATAACCAATGGTAGTCTGTTCATTTACATAGATCGCCCGAGGGCGGTAGTACAGACCGCGTGTAGGAGAGGGTCAAAAGGCCAGGGGTATTCAGTATAAGGTGGGGGGTGACGGATTCATGTTTTCAGTCGAGGAAAAGAAATGGTTTACGGTGGTATAGGGTCGTTCCTGTTCGCAGAGCATGGTATTTAAAAAGAAAAAACCCTATCAATCTAAATGACTGTGATGATGCTAGTTCCATATATATTTTTCTTTTAAAACCTTGATTGTAAAAATGTCAGCATTCAAATACGGGCCTCGAACCATGCAGGCCGGCCACAGGGCAGACGGGAAACGCATGAGGTAAGGAGAGATTACACTGTAGTATAAGAGTACGTAACAAGCGAGCCATTTAGTTGGAAAAAACTAAACGTGACAAACGGTTGCAGGATCAGTGAAGGTTGATTTTATAATTGAAAGTAGAACAGGATCAGTTACAATAAGATCGTCCATACGCACACCATGGGCGAGTATCATGAGTAACATTACTTCGGAGCTTTAATAATACAATAATCAATAGTAAAATCAATAGGGTTGTCCGCATCCCCAGCCAGTACCCTTCCCCGCCCGCCATGTGCACAAAGACCGCATACATCCCCCATAACATCAAGGCTAAGTAACTAGAATCGTCATAAGGAGTTGCAAGTCCCGCCCATACTGGCGCCATTTTGGTCGAGGCTAGGCGGGTCCAGAGTATAGTTCAAATGCCTCCAATAACTAGCGGCCAGACCAGAATCCCTTTCGGCAGTTCAAAAAAATTCCGTTCACGCCAGCAGAAAGGACAGGCTGCATGAACCGCGACTTAAAGGCGAGGAAGGCAAAATCTTCCCTACCGGGTCACGCTGAGGTCCCACCGGAGCTGATCGAGTTGGCAGTCTACAGTGTCTTTTGGTAATTCGGACAAAAGCTGGCGTTAGCATGAGAGCACCGTCATCTCGTGACAACGTCGTGGCCACTCCGGAGAGCTGGACAGCAGGTGTATCCCTCCGTCGACGCACTGAATCATCCTCCCTCACGGCTCCAGATGAGGATAAGGTGGCGGTTACCCGGGGCAGCGGCATATCCATGGGGGATAGTCGAGCAACAGTGGCGGTTGCCCCCATCGGAAGCCCGCGGGAGTCGAGGGCCAATGACTCTCGTAGAATCTTTAAAACTGAGAGGACGTCTTCAAGAGTGGGGCTCATGCCCGAGCAGGCAAGCATCCGAGTTCCATGGTAGCCCAGAGCCATCCTAGTGGACCAGGCCCAAATCCGGGGAGCCGGCCGCCATCTTGAGAGTCCCCCCCCTTCCCGCAGCTGTCCTTCACCACAGCCACCGGAGCGGGTCCCCCGGCCAGTCAACCGCGGGGGCTCGTTGAGTGGAACGCTAATGGCAGTCTTAGTGCGGGAGAGGAACCTCCACCTGGGGGGGGAGAGAGGGGGGCCGTCCGCGCCGCCTCTCCGCGGGCGCCCCACGCCATCTTCTGGCGCAGGTATATAAAATGGCTGGACCAGGCAACAAAAGGGGGGAGCCATCATCAGGGCATCCCCCGCACACAACTTGCTGGACACCACCTCTGGACGATCCGGGGACGGGCCTCACCGTGTTGGGTTGCCTCTGGCCTATTCGCACAACGGTCCTCCACCCCAGGCCGCCACCGACGCTACCTCGCCGGCTGATGGCTTTTGTAGACTTTCCATAGCCCAAAGCCAACTAAAAAGTAGCCCAAAGTAGCCCAACATTGCTACTTTAAGGAAGGAGGGACAGGAACGGCGTCAAGCAGACAACGAATGCATTGGGATTGATGTTGCAGCCGGCTGTCATGTAAATAGTTGTATAATAAAACGTTTTAACATATTACTTTGCTGGAGTGTCGTATATATTTATAATTTTTGCATAGGGTTTGTCGTTATTTGGGCGGGTTGGGCGGCGGAGCCGAGCTGTCTTGCGGCCATCATGGCATCGAGCTCAGCTCTTCGCACTAGTTTCATATTTCTCATGAGGGGTTGTTCCTAATGTTTCTATTTTAGCGGGGTCAAAAAGATCCCATCAGTGGCCTACTGATTTTGCTCGATTCCTTTTGTTTTTCCTAACGATTTTCATGTTATAGTTTGCTAGCACGATACAGCGGCTAATCTGTATTTTTATAGATATGTCCTTTTTATTAGGGGTGTCCTCCGGTGGAGCCGGATGATCTACCTCTAATAACGGTCCGGGCTGAACCAACTACTGAACAATGGGGAGAAGATAGGCATGACGGGTTACAATGGGGACAAAAGTCGGCACTACCTATCCTTCACTACTTTGCGGAGACTAGGCAGAATATTTCTATTCTACAGTATTCGCAAATAGGGAATACCCAAAGAGAGAACCAATTCCAAACAGTCAATGTTCGGACAAACAATCAATCAAATGAGGGATAAAAATAGGCACGACGGATTACAACGGGGGCAAAAGCCTGCGTTACCTACCCTTCACTATCTGCAAAGACTAAACAGAGTATTGCGACTCTGTGCTTGTTTGCAAATAGAGAATGATCCAAAGAGAACCAATTCCAAAACAGTAAATGCTTGGATAACAATCAATCAAATGGAGAGGGAAGCAGGCACGACGGATTACAATGGGGGCAAAGGCCTGCGTTACCTACCCTTCACTATCTGCAAAGAGAGAATACTCCTATTTTCCCTGTTTGCAGACAGAGAATCTCTAAGAAACAATCAAATGAGTAATACTAGTATTTTCAAACAATCAATTCGCAATTTGTCGTGTTACACGACCTTACCCGGACCGCATGGACAGTTTCTCGTCTTCCGCTTCCAGCACCTGATCGTCCTCTATTCTCCGTAATTGCTGTGGCACTCCTGATGGTTCCCAGTCAGGACCGTAGATCACTCGAGAGAGGTCTGCTCGGAACCAGTGAAGTTCGGATGATCGGCTTCCAGACGAGGGTCTATCGGGCAGGTGACCTTCCCGATCGTTGCAGTCGTTCACTCTGTCGTTGGGACCTCTCCCACTGGATCCACGTGTCGCTGATGGGCCCCACGTTTGGGACGCCAATTGTGGAAAGGTAGGGCCGAATTCGACCAAGAACCCTTCAGTATTTGCCCGGCGTTAGCCGCCTCTCATACCATTCGAGATTACCAAACAAAGAGGCAGGCGCTGGAGACTGGAAGGCAGGAAACAGGAGTTTATTCCGACGGAGCAGAACGCGTCAAATCAGACAACAGAGTATCTTCTCGAGGTGCTCTAACTGCATCTCTGAGGCCTGGCCTCTTATACACAGGTTTATGGCTTTATTACATACATTGCATCCGTAATGTTTCTTTGAAGGACAGAAAAGACATCCTCGGAATCCCCGGGCCAGGCCCGTTCCCACACATATCTACAGTAGAGTTCCCACCCCGATCTCAGCATGTGGTGGTTATCGCGCAGCTGGTCATTCCGTTGGGAACGGGAAAGTGGGCGATTGGTCGGATCTAGGGGTGTGAAGGCATTGATTAATCCCCGCTCCTTTGATGTGAGGCGAGGTCCTACTGTAAGGGGCAATAAACTGCATCTGTTGGGCTAGGTGATGGCCTGGGATCAGGCCGGACAATCGGGCAGGGAGGAAGAGGTTATCAAAAGGGCCTGTTCTTTGAATGAGATGAAAGAGCGAGGGGGTTCAGCACGGGATATGGCTCGGAGACAGGGTCGCGATAGAGATGCGTTTATGGCCCATGCAGGAGAGACCGGGGCTGTCGGGGCGCGGGGGAATGCTTGCGAGGCCGGGGAGTGAGGGGGAGAGACGCGCAGGCTATTGGCAGTGGGCAGAGAGGCCACGACACACAAAATGGCTGCCACTTACGTGCATGATGGGGCCTAAAAGGGACAAGATGGCGTGGCCACTGTTTCACGATTTTCACTTTACTTTCAACAGTGGCTGTGGTGAACATAAATGAACGCCGCTTATATATACCTAATTTTAGTCATTTTCCACAACCCCATCCTGGATCCCCCTGGGTGTCTAGTTTTCAAACATGTATAGCTTTGCTAGGTTTCCCTAAGTGCCAGCAGAGCTAGGGTTCTTAAACTACAGCTAGTTACTTTGCCAAAAAAGGGTCATTTTTCCCTGAGAAATTGTGGTGTGTCCACGTTGCGTTTTGCGCCATTTCCTGTCACGGCCACTAGGCTTACCCACACAAGTGAGGTACCATTTTTTTCGGAAGACTTTGGGGACCGCGAGGTGCATGGAAATTTGTGGATCCACACCGATTCCATAACTTCCACCACAGAAATGTGATGAAAATGTTGTTTTTTGTCAATTTGTTAGGTTTGCAAGGGATTCTGGGTAACAGAACTTGGTGTGAGCCAGTCAAGTCACCCCATCCTGGATTCCCCTGGGTGTCTATTTTCAAACATGTATAGGTTTGGTAGGTTTCCCTTGGTGCCAGCAGAGCTAGGGTTCAAAATCTACAGCTAGGCAATTTGCAAAAAAAGGGTAATTTCCCACTTTGAAAATGTGGTGTGTTCATGTTGCGTTGTGAGCCGTTTCCTGTCATGGGCACTATGCCTACCCACTCAAGTGGAGACCATTTGTATTGGGAGACTTAGGGTAATTCAGATTTGTAAAGCAACTGTTATTACCTATTGATTTGCAATGCATTTCTGCCTTCCAAATGAAAGACAATGTGTAAATAAGAAGTAATTTTAAAAAAATGATTGATAATTCTCATGCTAGTACGAGTATTCCAAATTTCGGAAATGTGCAAATATCTACTGTTTCTAAACTTTATGTTCTGTTCCCATTTCAGAAATACATAGGTGTCTTTCATACTGATTTTTCCATGTATACATTTTCCCAGAATAATTACTATATACCCAGTGCATAATAAAAAAACATTGCAAGTCGCTGCTCAGTTTTTGGCTCTGGGTTCGTCGGGTTCTTGGTGAACCTACAAATCTTCTATATTCCCACAACCAGTAACATCCAGTGGATGTAAGGGTATATTGCTTTCAAAGAACTGTCATAATTAGAAGAAGTTACAGGTGAAAACGTTCAAACAAAAGGCAGTTTTTTCAACTAATGTTCAATTTTTCCTATATTTAACTTTTAGTTTCAATAAACGAAACCTTAAAGGATCTTCACAAACGACCCCTTGCTAAATTCAGAATTATGTCTACTTGTCAAAAATGTATAGCTGTCCAGGATCCATTATTGCTGTCATACCCATTTCTACCATTAACTGGAAGGAGGTTGAAAGCATAAAAAAGGCAATGTCCCAAAAAAATGCCAAAACGTTGTAACAAATGTTGGTTTTCTGACAAAAGTCTGCTTGTCCCTGAAAGCTGGGAAGATGGTGATTTCAGCACCACAACCCTTTTTTTTGTATACCATTTACAGGGATAAACCCAGACGCTTTAATCTGTAGCCCTTTTTTCACATTTTTCCCCCAGAAAAACACATTTAGCTGTATTTTGGCTAATTTCTGGGTCCCCTGCAAGGGAATCCACAAACCCTGGGTACCTTTAGAATACCCATGATGTTGGGAAAACAGGACGCAAAGTTGGCGTGGATACCTTATGTGGTCAAAAAGTTACAGGGGCCTCAGCGGGAACTACCTCAAATAGCCAAAAAAGTGCTTAGCACGGGGGGAAAGGCCTAGAAGCGAAGGAGTTAAATTACTATTACGCCTTTCCTTTTTTCATTCTGTTCCGATTTCCCTCTAGATCAGTGGTCTGTTGTGAGTCCTGAGTTCTCACTATCTTGCTATCGAGAACTTTAGATTGGATTGGCATTCTTTTCCTGTTCGGTCTTCCTAATCCATGGTTTAACTTTATCCTTGGGGCCATGTACTTGTTGGTATGACGGATGATTGTATTTGGAAGAAGTTTATTCTCCTTCTCTGGAGTCACATTTTGCTATGCCTACAGGTGGTTGCAGTTTACTTTTCTGTGGTCCTTGCCACAGTTCATATAAATGGTCTTTCCCACATATGCCTGGTCTCTTTTTAGTTTAGACCGGCTGGTCCTCTGAGACCTTTTGTAGGATTTAGTATCGTCTGGCAAGAGTTTGTTCTGTTTCCCTTGAAGCTTTGTTTTTTTTGTGCTTGCGGGGTTGTTTCTTATTTACATTGTCTATGGTCATTGCCACGATTTTTATAGGAAGCCATGCTCTTTCCCATCTAATTCCTATGTATATCTGGTCTGTGGCTAATTTTGACCAGTAGTTATTTTTCTGTACTTTTGTAGGATTGGTTTGCAGGCCCACCTCTTGTTTGAGTACATCTATAGTACTCAATTCAAAATGTAGTCCAGGGGCAGAGCCAGCACAAGACGCGGAGGAGCCTCCATTTGCGGCCTGGGACCATTGTGTCCACATTCCCCTGACGACACACAGCTATAATATAACAGAGGTGCACATTACCTCTTTAGAAACTAAGTGGCAACACAAAACCTACTGTGACTACTACACAAACCGTGTGAGTATAGTTCTATTTTTAGTCTTTTTGTCCTGACGAATGCCCCCTAGACCCGGCTGGGCGAGGTTGGGCAGAAACATGTTGACTATTTTCTGATCTTTTAAGTGGTATAATCAGACCAAGTAACTCGATCTGTGTGTATACCCGACTATTTTAATAACAAACCTCATCCCTTGGTGAATAAAACATTTCTATGTAGTAGGTTTGTTTTTTATCACTTTTTGTGGGATTCATATATATCTCTGGACACTACTGCGCTACAGCAGAGGTTACCTCAGGCTTAAGGCTGGCATACAGCACAAATTTAGAGAACCCGATGATAATGCCATAACGCATATGTGGGGCGGAGAAACAAAATAAACCGCAACCGAGATCAACATAGCGTTTATGAGGGTTGTCTAAGAGAACCATTATAACGCAGATACAAGTGTCCATTCTCTCATTGATTATTTGGATTATTAAAGGGGAACTGAATGGACAGCTATTCCTCCTCCCTACCTCGTGATTGATACACTGACGTCACAACTGGAATCAACATCATCATGGAGTAGCACAACGCCGTACCCCAGCACGCAGAATTGCAGCTGAAAATTTTCTGGATCCAGTCTAATGCCTGGGGAGAATTCAGATGTTAAGGATTCAGCGGCTAGACTATGTCTCTACCAGATACATTTTTACCGAAGGTAAGTAAGTTTTCCTTCGGCAATCATCTCCTTTGGGGTGGAAGAGCCATCCCCTTGCATTGGCAGGCACTGACCACACTTGTCCCATACACCATGTTGTTGACCATCGGGCCCGTAGAGGGAGCAGAGCAGCACATCAGGAGGATGTCTTTGTGACTCTAGGAGGTCAGCCCTATCTCTCTGCTGAGTTTCAAGATTTTAGACTCTATGAGCTCTCCACACCAAAACCCTGATTACCGGGGCATTTGCATAAACCAAGACATGTTTGTGCCCAGCTTGGTCACCACCAATGAGGAAACTGACCTGCACGAATAGGAACTTCAGGACTGATGAGACCCACAACGAAAGCGGCCCTGTCTTGTTTTTCCTTCCCTCTACAGGTGACTCGAGAACCACAAGAGCCTCAAACGCAAGTGGTCAGCGAGCAAAACACCTCGGCACCCTAGCCTCACAGCCCAGATTCACAACTCCTGACTGCATCCCCTTGGCCTAGGGGTCCTCATAACCAGAACCACCCTTTGGGTTTGCCCAGACTTGACCCAAAGTCCCCCCTTGCAGGCTCTTTGTTTCGAGTACCATTGACTTTACCGGTGTACCACTCCAGGCTACCATCTCGGCCAGCACCTCTGCACCGAGACAGCCCAGGGCATGTAAGCCCAAACTGCTGGTGGGTTTTGGACCTTGGCCCCATAACATCTTAAGAACACCGACTGCACGTATGTGTATGTTGTGTATGTTTTTCCTCCCGTAGGATAACATTACCGCATTTGAGGCTCATACCTCAATACCCGTTATTTGATCATTTTTATTGTTTTCTTGTAAAATCGATAACTCTGAAAATGCTCACCTGGTTCCGAAGATTTTTGTGTCTATATTCATATAAAATATGTGCTATTTCGGATTTCTTCTTGAGTGTGTGTCTCATTTATTGACTCGGTGTGTACAACAAATGCTTAACAATCCCCTCTGATAAACCTAAGCTGCTCGACCACACTACCAGAAATGGAGCACTTGGGATTATTAACGTAAGCCCCAGTAAACCAATAAGGGTCGTCTGGACTTTTTACGTGGTGTGCCCTTACATTGGCCCACTACATATAAAGCAAGCTTCCTACACTGGGTTTTCCATTTATATGTAGATAGCATGCACAATGTCTGTAAATATTCAGGGACTCTAAATTTGCCTCAAACTATCATCTGCCTCCGCACTCCAAGTCCTTAGGTGCAGCAGTGCTTTCTCAAACACAACGGTTTAGATATCTATAGGTGTCAACAGCACTTATGGGAAGAAAACCAAGGTTTTAAGTCTTTCAACGATGTCATAACCCACTATCATTTGTTGCATAGTACATGCAATGATCGATCAAAAAGCGTCCATCAGATTTTTGTGATATTCCCAAAAAAGTTACAGCGTAAGCTGATTTAAATCTAGATTCACTTCCGAATTGATCAACTTCACATTCTAATATTATTTTTGATACAAAAAATATTTCTAAAGTGGATCTCTTGTCTATGTTGCAACCTAAAGTAATCTTCCTGAAGTCATTTAAACAACCATTCAACAAAGACGTTTGCTTCGTAGAGTGGGCAGTCGCAACAGGAAATGCAGAATTCAACAACCTGTATTATGTGCATAATTCTTCATTTTTGGGTATAAAATTAAGGTTTATAATTGCCCTCTTTCGAATAATTTGCCAAATTTTGAATCAGCAATGACATTTTGTTTTAAATGGTGCATAGTCGGACCCCTTGTGCTATGAAACCTAAAAAAAAGATGATGCAATGCAGTTCTAATAGTGTAAGATGCTTTGATGCAGAAAGTAAATCTGCTATTCTTCAGTACTTTGCGTAACCTCCCATTCTCTGTGTTGCATCCTTCTACTTTGTTGATTCACACTGTCTCCTGCGGCTCCCTTGTTCACCTGCATGTATGTTTTTTTTTTACACTTGTGTTTTATGCTAAATCGAAGTTGATGTATACATTATTGCAATCTTTCATGACCTGTGTAGTCCGTTGCACTGGGTTTCCTTTTACATGCAGCAGGTTTTCCTTTTGTGGGAGGTAGGGGAACCTCTTAAGTTCATTTGATGAAGCTGTAAACTTCTCGACTCCCATCTGACCATTCACAGGACAGCTTGAGCCACAGAGCGCTGCCCTGGATACTACATCCGTGTTTACTAGTCCAAGACCTTCCGACTGGCCTGCACGTGTTTAAAATACCTTGCCTCTTTTGGCATGGGGATTGAAAAGGCCACCTGTAGTGTTCTTTAAGTGTGTCTAAGATAGGTCGCTATTGCCTCAAGATTTTTGTTTTTAACGTGGGAGGGCATGCATGTAAGTGTGCGACTGTACGTGCTTTGGGTACATTACGTGGGATTGAGCTGTGCCTTCTAAGTGTGTGCAGTGAACACTGTGTAAAGAGAGGACACTTGGCCGACGGCCCCTTGCCTCCCATGTGTGCCTCGGGTACAGTATGTGGGATTGAACTGTGTTTCAAGTGTGTGACCCCTTGCCTCCCATGTCTGCCTCGGGTACAGTATGTGGAATTGAGCATTCTTCTACGTGTGTGGCCCCTCGCCCTCGTGTGCCTCGGGTTAAGTATGTGAGACTGAGGTGTCTTCTAAGTGTGTGGCCCCTCGCCACCAATGTGTGCCTCTGGTACAGTATATGGAATTAAGCTGTCTTCTAAGCGTGTGGCTCCTCGCCACCAATGTGTGCCTCGGGTACAGTATGTGGAATTGAGCATTCTTCTAAGTGTGTGGCCCCTCGCCCACGTGTGCCTCGGGTTAAGTATGTGAGACTGAGGTGTCTTCTAAGTGTGTGGCCCCTCGCCACCAATGTGTGCCTCGGGTACAGTATGTGGAATTGAGCATTCTTCTAAGTGTGTGGCCCCTCGCCCCCCATGTGTGCCTTGGGTAGAGTATGTGGGACAGAGCTGTCTTCTAAGTGTGTGGCCCCTCGCCCTCGTGTGCCTCGGGTTAAGTATTGAGACTGAGGTGTCTTCTAAATGTGTGGCCCCTCGCCCTCCATGTGTGCCTCGGGTAGAGTATGTGGGACAGAGCTGTCTTCTAAGTGTGTGGCCCCTCGCACCAATGTGTGCCTCGGGTACAGTATGTAGAATTGAGCATTCTTCTAAGTGTGTGGCCCCTCGCCTCACATGTGTGCCTCGGGTTAAGTATGTGAGACTGAGGTGTCTTCTAAGTGTGTGGCCCCTCGCCACCAATGTGTGCCTCGGGTACAGTATGTGGGACTGAGCTGTGTTTCAAGTGTGTGGCCCCTTGCCTCCCATGTCTGCCTCGGGTACAGTATGTGGAATTGAGCATTCTTCAAAGTGTGTGGCCCCTCGCCCTTGTGTGCCTCGGGTTAAGTATGTGAGACTGAGGTGTCTTCTAAGTGTGTGGCCCCTCGCCACCAATGTGTGCCTCGGGTACAGTATGTGGAATTGAGCTGTCTTCTAAGTGTGTGGCCCCTCGCCACCAATGAGTGCCTCGGGTAGAGTATGTGGGACAGAGCTGTCTGCTAAGTGTGTGGCCCCTCGCCACCAATGTGTGCCTCGGGTAGAGTATGTGGGACAGAGCTGTCTGCTAAGTGTGTGGCCCCTCGCCACCAATGTGTGCCTCGGGTACAGTATGTGGAATTGAGCATTCTTCTAAGTGTGTGGCCCCTCGCCCCCCATGTGTGCCTTGGGTAGAGTATGTGGGACAGAGCTGTCTTCTAAGTGTGTGGCCCCTCACCCTCGTGTGCCTCGGGTTAAGTATTGAGACTGAGGTGTCTTCTAAGTGTGTGGCCCCTCGCCACCAATGTGTGCCTTGAGTACAGTATGTGGAATTGAGCTGTCTTCTAAGTGTGTGGCCCCTCGCCCTCCATGTGTGCCTCGGGTAGAGTATGTGGGACAGAGCTGTCTTCTAAGTGTGTGGCCCCTCGCCCACATGTGCCTCGGGTAGAGTATGTGGGACAGAGCTGTCTTCTAAGTGTGTGGCCCCTCGCCACCAATGTGTGCCTCGGGTACAGTATGTAGAATTGAGCATTCTTCTAAGTGTGTGGCCCCTCGCCTCACATGTGTGCCTCGGGTTAAGTATGTGAGACTGAGGTGTCTTCTAAGTGTGTGGCCCCTCGCCACCAATGTGTGCCTCGGGTACAGTATGTGGGACTGAGCTGTGTTTCAAGTGTGTGGCCCCTTGCCTCCCATGTCTGCCTCGGGTACAGTATGTGGAATTGAGCATTCTTCTAAGTGTGTGGCCCCTCGCCCTCGTGTGTCTCGGGTTAAGTATGTGAGACTGAGGTGTCTTCTAAGTGTGTGGCCCCTCGCCACCAATGTGTGCCTCGGGTACAGTATGTGGGTTGAGCTGTCTTCTAAGTGTGTGGCCCCTCGCCACCAATATGTGCCTCGAGTACAGTATGTGGAATTGAGCTGTCTTCTAAGTGTGTGGCCCCTCGCCCTCCATGTGTGCCTCGGGTAGAGTATGTGGGACACAGCTGTCTTCTAAGTGTGTGGCCCCTCGCCACCAATGTGTGCCTCGGGTACAGTATGTAGAATTGAGCATTCTTCTAAGTGTGTGGCCCCTCGCCCTCGTGTGCCTCGGGTTAAGTATGTGAGACTGAGGTGTCTTCTAAGTGTGTGGCCCCTCGCCACCAATGTGTGCCTCGGGTACAGCATGTGGGTTGAGCTGTCTTCTAAGTGTGTGGCCACTCGCCCCCCATGTGTGCCTCGGATACAGTATGTGGGTTGAGCTGTCTTCTATGTGTGTGGCCCCTCGCCACCAATGTGTGCCTCGGGTACAGTATGTGGGATTGAGCTGTGTCTTCTAAGTGTGTGGCAGCCTGCCTCCCATGTCTGCCTCTGGTACAGCATGTATGTGGGATTGAGCTGTGTCTTCTAAGTGTGTGGCCCCTCACCTCCCATGTGTGCTTCAGATATAGTATGTAGGATTGAGCTGTGCCTTTTAAGTGTGTGCCCCCTTGCCTCCCATGTGTGCCTCGAGTACAGTATGTGGGATTGAGCTGCGCCATCTCAGCGTAAGTCCCGTCGCCTACCATGTGTGCTTGGGTATAGTATGTAGGATTGAGCTGTGTCTTCTAAGTGTGTGGCTGCGTGCCTCCCATGTCATCCTCAGGCACAGTATGTATGTGAGACAGCTCTGTCTTCTAAGTGTGTAGCCCCTCGCCTCCCACGTGTGCCTTGTGTACGGTATGTGTGGTTGAGCTGCGCCTTGTAAGCGTGTATCACTTCGCCTCCCAGTGCTTAATTTGTAAAATAATAAGTGCCAGGAATCTGACCTGGAGGCCACTGCAGCTTATACCACTCATCGCCATTGTCATCGCTGCCAAAACAACTGCTAACCATCGCTCTTGCATTGAAATGGGACAGTTCAGATAATTCCAGGTCCTCAAAGCTAAAGGAATGGCTCCTTAGGGAGGCAGGCATTAGCACTATTTGAATGTATATTGTATTCTTAAACAACGTTGTTCTGCTCATCTCTGAATTAGATGAGCAGTGCCACCATGTGGTAGACTGTTCTAAGTATCGTGTTGACAATTAGGTGCCGGTGCCGAGCACCGGAAACCAATTAAGTGCCGGTGCTGAGCACCGGAAAGCACGAGCTCAAATTAAGCACTGCCTCCCATGTGTGCTTCGAGTACAGTATGTGGGAGTGAGCTGTGCGTTCTAAGCATAAATCCCCTTGCCTCCCATGTGTGCCTCAGGTACATTATGTGGGATTGAGCTGTGCCTTCTAACCGTGTGGTCTCTCTCCTCCCATGTGTGCCTTGGGTACAGTATGTGGGATTGAGTTGTGTCTTCTAGGTGGGTGGCCCTTTGCCTCCCACGTGTGGCTCGGGTACAGTATGTGGGATTGAGCTGTGCCTTTTAAGTGTGTGGCCCCTCGCCTCCCATGTATGCCTCAGGTACAGTATGTAGGATTGAGCTGTGCCTCTTAAGTGTGTGGCCCTTCGTCTCCCATGTGTGCCTCGTTTACAGTATGTGTGGATTGATCTGCACCTTCTAAGTGTGTGGCCCCTTGCCTCTGTGTGCCTCGGGTGCAGTATGTGGGATTGAGCTGTCTTCTAAGTGTGTGGCCCTTCGCCTCCCATATGTGCCTCGTGTACAGTGTGTGGGATTGAGCTGGTTCCTCTAAGTGTGTGGCCCCTCGCCTATCATGTGTGCCTCGGGGACAGTATGTGGGAGTGAACTGTGCCTTCTAAGCATGTGGCCCTTTGCCTCCCATGTGTGCCTCGGGTACAGCATGTGGGAGTGATATGTGCCTTCTAAGCGTGTGGCCCCATGCCTCCCATATGTGCCTCGGGTACAGAATGTGAGACTGAGCTGTGCCTTCTAAGTGTGTGGCCACCTCGCCTCCCATGTGTGCCTCGGGTACGGTATGTGGGGTTGATCTGTGCCTTGTGAACGTGTGGCCTCTCGCCTCCCATGTGTGCCTCGAGTACAGTATGTGGGATTGAGCTGTGCCTTTTTAAGTGTGTGGCCCCTCGCCTCCCATGGGTGCCTTGAGT
This sequence comes from Lissotriton helveticus, assembly GCF_964261635.1. Lineage (NCBI taxonomy): Eukaryota > Metazoa > Chordata > Amphibia > Caudata > Salamandridae > Lissotriton > Lissotriton helveticus. The sequence continues at coordinate 1,172,310,690 of NC_136071.1, forward strand.
ACAGTATGTGGGATTGAGCAGTGCCTTTTAAGCGTGTGGCCACCTCGCCGCTCATGTGTGCCTCGGGTACAGTATGTGGGATTGAGCTGTGCCTTTCAAGTGCGTGGCCCCTCATCTCCCATGTGTGCCTCAGGTACAGTGTGCAGGATTGAGATGTGCCTTCTAAGCATGTGGCCCTTTGCCTCCCATGTGTGCCTCGGGTACAGCATGTGGGAGTTATATGTGCCTTCTAAGCGTGTGGCCCCATGCCTCCCATATGTGCCTCGGGTACAGAATGTGAGACTAAGCTGTGCCTTCTAAGTGTGTGGCCCATGTGTGCCTCGGGTATGGTATGTGGGGTTGATCTGTGCCTTGTGAACGTGTGGCCCCTCGCCTCCCATGTGTGCCTCGAGTACAGTATGTGGGATTGAGCTGTGCCTTTTTAAGTGTGTGGCCCCTCGCCTCCCATGGGTGCCTTGAGTACAGTATGTGGGATTGAGCAGTGCCTTTTAAGCGTGTGGCCACCTCGCCGCTCATGTGTGCCTCGGGTACAGTATGTGGGATTGAGTTGTGCCTTTCAAGTGCGTGGCCCCTCATCTCCCATGTGTGCCTCAGGTACAGTGTGCGGGATTGAGATGTGCCTTTTAAGCAAGTGGCCCATCGCCTCCCAAGTGTGCCTTGGGTACAGTATGTGGGATTGAGCTGTGTCTTCTAAGCGTACGTCCGCTCGTCTCCCATGTGTGCCTTGGGTACAGATTGTGGGATTGAGCTGTGTCTTCTAAGCGTAAGTCCCCTCGCCTCCCATGTATGCTTTGGATACAGATTGTGCGACTGGGCTGTGCCTTCTAAGTGTGTGCCACCTCGCCCCCCATGTGTGCCTCGGGTACGGTATGTGGGGTTGAGCTGCGCCTTGTAAACATGTCGCCCTTTGCCTCCCATGTGTACCTCTGGTACAGTATGTGGGATTGAGCTGTGCCTCTTAAGTGTGTGGCCCCTCGCCTCCCATGTGTGTCTCAGGTACAGTATGTGGGATTGAACTGTGTCTTCTAAGTGTGTGGCCCCTCCCCTCTCATGTGTGCCCCGGATACAGTAGGTGGGATTAAGATGTGCCATGTATGTGTGTGGCCCCTCGCCTCCAATGTGTGCCTCGGGTACAGTATTTGGGATTGAGATGTGCCATGTAGGTGTGTGACCCTCACCTCCCATGTGTGCCTCGGGTACAGTATGTGGGATTGAGCAGTGCCTTCTAAGTGTGAGGCCACTCGCCTCCTATGTGTTCCTCTGGGCAGTATGTGGGACTGAGCTGTCTTCTAAGTGTGTGGCCCCTCGCCCCCCATGTGTGCCCCGGGTACAGTATGTGGGATTGAGATGTGCCATGTAGGTGTGTGGCCCCTCACCTCCCATGTGTGCCTCGGGTACAGTATGTGGGATTGAGCAGTGCCTTCTAAGTGTGTGGCCCCTCGCCTCCCATGTGTACCTCGGGTACAGTATGTGGGATTGAGCTGTGTCTTCTAAGTGTGAGGCCCGTTGCCTCCCATGTGTGCCTCGGGTACAGTATGTATGTGGGATTGAGCTGTGTCTTCTACGTGTGTGGCCCCTTGACTTCCATGTGTGCATCGGGCACAGTATGTGGGATTGAGCTGTCTTCTAAATGTGAGACCCCTTGCCTTCCATGTGTCCCTCTGGTACAGTATGTGGGATTGAGCTGTGTCTTCTAAGTGTGATGCCACTCGCCTCCTATGTGTTCCTCTGGGCTGTCTTTTAAGTGTGTGGCCCCTCGCCCCCCATGTGTGCCCCAGGTACAGTATGTGGGATTGAGATGTGCCATGTTGGTGTGTGGCCCCTCACCTCCCATGTGTGCCTCGGCTACAGTATGTGGGATTGAGCAGTGCCTTCTAAGTGTGTGGCCCATCGCCTCCCATGTGTACCTCGGGTACAGTAAGTGGGATTGAGCTGTGTCTTCTACGTGTGTGACCCCTCGCCTCCCATGTGTGCCTAAGGTACGGTATGTGGAATTGAGCAGTCTTCTAAGTGTGTGGCCCCTCACCTCCCATATGTGCCTCGGGTACGGTATGTGGGATTAAGCTGTGTCTTCTAAGTGTGAGGCCCGTTGCCTCCCATGTGTGCCTCGGTTACAGTATGTATGTGGGATTGAGCTGTGTCTTCTACGTGTGTGGCCCCTTGACTTCCATGTGTGCATCGGGTACAGTATGTGGGATTGAGCTGTCTTCTAAATGTGGGACCCCTTGCCTTCCATGTGTCCCTCTGGTACAGTATGTGAGATTGAGCTGTGTCTTCTAAGTGTGAGGCCACTCGCCTCCTTTGTGGTTTTAGTGGTTGAAGCTTTTATTCGATATGCAAGATATCTTGAAAGCGTACACAAAATACAGCATTTACAAAACTAGAAAAAAACATTTTTAAGAAGCAATATTGAATGTACATTTAAGAAAGATAAAAAGACATGTGATGCCAGAATAAATTAGCTAAAAAAGAATTAAACCGCTATTGACAATCTCTTGCAACGGATCAACCAAAAATGCTTGAAAAATTTGGCTACACCACAAACAATGGGAGGGGAAGTGTCCGTCATTAGGATGCGAAGGGCTGCCAGATAACTACGCGTACCCATATTGCAACAAAGGGGTTTGAGCCAAAAACTCCTGGGTTTAGCATAGTCCGGACATTCAAACAGGATATGCGGTATAGACTCTGTCCTAGTGGTACAACGGGCACAAAAGGGGGACATGTGGGCACCTGATTTCCACTTTGACACCAGGGCCCCTACTGGGAGGGAGCCCACTCTGAATTTAAAATACAGTGCTCGATCAGCTGGTAGGGTAATTAGGTCTAGGTAAGGTTCGTAAACTACTACATCTTTTATTGTTAAAAAGGCAGCTGTAGATTTACAATGACTAGAATTTATAACTAACTGGTCCGCAACCCAATTCCAGTATAATCTTTTCAGAACATCTTTTGGTGGAGCCGTTCTTGATGACCAACAGTCCCCCAGCCCAAGTTCCTCCAAAAGCTTTTTGGTGTCTCTCAACCACTTGATCTTCGCCCAACCGCCCAGGCTCATTATCTCGGCCAACCCTTCAGCGTATGTTTTTAGCTCTTCACCCCTCCAAATACGTGCCCATAGAAGGAGTGGACGAAGCCGGGCTTGGTCTTTAATATTCTTACAACCTGTGTCCAACAGCACAGGCACTGTTGGAGTGCTCGGAGGGAGGGCGATTAAAGATTTCAAAAGCTTGCTTTCTGCTGTTGCCAGGGAATCCAGGCAGCAATGCCCCCACAGCTCTGCCCCATACAAGGCTGATGTTACTCCCTTAGCCTTGTAAATGTCAATTGCTGGGGCAAGCGACCTCCTCGGTGATGCCCGGAATTCCCTCAGAAGTGCACCTCCTACTCTCTTGTGGTTCAAGACCATCTTGGCAATGTGAGGTGACCAGTTCATGCTATCCGTAATCCGTATTCCAAGATAATCAAATTCGGATACTTTCTCCAAGGGAACAGAGTTGAGAATAGGTGGGCGGCCCAGTTTCCTTGGAGGGTTTAGAATTAAAAACTTAGTTTTATCCACGTTGATTACCAAGCCCCTTGAAACGCAAAAGTTCTGGAAACGGGTTAGCAACTTCTGGAGGCCTTGCGGAGTCTTAGAAATCAAGAGCGTATCGTCCGCAAAAAGTAGGGTTGGAATCCGCACTCCCCCGAGACAAGGAGCGTCGGCTGGTTCTTGCTGGAGATAATCCACCACCCCATTAACATATAGTGAAAAGAGGGTGGGCGCTAGGACGCATCCCTGTCTCACACCCCTAGACACTGGGATTTTCTCAGTTAACTCTCCATTTCTCCCCCAGCGAACCTGAGCAAAAGTATGGGCGTGAAAGCTAATAAGGAGGGACAAGATGTAGGGAGGCAATCCCAACCCATAAAGCACGCTCCATAACTCCTCCCGTGGAACTAGGTCAAAGGCAGTCCTCAGATCTATAAAGGCCAAGTATAGACTGCCCTTGCCTAGCTCCACCACCTTCCAGCCAAGGAGTGCTAGCCTAAACACCTGCTCTATCGTCCCTGTTCCTACCCGGAACCCTGCCTGGAAGTCTGATAGTATTTTGTTTTCCTCCACCCAATGAAGAATCCTACCAAGTATAGCTTTACCTGCTATCTTTTGGGTGGAGTCAATGAGGCTTATGGGCCGGTAGTTCCCCGGAATTTCTCTGGATCCTTTTTTGTGAATAGGGACCACAACCGCCCCTTTCCAGGAATCAGACACTGGCCACCCCTTCATAATATCATTGAGGAGTGCTGCAATAACCCTTCCCCAGGCCACCGGATATGCCCGCATGAGATCCCCCGGTAAGCCATCTGGGCCTGCTGCCTTCCGGGGGGCTACCCACCCAATTACCTTTTCAATCTCTAGAGCTGAAAAGAGATTGTAGCCGTGAGGTTCAGATACTAGTGGGGGGAGCGCCCTGACATTTAGTGCCCCATCCGCCGGGAGGTATAAAGCCCCAAAGTGTTTAACCCAGCTATTTGGGGAGATATTACAGGGTCTCATAATTTCATCGGGCCTGTTCCGGGAGCCTACAAGGTTCCAAAAACCCCTTGAATCTTTACTTTTACTGGCCACAAGTAGGTCCTCCCAAAATTTCTCTTCCCACTCCTTCTTGGCAGATTTAAGGGATCTATTGTAAGCCTTCCTTGCTTCCAATATAACAGGATGGGATTTGAGTTTCACTGCCTCTACAAGTCTTGATTTGTGTACCCTACATGTTTGTGTGTACCAACCGTTACCTTGCTTTACACCTCCTTTCTTCCCTACATTCCTCGAGGGGATGGTAAACACATTTGTCAGAGCCTCTGTTAGGGAAACAAAGACCCCGCAAGCCCTACCCACCCCTTCCGGGAGGGACCCCAAGTTTAACAGAGCGTGATCTAAAAGGGTTGATATTTCTCCAACCCTTTCCTCCGAGAGTACCAATTTAGCCCATTTTAGACGCCTTCCACAGAGTGAAACTGCCGACTCATCAAGGGGAGCTGATGTGGGGTTGATGGGACCCTTCTTAGGAAAACACCACCACTGGGCCATGGTCAAGGAAAGTGGATTGTGGTCGCTTTCGACCGTCGGGACCACAACCATGTCCTTCACCTGGCTCCACAGACATATATCTGGTAAGATATAGTCGATTCTAGAAGAGTGTCCTGGTCTATTATAGGTATGAGCCCCCCCCCTATCTGAGTTTGTCCTCCCATTCACTGCCCTTAGATTTAATTCGATACTCAGGGTGTATAACTGTAACGCCACCTCTGACCATCTCCTAATCGGTGGAATCTCCAAGGCTGGGATCCCTTTCTTAGCATCCTCCTCATCCTGGTCTAAGGCAACATCCGAGCCCAAGGGCTCGAATGTACAATTCATGTCTCCCGCGACCAGGGTACACAACTTATGTGAAGTTGTACTAAGAAGACTCTCCAGAAGAGATAATACAGTGGACTTCCTCCCGCCCTTAGTCCCCCTGGCGTACACGTTATAGATATTCAATATTGTACGGCCCCTAAAATCTCTTAGAATAATATTTTGAATATCTGGACAGCCTGTCTGAGACTCCTCAATTCTGCAGTCAAGGGAAGCTGCCACCCATATGAGCAGGCCACCCAAGGGGCGTCCTCTCCCTGATTCTGAGATTAGTGCAGGCACAGAGTAGGAGGAGAATCCCACCCTATGTATCGGCTCCAAACTCCAGGTCTCCTGGAAGATGCATATGGCATGCTCATCAACCATAGCATTCCAGTCTGGGAGGGCCAACTTTCTCGCGATACCTGCGACATTCCAGCTGAAAACCTTGAAGACATGGTCCGTCACAGCTGATGTGTCGCTGACCTCGAGAACACTCCTGTCCACAGGCCTCACAGGGGTAACAGGCAAATTACAGTCCAAATAAATGGGCAGAGGATCTACCAACCCACTGTCACCTGTGCTTACAGGTGAGACTAATCGGGGTGGTGGTGCTGTCATTAAACCTATTCTATTGCCAGATACCATGTCAGGAACTACAATTGTCCTCGTATCACCCCCCTCCAGTCAACATCTCCCTGGCCCCCACCGGGGGTTCAACCTGTTGAACCCAAGACCCCCAACCCAACAAGGGTCCCGGTTTTGGCCTAAGCCAGATGTACTAGGGCCCGCCCTGGGCGACATAACATTCGGCCTGGGGTAAAAAAAGGTTAGATCCACTAATTTAACCCCTACCGCATCCATATTTTTTATAGGGCCATAGATGGAGCTCACCACTCTGGGATCTTGAAAGTTTATTATTACACAATCCCCCTCCTGTGTTTTTTTACCTTGTCCTACCCACCCTACTCTGCGAACACTTAGAATTAGCCCATCCACACCACTCTGGATTGGCTTGTTTAACTTTAGCCAGTGGATACACTTATTCTTGAGGGCCTGGTGATTCTCCAGCTGGTCTTCCTTCAGTGGGGGAACGTTTACTAGTACTGCAACAAAAGGATGACAGTCTGGTGGGAGATTTATGGGGGGGGTCCTCCGTGGGAATTTGCGGGGGGCCACTGTGGTAGCAACTGAAGCTGCAGGTTGAGGGGCAGTTTTAACGACCATCTCTGTCGCTACTCCCTTGCCTTTATCTTGTGTACCAGAGGCTTTGCTAACCCTTACCATCCCCCTACTTATCGGGGGCTGCAATTGAGGTGTTAGTTTTGGTGTACTTTTAGCAACCTCAGAAGATGTTTCCATTCCCTTGTGTTGGGGCCCTACTATTGGTGGGGGAGGAATTACAGATACTGGTACTTGCACTTTGCTAGTGTCTACCTTATTTGCCCTAGTTGAAGGACTAGAATCCGCCTGTAGTGGCAAGGAAGCTACTGGGGGCACACTCCCCTTTAGTCCCATGACCTGATTCTCACTCACTCTTTTATGCTGTTTAATTACAGATTTAAGTGAGAAAAAGCCATCGAGGGTAGATTGCTCTAGTTTATCTATTCTAGCCCCCAAACCCTTAACCTGGGTCAACAGGGGCATCAAGAGACTGTTTACCCTCTCCATAATGCTGTCAATAATCTTGGGGTCAATAAATGTGGAGACATTAAAAGCACTACTACTAGGGGACAAACAATTATTATTACCCGTGGGTGTGTCCACACAACCCCCCTCCACCACTACCTTATCCTCTGGGACCGACCCCTTTACGTCCTTCCCGCCCTGCCCAAGTGGCTTCCTCGGTTGCTTGTAGAGCGCGGCTTGTCTCACCAGCCTACCCTTCCTAGAGCTGACTGCCCTTTTGTTTTTGGCCCTTTTACTCTGCCCACTCGAGTCATACACAGATGGCACCCCAGCTGGGTTTACTTTTTTGGGAACAGGTGGAGTTGGAGATAATATTTGAATTTCGTCTATGTGTGGGGGTGCAGGAGAATGCGATATACTTGCGCCACCCTCTTCCCCAACGCCACTAAATAAGAGCGCGGCCAAATGTTCCGACCTTTCTGTGTTTTCCCCTATTTCTACCATCGGGTGAAAATCTACAGAGCCATCCGGGACATCAGGGGGAACAGATTGGACCCGCTCACAGGCCGGTGACAAGGCCTGGGCTACAGCCCCCAGTGAGGAGCGTCTAGAAGGAAGATAGACCTCAGAGAGACGGCGTTCAGACATAGCGAACTCCTTATCAATGACCGCCGCCACTCTGGTTATAAACCGGTCCATGCTTCCAATCATTGGGCTCCCAACAACACCTCCCCTTTCGCCCTCACTCCTAAGTAGGCACTTGCCTCCTATGTGTTCCTCAGGGCAGTATGAGGGACTGAGCTGCCTTTTAAGTGTGTGGCCCGGGTACAGTATGTGGGATTGAGATGTGCCATGTAGGTGTGTGGCCCCTCGCCTCCCATGTGTGCTCCGGGTACAGTATGTGGGATTGAGATGTGCCATGTAGGTGTGTGGCCCCTCACTTCCCATGTGTGCCTCGGGTACAGTATGTGGGATTGAGCAGTGCCTTCTAAGTGTGTGGCCCCTCGCCTCCCATGTGTGCCTAAGGTACGGTATGTGGGATTGAGCAGTCTTCTAAGTGTGTGGCCCCTCGCCTCCCATATGTGCCTCGGGTACGGTATGTGGGATTGAGCTGTTTTCTAAGTGTGTGGGCATTTGCCTCACATGTGTGCCTCAGGTACAGTATGTGGGATTGAGCTGTGTCTTCTATGTGTGTGACCCCTCGCCTCCCATGTGTGCCTAAGGTACGGTATGTGGGATTGAGCAGTCTTCTAAGTGTGTGGCCCCTCGCCTCCCATATGTGCCTCGGGTACGGTATGTGGGATTGAGCTGTTTTCTAAGTGTGTGGGCATTTGCCTCACATGTGTGCCTCAGGTACAGTATGTGGGATTGAGCTGTGTGTTTTAAGTGAGTGGCCCCTCGCCTCCCATGTGTGCCTCGGGTACAGTATGTGGGATTGAGCTGTGTGTTTTAAGTGAGTGGCCCCTCGCCTCCCATGTGTGCCTCGGGTACAGTATGTGGGATTGAGCTGTGCCTTCTAAGTGAGTGGCCCCTCGCCTCCCATGTGTGCCTCAAGTACAGTATGTGGGTTGAGCTGTGCCATGTAGGTGTGTACAGTGAAGAGAGGGCACCTGGCAGACCACCCCTCGCCTCCCGTGTGCGCCTCCATTCAGCCTGCTGGCCGCGGACACCTGTTCGGCCTCCTGGGGTCGCCTGGGCTGCGGCCTCTGCGTGGGCAGCAGGTGCCGCGGGCGTCGGGCCTGTGCGCCCGCAGGTGTCCGCGGCTGTGGCGCGGGGGCTTGCGGGGCTCCCCGGCTCCTGCCGCTCGCTCTGCGGCCGGTGGCGGTGGTGCGGCTGCCGCGGCCTCGCTGGTCTCCCGGCGCGACAGCTGCCGCTGTTCCGCCTTCCTGCCGCCGTCCTCCCGGTGCTGCCTCTTATTCTGGGTATTGTGTGCCATGGATGCAGAGCCGCCTCACTCTAATCAAGCTGATTAGAGATTCCTGCGCGCCTGGCCGGAAATAGCATCCCCCGTCTCCCTGCCCCCATCAGTGCCCGCCTCCCCCTCCTGTGCCGGTGCCCCCCGCCTCCCCGACCGGGTCCGGCCCTCAACATCCCAGGACTCCGGGCCCCGCCGCCGCCGCCGGGGACGGGCTGCGGGGCGGCTGCGTCCTGGCGCGGGGGGTGCTCGCACAGCCCCCTGCCTGCCCTCCCCGGGTTTATTTTCTATTAAAATGAGGAGGAGGAAGAAGCAGCAGCAGCAGCAGGGCTCGCAGCAATAGAGAGCGAAGGAGATCCGGGCACGGCGGCGGCAGCAGCAGGAGGAGGAGGAGTGATGAGTCAATACAACTAATAATTTAATGGGGACACAGAAAGAGGCAGGGAGGGGAGACACGCACACACAGAGCCGTGAGCGCACACTGCACGCAGCGCGCCGGATCCCGGCAGCACGCACCCCACGCCCGCCCGCCCGCGCTCCTGCTCACAACTTTGGGCGCCCGTTCGTCCCCTCGCTGCCAGGGTGTTGGTGCCCGCGGACGGCCGCCTCCCTCCTCCTCCCGCCGCCACTCGCCCTGCTCGTCTTCCCCTTTTGTGCATCTGTTTTCCTGCCTCGGCACAGGCTGCGGGGGTCGCGCAGATACATGGGGAGGGACAGGTACTCCCTACCCTTGTTGCAGGCGGCCAGGGCGGAACTAAAAGTGGCATTTTCGCTCCTTTGCTCCGGGATGCGGTGCCTTTCTGTCGCTTCCGCATAGATATCTGGGGCTGTACTGGAAAGTTTCGGGCGCCCGGAGTGTCCATTGCTCGAGCCTGCTGTTGTTATTTTCAGCTCCCGGCTGCTGGCTAGCCGAGCGGGCTGTACCCAAGTGCACTTCTGGTGTGCCCCTGCCCGTCCCTTCCGTGAACTGCCCCTCGGAGCGTAGGCACACCGCCGATACTACTTCCATAGCGCTCACGCCTCAGGTTTCTCCCCGCTCGTCCCTCCTGCTCAAGTTCCAGCAAGCACTGACTGCTCATCCCTCGCTCATTCTGTTTTCATACATTTTCTTTACATTAGCGCGCCAGTCTAGATTCTCATACCCTGGTCACCCCGCCTCTCGTTCAGATCTGCCTCCCCCTCCCCCAGCCCCGGCAAATAAACAAAACAGAAGCGAAAGCGCACACATTGTCAGGGGAAGTGTCGCCTCCAGGTCTGCTGTCAGGAAGGAGCCCCGCGGACCCCGGCCGGACTGCACAGGGCGCCGGCACTCCATGTACATGCGGTCACGTTTGGAAGGGGTGAGTTGGCGAATTTCACTTCAGACTGCAGCCTGTCTCATTTGTTGTCTTCCACATGAACTCGCACTTTGCCTTTGTGTTGTCTCTTTAAAAGGTCAGTAGCAAAGCCTGGCCTGGAGCCGCACGGACCGGCTAACAACAGGAACCTCGATTATTGCCCATTGATTTTTGTTTTTTGTATTGAGCGTGGGTCTCTAAAGGGGTGGATGTCTGCACAGTTTGATGCCACACGCTGCACATGGCTGGGGCTAGTGTGGTACCCCGCAGTTTAGAAAGATGCATGCATTTCACTCCACGGTGCTGGTGGCCTGACGAATGATGATGCACTTGTCCGGCGTGGGAACTTGGGCGCCAGAAGGGGGGTCCTGCGCGTCCCAGGCGATGGGGGCTTGAAAGCCAGTGCGCCGACCTTCCCGCAGGCCGTGCCGGCGGCACTTCATCACTGCACAAGGGCTGCTGAACTTTACCCTGGCACACAGTTTACATGAGCACTTTAGCTGTGTTCTGTGCATTTTTTGTATGTTGCTAAGCTTAGTACAGAACACGCACGAACAAAGCCCTCACCTGCTGTTAACAACAGCAGTTTATTTGTGCAAATCGGGGTTTTCCATGATTGGTATTTCTTTATATCCCACCGATGCACCTGCGTTCCTCCGCGTAAACTGGTATGAGGTGTTTGTCTGCACTTGCTTGACACTCTCAGTTATTGTGTTTTTAACATCTTCAAAAGTGCGTGTGTGACATGCATCGATTTGGAATGCTACCGTTCTGAAAGAGTAATGGTTTTTGTTTTCAGGGGAGGTGCACGTTGGTTTACCTTTACATTGTCAGACATTTCATGCATGTGCGCTTGTGGTTGGCGCTTTTCTGAAAGGGACCCTCCTGGTTAGGAGTGCTGTGCAGTCGCCCAGTTCTGGCTCACGCCGCCCAGGTGGACTCAGGTGCCACCTGCGGCCGCAGAGAGCGAGTGCTGAGCCGTGTGGCCACCAGCAGGCCACGGCTCTTATGCGCAGCATTCCAGGCAGCTTTGGAAACTTTTCGACTAAGCCCTTTACTTACTTGTCTTGGTCGCCAGTTATAATGCCGTCAGTGGATGCCGCGCCATGAAGAGTATAGGAAACAACCTGTCTTTAAACGTGCTGTCAGAGCTCAAATAACTTAAGTGAAATAAAATGCACTCGTGTGTGCAGAAATACGAGGCCGTTCGAAGAAGGTATTTAAAGGTAGTACCTAGAGAATTAGTCCCCATGCCACACCACACAGTTACTAGGTCTCTGCACGAGCCACCATACATTACCAAAAGGGCAGGGGGTAATGGGGACCTTTTGTATGGTCCCATCTACCCGAAGTCACTTGGGGGTTTTATTACACCAGAGATTATAGTTGGTCACGCCTTTGGTCTCAGATGCAATTGCTAAATTTACCTGCTATGTAAGAAACCCCATTTAAAACGTCCACGTGCTTGACCCTCCTGCTGTCTCATTATTTCCATTGTGCCGGGCATGCTTCTAACCGGGCACCCTGACATGGAGGTAATAACGACGCCTTTTAATGATGCTTGCTGTGTTCGTGAAGTCACATACACCCAAAACTAAAGGGATGGCGGCAACATTCCAGGTGTGCACCAAGCATGGCCTGGCTGCTTCTGGTCGGGGTTCAAGTTTTGTTGATTTTGTATTTGTGATTTCTTTATGAAAGTGTCACACGTTGTCTACTGCAGCAGCAGACTTTTATGTTTAAATCTGTGCCTTGCTTGCAGTTTTTAAAATAGTGGCATTCTGAACAAGAGGCCTCACAGTTTGCTATCAACTTTGGAAATTTGAGATAAGCTAAGTTAAGATGATGAGTGAAACAAACACAAAGTGCCCAGGTGTACTAAATGCCCGCACACAGTGTGTACTATGAGCAATGTGTATGTACTCTACACACTCCCTCTCTCACTCTCACTTTTTTTTAATCGTGGCAGGTGATCTTTAGAGGCGGGACCAAGTATGGAGCATTCGAACGATTCCACTCAGGGGATAGAACATTCAGAAATGTCTAACAATGTAAGCGATCCACTGGCTCCTGCAGCCAAAATTGCCCGCTTGGAGCAGAATGGGAGTCCATTAGGAAGAGGAAGACTTGGGAGCGCAGGTGCTAAAATGCAAGGAGTGCCCCTAAAGCACTCCGCGCACATGATGAAGACGCACATTAGAAAAGGTAACCTTCTTAAGCTCCTTCACTGTGGCCAGCTCTGACACTTGATTATTGTGCACCTTTGAAAACGCTGTTATTAAGCTGCAAGATTGGACAAAGAAGTTTTTTCAATTTTCTTCAGGGACCTTTAAGGGTGTATTTGTATTCTGGGGTGATAGAACTCATGCTTGGACAGATACTCTGCGTGTCTGGGGGGTGCACCTCTTCTTAGGGTGGAGTTTGACCTATTTTTCAAGGGGAAAATTACAACTTGGTTTCACATGTCCTGCTTTGCCTGTGGACACCGTGTTAAACAACCTGCGCAGCAAAGGTGGCCCTACTGCGTATCTGTGCAGATCTTGGTTTCTTGTGCAGTAGCCAGTACTTAACTTCTTGGCTTATCTTAAATAAGATATACTACAGAAATTATATGTTTCAGAGGTATGGAGCCTTTGGTGTCTCAGTTCCTCATAATGTACATTTTTGCTGTTTCACCGCTTAAGTGCACATTCGTTGATCCAAAGTTAGCCCCTGTTGTCGACTTTAGTGACTTATTGTCATGTTACATGATATGCATTCACATAGAAGAAAACATTTAAACCTTTTCTATCTTAGGGTGTTTTCTTTTGCATTTTACAGACTTGATGTTTTAAAAACATTAACAATGCAATCAAGTGAATGCTGTTTTCATTCGTGCCTATATTACTACCGATTATTCAGAATTGCCTTCTCTTTGCAGCTTAATGTTCAGAATAAAACATTTAAGCCGTTGAAAATATTTAGCAAGCAAAGATTAAATGCTGAGGAATTTCATTGTGTGAGAGGAACAACATTTATCCCACTGTCCTTTACTTTTTCTTCTCTTTGGTGGAAACAAAGCATATATTGATCCCGAAATGAACAGACACAGCAGTCCATATTGTTAGATCTTTATCTATTAAAAATGGAAAAACAGCACTTCAGCAAATTCTTTGGCCTCTGTGCATGATTACTTCTCTTATTGATTGTTTGCCAAGAATGTATGCATCCTAAGAAAGCCAGGGAAGAGCATTAAAAATATAATTTATTACAGCTTTTCAAGCAGAGTGCATTAATATTGCACCGTGCAGCACTAGGGCTCTATAAAAAGACGTTCTGACGGCTCCTAACATATAAGTGCAATAAATTCCTCAATAGGTGATTTCAGCTGTCTCTGGTATTATGTGATATTTGCACAGTAAACTTGAATGCCAGGACAGTTTTAGACAAGCGGTCTAAAGACGTCCCTGCTCCTTACAGCAGACTCCAAACCTCGGGCAGAGGCTCCACAGAGCTTTCAGCTTGAAATCACCTCGTATTTTTAGCACTGACCACTGCTCCCCTTTTGATGCTGGTCGGTTATGAAGTTGCTGCAGCTGGAGGTCTTGCCAAGTATTAACCAACTATGAGCAGCCAGCTGAAGAGTGCTTCTGTGTATCATCATTGTCTGGAACAGGATGCTTCTAATGACAGCACGCTCAACGATTTAGCAGTAAGATGTGCTGCCTTATCATAGCGTATCACGTTATCAACCTTCATCTTATAATCCGTCCATTTATGTTTAGCAAAAGCTACTTAGCGAAAGAGACATCACTGTTCTTGTGAAGAGCATCCAGTCACTATTACAAACTTTATTACACCCTTTAAAGGGCTTCATAGGTGCTTATCACCAAAATGTACCGTACGCTAGAGAAGGTCTGGTAGGCTTGAAATAGTGGAATTGAAATGTACACGTATGAGTAAGATAACGTTTGCACAGTTGTTTAATATATAATGGTCACATATGTGCTGACCAGGGTAGAAGTACACCTGAAAGGGCTTTTTTTGTGAGAAGGTTTGAATTGTAGTGACTAATAACATATGTTTCTGCTTGATTTGTCACACAAGGATACGTTTTCGACCTATGCCTGAAAACTAGGGTAAACGCAGCAGGTAGCACTATCTGAAATTGTTTCTTTGAAAGCCCTAACATGATTTTCTTCTTGGCCTTTTTTTAATAACTTGAAATCTTGAAACGCCTTTTTGAAATGGCCTTTTGAGACTTTTTGGATATGTAGCAGAGTTGGTAAAAAAGTAGATTTCACATATGGATTTTTCATCAGCCATAAGTACATAGGAGCTGAGGATTTTATGATCTGCTCTTTAGTTGTAGTTTTATTTAATGGTGTTATGTACCCAACAGAGATGCTGCTTTTTAAAAGCTCGTGGTGTTACTTGAAGTTTCCCGCCGAGGGGCTAATGTCTTCCCCGTAAAAATCATCCGTTCATCACTTTTCTAAAGAAGCTACCCACATGGCAGTTTGTCAAAATATGGGTGGCGCAAAACACAGCCTTTGTCAGGGTTTAAAAAAATGTGGGTGTAATGTCTTAGTCTTGCCTTTAGACCGGTGATTTGGCCATACAAGTACCTAGAGGTTTCTTTATTGTGAATTGCATACTTGAAGGTTTGCATACTTTTTATTTTTATGCCTGCCGATTTTGCTTAATCCTGTTACATTTAGGCCCTTAATGGAGGATCTTTTAAGCCTGCCAGGTGTGCTTTACAAGACGTTAACATACATAACAAAGTGGGGCATCAAAAAGAAAATGAGTACACTGCTTTAGTTCGTAAACATCTGCAGTTTGAGATTATTGATTAACATAAAAATAGACATATTAGTTGAACACATTGAATTGAAGCACTTGCTAGAAAGTTATGGGTTAATTTCCATTGCAAAGATCTAATTCAGCATATTGTGAAATAGCAATACAGGTTAAGAGTGGCATTTTTAGTGTTCATGTTTCCAATTTAGAGATGGGGCCAGGCTTTCCCTTTGTGACTCTTTAGTTATATCCAAGTAAAAAGTACTATTTGGTAGAAAATCTTGCCCCCTGGCTTATTTATACTGTGTTTATGGCAAATGTGGAATACGTTAAAGCGTTAAATTGTATTTTTTTTACTGAAGTTACTTACATGAAGAGGTCCTATCATCAGGAATCACTACATAGTACTTACTCTGAGGGTGTTTGCGGTGTGTGGATTCACGTCACCTACTCCTCACAAGTGAGGCAAAAAGTCGCCTAGCAACTTATTCTATCAGTGAATATGTATAAATGCATTTGTAATTGCTTTTAGATTTCAGGCCAGGGTACTCACTTCCACCTTTGGTTTTAATATGTTTGATATTGGGTTAAAGTTGTTATGTATCTTTTTTTTTTCTTAAGGTTCAGTTGGATGTCAGTAAAAACGTGAACATTATAAACATTGCATATTTTTTTTATTATGTATTTTGTGTTTTTTCTTCTTAAGGTTTTGTTGGATTTTTGTATGTCAGTGAAAACGAAAATTATGAACATTGTATGTTTTGTGTTATAGGAAACATGCTTCCTGTCTTCTGTGTGGTGGAACATTATGAAAATTCTATTGAGTATGATTGTAAGGAAGAGCACGCAGAATTTGTGCTGGTAAGAAAAGATATGCTGTTCAACCAGCTGATAGAGATGGCATTGATTTCCCTGGGATACTCTCACAGCTCCGCTGCCCAGGCAAAAGGTAAATAGGAGGCAAGACAGACGCGTTTGTCTCTTTTCTTTTTCCATACCTCCGCGTGTCTATAGTTAAACCCTTTCCCCTCTCTGGTCTCTATGTCACATTCTTACCTGGCTGTTGATTGTAACTTCGAACAGTTACTTTACCGTTATTTCAGTGTTATATTCTAGCAGTCCGGTTTTTTCATAGAAAATGTGCTTTCAATCATTAGCATGCCTACTGACTTTAAGAAAGTGCCCCATTGAGAGTCCCTTCGAAGTGCAGAGCTTGTCTCAGCCGGGGATATTGAGAATCAGTTTACATTTGTGACTGAATACCTTGTATGCTTTTTTATTCATTATTTTTTCTGACACTGTAGGATTCCTATTCTTTCCATCAAGGTTTTCTTTTGCCATACACAGCATTTGCATTCCTTACTTTTCCCACGTTGTTTTTAATCATTAAGGAATCTTAAGAATGTTATAAAACTATCTTCTTTATTTGTTGAGGATGTACTGTGAGATAGAATGGGATCAGATAGTAAGATCTCCAGTATGTACTTTGGATATATATTCTTATGCACCCCTTGTTTGTTACCAAAATACAAGCACTCTTACCTTCGGAAGGACGACAGTTTCCTGTGCCCTCCCGTGAGCTCGAGAGTTTAGGCGATGTTCCTTATTCCTCTCTGACAACGTCATGCCTATTTTGGCTGTGTCTATTGTACGTCTCCGCTTTCTATTGAACTAGGGCTAATTCAAGTTGGGAAATGGAACCCAGTCCCCCTGTCCTTTGTGACCGATGCTCCCGATGCCACGGTCGCCGATATGTTGCAGGATGTCTTTCATGTGGTCACACTGAAAATTCAGCTACACAGGTGAGTCAGAGAATAGACTCTCGGCTCGGATGCTGTTGAGTTTCAAATCAGCTGCAGTCCGCCACATTATTAAGCGTATGAGCTGCCTGCAAGATGGTCCATTTTGTTTTTTGTGGTAGTTTCGTTCAAAAAACAATATCATCCAATATTTTTTTTCTTTTGCCTTATAATTAATGACTGTTGCCATCCCATTAAGAATATATTGTTTTGTATTCAACCAATAGAATTATTCCCATGTATTCCAACGAGGTACTTTACATAAAATTTGCTTGAGCGGAAATATTTTTGCATATCATGAACTGCGCCATCTGTGTACATTCGGAAAAAAGAATTGACTTTGCGAGTATTAATGTATTTTATGTGTGCCGGATTCATTTTTTAAGAAGCTAAACAGCTAATATAAGACATTTTTTTATGACAAGTTGCAAGAAGGCATTACACCTTAAATTGTTTTCCCAAGCGCATCAGAGCAGGAAGGTAGAAGTAACATGAAGAACTAGTCGCCGCATGCAGCTGATGTATAATTCATGCATCAATACAGCAGATGTGTTGTATAAAGTAATTAACTAATCGGAACAATCAGGAGACCGAGAGCAATCTCCAGATGCATCTGCTTGATGCGCAGAATGAAATCTGTCTGTCTTTAAGGCGCGTTTCTGCAGCAGAATGCAATCTTGTCATAATCCTCTCTCTAACCTGTGTCTCAATAGTTGCCCGAAACTAGAAGACTTGCCCCCGGAGCAGTGGTCTCACACAACAGTCCGAAATGCACTGAAGGACTTACTGAAAGATATGAACCAGAGCTCTCTGGCCAAGGAGTGCCCCCTCTCACAGGTACCGCTCATCTGTGCAATGACACAATAATGTTCTCATGGTAGTTGGGGCAGCTATTGACAGCAAACAAAGCATTGAAACAAACCAGCATATGTGGCATGATCTCCAAAGGTGCACAGACACACACACACCTCCAGGCCAGTCACACAACTGTGGGCTCATTGTAATATGCACGATTGTTGTGATGTATCTACTGTACATGTGACACTGTGGCAATGTCATTGCATGGTTGCGGGCACATTATGTTGCACTGTAGCATGTTGGTGGGAGTCTGTGAGACAGAAGTAAAGGCGCTGGGAGAGAAGCAGTGTGCATCTTTGATCCCTTATGTGCTGAGGTCTTTATTGGACAATAAAAGTACATTTCTTGCTACATATCATCGCGTGTCCGTTATTACAATGATGTACAGTGTATTCGACCAGGAATGACGTAACATTTGCACTTCACAAGAACCATGTTTGCTGATTTTCTTTTCCTGCCTCTTTGTTTTTAAAATATGCGTGACTTTTTTTGTTTCCTTTACTTGTCAATGTATTTCACACCCCCTGCGTCTGGTTGTATTGATTCTGATGGTTGGTAGGGAGTTTGATGACTACTGTAAATGTGTATGATGCAGAGGAATTTCCTGTAGCATGTGCTCAAATGACTAAGACTGTTTGCCTTGTTTAATTTCTAAAAGACCAACTGTAAAGAATTTTTGGATACTTTCGATTGATGAATGAAAATCATTGTGAAATTATAAAAAATGGCATTTGACAATCCTGTCTACAATGATGAATGTTTAGGAGTTCGAAAGGTGTTGTGACGGGTTGACACTGCTTTGGATTTAAGCTTGCTTCTATTTCCTTCACATATGTAAACAGTTATCAATGATCTGTGGATAGGATTGCTATTTTAATTTTAAGAGCTATTTAGTGTCGCTGTGGAGTGGTGAACACTTATAAGGAAAATTCAGCATCGGACGTTGTTGTGTTCGTTTTGGAATAGGGATATTCATAAAGAGCTTTGATTAAATGGTCCAAAATATTTGACATAGCCTTCATTAAATCTTTTGATTAGATTAGTTGAATTATTTGTGTTTGGCACTTCAGAACTTCTGCTTTGCTCAGGCAGTCTTGTACCTGTACGCCGGAATTGTTCATCTTCATAAAAGCATTGCCTCTGGTCAGTTGAACCTATATGTTGTTGCATGCGTTGTACTTCCTCCTGGTGATATGACCATGTTTCTAGGGTATGTTTCTTCCCTTTAAAAATAGATCAGTGAATTGAGCAGCGTAAAATGTCCCCAGTCTTGCATAAGTTTGTTTATACCGTTTAAAACAGAACCTAATTCAGTGTACTCACCAGGAAAGCGTGCTTCCGGAAACTCACCCTTGTCCAGATTTATAAATGTCTTGTTCAAACAGTACTCTACCTGATAATATAAAATGTGATGCTGGCCTAATACATTTCCTCTAATTTCACTCTTTTAACGATGAGGTAGTCTTATCCATTTATGTATTTGTGGTGGTTTGTATTTCTTTCAGTGATATGGCTTCAATTCAATATTTCTTGCAGTGGGAATAATCAAATCAGTCTTTTCTGCTTGCAAACCATTCTGGTAATGTGTTTGCAAAGATGTCTTATTCGTGCCTTCTGCATAAGCGTGCAAGGGGTTCTTCTGTGTATTCACAAAGAATTCAGGTAATTTAGATTATGCTTTGTACTGATCAGCCAAATTCATTCCCTATTTGAAAGCAACGGAGAACAAAATACAGACAGAATGCATTTTGTCAAGTCGGCTAATGAATTCCTAAATCAACAATTAGCATGTTTCTTGGCACAATAGCTGTTTCCTCAGTACGTAGCATGCTATGTCGTATCGAATAATAAAAAAAGATATTGAAATTCAGTTTAAAGGATGTTTTGAGTGCTTCGGGGTAAGCTGGGCAAATTTTTATTATGATATTTTTGAAATCCCCTACCATGTGTTTAGGAGGATGCGTAGTAGCAGATTAACACCCTCAGAAGAGTACAAATGCAATAATAACCTGCTTATAATTTTATGTTACTTGTTTATGTTATGCGTTCTGGGCATAGGAAATAGAAATTAAAACCAAATTGGGTCTTTTCATACAGAGGAAAATGGCATCTGAGGGAAAATCAATTTCTCTGTGGATTAATATATCTCTTTGATTGTGTCTCCACCTCGGTGTGTGTACCTCTTTTTTTCTACATAAATATGCATGCACCCTTCAGTATCCCTCCATCTCAATGGGTGTATCATTGAGCTACTTGCATTTTTTACCTTGAAGAAAGATCTGTCCTTTCAGACGGTGCGCTTACCTGCCATTGATGGCATTGAATATGTACATACTTGGCCATATCTGGATGTGAATAGATTACTTCAGGAATAGCACTTAAGAGATATCGTTGCCTGCATTTTTTCTGTGTAAGCACAGAGTTCAGGGGCAAAGACGATGCATACCATTTCAAGGAAACGCAGTATTTGGCAAGTTAGCATTGGCTACATTTTTCAAAATACGTAACATCCCTACATGAGCAACCTCATTGGGGCTATTAATTTAATTTGTTCAAAATACTTTGCCACGTACATGTAAGAAATGTCATTTGTTATGATCTGACAAACATAATAAACAGGTCTGAAAAAGAGTACTTTGCTGCCTATAGTGCGCCATTCATATTTCTTTCCAACAGACACCTGCAGCTCTTACAAAAGAGTTTCCCCCTCCTACTCTTCCATCGGGAAGTGGTGACAGTGTTACATTATTCAATTTGTGAACGCTGATTGGGCCATCATACTTACACCCTGTAGTCTACGCGGGGCCCCAGTCCCGACAGTGCAACAAGCACACACAAAAGACGGCCAACGTGGAAGACAAGCTCTTCTCCCCTGGTTGTATCCTCAGCTCCTGCAACTCAAACAACTCATTCTAGAAATGCTCAGAACATAAAAGGAGAAAATAAAGAGCATGTATAGTCATACTTTCTGCCCACCCTCCAGAGCAACCTCGTCCTTCACCAGAGGAAGGCACCCGCTCTCATGTCCTTAAGGAAATACCTCTAAGAAGCACTTAGATACCTATCTCAGCTGCAGGTCTCAGCTATATAATGATCCCATAGATAAAATAAAAATTAACAATGTAACCTACCAAAAGACTTCTTTCAGGTAGCCCCAAAGCACTCAAGGCGTAGGTGTTCATACGTAATCCACCTCGACTATGAAGTGCTACCTGTCCTATCTCTACTCCCTTTTATTGTCCTGCCACGTCTCCTGCCCTCCCCTCTTTGTCCCTCTCCTGATCTTCCCTCTGTTTCCCGCTCATTGTTCTCATTAGTTCTCCTTGTTTACTTCCCCTCTACTATAGTTCAATGTTCATCTTTCCTACCTCTTCTTTGTTTTATGTTAAAGCTCATCTTCCCTATAAGTGCTCTTCTTTCCAGTCAGTGTCCCTGACGGCTGTCCTGTCAAGCCTCCATCTCTCACCACTGCCCTAATTTAAATGACGTATTTTACTCAAATTCGTAGCAGGGCTAAGGTGCAGATAAGGTATCTGTCTGCATCCCCTTATGACTTTCTTCCGTCCTGCTACTTCTCTGCCCGACCGTTCCCCAACCACTGCTGTATGAACCAGTTAGCACTCAAAAAGGAAAGCGTCATCATGCAACACGTACAATCATCTCCAACAGAAAGCCCAAAACAAGCATAACCTCCCCAAGGACAGCATTAATCCCCTCGCCCTCATTGTGTGGGTTAAGCTTGTTTTGGGCTTCGTTTTAAAAGCAGTGTAACTTGTTTTACTGACAGTTGTTGAATTTCAGGAAATAGCCAGCCAATTTCTTTTTGTGAGGCTGAGAGTCCCGTGAATGTGCCTTCAGCCCCTTCATACCTGTGTTGCACGCAACCGCTTTAGACCACTGATCTAGAGTCTTTAGACCAAAGAAGAACATAATCAACAGAACAGGAAAGGAGTGCTGGGGACTTGTTAATGGAAAGCATTTACAGATTCTACCAGACAGCAACCCGCAACAATAGAAGCATGTGGAAATGACAGGGGCTGATCTGATCACATTGTTAAATTTAGAGAAGGCAGAGAGCGCCGCCACTGGGGCGAAGAGCCCGGTATGGAAAAGTAAAGGAAAATTGTAAAAAGTTTATTAGCCTTAAAAAATACAAAAACATTTTTTTATGTTGCATATTATTGTAAATTAATTTGATATATTTATTTTAAATGTAGAACAAGTTTAAAAATCTACATTACTATTAACTTATTTTTTTAATTAAATATTTAATTAATTCAAATATATTACATTAAATGGAAAATGTATTTTAAAGAATTATTAAGAAACACCTATGATAGAATGTGTATTTATTATGTTCTAAAACATTCTAAAAGTTATGTACAGAAATAATTTCGAGAAAATAAAGTCAAATTCATTTTCAAATTAGAAAAGGATGTTACAGTTTTTTAATAGTAAAAAAATAATTTTTGTTCCTAAAAAAATGAACATTTAATTACATTTATATTTTTAAAAAGTCGAAATAAATGTCTTTTGACATTATTACTTATAGTGTCTTTTTTTTTAAGTCCATGAGCATAGTATTGCCTATTGTGGGGTGTTGTAGTATCAGTTGTTGGCAATGTGTGCTGCTGGACGTACTTCAGGTTTGAACTTGCGTACATTTACTATTGCTTTGGGTCCTTTATGGGTGTAGTACTTTTAGAAGCACACTTTGTGAATAGGAAAGGGCTGGGTGCTTGTCTCTCCCCAAACCACTCCTATATCCCCTTCTTACTCACTCCTAACCCCCTCCCATTTAATAGTAATTATTCCCCAAGTTCGAGCCACTCTGCTACTTCCCTCTCACATTTACTACTAAAACATAGGCATATGTGCACTATTGTAGTACTACTAAACATACTACAAAATAAATGCGGGCAGGCCAACAAATTAACAGGGAGAGCCGATCCAAGGGTCTGGCTGGTCTCATTCACTGAAAATATTCAGCATCTAAAAAATATTACAAATATCATGTAAAAATACAATAAAGTTTCTTCAAAGTTCAAGTAAGTTTAGTTCTTAAAAATCTGAAAGATTTTTACCTTAGTACTTCGGATTATGTCACTGCACTGAAAGGTATTTATTAGAAGTGATACTTTTTAAACATTCTTGCCCGCTCACCCTCACCCTGACAAGAATGCCATTGGTGAACTAAAAGGAAAGTTACCTGTCAATTTGTACGCTGTAATATGTGGTCTTGATTCCTAGCTGCAGAAACATTATAATTACTACATTATAATGTATTAAATAAAAAAGAAGTTATTTTCGTGCAGCACACATCCTATCCTCCATATTTGAAAGTGCTCTCACTCGCGGTAACTAAAAAAGTAGGCTCAATAACTTAAAAAATTTGTGAAGAATCACACAATTTTGTAAAGCAGGGAATCAGGGATTGATTCCAGGTTTTCTAGTTCCACATTGTACAAGGGATCCACTAAATGAGTATCTCTTTCTCTTGCCCATTTTACATCAAAGTTTACTACTTTGCCTTTAATTCATGGCGCATCAGGGTGGAGCATAGGATCAGGCGGAAGACACATGAAAGCTCGGCTCGGCTTGGGCTTGAGGGTCCAAGCGTACCTCGATCTGAGCCAGAGCCTGGTGTCAGGCTTGAGCCTGGCTCAATCTTTCAGTGGCTCGCCCTCTTCAACTACAAAATGCAGTTTGTAAAAAGGCTGCTAAATTGCTGACTCTAAAGAAGAAGCTGGTCATAGTCACTGATCATCAGCTGTTCTTAACATCTTACAGCAGACTTCCAAACCCAAGCATGAAAAATGACTTCAGTGGAAGCTCAGCTAGTTAGTAGTCGATATTATCCTTGGCGATAGGACAGAGAGATTTTTTACCACACAAAAATACAGAATGCAAACATAATGCGTCCTGATTTTCAGTGGACGCTTCTCAAGAAGTGACTTTGATCATGAAATAAGTGTCAGAACTTTCTCTCAGATTTTCTTCTTTCCATACACGTTATACAAGTGGTGCAGACTGCTTAGGAGGTTTGTACTTGCATAACTTACATGCTGCTTTCCTCGGACATTCATATTACCCTAGTCTACTGTACCTACCCTTGAACCCTCAGATGCCAGGCTCAATTAGGCCCGACTGAGGGAGCAGTGGAGGTAAAAACCTGCTAGATTAACAACCGATATCCCTGAACATACCAACCTAGTAACTTGTTTCCTAATGTAAACTTCCTCTTGTTTGATTGAAAATGTTCTGCGAAGTTATTGGTCTGGATTTAAATTAAACTTTTATCCTCTTGTGCTGTTTTGCATCAATATTTCAGTTATATATTGGGACTCCAGTATATACATTTGGCTATTATTCCGTATAAAAAAGTCCTGCATATCTTTTCTTTTTACCCCACTCACTAAAAGTTCCAGTGTGAGGAGACAGTCATGGGAACCCCTCAATATGATTACTTGCCATTTCTTTAGAAATTCAGGCCCACACATGATTGGGATTTCGGAATCCTCACCTTAAACGCTGCAGACATTGTTATTCTAATTTGTGTACAAAGAAATTTGTGTCATTCAAGGCCAGCTCTTTAGAATTTTTCACACAAAGTTGTTCTTAGGATTCACGTGGTTTCTTGCTTAACGTTTTGAATTTCGAATTCACCAAATTAGTCTATTTCCTAAATTGCCAGAGTTTTCAGCCATATCCTAAAAGGCACCGCAATAAATACATTTACACGACCAAAAACTTCCCTCGTGCTTGTGTGGCTGTGGCTAAATGTAGAGCTGTTTTAAGTAAGGCTTGTCCAAGTGGATTGTGTCTTGTGCTACACCATGCAACAGAAGATCTTTTGACTACCTATGGAAGGTGAGACTTAAATAGCAGCCCCGTTGGGCAGTTTACTACCTTCATGTCAACGGCAGCACACATTCATTTTGCACTATTGTTTGCAAATTGATTTGGTGACCTGTTTTGCTCATAGACATTTCTCTTGGTGAATTCAAATATTTTTAGGCACCCCTCTCTATAAATAGACCCTAGATTGAACATTTTTCAAAGATGGTTGTGAACAAAATTTAAAAATTATGCTAGAAAAAGATTGGTTTTCTTTAGTCGTATGTCTCCTTCATACAGATGCAACCCTTTCTTACTTTATTTATTTTTAAAAGAGGAACAGTTTCAATGCATTTCAGAATTGATTGTTATTGAGGATTTTATGTATATAATTTCTCCAGTATCTGTCATAGATACACATACTTGAAGTATCCCTGTCACAGAAGCTGGAGTCTTGCAGTAATTCTTTTAAGTAAGCGGTGTAATGCTAGATTGAGTTTTAAAAAGTTAAAGAGACCCCTCCCCCTCCACCCTTATTCACATGGAAACAGAGCCCCTGAACTCGTGGTTGTCAGCTACCACAACCTGGTGGACTGCATTAGAGACTACCTGCTCTGAGGACACCAGATGACACCTGACGTTTGTCATGCTGGCTTCTGTGTCTCTCAGAGCCTTCACCCTCTGCCCATTGATGATGACCCATTGCCTGTACTTCTGGATCTACCACCAAGGACACTATGGTAACCTCTGCACTACCCCCACCCCCATACTAACTAGTGCCATTTCCCCAAGTGCTACACCAGGAAACCCCGGATGTCTACATACCAGTGGCGGGCTGTGCCTGCTTGGGACACTTGGCGTCACCTTTGAGGTGCCCAAACTGATGACACCCATAGCACGTAGTGGAAAATTTTCCTAAGGATTTATGGTCAAGGAACTTACTCTTCTTCTGTTCAAACGGGGATTGTGGAACCTCCCCTGTGGAGCAATTTTGGAGACCCTTAAGGAACTCCCAACTTTTATCTCCTTTCTTCATCTGGTGGGAACCCTGCTCACCCTAGTGGTAATATCCCCCTCCTCGCTGCTCCCCCATATGAGTTTGTGAACCGTTGTGCTGAGCCAACAGTCCACCTCCTTGGCAAGCTCTTCGGGCTCAGTGAGCTTGTCATCATTCAGGTGCTGCCACAGCTCTGCAAAACAATGACTGAACATGTGTTCTTTGGCCACCAAATTGACACCCCTCGTAATCTTTTACTGCACTGCCCTTCACCCAACCATCCAGTGCTTTGCAAAAGAAATCCACACTTATCCACCCAGTACTAATGGTGCAGCTTCTGGCTTCCCCTGAACGTCTGTCTGCCTATAATTTTCTGGGGTGAGGCCATACTTCCTGGCAAGGGTGCCCTTCATGAAGGGATACCTCATCCCACCCCCTCTTCTCCTGGGCCAGCAGGTCGTCACTCCTTTCACTAGGTATGTGCCTCCAGAGACTGTACCTCTATCCTCCTCGGGGACCCTATTCATACCAACCTCCTAGAATTCAAACCACTTGGCTATGTTCTCTTCCACAACAAAGTTACGCACCAGATCCTTTTGAATGTGTACCCGCCTGTCTCCAAAGGGCACTGGGGGTAAGCTGCCACCATTATTCTGTACTTGACCTGCCTGGCCTGGATGTCCATCTCTCTGAGGCTCCGTTCATGAGACAGTCGCTCCAAAGCCTGTTTTTCCTCTTTGGCCAGTTTATTTACAGCTAAGGATCTCTGTCTCAGCTTTTCCCTCCTCTGCCTCCAACTTGAGCTTAGTCTGCTGCAGTGTGAGCTCTCGCTCAGCCTTCCTGTCCTGCAGCTTCTCTAGGGACAGACTGTTGGAAGGAATACTGCTCCCCAGCCTGAGGGGAGCACCACTCCTGTGGGCGTATTGTCCCATCACCCTGGGTGCTGAAACTCAAGTTGGTCCTCTCCTTACCTTCCACGTCATCCTCGTCCTCTATATTTGCCTGTACTTGGTGAGCCTCCGTCCAGGCCCTCAAGGCCTTCCGGAGTTCCAGTTTCCTTGTACTCTTGATTGGAAGCCGTCTCCTTGCAGAGTTCCTTGAGCCCAGCCACAGTGTAGACATCCATGCTAGCAAGCTCAGACTCCATCCATGCAGGCAGGGCTACAGCCACAGACACTCAGGTACAATCAAGGTGAATTTGAAAAAAGCAAAATGCCAATCAATGGGAATTTAAATGAAACTCAAAAAGGTATCAAATTGTTTATCTGGGATTTTAATCCATCACAAAATCACTGGATGGCATTGCACAAACACGAGTCTAAATCCTCACTCCTGAATATCAATGTAGAAAATTGGGTTACTGGTTGAGGGGGCTGAAACCCTTCTCAAGCAGCTACCGCAATTCCTGCCGAGGTGAAGTCACAAGCAACCCCAAATTAACCTGCGTGCAGCCCTTTGGTAACTTGGCACAACGCATTCAGGCTTAACTTAGAGGCAATGTGTAAAATATTTAGGCAGCACTTCAAGCAGTCATAAAGTGGGAACACAAGACAAGAAAAATCCCACAACAATTTGCAAAAACAGAATAAAGTTAACAAAAGTATTTGGGACCAAAACAACAAAAATCCAATTAATACAAAGTTCAAATTATGTATTTCCAGTTCTGAGTAAAAATAGTGCCTAGAAGCACAAACTGCCAAGTTTGGTTATCTAGTTGTGCTGGGCTGGTGCAAAGTCACACGTTGAGGCCAATTGCAATGTAGCAAATCATGCCTGCTGAACAAAGTACCTTAAATCAGCGTTGTGGAGCGTTGCGAGATCCCACGTGGAGGATGTGTTGCACAGTGGCTCTATCGATCGGCTGTGGGCTGCGATGTATTGTCCTGTGTTGAGCATGCTTTGCGCAGGGAGCTGGGGGGTGCGATCCAAGGTGTCTTGTGTTGTGGACGTGTCCAGCAGTGGTGGTTCGGAGTAGTTGTGGGCGTCGATGCAAGGTCCTACGCCGAGGAGGCGGTGCACAGCAGCGGTTCCGAAGAACTGCGGGGTCTTGTGTTGGGGATGTGTCATGCAGCTGAGATTCCGTTGCATAGCTGTGAGGTGATGTGTTACACTGTGTCGGTTCTGCTTGGACCACAGCTGGGTTGGCAGAGCCACTTGAGGTCCACTTACAAGGTTCCAGGACTGGGGTGGCACCCCATGGGGTAAGAATCACAGCAGACAAATTCCAAGTGCTAGGTTCAAGGGTGTTGTCATTTCTGTCCTTGAGGCTCTGATCAGGAGGTCTGATACCTAGCCTATGGAGTCGCTCTGGTGGTCCTGGGTTCAAGATGCAGGTCCAACCCTTCTCAATCGGGTAGCAGGGCAACTGAGTAGCAGTCCTTCTTGCAGACCTTCACAGTAGTCCTTCTGAGTCTTCCACAGGTCCATAGGTGTACTGAAGAGTTGGATCTGAGGGTCTATTATTTATACCTGGTGCCCACTTTGAAGTAGGAGAATGTTCTAGAGGGTTTCACCCACTGAGATGTTTGGAATTTTCTGCCTCCCTGTCCTGGTCCCAGCGTGTTTGGGGTCACAAAAGACTTGTTTTAAACGCTATGTGAGTATTCTCTGGCAGAGGTTTTGTGGTGTGCAATTGTGATAGGTCACAGGTCCTCCCCCCAATCCTGCCACTATCTTTCCCCCTTTGTCTCACTGCCTGGGAGCAATATACAAAGACAAACTGCAGACTAACCCTAGACATGTGACCCAGGATGCTGCAGGCACCAAATTGGTGGGACAAGAAAATGCCAACTTTCTAAAGTGACATTTTTCAGAATTGGGACTTAAAATCCGACTTTACCATCAAAGAGTGTTTTAAATTACATTTTTTAGAAACCAACCTTGACGTTCCCACCTGCCCCAAATTAATATATGTAAAAGTTAACCCAATGGTATCCTAATGGACAGGCAAGCCTTGAAGTAGTGAAAAACGAATGTAAGAGCTTTTCACGACCAGGACATATAAAAGTTGAAAGTTCATGCCTAACCATCTAAATATACTGCACCCTGACTTATGGGCTATTTAGGGCATTCCCCAGGAGTGACCTATATGTATTAAAAGGAAGGTTTAGACCTAGCTACATATTTATTTTATCAGGTCGAAATGTCAGTTTAAAACTGCACACGCAGACTGCAATGGCAGGCATGAGATGTTTAAAAAGCTACTTACGTGAGTGGCACAATGCAGGAACATTAGTAGCATTTAATTTACAGGCCCTGGGTGCAAGTAATACCACTTTACTAGGGACCTATAAGTAAATTAAATGTGGCAGTTGGGTTTGAGCTCATGTTTCCATGTTTAAAGTAGAGAGCACAAGCCCTTTAGCACTGGTTAGCAGTGGTAAAGTGTGCCAAGTCCCAATGCCAGCAAAACAAAGACAGCAAAAACAGGAGACTAGATGGCAAAAAGTTGGAAAACTTTGCCAAGGGTGTAAGGTCCGACAGTTGTTCACTATTTCTAGCAACATGAACCTGCCTCACCATTTTGGTGATTTTTTTCTGAAGAAATATGGCTGATGCTCCAAACACTGTTTTTTCAGACCATATGGCTCTTTACCTCCTTTATCCCAAACACAAAAACAAGGAATGCAGCATTTGTCACACCTTCTCCACAAAGACTGATAGACAGAGAAGCTAGATTACTAATATGGCTACAAAAGATCAAACTCAAGTAAGTTATGACAATAATTTCCAGAAAGTCTCTCAAGCGAGACCATTCTGTTGAACATTATCCTAATCATTCTTCACATGGGGAATCTTCTGGTGATCCTATGAGGAAAAGGAATAGGGGCACAGAGTTGACACAGTCGACCTGAATCATCTGCTCAACCAATGTCCAATCATTGCCCCAAGATGGCCGCCTGGTAGGAGCCAGCCACCGGAGCTCCCAGGGCTGAGGATAATACCTGCAGGAATTATCCCAGATAGCACGATCGCCATCGGGAGAAAAACGAGTAACTGGATTATCTAAGAGTAACTGGATTAACTAAAAGTAACTGGATTGTAAACTGCCACTACTTCTCACCTTCCTGAGCTGTGACTGGACTGGACGCCGGAGCGGTTGGCGGAGCCCTGGACTGCGGGGCACCCACGGTCCTCACCGGAGCTGTGGCGGAGCCCTGGACTGCGGGGCACCCACGGTCCTCACCGGAGCGGTGGCAGAGCCCTGGACTGCGGGGCACCTACGGTCCTTACCGGAGCTGTGGCGGAGCCCTGGACTGCGGGGCACCTACGGTCCTCACCGGAGCTGTGGCGGAGCCCTGGTCAAGGGGCGCGAACCTGCTGGGGACACGGGCGTCACAAGGATATCTTTAAAGACGTCCGGCAGGTGAGAGGGGCTGGAGCAGGGCATCATCGGAGGGTCCTCCTGCCTCTTGCCTGCACCGGACGACAGATCCCAGGGCGGGACGGTCTGCCGCAGTCCCCGACGGGACGAGACTGGCTCCGCTCGGGAGGTCGCTCCTGGAAGGACACGCTCACAGGGAGCGCCGCGCTTGGAGTACTGACCGCCTGGAGTACTGACACCCCCAGTCGCCCCCCCATGCCTCGGGATGCGAGCGGGAGCGGAGCTGCGGCGGGTCCAGGGACACTGTGATCGGCCACCAGTCTTCTGACAGGAGGCTGTGCACAGAGGGCTGCTCTCCCTGCACCTTTGTCGGCCCCCTCTCACGCGGCCCGGATTTCCAAGGGTGCTGTCGATTTTCCCCGGCTGGGGTGCATCGCCATTGTCCCCCTTTGTGCAAAATGGCGGGGGCCATAAAAGGATCAACTATCCAGCAATAAATCATACCACCGCCCCTAACTCGAGGATGCATTCCAACGAGTTCAAGGGGTATTAAAAGGAGATAAGGCTCTTCCTCCCTCCAAGCTGCAACCAGGAAGCAGAGACACAGAAACAGGACTATCTCGCCCTCAGCAAAATGGGAAAGGGACAAAGGACTAACAATACTGCCTTATAGTCTATTCTGGCAGACATCTTGAACAGCAGCAGGAAAAAGTGTTCAAGGGGCACCATAAAGAAGTTAAGTCTCGCTCCTCCCCCCAAGCAGCAACCAGGAAGTAGCAACACTGAAATAAGACTAACTCGCCCTCAGCAGAAAGGGAAAATGGTCATCCCGAACATTGACAATAACTGACAAAGGACTAACACTGCTGTCTGACTACATACTATTGCGGCAACCATCCTGAACAACTTGCTGAGCTGCAGTAATTGCCAAAAAAAAAAGGTATTTACATCACCACACACTCGAGTACATTGTTTA
Organism: Lissotriton helveticus; assembly: GCF_964261635.1. Lineage (NCBI taxonomy): Eukaryota > Metazoa > Chordata > Amphibia > Caudata > Salamandridae > Lissotriton > Lissotriton helveticus. Next base: position 1,172,341,521 of record NC_136071.1, read on the forward strand.
CCTTTCACATATCTATGTACCTACACCTCCGGGTGATAGAGTCCATACCTTTACTGCAGTATTATACTCCCACGTGTACCTGGATATATCCACCTACACTTAATTCACGCTGCACCTATTGCACCTATCTCACGATGCTCACTAGCGTCACCTGACGCTTTAAATTGCAGTGGACATATGTTTTTGCCACAATATTTCAGCAGTAATATACGCATAGCTGATTGTTTATATATATAGTTATATACCTATGTATGCTGCTCCCTTTGCCTTCTATGCCTACAATGCACCTAGTTGCTAATACATATTGAGCTCACTCACTAGTGCCTCCTCTGTCCCTGTAACACATGGTCTGCAGCTATCTCATGTGACCCATGTAACATACTGTCCCACTAGTGCCCTTTCTGACACCTGTAACATATGGTCGGCAGTCGCCTCTTTTGACCTATGTAACATACCGTATACAGGCATTGGTATTTTGTTTGCATCCATCTGCGATCCTGCACATCTCCCCTGCTTAATCTCCCACACCCACCCTGCACCTTCCTAACATGGATCACTGCGGCAATCACACATTTAAAATAATCTACCCACCCGCACTCACAAAAAAAGCTGCTAAACGCTTTAAACACAACCTCCTGAGGTCCCACCCTGAAAGACCCTTTGACGACACCTACTTCTCTCCGGCTAAGGGATCCCTGAACACCGATATCATCTTCCACACCGCACGTAGAGCTCAATGGAGAAAAACCTTCCAAGCCTTGCTCAACGTCTCCACCATCAGGAAATCCGCTCATGGACTATCACTCTCCATCGCTCCATCCAATCGCTTCCCTGGCAGTACAGCCATTACTATTTACAATAACGGGATTGTTCTAATTCAAGCCACAGACAGGAACCTGGAACTACTAGACGACCTGTTCCCAACTTTCAAAGAGCACCTCTCAAATCGGCGGCCCTCCACTCATACCCCAATACAACTGAACCAGAGCCCCTCACGTCCAACTAACGTCTCAGAACGACCCACCGCCTCTGACCCTCACAACGCGACTCTATGTCCTCCCAACTACCCCTCCAATCTCCCCACCCCCGCCACCCCCCACACCCGCGCCGCACCTAGCTCCCCCACCCGTGTCCTCTCTCCCCCCACTCCCTGCGCCCCCCCTCCTGGCCCCCACTCCTCCCTCATCACCCCCCACCCTACTCTTTGCACTCAAACAACTCATGTCAGACACACCTCCTTCAACATCTCCCCACTCACTCCCTGCACTCCCGCCACCCCTAGCCCGCACTCCTCACTCAACGGCGCCCCTTCCAGTCTCTGCACTCATCGCACTCCAGACCTACACCCCTCCCTCAACATCTCCCCCCCCACCCCCACCCAAAGAAATACTGACATACACCCCTCCCTCGACATCTCCCCCCTCACTCCCTGCACTCCCGACACTCCGAGCCTCCACTCCCCCCTCATCAGCGCCCCCCGTATGCCCGACACTCAACCCAGGCCAGACATACACCCCACCCTTAACATATCCCCTCCCGCCACTCCAAGTCTCCACCCTTCCCTCAACAGTCCACTCCCTCCCACCCTTAGCCCTCCCTCCACTCCTGGTACCCACTCCCCCCTCAACATCTGTCCCCCCACTCTCACCCCCCAGCACTACACTTGCCCCCCCACAACGACCAGTCTCCACTCGTCCCGCATCTGCCTCACCCCGCCTGTCGCTGATTACCCTGCCAATAACTCTAACCCCACTCCCAACGTCACGCTGGATATAATTATGACCGCCCTCCTCCAAGTGAAAGAAGAGCTTCACTCGCTCAAAGAATTACTCCTCCCGCACCCCTCCCGCACGACCACATGTCAACGAATGTACAACACCCCCCCACATCTTAGGCACCCCTTACATGGGATTTCTATCCCCTCTCGCAATACCTCCAACAGGCCTAAGCGCACTATCAAGACACTTCCGAACCACCCCTCACATTGGACATCTATCCCCTCTCGCAATACCGCCAACCGCCCCCAGCGCGCTATCAAGACTCTCTCGGACCGCGACATACAAACCCTACTCAGCACATATGTCCCGGCAACCCAAAAGAGCTTAGCCACCACGCACATGTCCATTTCTACGATTCTCTCCAACCCCAGTAGGCACCCCACGTATAGCAACAGAGGCTCTGTTCCCAACAACCTCACCAAAGTCCCTCTCACTACGGAACCCTCCACCTCCCCCTGCACCCCCAGTCTCAAATGCACACTTCTCAACTGTAGGTCGGCCCAAAAACACTCGATGGAGGTTGCTGACCTCATCCGGTCTAGGAACCTTGACCTGGCCATACTAACTGAAACATGGTTAACTGAATCCTCCAGCCCTATCATGGACATCCTAGTCCCCCCCAACTACTACATCACTAGACTTGACAGGCCCAACCAGACAGGTGGCGGAATCGCCTGCATTTACAAGAGCAACCTCTCTATTAATAAAGTCACCGCCCCTTCTCTTACCTCCTGTGAATACCTCTGCCTTGATGTCACCAGTGAGAATAAACCTGTATGCTCGTTACACATCATGTACCACCCCCGGGGGACAACCTCGTCTTCTCCCAACAACTCATGGACACAATATTAATCAACGCAGGACGGCTACACACACAAATTTACCTTGGTGACTACAATCTCCATTGGAATGATGGCAGTGACGCAGTAGTTAACAGCCTCAAAAGTTTCCTTACCGCATCTGACCTCACTCAAATTTGCAACACTCCGACACACGACAAAGGCTCGACCCTCGACCTGGTCATTTCCAAAGAAGGCACCACTCAACTCGACTCAATACAACCTTGTGACTGGTCAGACCACCATATTATAACATTCATCATCAAGGAAAAGGTAAAACTCATCCCGGTGCAATACGCCATGCCCAAAGTCTGGAAAAGAGACATGAGGAAACTCAATCCAAACTCTCTACCCCCCAACAGCTGCAATCTCCTACTCCCCCCTACCGACACCTCTGATGTGCTGGTCCTAACTGACCACTATCTCAACTCCATGGCCACAATAATCAATGAGGCCGCTCCAATGCAATTGAAAAGAGTTTCCACGAAGAAATCCAACCCCTGGTACAACGGGAGTCTCAATGAAGAGAGACGGGCTATGCGATCAGCAGAGCGTACCTGGAGATCAATTCCCTCGACATTGCATCTCAAAACTCTTAGGAAAAAGAGAAATGCATACTTCAGGAAAATAAAACGCTCAAAGTCAGAGTTCTTCAGAATCCAGCTAGACCAAGCTAAAAACCGTCCAAGTAAACTGTTCGAACTAATTCGATCTCAATCTAAGGAACAACCCCCAGCTGTCGACATTATCAGCACTACCCCTTCTTGTGAAGATTTCGCAGCTTTCTTCAACAATAAAACTGACAATATAAAGAGAGACCTCCGCAATGACGCAAGCCTGTACTCAATACCCAACTGCATAACACCCATTGAACTAAAAAACAATGCGACATGGTCATCCTTTGACACCTACTCTGAAGGAGAAATTGGCAGAATACTCAGCACTCTAAAACCATCCAATCACCTCACTGACCCTCTTCCTGCTAACGCCGTAAAAGACTTCATCCCTCTGCTACTCCCACTCTGGACTAAAATTATCAATAGTTCGCTACAACAAGGAACCATCCCGGACTCCCTCAAAGTTGGTCAAGTTACACCTTTACTGAAGAAACCAACAGCCGACCCCACCGATCTAAACAACTACCGTCCGATTACCAACATTCCCACTCTCGCCAAGCTGCTAGAAAAATGCGTCCAACTGCAAATGACAAAACACATAGAACAGTTTGATCTCCTCAACCCACACCAATCAGGCTTCAGAGCAGGGCACAGTACTGAAACCGCTATGACTCACATTATCGACGACGCCATCCAAATGTTAGATCAAAACAATACCTGCCTCCTCATCCTTCTTGATCTCTCCTCGGCATTCGACACAGTGAAACATGAGAGCTTACTCGAACTCCTAAAATCAAGAATGGGCCTATCTGGGACTGTGCTTCGCTGGTTCACTTCCTTTCTTCACAACAGGTCTCAAAAATTCAAGAGCAAAAACCTAATGTCTTCCCCAGTACCGGTATCGTTAGGCGTCCCTCAAGGATCATGCTTATCCCCTACTTTGTTCAACCTAGTTATGGAACCTCTCACCACTCTGTTACAAGCATCCAATGTACACTTTCACATGTACGCCGATGACACTCAAATATATCTCAAGTTACAATCCCCCAAAGACATCCTGAGTCTGAATTCAACGATCAGAAGCACCCAATCTTGGTTGGCTGACAACCACCTCAAACTCAATGCTATGAAGACGGAGTTCCTCCTAATCTCTCCTCCCACGAAAATATCTTCCGCTCAAACATGGCTTAAGCACCTAACAGCACTCAATGTCCAACCGACCATTGTGGACTCAGCTAAATCCCTAGGCATAACACTAGACACAAACCTCAGCATGCAGCAGCATATCAGCAAGGCTACTAAGGGGGCGAACTTCCAAATAAACACCTTGAGAAAACTGAAACCCTTCCTCCCAGCAAAAGACTTCCAAACAGCAGTACAAGCTCTAGTCATCCCTCGCATAGACTATGGCAGCGTGGCCCTCTGCGGCCTCCCCCTAACGACAACTGCACCCCTAAGAGCGTCACTAAATGCGGCAGCAAGACTCATCACTGGATCAAAAAAGCATTCGCATATCTCTCCTGACTTCAAAGCCTTGAACTGGCTGCCTCTGGAAGCCAGAATTCAGCTGAAAATTGCCTGCATGACGCACAAGGCTATACACTTGAAATCACCCAGCTACCTCACTCATAAGTTGACAATCTCAGGTGGGTCCAGAACCACCAGGAGCACGAACAATCTTCTGCTGAAACCGCGAAGATTCCGGAAGGAAAAAACCTACAAACGCTCCTTCTCTGGTATGGCGCCCAGGATCTGGAACGCACTTCCTCCTGAAACAAGACTCATCTCTTCCTCCCTTCTTTTTAAGAAAGAAGTTAAAAGTATCCTTATGGCTAAATACACTTGAACAATTTCGCGTGTTTTACATTAAGAACAGTATTACCAGTCTGGCGCTATGATACTGCCTATATATTCCTATGCACGTGTTTATTTACAGCGAGTGGATGGCCGACGCTCCAATTTTGCCTGCTACCTCGTACCTGTACTATACGTTACATGAGTACTATGTTATATACTATATTGGTGCTATACGTTATATGAGTACTATGTTATATACTATATTGGTGCTATGTACATGAACCTGTTGATGACTTACGCTCCAACTATGCCCGCTACCTCATACCTGTACTATACGTTATATGGGTACTATGTTATATACTATACTGGTGCTATGTACATGAACCTGGTGATGACTTACGCTCCAACTATGCCTGCTACCTCATACCTGTACTATACGTTATATTGGTACTATGTTATATACTGTATTGGTGCTATGTACATGATCATGTTGAGCTACCTCCCCACTATGCCCCCTTGTTCCCCTGCCCTCCACCTGCCTTTGTAAAGCGCTCTGTTATCTGCAAAGATCTTGTTCGCGCTATATAAAACTCTCAAAATAAATAAAATAAATAAAATAAATAAATAATGTCACCAAGGCGTCAGACTTCAGACATCAATACCTCGAACCCTGAGAATGATACCTTCTTTAGGCAGACCAAAAATGCCACCTAAATCTAGTGATCCCCCACTGTCAAAGCCTATTGTTTCTCCAAATCATGAGGATTTGTATTCTGATGAGGACCAGGAGGAGAGTCATATTCCGGAGGGTACCCACAGAGCATGGGTTCGGAATGGGATATTAATTTGGTACCATTACCTGCTCCACCTACTATACCTGCAGCATATTCTGCATCTGAGGATCGGGGAGGATTTCATGCATTGCTGGAGAAAGCTTTGATGAGGTTTGACCTACCTCTACTAATAAAACGATCAGAATGCTTTCTATACAACTTCAAAAAACAAGCTAAAAAATCAGTTAAGGCTATCTCGTGGATTGATTATATCTGGATGGAAGGTTTTCAAATAATGAAAAATCCAACAACTGTGGAAACCATTGTCTACGCCTGAACAAGGAATACAAGGCTCCTGACAATCCTCCAGCCTGCCTCAATAGCGCCATTGTGGTGCAACCAGCAGAGAGAAGCTCAAGGAATCATTCTACTTCTTGCTCTACTCCATTTGACAGGGAGGGTAGAAGGTAAGACAATGTCGGAAGACTTTTTTCTGCAGTGACTGCTACCACCAGTAAGCCATCCAATGTCTTGGCAATTTAGGTAAGATAGTCAGGCAAATGTGGTCTGACCTAAGTTCAATACTTGAATTACTCCTAGACAAACTAAATGAAGCAATGTCTGTTCTTCAAGAAGGAGAGAGAACATTCTTTTAGCTCATCGACACAGCCATGGACATAGCATTTGGGGTGTTGGGGGGGTTGTCAACTTGCAGTCCCAGCTGTCCTTGGGTACAAACAAACATTCTTGGCATGCCTTATGATTGGGAAGCTTTGTTTGGGAAGCACTTCGATGACAACAATTCCATCCTCAACATTATAGAACGCCTCCCCCAATCAGGCCCCCTGCAAAAAGTCTGCAACACAACAAAGAGTGCAGGAATCCTCCAGATGCCAGTTATGTTCCTCTGGCCCTGGCCTCACTTTCTCCTCATTCCATAGTCGGTCCTAGAGTTGGTGCACAATGGACAAACCATAAAATAAGTTCACATATCTCCTACAAATCATCTTTTAAGAGGTCTTTTCAACATTTTCGCTAGTTGCATTTGGAGAGAAACTTGCGACATAGAAAAGCAGCAATAAAACAGGTATTTTACACTCAAGAAAACACAGATTTCTATTTAAATTATTTCCTCTTAAGAGTGAAATCCGGAGGAGTTAGACCGATTCTCGATCTACTGCAGCTAGTCAAATTCTTAAAGAAACAATCATTTTGCATTGTTACACTCTTCAGCTACTAAATCAGGGGATTACCTGACATCTCTTGACCTCCCAGATGTGTATTTCCATATTACTGTGTATCCTACTTACAGAAAATATTTAAGGTCCAAAATGGCCAATAGCCATTATCAGTTCAGGGTCCTACCCTTTGGACTCAAATCTGTCCCACTTATTTTAACCAAATACATAGCCCCCGTGGCAGCTTTTCTCAGAATAACAAGAATCCCACCAAATTATCCCATATCTAGATGAGTGGTTAATGAAATATCCATCCTTTTGAGACAGCAGGAACTCTACAAGGGTTTGCCTTCAACACCCTAGACCTAACATTCAAACAAAGACAAATCCTTCTTCAAACCAAGCAAGAAAATTAGTTTTATTGGAGCAGTTCTTAACAAGTAAGAATGCAAGCCTTTTAACAACAAAGAAAGAGTAATGAAGAGTTTTACTCTTGCCCACAAGCTCCTAAAAAGAGAGGCTATTTTGACACCCAGCTTCAAATCTTTCCTAGGGATGATGTCATCATACATCCCCTCGATTTCACATTGCCATCTTGAGATGAGATAGTTCCAAGAGGAACTGGACCATCAGTAGGGACTAGTCCAGGCCTCATTCGACAACATTGTTAGTATCACGAACAAGATAAAGGACGCAACACCATGGTGGACTCAGGAAGACAATGTGTTGGTAGGACTACATCCTCAACTCATTTCCCAGATTAGTGATGACTACTGATGCGTCCCTTGAAGGTTAGGTCACCTCCAAAATTTGGAGGTCACTGAAAGGTAATCACCTCAAGAGTCCCAAATGCGTAACGACCTTTTGAAGTTACAAGCAGTGGCATATGACCGTCAATCCTTCCTGACGACTTTTGCAGGGTCATCAGTACTGGTACGTATGCATGGACAGAACAGCAAAAATGTAATGCATAAACAAACAAGGATGAACAAGACTATGCTTACTTTCCACGGAAGCACTGAAGATTTGGAGATGTACAATTAGATTACTTTGAGAGAAGAATATATATCTGCATCCAATGGGCCTACCCTCTCAGCAGAACGACAAAGAAGTGTAATGAATGGGAGATAAACAAACACAATAGAGAACTATCTCCCAGAGGTGAAGAACTACAAATCCGGATCAGTTTGAAAACAACCAGAACCACAAACGCAGAATCTACGCAAGCAAATTCCAATAGAAGGCATCATGGAAAAATGGCTTTCAGATAGCATGGTCAGGAATTTTCCCCTATGCCTTTTCACCGCTTCTGGTAATACCAAAGGTCATAAGGAAGATGAAATGAGAGCCATGCTGCCTCATTCCAATAGCGCCAGCAGGGCCCAGAACATTCTGATTCAAAGAGCTACTTTTCTTTTCAGAGCAGACCCACATTCCCCTTAGGCCACTGACCAAATTCTTGACTCTGCACAGATGCTAGATACTTCATCCAAAACCAAAATTGCCGATGTTATCAGCTTGGCTCCTGAAGACAATGAATATTATCTCCTAAATATTCCAGAAGATTGCAGAGTAATACTAGCCATACCCAGAGCATAATCAACAAGTAAGACATATGTTACGAAATGGAAACACTTATTTTTCTGATAGTGAAATTTAGCATCAGATTTCTCACCTTTTGAATATTCCCCAGGTGTTGGACTGGATCGAGAACCTTTTTAGAAGTAGCTATGTGCTCCGGTAAGTGGCGCTGTGCAGCACAGCGCTGACGCTGTTCTGCTCTGGATATGACGTGCCGGCCGGTTTAGGCACCATTCCCGTGTGCTGACATCTGTTCTTTTATTTTCCTACCATCAGACTCTGATCCTAAGGTACCTCTCGTCTCTTTGCGACTCTTACTTTGCTCAAATAATCTGTTTCACAGTTTGCAAGTTACATGCCACCTGAAAAACCACAATTTTTAAGCCCTTTATGGACTGTTGCAAACAAATTTTTGTTACAGGGTTTCACCAAATTTGCCTGTGGTGCCTGGGGTCGAGCCACTACTCTAAGGCCTGCAGTGAATACGCATCAATTAATCTGAAGGTCATTCGAGACTCTGAGGCAAAACTCTTCATCACCAAGCACTGGATGACCCGGTTATGAAACTGGTCTAAGTGGACAGTTTTAAAGCTGATCCTATTCGTGAACCAGAAGTCGTCGTAGTCGTTCCTGGGGTCGATCTTCCTCTTGGTCCAAATCCTTGGGTGAGTCGCAGTAAAAAACATTATATATTAGGTGGGACTCAGCCTCTTCCGGCCATGCACACTCTTCTACGTAGGTGTAGGTATAGGTGTGGGGGTGGAGTAGTGTGGCTTACTGGTTAGAGGCGGCAGGCCTGAGAGCAGAAGTCAGCCTGGGACCAGGGTTCAATTCCCGACGCGGCAGGGTCGTGGACCTTGGTCAGCGGACTCGATAATTCTCGCTTCGGTGCTTACTCTAATCAGGGGTTCCACTCGGCAACTCTGGGCATTAGCTTGCCTAATCTCCACAACGGCCCCACCAATTCTGGGGATGCCTGGCTCCACCTTGGGGACTCCCAGCAAGGGACCATCCCACAGGGAAAGCCAGGACGGGTTCCCCAGAGTTATACAGCGCCGGGACGCCCCGTTGCTGGGGCAGCTGTGCGCTTTACAAGTATACTACATTTACATTTACATTTACAATACATCTAAATCTTGCTCCCTAAGTCATTTGACTTCTGAGCCCATGCCGCAACTTGTTCCGGCACAACCTGAGTTTCCCAGTCCGTCCACCACTCCTAAGCGGATCAAAACGTTCCATGCAGCCTTACTTCTACTCTTCAGTTCCTTGCAGACTCTTGCTCACATGTCAGTGTGGCCCCAAGGAGCCAAGAAGTTCTGCCCCTTGATTACTGCCGGATGGTTCGTTCTCGGCACCAGCTCGAACCACCAAGTGCTTAACAGGACCGCCCCGGCTCCACTCTTGACTTCACCTCCGGAGCCACGGTCCACACCTGATCCCAACACATCAACTCCGAATCAGTCGACACTTGACGACTCGACTCCAGTTGTCCTCTCTGATGTTGAGTCGGTTCTGGTTTCACCTCGATCAAAGTTATGCCCGGCAGCGATTGAGTCTCCATTTTCCCCACTTGATCTGCCTTCACAATGACAACAGCAAACCCTGCATTCCCTGTCTTGGCATGGATTCGGATAGAGATAATGAATTGGGTGATGAGATTGGCCACACTTGTCTGATATAAGAACCTGCAGTACACTCCTGCCGTTGATGCTTAACTTCCAGCTACCCACTTTGGAGATCTGCACATCTCCTGAGCCACTCGTTCCATTTAACGAGACCCTTATGAATACTTTGTTGGGGGCATGGGCCAAAACGTGCTCTGCCCTCTCCCCTCTTCCTGGTCAACCGAAAAGTTACACTACGCCACAGTCCAGCTTTGCATTTCTATCTGAGCACTCCTCAACTGAAGGTTTGATAGTGCAGGCGTCTGCAGGCAAGACTAATTCCAACACATTCCTAACGACTCCCCGCGATAGTCTAAATGGGTGTAGACGTTAGGCAAGATGATTTTCTCATCCACCAGCTTGGTGCTCAGGTCAATGAATACCAGTTGCCTGCTGGGGAGATATTCATACATCTTTTGGGACTTGGTGGCTCAAGTACTCCCACGTATCCCTGACAATCTCACCCCCACCGGCCAAGATCAGCAGGCCACCCAGTCAACTTCCTGCTCTGAATCCCTACCTGCTAAGCCTCTTTAGCATGCCTGTGGAGCACAGTCACCTGGTGGGAGTCAGTGCCTGACAATTATTGCCAGGTTGGCACGCCATAACTTCAGACAGGTGGGTCCTGTAAATTGTGCAGAAGGACGTGTCTATTGTGCAAACTAGAAGTTTTTATCATGGAGTCTATGACATACAGCTTGGAGCTCAGATCAATGCTGTGATTCTGTAAGATAGTGAAGTTTGTATTCAAGTGATAAAGATGGAACAGGGAAGCTTGGATTGGGTGTGAAATTAACAGATGCCGACTGTGAAATTAACCCATTTTGCTTGTGAGACCCAAAGAGAATTTAAAGAGCCAAAACTGCATGGGTATGTTGAGATGTTTTGTGTGAACGTTGTAGTTTAGATTTAGATTTTTTTTGCGCCCATGTATCAGTAAAATAAATATCTCATTTATGCAAGTAACTTGCCCACATAATGATTTCATTTCAGATTGAAAAGGAACGTTTCTATCTGGGAGGTTCTCAAGCTTATGTCAAAACTTCCCTTGAGCTATGTGAGATACTTAGCCTACCATATAATCCATAAACTGCCATCCAAAATGCCATTCAGCATTCCTCTAGCCATTAGCCCTTTTTCTTTCTCTTTAGGCCCTTTGAAAATCTCAGTTCTGCTCATGGGAATTAAATATACTCCCTGCTCAACTCTTGATCCTTAAGTTTAAAAAAAAAAAATTAGCAGTAATGGTCAGTTCTGCTCAGTACCACATACTTGCCATTTCCTAGTCGGAGGTATAAGCAAGTCTTCCTCATTAACCTTAAAAAAATGCCTTTTTGGAGTTCCAGGCCTATTTCACTGCTTCGAGTAACTACCAAATAAATATAGTACCACTAATTACCCACATTCAGGCCAGGGAAAGTCTTGACTATATTCAGGCAGGCTTTTTGCTGACCTGGGATATAGAATTAGTATTGGTCCTCCAACATTAGATATTTAGATGTAGTTGATCTAGTAGTCCCCATTGTGGGATGAGAACTCTCTGTAGTGAAAGTCAACATAACAGTGTCTCCTACGTTTCACATAATGTTGAAACAACCAAAGACTATATGTGGTCCATTCACCTCTTTATGCTACCCATACTTTGGTTAGTGGAGTGAAAGGACTTAGAGCTCCAACTCCACTAGGAGGTTGAGCTGCTTATGTTTTCTACCATTGTCAAGCTCACAGTAAGTGAATCCTCAGAGCTCTCTGCTCTTCTCTTTAGATTTGAAACAAATTTCTTCATTTTGGCATTCAGACCCGTTCATTGGGATTCCTCCCTCCACTGTCTTTGGGACGTAAATATTTTGTTTCTGGCCGTTTTGGTGTTTGGCTTGCTGGGCCATTGGAACTCCTCCAGATTGCTGACACCTCTCTTAAGGCTAGTGTCTTCTTGATCATCATTAGCAATCTAGTGGGTCTAGGAAGTTCTACCATGATGACCACCCACAATAAACGCCTGCTTTCGCTCCACAGATCGACATGTGGTGGGAATATATGAAATGTGCCAAACATTCAGTCACAAAAGTTTGAAATACTGAGGTGCAGGAACCTTGGTAAACTTTCAGAAGGAGCTCTGTCTACTAAAATTGTGCCCCCCTGATAATTTGAAGCACAAGTTGCAGCTCATCAGAGCCTTTTAAGAAACTCTTTTGATCTCATCCAGAAAACCATTTGAGACTGTTCCTAAGGTGCAGCCACTTTTAGTGGATAGACGATTCCCCAAACTAAATAGAAGGTCAGAGGGAAAAAGAGGTTAGGTTCCTCCTCCATTCTGCAAAATAATATAACCAAACAATATTGTGAACTATGAAACTACCTAGGCTGAGGCTTAAATTGGGAGTGCTCCCATAAGGTAAGCTGAACAAAATCAAAAGAGAAAATTCCTCATTGATACCACTATGAGTGTGTCAAGCATACTGCAGAATGAAATAGACAACCAACAAATCAAAGGTCTTTGTGGCAACATTTGTATGTGGAACAATTCATGGAAATAACGAATGGAGGAAGTCTAAGACTAACATTGTCTTATTGATAACCATATGTTGGCCATCAAACATGCTATGTCAATGACAATCCTGCCATCCTTGATGACACAGGTTAGGATTTCATTGACGGCAACACTGACGACGACTTCATTGATGAACACTACTTTGCCGATGGCGATTCCAGCTATAACTCTTATTACTACTTGGCCGAAGACTTCAACAATAACCATACTATCCATGGCTAATTCTCAATGAAACTGTCATTGACAGCTGTAGTCAGAGTGATACCCCCAGAATACTCTCATTTGAAGCATGTCTTTAATACCGACCACTTCACCAGTAATGATAACTTGAGCACTGTCTACACAGATACTAGAGAATTCTGGCTTTGGCCCAGATGCCAGCAGGCTGTACAGCGACCAGGAGGACTCTCATGGATTCCATGGACTCTCATGTTTTAATGATGTTCAAGCAACAGATCCTTATGACCTAGACATTCACTTTATCCCTAGTGTTTTGCAGAATGAGCAAATGTATGTGCACCCATTAGATTATGCCCAACTTGCATATCCTTAGTCTTCCATGCTTCAGGTGCCAGTGGAATTCCTTGGAAGCTTGAAACATATATTGGAGAATTTTTGTGACAGACTACTGTCACTTGGCTACTACACACAACCACTAGTACCTTACTGTTCTTCATCACAGCCATTGGACTGCCAGCTTCTTTTCATCCTAGTTTTCCGAGCCACATAGGAATTATTTCAGCAGCTGTGATCCCACCAGAAAAGGTAGCAGCTGTGATCCCACCAGAGAAAGTGCCACAGCAAGTAACCACGGATTTGCAACCTACTGGGCCTCTGGCAAACGTTCATATCTCCCTCCAGAAGAGAAAGACGAATAACATCACTATGACAAATATCTGATATCTAGATAAAGGTGACTGGAGGTGGTGGCGATATTCTGCCAAGAGAAACATCACCAGAATTTGATGATCCCATTATAGTGGGTGAACAAAGTTCTGATCCGCAACCTAAATACTCCAGCTATGATAACCATCGGTTTTACACCATCATTGAAACGAAATCACACAAATTCAATCAACCTGCCTCTGGTGTGAAACAGGCACCTTTCCTTTTCAACTTCAAGGACGGGTCATGGAGATCCATCAGGGCCATTGCATTATTCTACTATTTATGAGAGTAAGGATTGTCCTTCAGGAAGAACCCAACCACTGGCATGGCATCCACTGCCAAAGAAGATAAGAAGTACAAACCAGCTAATTGAAATTGAATCTGCCTTCCAAATCAAGCAAAGATCAAGTCAGTCATCTAGGTTGCTGCTCAGAGAAGATCCCAGAAACCATCTAAACATTGCTTGGTCTTCCCGAGAGAAAGAAGGCTGCTGTCTTGACACTATGCGCATAAATAATGCGACTTCCAAAGAACTTCATGGAAAAGTAAACCTGACCTTAGATTCTAAAAGTTAAAGTACAGAAAAAGCACTATAATGCAGCAGATCTTTATGTAATAAAAGTGGGGCAAGCATATTTAAATCTTGACATTTATTGCGATAGAGACCATGACCAACACATGCAGAAAGTACCTTATAACTTAATGCTCCCACTCCTTAGCTCTAGAGCCCTCTATGAGGGGAAGGATGTTGCTATAGCTCTGGATTCCATAAGCAAGTCATTAGGACTCTACCATTGTTAAGTATTGGTTGAGTTTAGACCTCTTTATATCTTAAAAATACCGAATGCAGTTGCTCCAATATTGAAAATTCCTTTTACCATAGTCCATACCATTTGTCGTTTTTGTAGTCAGTGGCTAGGGAAGGGGCTTTCAGTCGCGCCAGCCACCCCCCTGCAACAAGACCAAGCAAGTTCAGCAACCTCTGAGTGGCTGTGGCCATGGCTCGTTCCGACCCAGTGGGTCAGGCGTCCAGAGGTCGGTTCGGGTCAGACCCTCACCGCCCTTGCAGCTTCAGCCTTCAAACCTTCTTAGTCTGGTCCTGCAAGATCATTGGCAGCCAGTTGGTGGAAGGATCAGCCATCACATCCACTACTGGCAGAACATCACTTTGGACAGTTGGGTTCACCAGATAGTTTGATTGGGCTACTCCCTCCCCATCGAGCCTACCCCTCCCTCCATGCCTCCAACATACAGCCGGCTGATGGAGGATCACCTGACTTTGCTTCAGGAAGCTACCTGCGGTTTACGGTAGGTCATGAGCACTTTCAGTTCACCGTGCTCCCCTTTGGCCTTACTAGCACCCCTCAGGTGTTTACCAAGGTGATGGCGTTGGTTGCAGCTCATCTGCTCATCTGCCCGGATCAGGGGTGGCAGTCTTCCTCTATCCCAGCTGTTGAAGGCAGGCTCACCCCAGGCTTTCATCCCCTACCTCCAGACTGCGGCGAACTTCCGACATTCGATGAAGTTCACTGTCAATGTGCCTAAGTCACACCTGACTCCCTTTCAGAAGCTCTCTTTCATCAGAGCTGTTCTGGACACAGTAGAGTTTCGGGCCTATCCTCCTGAGTGGGTAGTCCAGAATATTCAGGTTATGATACTGATGTTTCAGCATCTATCCTGGATTTAGGTGAGAATGACTCTGTGGCTAGAGGGCCTCATGGCCTCCTGAATCCTTCTAGTGACACATGCCAGATGGCATATGCAGGCTCTGCAATGGGACTTGAAGCTCCAGTAGGCACAGCATCCGGGCAATCTCTCCAACATTGTCCAGAACTTGGAGGGAACTGCACAAGACCTGCTGTGGTGACCAACTGCAATTGGGTCAGAGGCAAACCCTTCCCCAACATGACCATACAGTAGTGATAGATGCTTCACTCCTGGGATGGAGCTGACATTCAGGAGAAGTGGAGATCAGAGGACTCTGGTCTCCGGCAGAATTCGGGCTCCACATCAACTTGCTGGAGCTCCAAGCGATTCACTTGCAATTGAAAGCCTTTCTTTCTTCAATCAAGCGAAAGCTGGTTCAAGTGTTCACGGACAACACCACAGTCACATGGTACTGCAACAAACAGGGCGGGTGGGGTCGTGGGCCCTTTGACCAGAGGCTGTGTGGCTCTGGACATGGCTGGACATATCTCTGGTGGTTCAACACCTGGCAGGTTTTCTGAACGCCAGGACGGCAAACTCAGCCATCGATACCTAGCGGGTCACGTATGGCATCTCTATCCAGAGGTAGCGCAAGGTGTCTTTCAACAGTGGGGAATGCCTTGGTTAGATGTGTTTGCCTTAGCCGAGAACGCGCAATATCAGCAGTTTTGTGTGCTGCAGTTTCCAAAGAGGCTCTTGCTCGGAGGCACTTTTCATCTCGAGTGGAGCTCAGGCCTCCTATAAGCCTTTCCGCCCATATCACTCTTGTCCAGTGTGCTCAAGAAGATCAGGAGCGACCAAGTATAGTCCTTCTAGTGGCTCTGGACTGTGCACAGAGAGTCTGGTATCCCAAGCTTCTCCAATTGAGCATCGATCCTCCGATCAGGCTGCCAACTCTGTAGGATCTTCTGTCGCAGCAGTAGGGGAGGGTCCTCCACCGAATCTGGCAACTCTACGCCTTCTTGTAAGTAGATAGAGCAGCTGCAGTTGATAGCATTTTATCTTCCTCCCAAAATTTTCAGTGTTATTTTGGCCCTCCACAGAGAACGTGTACGACTGCCGGTGGCACAAATTTGTAAAATATTTTACAGATAGGTCTGTTGATCCACTTTCTGCTTCCCTCTCCCAAGTTTTACCTTTTATTTTGATCCAGGCTGTGCACTGGGCACTCTGAAAGAGTACCTTTCCTCCCCGTCTGCCTTCCTGACGCTGCCAGACCAACCCTCTTTATTTAAATATCCCATTGTGAATAGATTATTCAAAGGCCTTATACATATGTTCCCACCTTCCCCTTTAATTATGCCTCAGTGGGACCTTCATTTGATTCTCACCTTTCTGATGTGTGCTCCATTCAAATCTCTGCACAGCTGCCCCCTCTGGCATACAAACAACCTTTTTAGTGACAATCACTTTTGCTAGGAAGGTGAGCAATTGCAGGCTTTGTCATCCAGCACACCTTACCTGTCAATATTCCCTGGTAAATTGGTGCTTCCCACTAGGTCTTCTTTACTCCTGAAATATGTCACCTTGCCCACTTTCTAAGCTCTTCCGCACCCCTATAGAAGTTGAGCGGGTCCACCACCTGGACCCAAAAAGAGCTTCGTTGTTCTACCTTGACCACACTAAAGAGTTCCGGTTGGAGGACAGACTATTTGTTGGGATAAGTTGGAGCGAAGAAAGGTGTAACTGCTTTTGCAATGTCTTAGTCTGCGGTAGTGTTAGATGTGATCTGTCTAGGACGATGTCTAATATACAGTTAAAGTCTTCCCTTAAGATCCATTGGATGTGAACCCACTTGGTCAGCTGTTGAGTAGTAAATGTATGTTGTTCTGTGTTAGGAGTGTAAAAACTTCCTAGCAACACTGGGGTCTCATACAACCTTCCCTCCACCATGACACATCAGTCCTCCCTGTCCGCCTGCTCCGTTCCCGGTTTGAAAGGGACCCCTGTCTTTGGATGCCAGCCTTTTGGCTTTGTCAATGCCTGTTTATTTATGGTCTTTACAAAACGTTACTGTTGGAAGGGCTGCCGTGGCTTCTTCAATCTAAGAGTAAAACATTGGCTAAAAGCAATAATATTATTTTGGTCTCAAAACACTTACATTGCCATAGCAGCCCCTGACACTTAAAACATACTAATATGTGTTTTATGTGCTCCTTTTGTAATGGCAGAATAGATTCACTCACAGTAAAGTTAGCCAGTAGCTGAAGTGGGCTGGCCTAGTGGCCCATGCTAGATAGTGTAGTGGACAGAAGAAAATCTGAATGACACTGTAACAGACCAATGAATGAAGAAGGGTGGTGGAAAGCCCCTATTAGTATGTATGTTAAACATCATTTTAGTATAATCAAAAATGGCCTTGGCATCGCCAGACCTAAAACTACTGTCTAAACATCAATTTTTATTAAAAGATTTTTGTGAATTGAAAAATGTGTGTGAGCAGAGATCAACTATTGCTTGTGTTCGAAGGATAGGAATCTTCTAAAAGGCCCTGTGATTGCTGATTAATTAGTTCAGCTCTTAATGTGAAGTGTGTTGTGAACAGTGAAGAATCATGTTGATGTATTTTATCACTTGTGGTGCCCTGCTTGAGGCGTCCGTGTGGTAGACTATATCTGAGCGTCACAACAAGCCTGATGAAAATCGAGTTTAACACGCGCAAGAGCAATATTCGGATTTAAACATTTCTTGCCACTGGGGATCTTTTTTTTCACATGGGATACCCTGACGTATCTCTCATTTTAGGCCGTGAACTTATTTCAAAAATCCCCTGAAAGCGGTGCCACAGGGTAAATACATTTAAGGCGGTAGAGCTAATACATGTTGTGCCTTTTCCAGTACAGGTATATCTGTTATGTGTGGCATCAAATGTGTTTGTTTTTTCCAATCAATAATGCTATGACTGTTCTTTAAAGAATGGGCTTTCGACAGTGTACAAACCTCTTACGTGTAGAAGAGGAGGAGGACTGGGTTGATTTGGTGTAATATGAGGGAATGACGCTGCACGCATCCTGAGCTACATGCATGTGAAAAGGGACTTGGTTCATGCAAAACATGTACTGGACACAATGGTTGGAGGGGCTCTCTGTTATGCACTTGATCTTGAGGAGGCATCAGCTACACATTGGGCCTTTCTGGAGGTTCACTTTATCCTGTTTTGCTGATCTGACTTTGAAGCTTTACTCTGAAAATGGGCGTTAGTTCTTATGAAAATGGGAATCGCTTGAATTTTCTATCTGATGTGATGTTGAGTATTTTGGGTCCTTTTCTGGAGGTCTCTGTTAAATTTCAAGTTGTAGCACAGTGTGCGTGGACATTCTTGTGTGCCAGGCACAGGTGGGTAGTTGTTTTATCTGCAGTCCATGCTTCCAAACTGCTGCACTTATATATTGGAGTTCTTGTGCGAGAAAACGCCTTTCACTGCTGCAGCGCAGACAATACATAGAATTTAGATAATGCAAAGGTAATGATTAATGCCAACTATGGATCATTTGAAACCTCATTTGTTCATTCATTCATTCTTCTTGAAATCTTTCACGTTTGCATATTCGCAGTAAAATAACCTGATAAAGAGCGGTATTCCAACTGTTTTTAAATCCACCTCATCATCCAGAACAAAAAGACTCACCATGTCAGTTTAAATTCTCCCTCAGAGATTCACATGCTTGATATCTGTCATGAGGCTTGGAATATTCCATATATTTAACACACCAGTATTAAAGACATACATTTAATGAGTACTCCGTGAAGCCCATCCACCTCATTGCTTCGGTCTGCCTTGCAGCCTGAGATGTGGAAAAGCCTAATATCCACCCACTTGTGACACACTTGAGGCCTAGAGGATCTGCGCCTGGCTCTCATTGCTCTCATTGTGTTAGATCTATCCTCTGCATTTGGCATTATCTACCAAGAACGGCTGAGTGCCATCCTCTGCAGCTGCGACCCAGATGTAACTGTGATCAGTTCATTTCTGTCATTTCTTTTGGATCGCACATCTTGTTATGTCCCTGTGTGTACCTTTTAGTTCTTTTAGGCTTCTTTTTGCTCTTATCTACTCCTGTTGCTCTGAACTGTGCGCCTATGCAGGTGACACTAATTTTAATTTGGCTTAATGGCTGACCTGCTGGTTATATGGCACTACCAGAGTACATTCTAGGGAGTCAGGCATTGACTCATACTTATATAGACCAAATGGGGGTTCTGGTGTCGGGGGCAGCACCCTGTGAAGCTCTGCTTTCTGTGAAAAAATATTAAAACCTTTCTGTTTAAAGATTTCTGTCTAGTACTCTAGTATGTTTTCCTAGAAACCCTTACCGAAAAATCCTACATACTTACCGCTAAGGTACACTGTGGATTAGCTCACTGCTCTGGAAGCCCTTTGGTAATATAACATCATGATGAAGGGAGATCTTGGAATTAGCTCTACTCTTTCAATACTTACTGTTTATGTTCTATTTTCTACAGATAATCTGATACAGTACATTACCCACTGAACTCTCAGATAAGATCCATTCTAAAGGGGTTCCTTCCTCCTGGTCGACCCCCTCTCCTCTAGGAGCAGCCCCACTAGGCTCCTCTTTTTAGGAACGCTGCTTGGGTTCCCAGAGTATAGGAGGATTTATCGCTCTATCCAGCCCATATATTTAATTTCTTGTCACCATGGCTGAAGACCCCCAACAACTAGGAGATTCCTCTTCAGACCATGCTAAAGTAGGAGGTGTAAAAAGTGTGTTTTGCTGGCATATCATACACATTCCTCATCAAGACTGTTGAATTTCCTGATCATTTTTTCAGCGAAATATTAAAGAAGAGACCAAGAAAATAGCTGATTATGGCGAGTGGTCATCACCTCCTCCAGACACTCGGACAGCCGCGGTCCATGCAGGTAACAGCGGTGGAGCAACGGGGCCTGGTAAGGGGGGATTTCGAGGGACAATGCAGAGAGAAAATTAATTATTTATTTAATTTTCCCTGAGCATCGTCCTTCGAAATTCCCCCTTATGTAGCCCCACCGCTGTTACCTACACGGACCGTGGTTGCACTCAGAACTTAGATGCTTGCACTGGGCTAGGTCCTGCTCATGTCTAAGCTTGATGGAATTTTTCAGTTTGTTTTACATGAGGATTATACTGAAGTTTCACACTGAGATTTAAAGGACTTGTGTGCAGTTTTGTCACAGGGGCATCCATACGCATGCTCCTGGTTTACTTATTTGTCTTCCAATGGTGACTCTTGGAATAAGCTCTGCCTGTTTGTCCTGCTGATGAACGCATCATAAATTAGACACCGGGGGTCGGAACATTCGCACCCCTCTCTAAATGTAAATGTATAGTATTCATATAGCGCACTTCTACCCGGAGGCCTCGTAGCGCTGTATTCATACCGCTGTGGAACCCATCCTGGCTTTCCTGTGAGATGCCTCTCCTGGGCACCCCCCTGGTGAAGCCAGGCATCCAAGCGCTGCTGGGGCTGTTGTGGAGATTAAGCAAGCTATTGCCCAGCGTCACAGAGTTGGACCCATGATTAGACTAGGCACCGAGGCGAGAATTATCAGGTCCGTGGAAATTGAGTCCAAGAGCCGCCGAGACAGGAATTGAACCCTGGTCCCGGGCCAGACCTCTGCATCAGGGTCTGCCGCTCTAACCATTAAGCCACGCTTCTCTACAGATGATAACACTCATTCCGATAATCTTACCAATATATAACTTTTGTTTTTTAACTGAATATAAGAAGTGCTTTAGTGATTGTTTTGCTAAGCCCTCTAGTGGGCCGGTGACATATCTGCCACATATTAGGTCTCCCCCTGAGCCTGCTCATTATCTAGGCTTCTCCTTCATTTAAGGCCATTATGAGTTTAGCTGCACAGAGTGATCGCCTTTTTGGCATTCACTTCTTCACAGTATGGGCTAGGTTCGTATAGTCGGGGAACATCCATGACAACGCGGTCAAAACACCGCGCTGCCATTACCACGCGTCTTTTACAACGCAAGTCGTTACCACGACTTGCGCTGGAGGGCGCTCTAGACTAAGGAATAGTAGATTTACCATTCCAACACCTTCCTTACTGTATGTTGGCTGGTGTTGTAATAGTAAATCTTACTATTCCTAAGTCCAGCACCCTACAACGCAAGTCGTGGTAACGACTTGCGTTGTAAAAGATGCGTTGTGATGTACCGCGATCTAAAAGATCGCGTTGTAACAGCATACAACCGTATAGTCCAGTGGAAAGCGTGCAACCACTAAGGACTCTTGCAAGTACCATCAAGTTAAAGACACACATAATTAAAAGTCCCTTCTGGGGGCATTGTTATATCCCCCCCCTTCCCCCAGTTCCGTAATGCAAGCTTCAAGCTAGCCCAGTTTAAGAACAACTAGACTGAAAGTGGCATCAAACAGCTGACCACTGAGCCGATGAGATCAGAGTCACAGGCACCATTAAAAGAGCTAGCCAGTGATTGGTGTCACAGTACATCTCAAAGCCCCAGTTGACATTCTTACAGAAAACTAAATTATAGATTGCCCATTGGTGGTGGAAGTAAGAGATGCAGGAATGGCAAAAAAAACTGTTTGTTCTTTACACTGGTAGTAGGCCTTTTTAAGTGGGCCATCAAGTGTAAAAATCTGACTATGAGGATACCCTTCCAGGGCCATAACTATGACGTGTCATTTCTGTGGGTACACCCTTAAACTGATGAGGTGTAGATATACAACTGCACACACACCTGCTAGAGCTGTCAGCCATACGCCTCACCCTTAAGCTTTTTTACATCTTGAGGCATTCTGCTGTAAATGCTTGAACTGACAAGTCGATGTCCATGCTTTACTTCAGAATGAAAGAGGCACAGGGCCCCACATACAGTGCATTGAGTCCCAGAGTATATGTTGTCTGCGATTCTTCCTGATGTGTCCATATTTATAGAGTAGCTGCCCAGCCTGTGAAACTTCTCGACCGACTGACCTAGCACAAACGAGGTCTAGCTTCGGGTGGGAGACAGCCAGTAGCCTCAGTATATTTTGCACAAATTGTAACTGCCTCCAGGGATAATTTTACCACTGAAAGCGCCAAGAAATGACAATTTTCTCACCAGAAAGTGCAGGAAAGTGGATACTGAAGAGTGCACGTTATTCATGAATTTGCCAGTAATCTTTGATTACACTTTTCCGTCTTTTATCCTTTTTTTATCTAGTCCTTAATCCTTCCTGTTCAGATATTTATGCATAATAGGTATTGTCTTTTTTGTAAGTGCTCTGGTTTTGAATCACTTAAAGGCAGGCTGGTTTACAGCTATCAGTCATCCATTAATGTTTCTCCTCGACTCAGTTTAAAGATACATTTCATATAGAAAAGTGATGTCTCAAACGGTATGATTTTGTGTATCTGTGTATACATTAACTTAAAACATTAGTATCACTTTTCTTTTAACTGGAAAGCCTTAATGGAAGTGAAATTGTTCTTTGAAATTGCAGCTCTATCCATCACACCTGTATCCATAAGATGCTGAATTGCAGCAATACCGCCAACAACTTCCAGTAGTTTTTTCATTAACAGGCCATTTGAGTTTCGAATAAACTACCAGCTAAACACATTTCATTTTATTTTGTAATGTGTCAAGTGTGCCAGAGTGACGAGCATGGCATAAGCTGTGTCTCAAAGCTCCTGTGGATAGTGGTTAGCGCAGTATCGGTCTACCGTGGAAATGTGTGTTTGCAGTGCGGTTAAAGATATCTTTAGCGCAGTAGATTGTCTTTATTGGTTTATTTCAAATGTGGTATCTCGTACCTAATGTCTGTCTCTCCTTCCAGCCATGTGTGGGCCCAATTTGCTATTAGGCATTCTTATCACTCGCACTGGTACTGTTGCTTTTAAAAGAATAGGATTGACCAATGTGCACAGTAATCTCAGTAGAAATCCATAAGCCGCGCTGGCTATCAACAACGTAGCAAACAGTAATTTGAATTTGAAAATTAGCTGGTGTGTTACCAGTAGTAATTGTATCTTCCAGAAGAGGGTAATGTTGAAAGGAAGTCCTTATCAGTATCCTTAGATATTAAGTTAGTGGTGTCTTGAGTTGCTTTTATGTTTCTCCTACTGCGCGCATACGTTGTCAGTAAAAGTTATTGTTACAAAAAAAGCTTCAACACAGGCTTGGAGCCTACACATTACATACCAATACCATTGGTTGGCGTCCACCACACTTTTTTTTCCTTGTTTCTTACTGGTCACACCTCTTGCATCCTGCCGAATGCTCACCTTCCGCAGTGTTCTACAGGCTTCTGTCCAGTCCATGGACTCAACGCAGCTTCCTGTTTGCGGCCAGTGTTCTTGCACTGGCAGTGCTCTCCTGAAGGTACTTTTTAGTTTTGTAATTTTTGGCCAAGCACTCTATAAGAGTGCACTGCATTGTACGATTGTCCTACCCCCGCCGCCTGTTTACCACGACCCCCACTCCTGCGGTTTTCCTCCACTGTCATTCCCCCCAACATCCTATCCATCTGTTCTTAGCCTCACCCACCCCTCCACCCTCCTCTGCATTGTTTTTTCTCCCCGCCCCCTTCTGCTCGCCGATGTTCCTCATTCCTCCCACTTGCTATCCTCACACCCCACCCCCACCGCCTCTTTTTTGAAAGACTTATTGTATCTCTATCAAATACCATAACAAACATATCAGTATATTAACAATTTTCGAATTTGGATATACAGTTTGACCTTTGTCAACCTGTAAATCAAGAATAATATATTCGGAAGGCTAATACACTGAATATTTAGATTAATCAAATGAGAAAGGGACACTTGTATCTACACGAACCATTGGTTCAAATTGACAACCCTCATAGACGCTGAAGATTATGACGATGCGGTATATTTGTTTTTCCGCCCCTCATCTAGCGTCATGGCATAGTCATTGGGTGGTCAATGGTAAAGTATGCCAGCCTCACCCGAGGCACCTCTGGAAAGTGTAGAAGTATCCAGAGAACAGAAGTGGTACCTCCCAATGGAAAGGAACACAAGGTCAGAATGAGGGAAGTGATAAAAAACAGTTTGCACACCACAGGCAAATTTATTCAAAAAGGTGAGAACTGTTGGCTAAGAGAATAGGGTATATCCGGTAATCGTGTAACTAGATTATCATATACTGTTGGTAGTTAAAAGTCGACATGTTTCAGCTCCTTGTGGCCCAGCCGGGTCTATGGAGCTTTCGTCAGGACAAATACAAACAAGGCAAACTGTACTTACACAACTTGTGCAGTATTCATGTGCTTAGGTAATCACAGATTCATTTTCCTGTATATTGGAAACACAAAACACAACATCATATTGTTCATATATGTGAAGTAGGCATACTGGACTGGCCAAATGTGTCACAGTCTATGACACACTATTCTTATTAGAAGGTGCCAAATTACCAAAGGTGCATAATAATAAATGCACACAAACTATATGTGGGCGGTGAAGCAGATGGAAAGCGTGAGGGAATGCAAAGTGGTTGTGGTCTCAATCGGAAAGCGAACACTCAAGTTACTCATATCATTTCTTAGTTGTGACGCTAGCAATTTAATGGTAACCTCTATCAATCATCATTACCATGTTGTCACAGGCATCGTTTGAAAAAAACGTTAGTTGTATGGTAAGCATTTGTATTCAGTAAACATTTTCTCATTCACTGGTTATCTTATTAAAATCCACGATTTTTCTGTATACATATTAAGTTGAATGGTAAATGCTAATAAGTGAAGTTATGACGCTAGTACATATTTAAATCATATTTTTGGACTCCGCGCTAAAGTCCTTGAATTATTTTAGGGACTCCGCGCTAAAGAACTAGAATCATTTTGGAAACTCCGCGCACAAATACCTGATTACCTGGAGAAATTCTCATCTTCAGGGTGCTAAAAGCCGCTCGGAGTAGTGGTCTTAGCTGCAAACAAATAGACACATTGCGTGAATAGTTCATCAGAGGAGCCACGCCCGGGAAGGACTTGGGAGGCATCTCGCTTACCCACGTGTGACTCCGTCAGGTACCTGTGCTGACTCTGCCCCTGGAAGCGCCGAGCGCGGGCAGAGCAGCATCTTATGACGGTGTGTCATAGAAATGGACAATGTCTATGTTCTAGAAGACAGACTAGCGTCAAGAAGATACATTAAAGGTTGAAAGTACACGCAATTGTGCACAATTCATTAAATAATCGAGAGCTATACCCACATATAATTTTCATGTGTACAGAGATTATTTTATCAACGGGACTTTGCATTGTCAGGTATAAACGATATTTGACATAAACTAGATCTTTGGTCTAGTGTCATGAACTTAGACAAGATGTGCGATCTAGAAAACGGACTCACGTCAAGAAGGCAGAAAATACCCTTAATAATTATAATTACACTGATAGTGCACGATTCATTTTACAAAATGCTACACCCACGTGTAATTATTTAATAGAACGATTGTTCTTCAAAAATTAGGGTTTTGACGTGTCAAACATAAATGGTATCAGACTCAAGACTGGTTTATTCAAGGTACCAAGGTCTTCCACAGATCATTGGGGAGATCTATTTTGGTATGACAGAGTGTTTTTTTAAACAATTGATGCTCAGTAAATAAAGGGCTAAATAGGGCCAGATGTAAATTGCACCTACGTAACAGGAAAGGAGGTTAATGTGGAACTCTCACTGTCTCCTAAGGTAAAAGCTTACACTGAATATACTGAATAGATTGGTTGCATTTGGCACTATAACTGCTTTAAAACTCGAGAGACCAACAGCAAGTGGCACATGGTGCCACCAACAGCAAATATGTCACAACAATTTCCAGAAGAAGATATCCCATGCAACATAGCAAAAACACAATTTCTCCACAAATGTTGTGACAAACATACTTAATAACTTTGGGGGCAAAACACTGGGGAAAACAAAAAAGTGATAACATGGGTAGATTGCTTGACTTAGTCTCAGCCACTAATAAGTT
The DNA here is from genome assembly GCF_964261635.1 of Lissotriton helveticus. NCBI lineage: Eukaryota > Metazoa > Chordata > Amphibia > Caudata > Salamandridae > Lissotriton > Lissotriton helveticus. The sequence continues at coordinate 1,172,367,861 of NC_136071.1, forward strand.
CTCTGGGCCACAATCCAGTTCATTGCTTATTTGCTCACACCACTACCTCAGATAGAAACCAGCCATATACAAATAAGCCTTCGTCCTGCTTCAATAAGAACAGTCCAACCTGAACTGTGTGAAGTCCGCCCTGAACGGAAGCACAAGCAACCCCAGACTGGTTTCAGGCTATTGGACCTTGTAAATAGGGCGCAGATTGATTAGTTCAGCACAGTGAGCAAAGGCCTCATGCCCAGGCATAACAGTGACACCGAGCAAAAAAATCACGGGTGGGATTCTTGGATCAATCTAAGCCCCTGGTAATTACTCTGGGCTGCCATCTAGTCCATCAGGTTTGTGCCCACCATGCCACCTCAGATGCAGCCTTATACAAATCAGCCTTGGCCCTGCTTTAATAGTAACATTGATTTGCATATCGCGGGTCCCCTCCTAGAGTGGCACGGTGCGTGGGAAACAGTGGCCTGTAATGCCTCGATTGCCAGTGTCAGATCAATTAAAGCATTCCATCAAAAAAAATCACGTCTGTTGCAGTGAAAAAAAAATACCCTTGGATTCTGGCTTAGTCATAACAAAGCGATCACATGTGAAATAGCAGTTGGACATGATTGGTTAATTTAGTAATGTAATCAAAGCCTTGGGTGGTGTTTGTGGCGAAATACTCTAGCAGAAATCTATCATATGGTGCAAACTGTTTATAAGCCTCTAGTGTGTTAATAGTGCTTGCAGCCTACAAATTCATCAGTCAATGCAATGATCTCCTTTACCGTAATACTGTTAAAATAAATCAGTCCAGGTTATCAAGAAATCACATATTTAACACTTGATTTTACCCGTTGATAAATTCCGTGAGTACATATTTATTCTGTCGTGTTTCGGGTGCATCTTTCTGTTTGTGTATATCCATGCAAATAACTATTTCTCTTGCCAAATGCCAACTACAGGATCCATCAATGTAAACTTTCTACTGGCTATAGCTCCGAACACGCCCAAGAGAGATGTTATTTTGGCATGCAGAGATTAGTCACATCTGTGTCACTTGCAGTGGGCTAAGCAGGTTAATCTTTGCCACCGAAAAAGTCTAAACTTCACCTGCCTTTGCCAAAGATGCTTTCCCTAACTTTTTGAGTGAACTTTAGGTTTAAATCCTTTTATTAGGCGATTAGTACAAAAACAGCAGTATGATATCCCAGTATAAATCTTAAACCAAAAATTCCAGATCAAAGCATCTGGCAGACTGTAAACTTCAGCCCACCTTTTCCATATAAATTCTAATCACGGTTTCAACCCACAGTTCAAACAAAGCCTACCTGGAGTAGATGAATAGGAAGAACAGTTGAGGCGAAAGAGTGAAAAAATGGACTTTGATTAATTCACTATCAAATCCTCGCCGCCACCTTCAAAAGAATCACTCCCATCCAATCCCATATAGAAGGGAGGAGAACTTCAGTCCCATCTCTTACAATCAACATCTGGAGTATAGCCAGAATAGGTCTAAGCACCAAGCACGTTCTGTCAGTGCTGCGGTGTTTATTCTAGAGCCAATGCGTTACAGTTTTACTTCAGGATTGAGAAACACATATGTCTTTGCTTTATCATAGACTCAGCCTCTCTGGGAGCCACAGAGAGGCAGTCCAAGAGTGCTCTACTTTCTAGACGCCGCTCTGGTAACGTGGTCTGTGCCTTGCTTTAACTTACTATACCAGTACTCTCCTCATGGCCTACCAAATATTTGGTAGCTAAATGGGAATCCTTTAGGATTAGCAATGCCATTTCAAGTGTTTCCATCCAGTATGACTGCTCTCATGAATTATTCAACTTCATGAAAACTTAATTGCCCTGTGAAAACCACAAAATGTGAGTTTTTTTTAACATAGTTCTCCAGAAGTTCCACTGTGTATTCTAGTTTTAGGGTGGATTGGAATGTACAGACCTTAGGGGGTATTTCTGTGCCATTTTACCCAGTTCCTTCTCTCGTCTTTCAGTTGTTGCCATCTGGTGAATGAGAGAGCCCACTTTTACTTCCATGGAATACATATCTTTTTTTTCCATCTTTCCCTCCAGTGCTGTCAGACATGACTGTATATATGCCCTTAATAAGTCTTTAAGGGCAGCCAGTACCGCTGACTTGCCTCATGAAAGACCAGCTCGATCGGGGTCCTCTTCATGGACACCGTTAGAGGTCCAGTCCTTAGAGGATTAAAACAACTCTGTTCCTCACCTTGGGTTTTTTTCATCGCAATCCAGAGAGACCACTTTTCTTTCCATGGAAGACATTTCTTTTTACGACTGTTCCCTCCAGTACTGTCAGGCACGACTCTATCTGTGCCCTTCACAAACCTTTTAGGGTAGCCAGTATCATGGACTCGCCTCTTGAAAAACCAGCCTCTTCCTCCCACCTCCATTGGGGTCCTCTTTCCACATGCCATTAGGAGCCTGGGCCCCTAGAGGGGAAAAAACTCTGTGTTCTTTTAGACAGCTGTTCTCTTTGGGCAGCTTGTCTACACCAGGGACATAGCACTTCCTCCAGAGCTTTCAGGCCAAGATAACTGTCGCCAAGCTGCAGAGGGAACATCGTTTCATCTGCTAGACTCCACCATCTCCCTTTGGAGTAGTCCTCTTCACTCGTTGCAGCTGAAGGGGAACTGGGTAACACCCCCTAGGGTCTGGTTATTCTGGAATCAATCAATCAGGGAATTGTGAAGCGCGCTACTCACCCATGGGGGTCTCAAGGCGCTAGAATGATCCGTCTGTGAATCTTGCCCTCCAGCAAGTTCAATTTGAGACCCAACACCTGCAGATGAGGAAATACAGCCCTCCCATTTTTATGATACCGCCATGTCTCAGAATGGGTGACTCCGTTACCCTGGAATTGCGAACCCTCAGACATCACCCACACGCTGCATAAACAGACAGCCCAGGTTACGTCCACCAACTGATGCTGCAAACAGGGCCAGCCTCTGCCCTGAGAAGTCCTCTTACATCCCAATGATCGAAGCTTCAGCAGAGCTCTGTAAGACCATGGATGTAGCTCTGCCTCCTCCCAGAGAACTCCTAAACATTGCTTGTTCTTAAATGCTGGCTTCACTCCCATAGCTTCTTCTTTGATACTTCTCTCAAAAAAGAAGCTCCGAAATAGCAGTCCTCTTTGATCTTACGGAGTAGGCATTATGGAAGCCGGTACAGTTCGAACACTATAGCACATTCATGATTTGAAATTATTTATAAAGAAGGCCTCCTTTGGGCCCTATGTAACAAAAGCCTGCAAAAAAGAGAAACAGCTCGATATCCCATGTTTTGTCTCGGAGTAGATGACAGACCAAGCTGAAAGGGTACGACATTGGACACCTGTGGGAGAAAGTAACTACTACATCATTGTAACAGGGCAGCTAACTCCTTGAAACAACTTTCCAGATGTAGTAGAAATATGGACCTCAAAACGAAGTTATTCATCCAATGTTTGCCAATGAATATACAAGAGGAGACAAAAGCCATGTTGCTGTATGGGCATTTAGGGGCCAGTTGAGCCGTTAAAACATATGTTAAAATGGCAGAATCCCACTTTCATTAAATTGTGAATAGAGCAATTCTTCTGGGCCAGAGGAAGCTGAGAACCACCACCTACAGAACTGAGGTTTGTATTTTTGAAATTCCTTGGCCCGATCTCATATATGTATTATATTCAAGCTATTGAAACATTAGATAACCTTGGAAGAATAAACCCAGCAAAAGACACAGCAAACATTTCAGGCCTTTCATTTCTCTTATTATTCTTTGTAGCTTTTGGCAAATATTGAACAATTCTTTACATCTTAGCCGCAATATATTCAATACTTGTGTACTTCCCAAGTTACAGCCACTTGGTCAACAACAGTACTGGTGATCCCTTGAAAGAGAAAGGGAAGAATCTGGTCAAACAATGGGAAAAATTCCAAGGAGGCCTGTTGCCTTCCTCAAACATTTCACATCCTGGCGTTTACAAAAATTGACAAGGTTTTTATTACAGTTTCTCATGGAAGCAGCATACTTTTGAATTCATTGTGAAACCCCTAATATCATTTCCCGAAGAGAAGCATTTGAAGATCTGGAAATGCTATTGCATGAGGTTCAGTAGCGGCTAGACAAAAGAGTAGTTAAATGATCTGTCACAGCAGACTGGTGCAAATGCCCCCTATTGGGCTTGTTGGAATTCTAGTAGCGTTTACACTGTCCATCACTCACTGTTGCTTGAGCAAATTTGAATGGTGTATGGAACCACCAAACCTACCCTGAAGTGCTTTGCTTCTTCTTTAGAAGGCCGCTCCAGTGTGAATGGGTGCTATCTTTTCTTTTATGTCCGCAAATAATGAATTGTCTTGAATTGAATGAAGGGAAATTAGACTGCGATGCTCAAGGGCCTGAAAGACCTACACTACTTTCCTGGGCAATGCTTCAGTTCGCACATCTTCATCGCGGTCCAGTTTAAATTTTCAGACACAATAAAATATATGGGAATATTATGGGACACTGACATGTCCTGCGGGCCCAATATCGATCAACAAAATGTTTAAGGACTATTAGTTTCAACTAGGATGTCTCCACTGAGACTTTACTTTTTCCCCAGTATATTTCCACTCACTGGTTGTCAAAACCTTAATCGGTTCCAAACTGGACTACAGGGAAGTCCTTCCAGTAGTCTTTTCCAAATATTACCTAACACAACTTCAGTGGGTCCATAATGCTGCAGTTTGTTTATTTTTGATATATGATAATATAAAACTTTTTTCTTTTTTCGATGCAGGCCTTACAGTGGCTGGGAAGTCAAAAGTGGAATATAAGATCTTGATAATAGTCCAGGGCATTACCCTAATTTTATTCTCTTGTCTGGTGACCTTCAGTGCCAACTGTCTCTAGAGTTTATTGTCGAGCTTATTGATTCTTGAGTTTATAAATGTTGGGATCAAAACGCTTTGATACCATATGGATACAACTAAGAAATTCCATTGCTCTACATTTCTAGAAAAATGCTAAAATGTTAGCTTGTCTTATAATGTATGGTTTCATGGTGTGCCTGTGGTGAATCTTAAATCACTGCTAGATATCTTCCATTGTGTTGTGTGCACTAATTAAAATGCCCTCTGTTATGAGGAAACACAGGGATTGTATACTGGCACTTTCTGGTCAAAAAGAAATTGTGATCTTAGAATTATATATAGGACTTTTCGAGCTTGAGCAATTTTTTAGCTTTACCAGTGTGCCCTTAACTCATGGCACGAGCTCCTCAACAACCCTCCTGCCCGGGGTTGACCTTTGTCAAATTTCCTCAGCCCATAGATGTCCTTTAGTTTTACCTTTGTATGGAAAGGGCTGCTCCATTTTTTTGCTTTTACTTTATTCACTCTTCCTTGGCTTAGTAACTATTACGGACCACCAGTGGCAGTTACACAGTTTGTTTCTGTATTGGCTGATCCGTGGAAGCTGCATTCTTCTGACAAGCTTTTTATTACAGATAGCGGACTACACACCAGAAAAGTTGTATTTCCTTCTCCTCCCATTGCTCTACCTCACAGTGGAAGTCCCATTCTTTGTTGGTCTGTGTTCATTTCACCAGAATAAAGCTAGTAGTAGTGGCGTTCTCCACTCACCTGATGCTGATAGCTACGTATTGCTTGGCAGGGACTTGAGATAACAATGTGTGTCAGAGGCATGATGAACAGAACGAGCCCCATCCCGCCATGGTATATCACCCAGTGCAGCATGAACTTTTTTATCACAGGTAATATCCATGTTTGGTATGACGTGAAAAGGCTGTTGATCTCTTATCAGCAGAGCAGATAAAACAGTAATCCTGCTAAAAATGATATTTGGTGTGCAGCAGTAATTTTAGATTTTGTTCTCTGTTTTCTTCTAGGGTTCAAGTAATATTTCCCCAGATCTTTTGATGTTTGTAAGACTGGCCTAGAGACGTCTTTACTTATTTTGCTAGCCTCATCTTTCCCCCTCAAAAAATCAACAAAAAAATACATATTTATATGCATAGAGTGGCTTTTGGTCAGTTCTCTTCATCCATTGTTCTGTTTAAGAGTCATTCCCCTTTTTTTTTGCTTCTGCCACCACAAACTACAGCATGGGGCACAGGGTCAGCTCACTTCAGCCATTAGCTGTCTTTACCGTGAGGGAATGCATTTTGTTCTCGCGTATATGATTTCCACCTGGACAGGAGTCTACTTCAGTACTAGGGTTGGTAGGTTATTCTCTACTTTCATTTATGCTATCATTTCATGTTGTTTATTTTTGCGATTTATTTATTACTTGTTTATTTTTTCCAAATAAAAATTACACGTTTAGTCAGCAGAAGTTTTGCATAAATTTGCAAAAAAGAAAATAATACAGGCTTGTAAGGCAAGGCCAAGCCAATCGGCTTTTCCAATGCTTGTTTTAATTGTCATTTGAAACGAACTGCCTTCTGGTGGTATTGAACACAACTTTCTCAAGGTCTATGGTGTCAAATGTAATATTTACTTAAGAAAAGTTACCAATGTTGCTGCCTTGCCTTGCTGCTGTAGGAAACAATGCAAAGTGCCTAGCGTTTTTTACTCTAATAGTCCATGTGCTCCCCTGAAAGTTGTTTGGTTTGTTAGGTTCAATTAATTGGCATGTGGAGTACGAGGCGTTCTTTTGTATTCATGAGGTGTCTGTTCGAAATAACATTTCAAAGTGGTAGAAATGTGTTGGAACACACAGATGCGAAGAAAGGGGAAAACAAATATTTTTCAGGGTCTGAATGGAAACGACAAAAATTGCATTTTGTATGCTTATGATTTCTTTGTGTGAACAGTATTTGGCATCTGTCTTTCTCGTTTTTGAGAGAAAGTCTTTGCTACAAGTGCCATTTTAAGTTCCATTCTCCATTTCAGGCTCACTTTACCTGTATTATGAAAGCAGATGGTCTGCATGTCTTCTGAATATTTATAACTATCAAAAACAATCTCTTGTATTCACCCTTAGGCTTATGAGATGTCAGCACTGTTCTGGTTGGAGAAAAAAATCATCGTGGATGTTTACAGAGAGGGGATTACATTAAGCCGGAATGACTATACGTTTTGCAGTTTAATATTTGTCCATCAGCTGCCTAATCGTATTTAGATAATTGTGTAAATAAGTTGTTGCTGCCCTTGCCCTCCCCATTGATCAAGCTTAAGAGCTTTAAACATTGATAATCAGTTTTTTAAACACATACTGTTTTTGCCGGTTAACAATCCAGAGAAGGCCAAATACGTTTCGCTCACTACAGATCAAAATAGTGTTCGAATATGTGTTTGCATGTATGTGCTAAGCAGGTGTTACTGTCATACCAGACCTATTTATGGCGGTTCATACGTTTGTCAATTGCCTACATTTTTTACATATCCATGTATTTGTTCCCCACCTGCTTTCTGACTATTTTGCTGTGGATTCTCTAAACTCCTCTATCCTACGCTAACAGACGCCCCTCCCTTCAGACTTTGCCCGTGTTTTCATCCATGGAAATTCAGGCATCTACTTTTTGGCAGTATCCATTTTACAGATTTGACGAGATTGTACATGGAAGGGGATGTTGAGTGTTTTTTTAGCCAAAGGCTGAGCAATCATTGATAACAGATTTTTCCGGGTGGCTGATCTGGAAGAAGATCCCATACAGTTTTGATTGAGCTGGAATTAACGTGATTAGCTTTCATCTTTGTGTGTATGTTTGGCAAATGTTCTCTTAAAATGTGCTCACCAGCTCTTATGTAGGCTAGTGGAGAATTATAAACGATCCGTAAGGGGGGGCGGGGCGTCCCTTCGTCTTTCTGTCTACCATCACCCTCTTCATCAGCATGGGAAATCTGTGTTCTGTGATCTCTTCACATGTCAGTTTCCATCTATCACTAAGCGAAGATGTCCATCCGAATGGTAGTCACCAGTTCTGCATGGAATTCTCTGCCTAGTAGTAGGAGTTACCAGTTTCTACTCCCTCATGTGAGGGAGATCCAGTAGATTCATACTATACACCTGCTGGTGGAGAGCGCCGCATCCATACCTTGGGCAAAACACCACGCACATGACACAAATCTGAAGCACCTGCTACACAACCCTCTAACTACATAAATGCACACCACACCCTAGACTCTGCCCTTGTCCCCTTGCACGGCCTCACTAACGATGCGCCACACAGCACCTACAGATTCCAAGATGCAGTCAGCCACACTCAAGCAGAATAGGTACTTCACTGAGTAGGAGCCTTGTTGTTACCTCTTGTGGTTGTTCATTATAAGAACTACATGTGTACCTCCATACACCCTCAGTGTAATGGAGAAGGTGGGTGTGTGGTTGGAGGTAGCAAATGATGTCAATACATTGACAGTGGAGGAGCACACGAGAAAAAGTGGGAGAATGAGAGGTGGCTGGTGAAGGAGAACTTCTCCAGGAATCAGATGGAAAAGACTGGGTTGTAAGTGGACCTAAATATTGTCTCTGTCATACATCTTCTGCACTGGTGTGGACCTAAATATTGTCTCTGTCATACATCTTCTGCACGGGTGTGTCCTCACTACCATGCACTCTGATCAGCTATACAGCGTGCCTGTTCCACGAAACCCCAGTGTAAGGCCAGGTAAGACTACACCCTTGTGTCACAGCTGGTGCTTGTATTACCACTCATACTACTCTGTCTCCTCATACCATTCACAGATAGGCAGACAACACATGTCCCTCTTACACAACCTCTAACATCCCCCTTTTCAGAGAGTAAACTTAAAATTATTTCTGAAATTACTCTACATTTCTTAAATAAAGTTACTTATCTGGTGCTTAGTTAGCAAAAGGCAGATCAGGAGTAAATCTATCTGTGGTTGGATGATAAACGGGTATGCTCTTTCGATGATGTATCACAGTACCCCTCACAAGAATCCTGATTAGTGTGCCTGTGAGATGGTCATGGTGTCTCCACTGACCCTCTGGAAAGATCCAGTGGCTAGGTAGTGGAGTACAGACATTATTTTGAAATGGGTCCTTTGAGGGACACTTATGTTGTGGGATCAGGATGTATGTGAACCTAGTTCCTTCTTCCAGTCTACAACCATTACATGAATTAGGTTGAGGAGTGGTGTCTCACAATTAATGTTTTTCTAGAAATGCCAGGATATTGATTCTCTACCTGTAAATCCTCTCTGTTCCTCAAATAATTAACCCTCTAAACGAGGGGCAAGGCAAGAAAAATATTTTCTGACACTGTGAAAGCAATGTTTTTTGTCTGTGTTTTGCCTATGTGAGTAGACTGTGGGTTGATGTTGTAATGAGTTTCACCCGTGGATGGGTATTGTGGAGTCTTGACTATTCACGTATTCATCTATTCACCTCCAGCCTCTTAATGTAGCTGGTGTGTTGCATGTGTTTGAAGGCTCGTTGGAATACGTGTTTTATATAACCTAAAGCTAAAATTAATATTGTTTTTAACTTTGATTTTTCATTTCATAAATACAAAAATAATTTCCCTTTGTTATCCTATATTTTCCTATGTGGTCTTAGTGTTTTTCCTTGCCTCCATTAATTTCAATTAGTGTTTTGGAGTACATGTAATTAGCCATTTGTGGTGCGCGGATTACTCGAATTCTTGGGTGGAGTAAATTTGAGCCTGTTTTGTCAGTGTTACTACTATAGTAGATGCCACTGTAACTTTTGTGAATATCAATTGTCTTACTATTATGTGTGTTTTAGATGTTTTAGTACCTGCATGTCCCTCTCTGAACCCCTCCTTAAATTTCCCATAACACCACCATTTAATAGTCCATAAATATTGCCCATTTTCCAACCTCTCTCCGTTATCCTTTCCAAATCACCTACAAAAATGTGTACCTCTAAGTACGAAGATCTCCGCACTCACAACGGAGATCGACGCATATCAGAGATAGGGCAGGTATAGGTGGAGATATCCGCCCAGATGTTAGAGAATAGCAGTGTTGAACATGTTAAGTAGTATCTCTGGAGCACTACTCCTGTACTCAAAAATGCTTTTCAAAATAGGTCCTCATGTCTCTCATATTTTGGTTCCCCAGATTTGTTAGTAATTTCGAAGTTCACAGAGTGTAAACCTGACTTGTCAGTCCAAAAATACACTCTGCCTGCGAGCACACTGTTACATCACCCATGCTCCTGTGTCTCGTTCTGTAAGGTCTGGAACAGATTTGATTTAAGAACGCTCACATGAACATGTTTTTGTTAAGCATCTTCTACGCTGTATATTGAACCCCTGCTGTGAAGGTGCAGTTGCCCCCCAATAAACTGCTGGAGCCAGGGTTGAGGGTGTACTAATTTATGTTTAATATATGCAACAGGAGAGCGCCGGGACGTCCGTTGCTCTTGAGAACTTCTCCCTACTGTCGTCCCAAAATGGCCGCGGCGCGTTGCGTCATCACGCAACGCGCGACAACTAAAGTGCGATGCTACACCTGCATGTTCCATTATCTTCGAAGCTTAGGAGCAATGGGAACACTCCTATAGTTTTAGAAAAAATTGCCGACAACTCCTGAGCAGTTAAGTCGTGCATTGCCTCACCAAGTTTACTGAGTTACTTATCTTTTCACATCTTTACATCTATGAAGGGGATGCTTCAATTCAGCTTCGCCTCTGGTAATGACACCAGACGTTATTCAAGTCTTTCAGTCCACCATTCTGGGCCCTACAAGTGTAAATCAGTCCTCGTCCTGCTTCAGCAGGAACAATCCAGCCCAAACCCCTGGGCCATGTGCTTTTTTGAATGGCTGCACCACAGCCCTGGACCAGGTCAGTAAAGGGCAGTTGGAGTCCTCTTTAGCTACTCTTAAAGGCATTTGTCCAGGCATTTTAAAACCCTTGAGTCTAGACTGTGTGTCTATTTCGACTGGCAGTACTAGAGCAATCCATACATAGAAAAAACCTGGAGCTGATCCACTGATAACTAACTACTGACATATTTCTCTTTTGCTAGCTCCAGCCATATCGCCCAAAAAAATATGTTTTTTACAGAATGTGGATAGTCTTAATCAGTGTTAAGCAGGGTTCTGACCAGAACATGACACCGAATCGGTGATTGGTACAGCCTTAAAGTGACCTTAGGATAGCTCAGTTACGAACGGTTGTACGGTGTAAGCCGTACTAGGGGCCAGATGTAGGTAATTCTATTTTACCGATTCATAAATACCGAATTTTACCGATGCGGTATTTATGAATCGGTAAAATAGAAGTACTGAGATGTAGGTAAATGTCTTTTTAAATTTACCGAATCGGTAAGAATCGGTATTTTACCGATTCGGTAATGCCCATTGATTCCTATGGGCCTTGAAACCCATAGGAATCAATGGGCAATACCGAATCGGTATTTACCGATTCGGTAAATACCGATTTTTGCAAGTGTGCAGGGGGTGTCACTTTGACACCCTCTAGCACCCTAAATACAGGTATGTGTGCCATATGGCACACAGACATGCAGGGCATGTCTGTCTGTCACATGGCATAGGTGTGCATGCACCTGGTTTCGGTATTTTACCACCCAATTGGATTGGGTGGTAAAATACCGAATCTGTAAGGCCTGTGGCACTTTCAGGAGTGCCACCTACATTTGGAAATACCGAATCGGTAAAAATACCGATTCGGTATTTTACAGAATCGGTAAATTTACCGAATCTGTAAAATATATGCCCCTACATCTCAAAACCCAAATACCGGTCGGTAACGGCCGAATTCGGCCGTTACCGACCGGTATTTTGGCTCCTACATCTGGCCCTTAGTCCTTCCAGGTCACGGCTGCCCTACTCCCTGGATTAACTGCTCAAAAACCCCAAATACCATAATTTTAATAAACAGAAAAGTAGGAGAAGCACTCCGTCAAAAGTAAATCACTCCAAAATCGTCCAGAGATCAAAGAGTTTGATCCACGTGCACTTCAAAGAAGTTGTGTAATCAGAACATAGAAGGGCAGTTTGTAGTCAATATAATATTCTTTCTTTCTTTCTTGTAATGTAATTAAGAACACAGTGGAATAGGAGCTGCCTCGGGCAGTGTCAGTGTGTTGAAGGTATTGGACCTCTCAGCTGCATTTGAAAGAGTCCATCTCTCCACCCTGTTGGATTGCCTGTCAGCTGCAAGGTCACTAACTTGAAACATGGCTAGTTTCGTTCCTTTTAAGATGTTCCCAATCTCGGCACACGACTGGTATAGTTTAGTCACATGGTGCTGGGATAACCTTCCGCCGGCACCAGGGATCGAACTGTGAACCCTGTATTCCGGAGTCGGCACCCTGGCCGCTGCGCCACACCTCTTCCTGAATTCTTTTTGACTCCTTCAGTCATTGACTGTGGGAGGAAACTCAAGGATCTGCCTTTTTACCTCTTTCATGTATATGGAGTCTTTGGTCCTCCTCATCTGCTTCTTGGATATGAACTTTTAAACGTCTTCTGACGGTCACACGTTTTATGTGAAACTTAAGGACCACATGTTGTTGGCTCCACTGGTTCAATGTGGCTGGAGTTCTGTCTGGGAGTGCGTAGTGTAAACTTAATGCCTATGAAATAAAGGGGAGGGTGGTTAAAGCGAGGTCTGATTTGTCAAGGGAATCTTACTGGCTGAATGATATGCCGATATGCATACTGCACTTGAATACCACAAGCAATGTAAGGATCAGATTTAGCTCCATTGCCCAGATCCCGGCAGTTTTGTCTCCAGGGGGCAGATGTATCAAGCGTTTTTTTTGTCGCAAGCGCTGCGAATCGCAAAATAGCAGCGTTTGCGACAAAAAAACGGGAAATGGTATGTATCATGCAAAAAGCCTCGCAATATTAAGGAATCGCAAATTTTGCGATTCCTTAATATTGCGTAAGCATTTAAGAAATCGCAAATTGCGATTTCTTAAATGCAATGTATCAACCATTGAAGAATTGCGAATTTAGGCTAAGAAATCGCAAATTACCACCAACTTTTAGTTGGTGGTAATTTGTGATTTCTTTTACAAATGCACTTTATGCAATTTGCAAAGGTGCCATGTGACGCTCATACATGCCCTTAGGGCATGTATGTGCGCCATATGCGCACACATGTCATTTTCAGGAGTGCAGCAGGGTGTTCTTGAGACACCCCTGCACCCTTGAAATTATTCTCAATTTGCGATTAGCAAATTGCGAATCGCAAATTGAGAATAATTTCACATTCATTCCTATGGGCCTCCTGGCCCATAGAAATTAATGGGAAATTATTCCTTAATTGCGATTAGCAATTTGCTAATCGCAATTAAGGAATTTTAAGAAATCGCTAAAAAATAGCAAATTTCTACATACATACCATTTTGCGATTTCTAAATAGCGATTCCTTAAAAATCGCTATTTAGAAATCGCAAAAGGGTATGTTGATACATCTGGCCCTAGTTCTTCGTTCTTGTCCCTAATTTCAATGATAAGAGTGAGGAAACTAGTTTATCTTTAAACGCAGAAATTAGCTCCAGTTTAGACTATGCCAAAACCATCTATCTCGGTCAACCTGAATGCTTACGAAAACACAGTCAGACTCTTCTGAAACCTGGTCAGACTCTTCTGGCTTAGATTCTCTGCCCTAGCGCCAAAAAGCCATACCCACGAGTGCTAAAGCCAGTAACTATTAAGACAGTATATTCCTCCAGAAAATACTGTTGTCTCGCCCTCCACCTGTCACCTTTCACACCTGGCTTAGAATGTAAACCTGCAAACTGGTTCTGTTCCCATGTACCGTGTAAAGCATTTCTGTTAGAACTGCTACTGCTGCTACTGGTCGAAAACTGGGCCAGGCTCCCTTCAAAGCTTGCAGAAGCTTGTCTTTATTGACCCATGACGAATTTCGAATGCTGTTCGAATGTACTTTATTAAGGAACATAACATTGTTAATTCCGCCTGCTGATTTTAGAGTTGTGGCGCTTGATGCTTCTGGTTTTATACAGATTGGATTATGGAAACATGCTTCAGGCTCGCCTCCCAGTGGCTTTGTTCTCAAATTTACAGTCAAACTGAAAATAAATGCAGCCGGTGTGTGGCCCTACGCATAGACCATCTGAGATTATTCCTGATCGCTTTATGCCAGCTTCCAGAGGAAGCCCAGGTCTTGTTTAAGGAAAGTCAGCGGGCGCTTTACTGGTACCATGCAAAGGTGAATTGTTTAGCATTTTAATGGACGATGGTCGAAGGAGCTTAGATTCATGGGTCCCAGTTCTGCACTTAAAGGGATAAGTAGATTCTAAGCTATGAGAGGCAGCTTCTAAAGGTTTGTCTGTGCTGTTGCTTTGGGCTGATGGAAGTTCCAAAGGTGGGGTTCTGCATCCCAGTGGTTTTAGCTCTGTGATTCTGTCACCTACATTTGGACATGCAGATTACCTGCTTTTTTCAAACTTCAATTGCAGGTGGGATAAATATACTTCAGGCATCTGTTCCTCTGTGAACTAAATAGAATCTTGATGTTGGTTCTTTAGTTGTAAATGTAATACTTCAGAGCCATGATTGTTTTTTCTCAGCTCCCTTGGTAAGTTGTAGTAGAAACTTGATTTTAGATAGGGCTTCATACCTCACATCTGCCGTTTCTAAGCGCCGTAAATAACAAATGTTACAATAAACCAATTAGTACTCAATGTGCCTATCTTGAGGAGGATGTGAGGAGGATGGACAGCTTAGTCAGTCTTTCTGGGTTTACAAGCCATGACCTGCCAATCACTGGTTTGTTCCAGCATTCAGCTACCGCCCGAACTGGTGAACGGAGTTAAACCAAATTTGGCAGGAAGGTATATGTTGGTCAAGGGAAGTACCTTTTTGTGATTTGGTGTAAATCTGTTCAGTAAATGTGGAATTATTAACTAAAATCCAAATTTGTGTATATAGGGATTGTGGATCCTCAGAGGATCCAACAGTCCCTGTGCTCAAATCTGATTGGCTGCCAGCACTTCAAACCAGGAACTGTTGGCAGCCATCTTGGGACTCGGCTTGAGCCAAGTTCCACAAAAAACTTTAAAAAATAAAGAAAGGGGGGGCAGAGTAAAACTACAGAGACCACACTGGGCCCCAAAAGCTTTTTTTTAAAAACAATTCTTCCGGGAGCTGTGCTGGATCCACAGATCCCGCCGAAAATGAAAAATAAACAGAAGCTTGGTCTCCAGCATTTCTGTAATATTGAGCCCTTGAGTGGGCCAGGTCCTGGGGGGCATGCACACTATATATAGGAGGGGCTGCACACGGGGCCACACTCCTTAGGCTCATAAAACCCTGGGGACCACCACCTTAACAGGGCATTGTTTATAATTTATGCAGGGGTTGCTTGCTCGGCAACCCCCTTGCCCTGGGGACACCCACCTCTCAATGGCAAATGTGCAATTAATGCGGGGGCCCGAACAGCCCTCCCCAGCCCCCGGGACTGCAACCTCTCCAGGGCTAAATATAACATTATTGTGGGGGGGGTCATGCGGCCTCCCTGCAGCCCCAGGGACCACCACCTACCCGAGGCTAAAATGAATTAATGCATGGGGGGCCTGGACAACCCCGCAGCCCTGGGGGACCACCACCTCCCTGGGGCTGTGTCGTGCACACAGCGGGAGTGCTGAGAGGTCTTTGGAGGCCATGCCTTCTTTTTCCACCACTCTGCAAACGCGTCTTCTAGGGCACTACTGGTTGGGGAATGAAGTCCCCTTAGATGCTGAGGGTCATAAGGGGGCCACGAACCCCCTTCTGTTATCTCCAGTAAGTCCCACATACCACGATTGCTGTGAGCTGGTTGGAGGCCCGGCCCCCGTTCTCCATCACTCTGCAATTCTGCCTCCTGACCCACCGCTGGTTGAGGGATAAAGTCCCTTGGATGCTGAGGGTTTTTGGAAGCCAAGAACCCCTCATGTTATCTACAGTAAGTCCTACACAGTGGGATTCCTGAGAGCTAGTTGGAGGCCCACCCACTTTCTCCACCACTCTGCATACGCAACTACCAGTTAGAAAACCATAGCAATTCACTTTAAAAAAATTAAACGTTTTAGGGACGTTATAGTTAGGATATAGATTTTGAAAAACCTTAGAAACTCACTGAAAAAAACAAAGGTTATAGGGACATTATAGTTGGACTCAGATTTACCTCGTACAAAACCATAGAAATTCTGCCATTATAGTTACCTGAGCTAACTATAACTTACGCCCCTGCCGGCACAGCTTATGACCTCACATATTACATCACTCATGACATGGTCAATGACATCACTGATGACATCATCCCTAGAACCATGCACACCCACACCCATACCCCCATACAGCCTCTTGTATGCCCACTCACATACCCACACACCCACTCACTCCTCCCTTGAGTCACTCACACACCCACTCACTCGTACAGCCACTCGCAGTTTTTCACTCACTCATACAGCCACTCACTCATCTGTACAGCCAGTCACATAGCCACACTCTCACCAATTCAGCTACTCACACACAAACGTATTTACCCTCAAAGTCACTGACACACCCACTCACAAATACAGTCTCTGAACACAGCCACTCACTCACCCATACAAGCACTCACATACCCATACAACCACTTACATACCTATTCACACATCCATGCAAGCAGTCGCACATCCGCTCTCTCACCCATACAGCCATTCACGCAGACACTCACTCTCAAATACAGCCACTCACACACCAACTCACTTGACCAAATACCCACTCGATCAGCTACTCACTCACCCATACAGCCACTTACACACCCAGTCACTCACTCAAATAGCCATTCAGACACCCACTCACCCATACAGTCACTACACACCCACTTAACCACCGATTGAGCCACGCACTCCACCACTCATTCACTCACACAGCCACTGACACAACCACTCACTCACCAATAAAGCCACTCACACAGCAACTCACTCGCTCTCATAGCTACTCACAGGCCCACTTATACACCCATACAGCCACTCACACAACAAAACGCACAAGTATACATAGTCACACAGCCAATTAGTATCACTCAGTAGTAGTATACCTTGTATATACATTTCAGTTTTGCAGTAGGTTGGTATATATGTTTAACAATCATAAACTCTAAGAAAATACTTACACTCACCAGATGATGCGATCAGTGATGTAATTTGAGATGTCATCAGTGATGTCACTGACCATGTCTTGATTGATGTAATATGTGAGGTCATAAAGAGTGCATTGCGGGGGCATAAGTTATAGTTAGCTCTGGTAACTATAACTGCTGAGTGGTTGTGTATGAATAAAATCTGAGCCTAAGTATAACCTCTATTTTTTTCAGTGAATATATATATATATATATATATATATATATATATATATATATATATATATATATTTAATCCAATGGCTCTGCAGCAACAGAAGCACACGCAGCAGGTAGGAATTTTCCTTTATTATGCATTTCAGAGGGTGATACAGCATCCGTTTTTTTCTGTCTCTGCATGCCAACGCGTTTCGATGTCATTCACATCTTCTTCCTGGGCTGAGATGAAAAAACGGCATTGTAGACGTAATCTGTCCCAGTCTGCTTCCCTCTTTTGTAGAATTTGGAGGCAGGTGTGAGTCCGCTTATTTGACACGTGACTCCTTCGCAATCATTACTGGGACTTGTAGTGTTGATATACAATTAATTACTCGCAGTGAGTTCCGTTTCAATCTCTAATTTCAGCAGAGTCACAGTCGTAATCGCAAGTCCACTGTGACATGACAAGCACTCAAGTGTGCCCCGGTATGTTGTGTCCCCTCCATATTTGAAGCAACCATGCTGCGCCGTCATCCAAACAGTATGTGCATGTTTAGGTGGCCCCTGTCTCCGGCGGCTCCTTCCTCTTTTCACAGGCGGTGCTTCTATTCACGACGAAGCTGTCGTGTTAGTTTATTTAATCCAATGGCTCTGCAGCAACAGAAGCACACGCAGCAGGTAGGAATTTTCCTTTATTATGCATTTCAGAGGGTGATACAGCATCCGTTTTTTTCTGTCTCTGCATGCCAACGCGTTTCGATGTCATTCACATCTTCTTCCTGGGCTGAGATGAAAAAACGGCATTGTAGACGTAATCTGTCCCAGTCTGCTTCCCTCTTTTGTAGAATTTGGAGGCAGGTGTGAGTCCGCTTATTTGACACGTGACTCCTTCGCAATCATTACTGGGACTAACACGACAGCTTCGTCGTGAATAGAAGCACCGCCTGTGAAAAGAGGAAGGAGCCGCCGGAGACAGGGGCCACCTAAACATGCACATACTGTTTGGATGACGGCGCAGCATGGTTGCTTCAAATATGGAGGGGACACAACATACCGGGGCACACTTGAGTGCTTGTAATGTCACAGTGGACTTGCGATTACGACTGTGACTCTGCTGAAATTAGAGATTGAAACGGAACTCACTGCGAGTAATTAATTGTATATCAACACTACAAGTCCCAGTAATGATTGCGAAGGAGTCACGTGTCAAATAAGCGGACTCACACCTGCCTCCAAATTCTACAAAAGAGGGAAGCAGACTGGGACAGATTACGTCTACAATGCAGTTTTTTCATCTCAGCCCAAGAAGAAGATGTGAATGACATCGAAACGCGTTGGCATGCAGAGACAGAAAAAAACGGATGCTGTATCACCCTCTGAAATGCATAATAAAGGAAAATTCCTACCTGCTGCGTGTGCTTCTGTTGCTGCAGAGCCATTGGATTAAATAAACTAACACGACAGCTTCGTCGTGAATAGAAGCACCGCCTGTGAAAAGAGGAAGGAGCCGCCGGAGACAGGGGCCATCTAAACATGCACATACTGTTTGGATGACCGCGCAGCATGGTTGCTTCAAATATGGAGGGGACACAACATACACACTTGAGTGCTTGTAATGTCACAGTGGACTTGCAATTACGACTGTGACTCTGCTGAAATTAGAGATTGAAACGGAACTCACTGCGAGTAATTAATTGTATATCAACACTACAAGTCCCAGTAATGATTGCGAAGGAGTCACGTGTGAAATAAGCGGACTCACACCTGCCTCCAAATTCTACAAAAGAGGGAAGCAGACTGGGACAGATTACGTCTACAATGCCGTTTTTTCATCTCAGCCCAGGAAGAAGATGTGAATGACATCGAAACGCGTTGGCATGCAGAGACAGAAAAAAACGGATGCTGTATCACCCTCTGAAAGGCATAATAAAGGAAAATTCCTACCTGCTGCGTGTGCTTCTGTTGCTGCAGAGCCATTGGATTAAATAAACTAACACGACAGCTTCGTCGTGAATAGAAGCACCGCCTGTGAAAAGAGGAAGGAGCCGCCGGAGACAGGGGCCACCTAAACATGCACATACTGTTTGCATGACGGCGCAGCATGGTTGCTTCAAATATGGAGGGGACACAACATACCGGGGCACACTTGAGTGCTTGTAATGTCACAGTGGACTTGCGATTACGACTGTGACTCTGCTGAAATTAGAGATTGAAACGGAACTCACTGCGATTAATTAATTGTATATCAACACTACAAGTCCCAGTAATGATTGCGAAGGAGTCACGTGTCAAATAAGCGGACTCACACCTGCCTCCAAATTCTACAAAAGAGGGAAGCAGACTGGGACAGATTACGTCTACAATGCCGTTTTTTCATCTCAGCCCAGGAAGAAGATGTGAATGACATCGAAACGCGTTGGCATGCAGAGACAGAAAAAAACGGATGCTGTATCACCCTTTGAAATGCATAATAAAGGAAAATTCCTACCTGCTGCGTGTGCTTCTGTTGCTGCAGAGCCATTGGATTAAATAAACTAACACGACAGCTTCGTCGTGAATAGAACCACCGCCTGTGAAAAGAGGAAGGAGCCGCCGGAGACAGGGGCCACCTAAACATGCACATACTGTTTGGATGACGGCGCAGCATGGTTGCTTCAAATATGGAGGGGACACAACATACCGGGGCACACTTGAGTGCTTGTAATGTCACAATGGACTTGCGATTACGACTGTGACTCTGCTGAAATTAGAGATTGAAACGGAACTCACTGCGAGTAATTAATTGTATATCAACACTACAAGTCCCAGTAATGATTGCGAAGGAGTCACGTGTCAAATAAGCGGACTCACACCTGCCTCCAAATTCTACAAAAGAGGGAAGCAGACTGGGACAGATTACGTCTACAATGCCGTTTTTTCATCTCAGCCCAGGAAGAAGATGTGAATGACATCGAAACGCGTTGGCATGCAGAGACAGAAAAAAACGGATGCTGTATCACCCTCTGAAATGCATAATAAAGGAAAATTCCTACCTGCTGCGTGTGCTTCTGTTGCTGCAGAGCCATTGGATTAAATATGTATATATATATATATATATATATATATATATATATATATATATATATATTTGTTTGGGGGTGACCCCCAATCCTTTCATTTTCATTTTTTTTATTTTTTGGAGAACCCACCAACCCACCCACCCTTTTTAATACACTGCTCCCCCTTTACCTCTACTTGCCCCAAACCCTAAAACCCCATATCCCCTTACCCAGACCAGAAGAGTCAGGTGGGGAGGAAAGGGATTCTCATGTCCAGCGTCTAAACTGTGGAACTCCCTTCCCATACACATGAGACTACAGTCCAGTAGGTCCCTTTTCAGAAAAATGGTCAAAACCTGGCTCTTCTCCAAGCTCTAGACCTGGTAGCCCTACGGATTGCACTTACCTAAGCGCCAAGACGCCTCGACAATAGTGCGCTTAACAAAATTTCACTCACTCACCTCTACTGAACCCCCAAAATCCCCTATCACCTTTACCTCTACCCACCTCTAACCCTAAAAAACCCTTATCCCCTTTACCCACCCTTGAACCCTAAATAACACTTCCCTCCCTTTAACTCGACCTTTACTAGAACCCTAAAAAAACCTTACCTCTCGTTACCTCTACACACCCTTGAACGCTAAAAAAAGCCTTACCCTACTTTACCTCTACTTGTCCCATAACCCTAATAACATGTACCACCTTTACCTCTACTGATCACTGAACCCTAAAAAAAATTACTTCCCTTTCCCATTAAACCTTAATACCTTACCGTCCTTTACTTTTACCCTCCTTTTACCACAGGGTAAAGTACCTCTAGACTAAGCCGGGGCACACAGCTCCGCACCGCCAGTGGAATGTGCGGAGATTTCCTTACTCCACGTTCCGCATAGAAAGCAGAGTGTAGGACAAATTCCTACTCCGCAGCGGAGCGGAGTTGGCCAGCGCCCTCCTCCACCCCGCCTATTAAAAATTAATAATACTTTAATTAAAAAAAACTAAAATAAACACTTACCTCTACTGTGGCGTCCCCGGGCTGCCCTCCTCCTCTTCCTCACCGTCTCCTACTTGGGTGAACCAGTTTGCGAAAACTGCGCATGCCCACAAGCACGCAAGAGCCGTTCTCGCAGAACTGCGCATATGCGCAAGCACAGTTATTGCAAGATGGTCGATCCAAGTAGGAGACGGCGAGGAAGAGGAGGAGGGCAGCCCGGGGACGCCGGCAGTAGAGGTAAGTGTTTATTTTTGGGGTTTTTTGATAAAGTATTATTAATTTTTTAATAGGCAGGGTAGAGGCGGGTTGTGGAGCGGAGTGCCACGGAGTTTGTTCCCAGCTCGGTGGACCTCCGCGTAGCCCTGCTCCGCCAGCTATGCCCGGGGTTACTCTAGACTACAGTAATGTCCTGCAGGGTAAAGCCTGCTTACCTTCAAAGTACCTTGGGGTAAAGTACCTCTGGAGAAATATCCTGCAGGGTCAAGACTGCTTACCTTCAAAGTACCTTGGGGTAAAGTACCTCTGGAGAAATATCCTGCGGGGTAAAGAATGCAGGGTAAAGACTGCATACCTTCAAAGTAGCAAGGTGCAAAAAAGGACCTCTAGAGTAATGTCCTGCGGGGTAAAGGCTGCATACCTTCAGCGTCTGGCCTCTGGCTGGATCTGACTAAGTTGGGCTTTCTGTAATTCCTATCAAGGAGGGCCAGTGTGGATTATTTTTTTTTAACTCTATTGCTATGGTTAATGTATGCAACTTGTGGAACACAAGAGCAACACGATGATCATCAAGCTTCTTCTTTGAAAACATGAGCAACTGCCAGGGGTGGCTCCTCCTTTAGAGGGGAGGAGTGTCGCCCCACTTAAACCTCCCCAGAGCCCCTCGGATGAAAAATAAAATGGTAATGTATTGCCATTTTTTTCATCTCCTGAACAGAGCATCTGGACGGGGGCGAGGCCGCTGCTGAATGACAGAAGCAGGAGGAGGGGGGGGGCTGAGTGTGCATGTTTCAAAGTGTGCTGTCTCTTTGACCGGCCGTCTTGCGACCAACCAGACACGCACACTTTAAAACCTCTAACCCATCTGTCTTAAGACAGTTGAGTAGGAGTAAGTGCAGGCCTCCAGGGCTCTGTGGAGTGCCGAGTGAGGCTCGTCCCACCAATCCTGGTGCTGCTCTCAAAGCATGAAAGCAGCGCCAGGATTGGGTAAAGAAGCTCCAGCATCCAATTCTTGTAGGTGTCGGAGAAAGAAGAGCTCCTGAGACGAGGACATCTCAAGGTAAGTCTTTTTTAATTTAATGTTCGAGCGCCCCCTCCTCCTGGGTGATGCCGGCCGCCACTGGCAATTGTTCTTTATTCCAAGGTATCTGAGGTTATAATACCATAGACTAGATACTGATGCGTTTTTAGTGATTTCCGCCATGCACTGGATCTGATTTATTATATTTAAAATTAGGAATACCTCCAATTCATGGTAGAGTGCCAATAAGCCTGCTTGTGAACTAACATCATAGCATACGCATATGCAAACCAGCTAATATTGAGGGTTGTGATGACCAATTCATTCAACAACTCAGTTCTCTCTGCACAGAATGAAAGATCAGCTTGTCAAACCTGTGATGAAATTTCTATATAAAAACCACAGAAGGAGGCCACAAATTATATATACGTTTGATTAAAGAGCACTATAAGGTGTGCTAGGCTTATGAACACGTGCTGAAAAGATCTTACCAGCATGTAACTCTAAACAGCGTACTGCTTATGACTTAAACAAGGAATACTAGAAGGGAAGAGTGATTGCTCCTTTGGTTAAAAGTATTTGCTCATGCCTTGCGTTTTAGAACACTCTGGGCCCAATTCACAAAGGCGGGATCTCCGCACTGCAGTTTCTTATTGCGGAGATGCCACCACAACTGCGGAGGCTCTTTGTGAATCAGGCCGTCAGTGTATTGATGTGCTATGTTACAACAAGCTTTATATTTTCCTTTGTGGTGTTTGTAATTGCACTGTGTAGTAGTTTATCCATTATTTGGCTGAGTATTTCATGTCATTGATTTGTGGTTCTCTTCCAAAACATGCGTAAGTCTGTTTCATTTATTATTATTGTTTAAATATTTCTTTATTGGGTTTTTGTTAAAATACCACAAAAAAACTGAAAGACAACACAGTACAGTTAGCACTTACAACAATTTTTAAACATTCATGCAGTTTGGCAAATGCATTGATAATAATGGCATCCACCAATCAGAAATCAACATTATACAAGACCAGAGTGCTACAAACCTTAAATGTTTAATTCTTTGTTGTGGTTTTTTTAATCGTTTTTATTGAGTTACAAGAAATAACAAATAATAAGAACTGTAATAATAATAATAGTAATAATAATAAGTAAACCAATCAAACAGGGGGAAACAGATACAAAGACAAAGTAAATAATAAATAAAAGAAACTATAAATTGCTTGAGTTCCCAACCAAGGTATTCGCAGTTAATTCGTAAAAGACGTAGAGGCAAATGGACCAGCACTATTCACCACGGGAGTTCAAGGGAGTATGCAGTACAGTATATAGCACAAGTTACATACTACGCAGTTATGGAGGGAAGATACAGTACAGGAGATTTTCATGGTGAGTCGTATGAGAATGATGAGGCATCAAGGGACTTCCAGAGTTTCCTGTGGGTTTTACTCCATGGAGAGGTATGGAGCGCGGTATTGTCCGCTGCTCTGAGGAAATATAGCCATTCTTGCCACATTCTAAAAGACACATCGTTGGTGTTTTTCCACTTACACAGTACAATTTTACAGGCTAAGGTGAGCATGAGGTCTAGCAGGTATCGGTCATTTACATTATCGACTTTAGGATCCAGGGCACCTAATATAATATATGAAAATTCCCTTGGAGGTACTATGTTGAAAGTGTTATTTATACATTCGTAAACCTTGTCCCAGTATGTTTGTAGAGTAGGGCAAAAGAAGAGCATGTGGGAGAGGTTACCAACGTCGGCTTTACAGTTCCAGCATGTCAGGCGCTCACTTAGATTGAGTTAAAAAAAATTCTCTGGTGTCCAGTATGTCCTATTTATTAGCATAAGTTTGGTTTGCGACAATATTGGAGATATTTTATTTGAAAATGGTGTGATATGTATTTTATCCCAGTCATATGGGATGTTGTTGGAGTTGGGCTCAGGTTCCCACTTAACTTCACATTTTCGGTGAGATTTACGAGGCTTGGCAGAAAGAAGTTTATATATTTTAGAGAAGGTGTGTCCTGACTCTAGTAGTTGTGACATCTTTGAGACTATCGACGGGTCGAAGGGTTTAATAGAGCGCATCGAGATCGAGAGGAGAGATTTTAGTTTTGTTAGTTTAGTTTGTTTAGTTTAGTTTGTTTAGTTGTGTTTGTTTTTGAGTGATTTGAACAAGGCTGTGGGAACGTGATGTATTGTCTAGTGTATTTGTTTTGTATTCATACCACTGAGTGAGGGTGAGTTAAGGTTGACACTTGGTTTCTTTGTTTAAGCTAATTCATAGTTACAGACTAAGTGTGTTGACCTGATTGTGATTGCTTAATGTATATATAAATGTTGTGCAGTTATTTACTAGCTGGAGCAGTGCACACATCATTATATTTTATTCGTTTGGTGTGTTAGATTTGTGTCTTGTGTTTTATAGGATGCGAAGTTCTGCGTTGCATTCCTTGACTGTACGGTGTAATGTTGTATCTATTATATGTTGGAGTGTGCGTAGTTATGTATCTATGCAGTATGTAGGACAATTGACTTTTAGATTTTGTGTGTGCGTGTGTGCATCAACACACACAATTTAAAAATCATGTTGGTACATGCCGATGATCATTAATTTGGCATACATCAGACTGATGATGTGTATTACTTCCACTTTGATTGCTGGATTCAGTAACATTTTTAGTTGATCCTGCAAAATACTTGGAATTTGCCAAGATGTGCGTTGCATTCCATGGCATACTGTGTGCATGTCCTGTGCTCCAAATATTGACAACATTTATAAAATGTGTGACTGAAGACAGTACTGCACCTGTGGTGTTCCTGCACCTCTCCTGACGCAAATACCTGCTGGATGGAACTGTGCACGTCCAAATTCTAAACCCAACTGGACTATGTTTAAAGTTCTTTAGTTTGAAAATCGATTAATCATTTAACATCATTTTTTAAGTGCTCACTAGTGAGTTACACCTTTATGTGCAGTGTGGTGTAAATTAATGCATGCAATTTTCAACTTTGACATGTTTTGTGTGTTTTATATAGGAGCCTACGTTCAAGCTATGCTCTAAAATTGATTTAAGGTATTTTTTTCAAATAAAATGATGCATTTTAAGTCGTGTTCACCAACCTTCACAAAACCATGTACGTGATTTCTTAGAGGATCCTCAAAATGTGTTAAACTATTGTATATATTGCATATGTTATGTTGGAAAAATGAATTTGTATGTTCAGTGTAGCTTTGATAATACCACTGCATAGTGCCAACATTTGATTTTGACTACAAACAAAATATATCCGAGTTCAGACAAGAATTATTCATGAATTTCCATGGATTTGTTGTGTCTCGATTGACTGTGCATTATGTCTGTTAAGAATTGACACATGAGTTTCAGAAATTGACACAAGTTGGCCCAAAGACAATATAAACCAGGGTTTGCGCACATGTAGAAATAAAGTGAACTGTCTTTGATACAGGATACGCTGTGTAATACAGATCTTTATTTTCCTTCACGCAGAGCATGATTTCTTCCATTGTGAACAGCACTTACTATGCAAATGTCTCAGCTGCGAAATGTCAGGAATTTGGAAGGTGGTATAAACATTTCAAAAAGACAAAAGATACAATGGGTAAGTAAGATATCACCCACAAGTTGCAGTGGTTCTACTAATATGTGTCAAAGCCCGTTTCAGTTGCTTATTATATCAGATATTGTTCTTTTCCATTTAGAAATTAGTTTGGCGTGTGTTTTTTGTATAGGAGTGATTTCGGAGTTCAGTAAATATTTGTGTTTGCATAAGCAGAGCCGACTTGCATGTCAGGCGTGCAGAAAATATTAGGTAGAGGAGAAGAATCTGTCAGTTTGTTAACATGGAAGCCCTTAGAAGATGTAGAATTATAGGTTGGAATATTGCTGATTGTAGTGGCAGGTTCTTAGAAAAGATAATTGTCTTCTGGAAAACATGTTATCAAAGAAAAAAAAGTGTGCCATTGTTCCTTCCTACTTTTGCTAGAATAAAAGAGCAAATATGTACATTTTTCAATTATGCAAGTGGAAGATCATGTAAATGAAGTTTGTATTGGTTTATTTGGAAAGGAACATGCTGCGTGATTGCTTTATAATTCATTGCTCAAGGAAGCTATATATATACATTTCAGCCTATGGTATTATTGTCTTCTTATAAAATAATAATCGTCCACAGGTTTTAAAGCGGAAGAGAATTAGACTAATTTTATCTGAAAGTTTTAGTGTGTTTTAGCTTTTAGTATTTGAAGGAAAAGCATCCATCTACTCCAACCGATTCTAGCCTTTTATAGCTTTCCGCTGTAATGAAGACAGTGCATCACTTCGATGATAATTGCTTGAATGATTCCTGCGGAATGGCTCACTGGGGTTAATCTCTGTCTTCATGTGTGGCAAAGCACTGATTCCCTCCCTTGTACCTCGTAGTGCTGTCTGTACAGCAGGCTTCGTGTTCTGCTTGATTGCAAAACACTGATCAGGAAATAAATACGGTACCTATCCCAATGACAAAACCATCTTTCTTCAGGTTTTGTTCCGTTTCGGGTGCTTTGTGCTCTCCTTAGCAAATACGAGTTTCTGTTGTTTTAGCCCCTCATACAGCTCGTCCAATTCATAATTTACAGGAATAACGCCAAGCTGTTATAGGAACAGGAAGGGCTCTAAAGGCCTCTTTAAAAGGGGGCTTTGTGATCCACCCATCTCCGTCCCCTTTGACCCTTGTAACAGCTGAGTACCCGCAGTGGCAGCGGCTCGCTGCTATACCAGGGTGAAGGGTTCCTCTACCGGGTGTAGCTGTTCTTTCTGTGGTTCGCACAATCCTTTCGGTGCTAAAGTTTGGGCGAGGCCTCATATTTGGAGTTAATAACACGTTTCTGGCAAATGTCTTTCCTGAGATACTGGTGTTTCATTATTGACATACAGGAAGTCACCAGACCGAAGGCCAGCTCCTGTCTGAAGGACCTATATCCACAGTAGTGTTTCCAGTCTGTGCCATTCTTTATTAGGCAACATTCACTTCCCTTGTAGGCTCCAGCAACATTCTCTGTTGAGTCTGGGGCTCTTCAGCCTCAGTCAGGTCCCAGTCCTCTGTTTACAGTGAGGTAAAGAAGGGATGTCACGTTAGGCAGACGTTTCTCTGAAGCAGGTAGTACCATTAATACTACTATTGGTCAAGCCTTCCCTCGTTTGTGTCGAGCAGAGTTTTGACTACTCCTGTAGTTGCCCTACATCTCCAGTGCTAAGCTAAAGAGTGACATCTGTCCACGCCAAACATTATTTCAATGACTCTGACTGACAAGCAACACTTTCGGGAGCACAGCTCTCTAAATGAGCAAACTACTCTCTTTTAAGGTCTATAAATGTCAAGGAAGAGATGGAGAAGGACATGTATTTACTTGTTTTCTTACTTTTCCATCATGAGTATCTTCTTTGAATTCATAAATTACCTTCCCTCCTCCTTGTTAAACCTGGATCACTGCTTCAAATGGTTGATTCGATCCTTACTCGTATCTTCATATCAAAATGAACTGCTTAACTGACATTACTAGGCACTGTCGAACATTTGCACTCCTGGCTTTCTCAAAAGAGCAATGCCAAAATTCTCACATTATTAGATAATGGATGTCCCTATTACTTCACCTACAAAATTCTGTCACTCCGAATTGGGTGTGGATTAAGTTGAAGACCGAATTAAAATTGCCCCATTAATTTTATGGGGGAAACTGTGGTCGTCAGAGGAATTGTCATTTACTAGAGGGATTATTAAGGACTGTATGAGCCTGGAAAAGGTATTGTCCATCCCATGTCTCTGGTACGTTAAAAATGCATTCAATAAGATTGGTCTGGGAAATTATTATGATAATCCCGAAAGCATACCAGCTAATATGAAACCAATCATAAAAAATGTTTATTACAAAGAATTTGGAATGCTTGACTCGGAAAAAAGCTTTTAGTCTATAGGCAGGCAAGAAGCCAGGAATTTTATCTGTCTTTTAGCACCCATATACAATCACGCTTCCTCCTGACTAGGTTTCGTCTCTGCACAGTGCACTTTCTTCTGGCTTTTCCTAAACCGGTGAGTTGGTGTGAGGGACTGACTCCCTGTTCATGTAATAATTTAGCCCAACAAAGCAAAATGCACTTTATGCTCTTCTGCACATTATATAAGGATGTAAGGGCCCGCTTTATTAGACCAATTTTGAAAGAAAATTGTCCTAGTCCGTATCAAGAGGGTTTTAATTATTTATTATCTTTGTCCTCTGCTGCCATCTGTAGTTCTGTGCTTAATTTCATCAGAATTGCATTATCAATTAGGAAACGTTATGAATTGTGTTAGAAAAATCGGGTATTGCAATTAAAAGGGTTTAAATCTGTCCTGTTATTTTCGGATAGTGATAGGATATGCTGAAAGTTTAAGATCATGTTTTAAATTATTAAATTGTGCAATCTATATATTTATCCCCCCTAAATGTTGTATTGGGAATTTTTTTTAAAAATGTTTTATGTATGATGCTTACTTTTATTATTCAATCAATCAAATAAAGTTATATGATGAAGATGAGACGATGGCTATATCCAGCATGCCACATAGCACTTAACTGAACAATGAAGACCGCCTACAGTTCTTGATGTAAGGACAGAATTGAGCTTATATTGTGGCAAAGGGCTTCTTTGCCCTGTCTAGGAATGTTGTAGTCTCTTTTCCTCAAGACTGCTTCCAGATTATTAGTTTGTAGCATGAAAAGGAAAAGTATCCAGACACAGTATTCCTGCATATGATCTAAAAGCTTCTGAGCACTCACCACCTCAGCCATGTCTCATGAGGGCTGATAAACTATAATGCTTACAGCTTAGTACATACACACTGTTGTGTACATACCTATGCCTTCTAGAATATACCAGAGCTCTGTTCTTTGGACTGCTGTGGTTAGAGCCATAAGCGCTAAACATAAAGACTCTTTCTAGGCCATTGTATATTTAGTGATCAGGAGCTGAACATTATTACATTGGTCTACACTGTCCAAGCTGTGTTTAAAACCACATTGAGCATGTGATAAAGTATGGTTGCCTAAATCCTGAGGCTGCAGGTGAGTTAGAACGATCCTATGTCCCACTTTCAGTGAGAAATCAAGAAAATATACTGTTCAGTAACACCTGTGATCACACTGCCACCTTTTTTTGGAACCATGATCTATTCATGTGAGTAGTTGTAGGTAGTTTTCTGGTGACTACATTTAAAGCTACTGTAAGTACAGGTGCCCCGAATTCAGTATTATATTTGAATAAGTTCATGGGCATACTGTCAGGAGCTGGATCTTTCGCTTTTTATACTCAACGTGATAGCTTCAGTGACTCTAGGAATTAAAAATAATTAAAAATATTTAGTAAGTGCCTCAGAGGTAATAACAGAGGCAGGTTGACTGTATAGACCTGTGATATGGGTGACCCCTTTACAGGCAGACATATTGCCCTTTAGGAATCGAGTGACTGTAGTCTGTAGGTAAGTTCTGTTAAGCAACTTTCTAGAGTAAAACCGAAGCTTTACTTCCGGAAGAGTCCATAGGTTTCTCCCAGGCTTCTTTCTTACAACTTTCTTTTTTCCCTGGTGCAATTTTTAAATGAATCGCTGCAGTATGAGACGGCCTTCAGCAGCACAACAAGAGCATGTGCGCCAGGACTTTATGTAAATACTTTTTTGCTTTGCTGCATTGCCTATCGCTCAACTAGGTTTTGGGGTTAGTTCAAAGCCTATCATTTGACACAGTACTGATGCTTCGATGATAGTTAGGTCGGTATGAGCAGGCAATACATCTCATACACCTTCTTCGAGACAGATGTTTATTTACCTCAGAGGTCCTGACAAAGTGTTCACTTACTTGCAGCAGGTCTTTTGTCTAACTTTGCTTTCTACCATTAAGTTCAAATGTTTCCTTGATTTCTAAAATCAGTTCAGGTTTACAGCAGAGAAATAGAGAACAAATAGAGCCTTCCAAGAGATTATGATCATCTAAATTGTGGGAAATGACTTTAACGTCAGTGAGCCTGTCATACAGTTCTACAGATACTAATATGTAATTAACTGTTAAAAAGATTCTTGCGGAATACGTTACTTTCTGTAAAGTATCTCTCTAAAAGCATTTGTGTTTTGCAAATTACATTTTGCTGTTGAATCCAGCAAAGCTCTTACTTGGTGGTCAACTCTGTTGGAGTTGCATATGATAGAGGTATCTCACCTTGCATGTGTGTCAGGAACTCGTCTGTCAGAATCCCAGTTCACCCATTTTTATATGTATCATCAACATTTATGACCCCATGAAGGTAATTTGACATTTGCATAATGATGTTGCTCAGCAATTATTATAGAATGTTACTTTAATGAATCTTATGTCTTTGGCTAAAAATGTGAATTCTAGGATCTGTGTGTTTAGGCTTCCAGTGAAATATGACCAAACTATTTAGGGACGTTTTACTGCTAACCAAATGCATAACCAGCCTTTACATCTTCTGAGGTTGATGAATATAAATGAATGATACCCATCAAAGTAAAAATGTTTTGGAAGCCCTGCGCCTTGTAGAAAAATATCTTACATTGTTCAGTCAAAAGGGTCCCACTGTGTTATCCAACTTCCCTGAGATCTTCTGCATTTCAAGAGATGAATATAGTTATTGATCTGCTCCATCTTTACTGTGAAAAGTAGTAAATCTCTCCTTTATAGGGCTTGAAGTGGGATAACAAATACAATCTGCAGCCAAATGGACAAGGCCAATCAGTATTTGTCTTCCAGAAGTGAGGAGAATCTGTTTGTGGTAGAGATGCAAAAATAGAACTATGCAGTACATTGTGCTCTTATGCCGATTGAGACTGTGCGATTACCCATGTTATCAGATTGATGCACAGCAAAATTGTGTCCCTTCCTAGGAAAAGTCCCAAAGAACATCTCCATTTGTGTTCTTGAGCTCCAATTGTTATTTCCATGTTGTGGATATATGTTATTGGAATATAAATGCAGACACAACTCATAAAAGCTACATTTCAACACAATTGTACATTTTTAGATTGAGGTTTGGTGTATTTATGTATGCACTTTGTATGGCATGGAGATGATTTGAGAGGCAAAAATGGATGAAGCGTTGATACATATACAGAAGATGAGCAATTGCAGCATAGTTAAAAAAAAGTTTGGGGGTACTCTATAATACAATTATTATGAAGATTAATTAGGTGGCAGGTACTGTTGAACATGATAAAGGGACCTATCACACACACACACATATATATATATATGTATATATATATATATATATATATATCTCAATGTAGTACAGAGAAAACACAATATCATAGTAGGCAAATAAGTAGATGTTAGAGAAGTGAAGACTTGGCAATAGAATACAGTGGATGAAAATTGTTATGTTAGGGATACAAGTAAAAACTAGAGAGGGGTAAGAAATGCTAAACATGCAATATATACAGAACCAAGGGTAGGTGCTAGGTGTGTCTGTGCATACGGAATCTCATTTAGAGAAGTCCTGGAAGAAAATATCTGTGGAAAAGTTGGAGCTTGAGATGTTTCTTGAAATGAACCAGGGACTTGGTGGTGCATAAAGGTGCAGGAGAGAGTTACTGATTCTAATGTCAGTGCTTGAGAAAGATTGACCTATTGTGTTCTCTTTCCTGAATGCGGAAGTTCTAGGATAAGTCTTTCTGTGCTGCGAAGAGAGCGTTGGATACCTGACCAGATCCGTTTGTTAGTCAAGTATCGAAGAGTAGCTGCATGGACAGCCCTGTATGTGATGCATGCTATCTTACGTGGGGATCTAGCTTCAGTGGAGAGCCTTTGAAGCATATGTCCGACCTATGCTTTATGGTCAAATTTATCGCTTCCAGTGACAAAATGAGCTGCTGCGTACATCATTGCTTTGAGAGGTGCAATGTGAGCTTTGAGAAGCCCATTACAGAAAAGTTACCATAGTCTGTTCTAGACAGTACCAGTGACTGAACTAGTTAGATCTTCAACTGAGAGGAACTGAAGGTTTCTTGTCTGTAGGTCTTCAGCTGGGACAAACCAAATGTCCTACCAAAAAGTCGCAATTGAAGCTGTGCACTCAGCATAATGTTGAGAGAAGTTTGCAGAGTGTTCCAAGTGGTTCTAACTATAGGGTGAATTGAGTGAGAGCCATAATTGAATCTTCCGGAACACCATGCCACGCTGTTATAAGGGGATTGAGCTTCAGATATAGTTGCCAAGTTCGACTGTTTTGCGATTGTTGGTGAAACAGGAAATTAATCTATTAAGGAAAATGCCATTGATTCCGTTATGTTCTCTAAGAATGTTAAAAAGCGTGGAATTCATAATAGTATGGAAGGTGGCAGAGAAATCAAGTAGTACAAGAAGACAAGAATGAACAGAATCAACACTACGCAAAGCGTCATCTGCAACTAGTAACAAGGCTTTTCCAGTGTTAAATATCTAACTGATTATAAGTCATATAGTAGATAATTTTCAGCAATATGTTGACAGCGTTGTGTGGGACCCATCTTTCACTAATCTTAGGTAAGGAAGCTCCAACGTTGGTTCTTAATTATGAAATTGTTCCGTGTCAGCGGCAGGTTTCTTCAGAAAGTGCATGATTTGGCCCCTTGTGAGGCAGTTTGGAAGAACTCTTTGAGCAAGGGATCGGTTCACTTCTTGAGTACAGAAGGGTAAGATGTGGGTTGCTAGCTCTTCACAGATGTTAGCCGTAATTGGGTCTGTACACTGCTTTGCGGGATTCACATTAGCAGTAGTGTTTTAATAGACATGATCTGAGACCACAGAAAATTGAAGCCAGTTGACTCTATTCTGCTAATATAGTTCAACTGTTTCTTTGAGGCATGGATTTGATGAAGGTATAGTTTGATTGACGACTAGGCACATTGCGTAGATTGTGAATACCAGGAGTGACACGTCCCCCTGATCTACAATTGTTGCTCAGTATTGCATTACTGGAGATGTACTCCCCGGTACGCCAACTCACCCCTGAATTGTGCTCCTAATACACCACTGCTGACCTGCATACTCCTATGGGTACGCTCACATCAACCAGGTTGGGGCCTCCAGAGAGCAGTGGGATCACAACATTTGGGGACCACTTCACAGAGGGTGCCCCAATGATCCATCAAAATGTTATACATCTGCATGGTTTGCCAGACTCCCTTTTCTTGACACACACCAACCTTCGTCCCTGTGTTCGCACCCACTGGTCAAGAATGGGGATGGAAACAGACACGCACACTGATATAAACAGTATATGAGATGGGTAAAGGCAGTTATTTAATTAAAAGGCTGTACAGGGGTTTACATGCCCACTTGAATACCTCTTTGGAACCTCTAGGGGCTAAATGGAAAGATGATATAAATCAAGCCTTACATGATAAGGAATGGCACTTTATCCCCGAATACCCAAGCAGGGTCTCTCTCAATTCAATGTATTCAATCCTCACTCATACATAGGACATATTTAACACCATTAAAACTTCATAAAATCTTCCTCACAGCCTTGCCTAATTGCCTTAGATGTCGAACGGACTCTGCGAATCTCCTGCATATGTTATGGGCTTGCCCTCTACTGCCATCTTATTGGGCTGATATAAAAAGGTCATTTTTGGCGCTCAAGGTGGCTCCCCATTTTGACGATGTTGAGCACTGTCTCTTGGAGCTATACCGAGACCTAAAAAGTTTAAAACCATAGCGCGGTTTGTGGACCTGCCGCTTCTCCTAGCCAAGCGACAGATTACCAGGCGATGGAAATCCCCTAGAGCACCACCTGTATCTTGCTGTCAGATTGAGGTCATTCTTAGTATAGCAGAAAGTTATACATTGCGCAGGGAGGAATTTCGAGGTGTGCCTAAATGACCTTTTGTACTTGTCTGGGATGACCTGCTCGAGACATTTAAATCCCAAGAGGATGGTGAACAATGGATACTGTCTACACGGAGCTCGTAGAACCTCCATGCCACTGGCACCCGACTTTCACCAAGGTTCCACTTACACATAGTACCTCGACTTTCTGTAGACCTCTAGGAACATGTGTGGGCTCACTTTATTATATGCTTTCTAATTTCTAATTTAAAATACTTGTAGAGCGCAGCGTACACCTTGCGGTTTCTTGGCGCTATGCTTTCAAGAGACGTGGATTCACGATGACAGTTTGGGGATAGCGTGCTGAGCGGAGTGTCTCTTCTAATGTTTTATGTTTGGTTTTATTATGTTATTACTTGCTTTTTTTTACATATAAATCTATAATCATTCCTTCAATTTCTCCATCACGTTGCAGTATACATACGATTGCTTGTAGCAGATTCTTGTTACGTTTTCTTGTATTCTGTCCACACGCATTGAATGGCTGTATTTGTATTGAATGCGTTTCTTTTGTCTAAAGAAAGACTCAATAAAATTTCTTATAACAAGCATTTGCAATGCAATAGGTCTCGCATTCACACGAGTTTGAGCTATTGGCATTGTAAATGACCATGCCTTTTATTTATGTGTTTACTTTATAAACACAAATATGATACGCGTGTGTGTGTATGTGTGTGCGTGTGTGAGTATGTGTGCGCGTGTGTGCGTGTGTGTATGTGTGCGCGCGTGTGTGTGCGTGCGTGTCTGTGTGTGCATCTTTGTGTGTGTGTTCAAGGAAGGGGGGGCTGGCTGTGTGTGTGTGTGTGTGCGCGCCGTTAGTGCATGCTAGCCAAGCGAAAGCAGGGGCTGTGTGTGTATATGGAAGTGCGTCTGCGCAAGCGCGACTCTTTAGAAGCGCGTCCACATACATCAATCGGCGCGTGCCCCAGTCTGTACCACTTGGCAGGCAAGACGACCACAATAGATCTCGCTGGCGACAGCGCATTCGCGCTGCATCACCAGCGAGACCTAAAAATAGGGATAGTTTGTTTGACTTCACTGGCTCATCAAACAAATCATCACATTCTTCCACTTTAGTGACAGAGTCTTCAGAGATGTGAGAACGAGGACAGCAAGGTGGTTTGACTGCTTCAAAGAGTTGTTTTGGCTGATATTTAGCGGAGTCAATAAGATACTTTACATACTGCGCCTTCACATAAACCAAAGGACTCTTGTATGGCTTCCTGGCAGCTCTGCGTTTAGATAGGTTGAGGGCAGAGGGAGAATGTTTCCAGTTTTTCTAAAGTGGACAGAGCGCTTCCCTGTCAACATAGTTCTCTGGAGAACAGGGGATGAGGATTTTAATCGTTTTCTTTTAATTTTGAGCGGAGCTACTTCTGATGAATTTAACAGTGCATTTAAAATAGTTCGACAGGTAGAGAGTGACATCTTGTTAGACCACGATGGAAGAAATGAGAATAGGGGTTCTAAGTACTAGGGAAATTATACTCTGGTTGTCAGTGTTGCAGGACGCAGTTACCTCCTTTTTGTATTGACCAAATATTATTTTTTGTTATAATACAAAAAAAGACAGAGAAACGTGAGCCTGGTGAAGATCGGAGCAGTTTACCAGCATTAGGTCGTCGGCAGGGAGCAGGTCTCACTTACACCCACAATAGTTCCTTCATTGGTAGTGTGGTATGAGAGCAGTGCTGGAAATGAGGCGCACGCATTAGCATCAGTGTCCCTAGAGCTGGTTATATTGTCAGTTCTGTACATGAAATCTGGTCTAGGGAAGCTGTAATTCTTCTTTCCCATTTTAGAGCATTAACAGTGTTGCATGGCTTCAGTCTTACCCATGTGCTGTACAATTACACGTGATCCTCCACTCGGTGCTCATCTGATGTAAGACGGCCTTTCCGTGAAATTGTTTGCTCACAGAAGCTTCCATATGTATTTGCAAAATTACAAGCGTAATACAGATTGACTTAGAAATAGTTCTGTACATTAATATATACAGACTCCTAGTGCACTCAGTTTAGCCGGAATTGTTACTTATTAATGTTAACCGAATGCTGAAACTGAATTTCTTATTTAATAATGATTTGTTCATTGAGGCATGGTTCCTTTACTGACTCCGTACCTTCCACAACATAGTTTCATTTAGTCTGCTTCTTGGGGGCTTTAAAAGAGGAGGACGGGAATGTGGTGATGATGAAACATATACGCGTTTTTAATTTTGCAATAGTGCTAATGTGAGAAATTGTCCATTTGCGACTTGTGCAAAAGAGATGTGGCCTAGGTTTTCAGGATTGGAGCCCCGGTGGAAGAGGTTTGTCAGCACCTAGAGTGCTAGGCCATAAGTTCTGGCAAAAGGTCGTAGGCTTTGAAAGATGAAATAATGCCTGATATCTGGTTACAGTAAAGCCACACAACCATGTTTTGGGAAAACGTGTGCATGCTACATCCAAAGAGGATAAGGGTGCAACCTTGATGCGCCCAAAATGCACTTGCAAATGAAAAAAACGTTTCAGTCGGAGAGTCTGTGGATTGCAAACTGCACTCTTTACACCTGATCTGTTTTTATGACAACCCGATTCACCTAAGGAGGCATACAATTCTCCAAGCTCTGCAGGCCGTGTTAGATGTTCGTTGAACCTTAGCAAAGTCCGGAATGTATGTGGTCGAGACTGCACAGACTTTGGGCGGGAAAGCAGGCGCAGGGAATAGACACAGGCTATGTCATGCTAATATTTTGGGTTGTTCGTGGTCACGGTACAGTGCACATCAATACTGGGCCCAGGGCACAGGACACGTCCTGGCATCCAAAGGGGATGGTAACATGGATTTTTGAGTTTGTTTAGGTTTTGCATTGTAATTATAATGCCTTTTCAACAGAAGGTTTTTAATGAATGTGTAAGACGTTTTCTTTAACGTAGATTGCCATGTGATTCTAATAACTCATCAGCATATTGTCTCCTGAGAGGCGTTTTTTCAATATGTTTGTATAAGTGAATCGATTTCTCTCTTAGTTTTCTTTTTTATTTTACCTTAGTTGAAATGGAAAACATCTCTGAAATCTTCCAGCAAGGCAACAACCATGTTGGTTATGGTCAACAGCCCCTGCAAGGGAACACAGCTGAACAGCCCCCATCGCCTGTGCCGTTTTCTCATAGCAGCCAACCACCAGTGCGAACGCCGATTTCAAACATGCACCCTGGACTTGTATCCTCTCCTATTAGCCCTCAACTGGTCAACCAGCAGATGGTGATGGCTCAGTTATTAAACCAGCAGTATGCAGTGAACAGACTTTTAGCTCACCAGTCCTTAAATCAACAGTACTTGAACCATCCTCCTCCTGTCAGTAGAACTATTAACAAGCCATTGGAGCAACAAATTTCCACCAACACAGAGGTGTCTTCCGATATCTACCAGTGGGTGCGTGATGAGCTGAAGAGGGCAGGAATCTCACAGGCGGTCTTTGCACGTGTGGCTTTTAACAGAACTCAGGTAAGATTTCTCTTGCGTGTGGTGTGGTGTGGCTGTCTGCATAGTACTCCTTTATTGTGATCGCTGTTAGTCGCATGTCATCGCAGGACTGTGCACCAGTGTACAACCTGCGGAATGTGAAACTAATCGATTATCTGTGTGCCATTATTATAGAATGTAAAAGATGGCCCTTCAAATTCTTGGGGTGCACATTTACCATTGATCTCTGAAATCTGCCATATGTTAAGTATTTGAGAATTAATATTTCAAGAATGGGCTTTAAAATGTATGTGGATATGCTACCTCTGGCAGCATGACGTTGCCGGATGCTTTCTGAAACCTGAGGACAATTTGCCTTCCATGCCCACTTGTAGCATTCCATTTTCAACACCTAACTTAGTCCAGCTTCTACTTGTTTCTGCCACGACTAATAAAGCATGTCATGTTTTTCTTCAACTGACATCCTCCGATCTTAACTGGTGTGCCTGTGAAGTGTGGCCAGGAATACTCTTGGAGCATTTACGTTCTGCGTGTGTTTGTTCCTATTCAGTTGTAGTATTTTTAAGGGATTTGTAATGCTGAAGCTAAATCTGTTGCACCACCTCTATTCTTTTTCTGAGTTTCCTGTGTACTTGACTATGGGAATATAGTAGAAAAAAAGAGACGAGTGCTTTGAAGCAACTCACATTGAAGACAAATACGCCCTACAAATGTGTCTTATGGTATGATTTACAGCAGCTTTGTATAGTCATGAACGAAACAGCTTCCCACCTCAGCTTCCACTGGGTCCAGTAACTAATTAGTTCAGAAGTGAGCAAACCTACACTCACCGAAACTGGCTGTGTGTGTACTTAATATAAACACTCAAGTGCTGGTGAATCTTTTATCTTGCCCACGTTGTAGGGCTTTATTGCATTCATGTAGTCTGTGGATCGGAAATAAACGTTGCCATGTTCAATAACTGTCCAAATATTGTTGTCTGGTATGTCCAGACTAAAGGCCCATGATCAGTTCGACTTGGTGGTATTTGACCAAGTCAAGTGGCATAATAACATTACTATAGGTTGCAAAGTCTGATGCTTACCGAGTGGTAGATATTTTTATATCACGTTCCCTTCCACCCTAAAGTGTGGGTTCTTAATTGTCTGCAAAGGGTATATTTTTCATACTGAAATGTTATGGTAAGAAGAGTAATGAAAAAGAAATACTAGGAAATTCCAAAGATTGTGTTACAGTGCAGTACTAAAGTTTCTGTATTAGGCAGTCATTAATGCAGAAGAAAGTTCTAGATAAGTTGAGTGTGCGCAAGAGACAAAAAAAACGTATTTTTTCTCAACATTATCTCCAGGTATTTGTAGGTATTTTTTTCTTGTGTGTAGACATTTGTATATGCAAGGCTTAATTAAACACTAGTATAATTTGACGATTCTTCGGTTAAAAATATTGTACTGGATGCAAGCTTTTTCATAAAGATGCATGTATATTTTACAATCACTTCTGGAAAGCATAAATATAGCTTCACCCGAAATTTAGCACACAAGAAAAGAACCACTTAACAAAACGTAACAAAAGTGCAAGCTTCCTACTCAAGGAAGATATGTACTTCAGATGGCTATTAATCATACCTACCTAGCAATCATAACCCTTGCCCCACCTGAATAATAGGATATAGAAAAGGGTTCACCCAAACGAAGTCACTGGGACCTGGGTAGTATAAGTACTGAGAAGAGGGGTCCCAGCAATGAGCAACAAATTCAGACAATTAAATAACAATAGAAAAACTCAATTGACCTGCATTGTTATTTATTCACAATGTAGGTATATGCTGATCATCATTAGTTTAAATAAACAATCACAAATTATTCATAGTGCCCCTGGAAGGGAGGGAGGTGGTATAGTGCAAGGTGGTGTGGGTATAGGATAGTGACAATATAAAAACCGGCCTGGCGGGCTCAATGTGTATTGTATCAAAATCCAAACATAGACAAAGAAAAAGACCACTGGTTCATTAAATCAGTAGGTAAAGATCATGCTCCACATATCACAATAAATGACTAAATCATGGGGTGAAGCTGAATAAACATAAAAGCTGTCGACGTTTTGACCCTCTAACAATTGCAGGCGTTATTTATGTCCTTGCTTCGGGGTCTTCATCAGGACGGGGACGGGGCAGGCAACCTATTCAATGAGCGACAAATTTACATTTTAATTGAGTAAGGTGCATAAGTCAAAATCTTTTATTAAAATAAAATAATTAAGCACAGCAAAATGGTAGACAAGACATACCAGAGGTCGCTCGTCTCCAAGATGGATGATGGAAATGAGAACCCTCTCAAAGGAAGAATTACTTGGGGTCCTATGAGTGGAGGAGATATTGATTAGGACCCTAACAATGAAAATATGTCCAACAATGGGAAATAATCAAAAGATGCACTTACATAAATTGGGGTCCGGCAGAGTGCAATGGTCCCGACGACGCGAGAACGCGCAGCGGGACCATTGCACTCTGCCCGACCCTTCGGCGGACGTGAGTGGCTCCAACAGCTCCTACTTCTGTAAGTTATTAGATTTCTGTCATGTAGCCCACAAATTTCCCCATTCTGGTGGCTTCTTTTGAATAACGATGTGCCGCCTTTCCTTCTCTTCCCAGATTTGAGGGCTGCCTTACATCACCAATTTATGTAAGTGCATCTTTTGATTATTTCCCATTGTTGGACATATTTTCATTGTTAGGGTCCTAATCAATATCTTCTCACAACCCACACCCTACAAATCTAAGCTAAATCCGTTTTTGCTGCATTCCTTTTCACTCCACTATACATTTAAACATTGAAGTAGATGACAGGATAAGAACAGCGATGGGCCATCAAACATGACACCAAAGTACTTCCCACATAGGCCTCACAACTAACACCCTTCCAACTAAACACAACCTATGGTGTAGTGGTGCTCCTCATACGACTCAAGCACTTCAGCATCTCATCAGGGAGGCGAGCACTAAATTACAACTACAATATAATACAATTAGTCACAAAGTGGTTATGGCTGTCTGGTTCAAAATTGTGGTTGAGCCCTCTCTTAAGTGATTTCAGCCCCTTGGCACTTTCGAGCGGACAGGTTCCCAGTGCTCATTTATATTCAAGAACCATCCACATGCTATATATTTATCCCTTCTCCTTCTCTTTCACATACCTTTGCTCAACTTCCGTCGTCCCATATTACATCAAGCTTAACTGTTTCAGAAATGCATTTTCAATACCAAACTATAAGAATTTTTAATTTTCATCTCAAATATTTTTTAATCAAAAGGGCGGTCCTGATTGTAATGCTTTGTTGATCACCTCAAGATACAGACATTCTGAGAGGCATTTGACAAGAAGAACTACCTTTGATTATAGTGACTATTTGAACAGAGAAAATGTCTTTATCTCATTGTATGAAAAAGTGGTGGCAGGGGGAAGAGCCTGCTTATGGGCGCCATTTATGGTACTATCTGCAGGTCCTGGTGACGCTCTGTTGTGGATCTTGTACAGATTGTTTTATAATGTATCATGGTTTCTTCGTGTTAAAGGGCTATAGTGGCAGAAAGAGGAAATTGAGTCTATCCCATCCTTTTTTCTTGTGCAAAAGGCCAATGGGGAGAACAGGCTGGTACTCAACCAACGGGGAACAAATCTCTGGGTGAAGACCATTCACTTCAAAATGCCCTCCTTGTAGCAGGTTATTTCTTTGGTGTCTGAAAACTACTTTTTTTCTACAATAGACTTTCAGGACACCAATATCCATATCCCTAAATAGAGCCGGCATCAAAAATCCCTGCAGTTGGCTCCAATAATTTTCCGTCTTAGTTCTGTCCATCAGCCTAAAGTTGGCACCCAGGGTGTTTAGCCAAGTTCTATCACCTCTAGTAGGTGAGATGCATCAGGAGTGCATTGCTGTTCTTCCTTATCTGGTCGACTGTTTGGAGACCTTGTCCTCTTATCACAATCATTTGACAAGAATAAAGTTTGGGACAATCTGAGGGCAGCAGCGTGACTTCAGGTGAAGGGCAATCTACCAGCAACCATCTTTTTATTGCCATGGGCCAGGTTTCACATGAACAAGTTTGCAAGGCACATTGTGTCTCATTGGTAACAGTCGTCTCAGCACTTATCTCTAAATATTCCTGTGACAGCAAAAAAGAGAAAGGAACCATCATGGTGGATGCAATCATCGAACATCCAGAAAGGAGCTCAGTTGTCACCTCAGCAGCTGCTTATAATGACAGATGCCAGTGCAAGAGGCTATGGCACCTGGATGGGATGGTCCACCAGTTGAGGTCCTCCAACTGGAGAGAATTGGAAGCAATTGTGCTGGCAATTCTGGCATTTGCTTCTCTTCTGGTGGACAACATAGATGTTGTTGAAACCGACAACAACACAGCCAAATCAACCCTCCACAAACAGGAAGGCACGAAGTCTCCAGCATTGTCTAGGACAGATCAGATCTTCATTTGTACACAGGACAAGATCTTAGATTCGAGGAATATCTACAATCAAGGGACATCAGATGTCAGAGCAGACAGGCCGAGGATAGAGTCCTTCTTTACTGGAGTTGTGTGTGAGCAGGCAGGCATTTGCCAGGATTTGCCAAAGCTGGTTACCTCCAAGGGTGGATATGTTGTGTCTGCACAGAACACCCTGCATTTTCTACTCTATTCAAGGATAAGAGAGGAGAAGGCGTGGGCAGTGGATGCCCTTTCTTGCCGTGTCTGAAGGGAGTGCTTTATGTCTTTCTGCTCTTCCTTCTTTTTAGGTTTCTAATCAGGTTGAGGTGGGAGAGGTCTGTAGTAAACTTGATAGTGCCAGCATGGCCCTTTTCTGCTTGTTTCCAACTGAACATGACAATGGGAATCAGCAAGGGGGTTCTTCTTCCTGTGCTCCTGTCTTCCCTAGTGTTTCCCTGTCTTCAGACAAGACTTTGAGAACCCATAGCCTAACTGTATGGATATTGGGAAAGCAGAGCTGATAAAGTAGGGTGTGTTGGAAAGGGTGGCTTCCTTTATTCAGGCTTCTAGAATAGCTTCCACATTTTTTCAATACAAGGCATTGACCATTGTTTCAAAGATGGTGTAAGTCCAAACACTTAATTTCGTTGTCTGTTGAGCTGGTTAGGATGTTAGATTTTCTTCAGGATGGGTTTGAGGGTTTCTATTCGTAAGACTCAATAGACAGCCATTAGGGCCTTTAGATCCTCTTGGGGTAAATATTCAGGATGATGGTGGCCCTTTTCAGAAGTTAATAAAGGAGTTCCTTAATCTGAGGCCTTTGTCTAGACTGGTTTACCCATCTTGGCATCTCTTTTCGTTCCTTGATGTCTTAAAGCAGTCTCCTCATGAACCTCTTGAGAAGGCTGATTACCTTGAAAGTGTTCTTCTTGGTAGTGATTACTTCCGTGAAAAGGTTGGAAGAGTTGGTCTTGTCTACCTAGGGACAGCTTTTAGTTGTCTGTTGTCAAAGACCAATTGTAGACAATTCCACTTTGTATAGTGGGCTTTGGGTCCGCCCATTGCTTACACTTGGTTGGCTATCTCCTCAGTCTCATTTGTCTGCATCTTATTTGATGACTTTCTTCTTCTGCTTGTGCTTGTCTGTTCCTTAGAGCATAGCTTCTTAACTGTTCTAGTCTCTTATTTCCCAAAATGCATTGGCAGTGCCAGGCGCTCAGAATTGGAAAAAATCCCAAAACAGGCACTTAATGGCTTTGCCAATGTTTGCTTTGTCATTGGAATTTCCCCAGTGCAAAATTGTGCATATAGCTCAATTCAGTGCCTTGTGGTAAGCCAACGCGTTCATGCACAAGCTGCAGTCTTACCTTAGGCACCACTAGGCACTGACAGAAGGAGGTTCTCACCTTGCACAACCATCCTCTTGTTATGCATCCCCTGTTCACCCTGGAAATGGTATAGCTCTGGCTCTCGCACGAAGTATATTTCAAATCATTTC
Organism: Lissotriton helveticus; assembly: GCF_964261635.1. Lineage (NCBI taxonomy): Eukaryota > Metazoa > Chordata > Amphibia > Caudata > Salamandridae > Lissotriton > Lissotriton helveticus. The sequence continues at coordinate 1,172,411,744 of NC_136071.1, forward strand.
CTGGATGGCAAGGGGATGGATATGTGTTTGTGAATGTGCAAAAGCTTACATGATTGTAGACTTTCAGGGTCCAATCTTTACGTGAGGTACTACTAAAGTACAAAAGATTTACTCCTACAATGTTACCTTGTGTTGTTTCGTTGTAGTCCTAAATCCAGCTGTTTGTTTACATGAATCAGATTTACAACAAAAAAACAGAGAGACTGTATCTTTAACTTGTAACGGTAAGCTTGTCATTAGGAAAGTTAATGTTGGCAGTGTGAACACTTTTGCACACGATCTGAAAAAACGAACCTACACTTTTCCTAACATGGGGATCACTTAGTGGACTCACACTGGTCCCTGATTGTTGCTATGACCTTTTATCTCTGCTAGACACTATAAATATTACAGCTATTACCATAGGAACAGGGAGAGTGCTTTATAGGTGGTGCAACACTTGGCTAGGGCCCATAGGTAAGATTGTAGTGTCCTTTTGCTGACTCGCCATTGTGTGTGGTGTTTCGGTAAAGCACTTCTCTATTTATTAAGACAAGCACTTGTCTGTACCTAAATTACTGTCAGTTGATTGACTCGAGTGTTCTGAATTTGTGCTGCCCACACAACCTATCTCAGAAGTGTGTTGTCCTAGTTTGCAGAGCCATAGTAGGATGGACATGGGAAGAAAATGACTCCCAACTATCATGGCTGTGGCACAGTTGTTCATTTTCCTGTAAAGGTCTCTTTATTCACCATATAATTAATGTTGACAGGATAGAAAACGCCCCAACTTGATAGTCTGATCAAATATACAAAATAGGTGTACCACCAACTTCAAATGTCAAAAGTTTGAAGTCTTTCAAGACTTGGTGCTTGTTTCAGAGGGAATAGTCAAAGTTGCAGAGGGTCAGAAGTACATATACCAGAATCCTTTCATCTGGGCGAGTGTGGTTTGCCGGTTTGAAATTACGATGTAGGACAGAATTGCACCCCAAGGCACATTCAGCGTGTAGTCATAGCAGCCAAATGCCCAGTAACGGACCAACATAGCGATACAACCTGTCTATCCAAGACTAGATAGGGCTGGCTTGGCCAGCCACCGAACACTAAAGTCTAGTTAGATTGTCAGCCAAACCAAGGCATATGTAAACTTTCCTTGTTTGCATGGTAATGTCCCCTCCATGGTATAAAGTTGAGTCCTCAGACCTCTGTGCCCAAACTCTACCCCTTGACTTACAATGGGTTCTAGAATTGCCCTGGACCTAGAGGGGTGCACTAAGTGGGCCCTCATTGTCACAGCAGGACTACTGTCCCTGTCACTGGTTTCACATATGTGGTGTGGTGGTGGCAGCATAAAGTGCTATGTAGCAGTTATAGTCTGCCCAGGCCTTTTTACCTCTGTGATTCAAATGGTAACCCACTGGCCCTTTCCCTCCAATTCCTCTGCTAATGGTGAACCCAGAATCCTAGCGGCAAGAAACCGTGCTCTTCGACATAGGCATGTATGCTATGGGAGTTTAGTATGCAGTGCGAGTTCTTGAATGAACCATAGTAACACAGGTGTGTGGGTTCCGTTTTCGAAACCTCTGACCTGCTCTTGTACACAAGATGGAGGCGTGGTAGTTTACCAAGACAGTGGAAGTGTATTGCTGACGTTCCTAAGATTGGAGTTGTGGAGGAGGAGATGGGTCCCTATTAAAAATTCAATTAGGTCCTTTCTGATACAGAGTGCTCCAATTAGTCTTCCTCAGACAGCCATTTGGTGGATCACCTGGGGGTGAAGAATGGGACTGCTGGGTCTTTTAGAAGGGAGCAGGCCTTTCCCTCTGTTCATGAACACTGTCAAGTGCAGCTGTTGATAGTCGAGGTGCAGACTCCTCACACCTCTTTGTGCCCCTGTTGTGGGTGTCCAACCTAGAGTCCTGCGCTGTGAAGGGCAACTTCACTCAAGGAAGAGGCTGCGTCTTGTAAAGAGCTGAGAAGTACACATGACAGGGGAGCTGACCCAAACTGGTTCTGCAAAGAATCCACATCTCTTGTCTGCTTACTCTGGATAAACGTGGGAGCTGCTGACACATTTGTTGTTCCCGTTCTGAGTTCTTTTCAACCAAGGAGGGAGTGTTCCTCAGAGTAGCCAGTGGACTACTGTGCCACCGGGAAACTCTTTCATAGTGTACCGCAGATGTGAGCGTATGTATTAATGTTGCACCAGTTGATGCTCTGAGTTCGAATTAAAGTAACAAATGTAGTAGAGAAATAGAACGGAGTCATTTGTATTTGTTGTTTCCAGGAATAAGGCGCTAAACGTCATTTGAAAGAGTCGTGACGCATATTCATGCCCTCTGTGACACAAACAAGTTAATACAGGGTTCACTTTCAAGTTATGAATGATCTGTTTTTCACTTTCTTCATTTTTCCCCATCTCAGTCTTTAGTTAGTGATTTTTCTCTATTTGTTTTAACTTCTAAATGCAGACGAACTATATTTCATTTAAGTAATACAAGAGAAAAAAAGAGGAGAACTTGCATGTTATAATTTTCTCCTGGGCTAAGAGGACTCTGAAATCGTTAAAATATATAAATGGAATATTATAAGTTGAATCAAAAATGTATTTATTTTCTTTCGCGTAGTACAAGCATAATGCCTTGTGGCCATTTTAGAGCCCTTTGGCCACAGAGCTACGAACTATTTTTCCTGGGGCCTCAAATTGTAAATATGTTTAATGTAATAATTGAAAGCTCAATTGTACCGTGTGCTGTCCAGCATCGCCCAGTGCCCTCTCCTCTCACGCGTGCAGCCTACTTTCTTTAATCTGCTTTTGCCGGATCCTTCATACGTCACGATCTTCTGTGTGCAGCATTTGATGCTGAAGATGCTTCTGCTACAGTATCAGTGTGCTCTGCCAAGCGTCCTATTACTCATTAGAACCATGGCTTGGCTGTGGGTCGATGAGAAGAGTCTCGTCAGGATGCGAGATTGATCCTCTGTCTTCTTTCCACAACTTCTTGTGTTGTCAGACTGTCTGCCATGGAAAAAGTGCACTTAGAGTCTGGCCAGGATGCCAGCTTGGTCCTCATGTCTGCTTTTTTTCATGTTGTCGATCAGTCAGTCGAACACTGTATGGCATTGACGTACGTCACTGAAGTTAGAGTTGTTATATGTGTATTGTGAGGTGTAGTAGGTTTGTAGGTTGCAGGCAGTTTGCCTCAATTCAGGGTCTGAAGGGCGTGCAGTGGGTCCAGACCGATGTTCTCTCACCACACCTTCTGGCAATAATCTTTCCCTGTGTGAGGCTTTCTTGAAGCAGACAGATTTCAGAATCTTCTGTAAAGCAGGTTGGATGGGGTTGCTTTGAGGATTGAGATAAGAGCCTTCCAGTATTATATTTACTTGATCTATATTGTACAGATCGTGCGCATATTAACCCTTTTGAAAGTTCCCGTTTGGCACACATGGGGACGAAGGAAAGTTTGTTGCAATAACTCGAATACTAACCTCAATAGGACGTGTATACAGAGATCTTTACAATTTATGCCAGACCCCAAAGGTATTCTGTATAGGGCAGGCCTATCTTTTTATGTGTGAAGTTCTTCTCCCGGACTGTAGAGTCTGCCCACTCCTAAACTTACTATTAAAATGCAGTTTAGGTTTGTGAATACTCAAAAAGGTGAAACTTATACGTGTACGGTTACTTTTGTAAATTAGGTCCTATATTTAGGACGCAATATTTTAGTTGGACAATCTCTTTGCTTACATCATTCGACACACAGGTCTGCCGTGGAAACTCAGGTTTGGTGCACCTTTATGAAACGTTTTTGAGCACAGCCAGCCAACTTTCTGTTCAAAGTTAAGCTTTTTCACTCCACAGGGGTACAGGACTGGCTCTCGTTATTCAAAAAGATTTGTCATTCCTAAGCAATCCGCTACCTGTGGTGTCATATCTCATATCTGTCCCACTCTACCCCCTTTACTAAGCCAAAAAATTGACCCAAAGTAAGGTCTCTTTGTAATGTGGCTGAAGGTGTCTCGTGGAAGCTGCCATCACTGTTTCAAGTTATTAAATTCCATAGGCAAGAGAAGTGCAACTAAAGTGTTTCATATCTTCTCCAGAATGCATATAATAGTTTAATTGGGTTAGAAAGACAAACTATGGAAATGTCACTCCTAATATGACAGTCTCTCTCCAGAAAGGCAATAGGCGTTCCTACTTGTGAATCTTCAGTAATTGGCATGTCCAGATCGTTGGGTTTATGCTTGATGACTCATCAGTGCCCATCCTACTTTATCTTGGTGCCTCAAGAAAAGCGTTTGAATGTTCACCCTTATGCAAAAGAGCTTTGTACACCACCATTGATTGACTTTGTATGACTAGTTTGCGAGGGCTGGTTACTACTAAATGCCTTGTAATCACTATTTTGATTTGATTTTATTATTCATCACCAAGTGAAAGTGAAGGGATATACCCTTCCCTTCAAAATGCAAAGATAATTTGTAGCAGAGTAATTTGGTGAAGGAGTATGGAGCAATATCAGTTGGCGTGATGAATTCTTGTTTTTAAAATATGAACGTCCTCGCCCACCGAGGGGTAGCATGCTTCATGAAGCCCATCCTCACATTGGTAGAGTCATTCCATCAATGTGGGCTACAACCTTGGAACACTTGAGGTGGAAGTGATATCCACAATGTGGTTTTACAGTGCCGAGGTTTTCTGGTGTGAAAGGGGGGAGGGAATTGTGAAATCTACGTACCATTAGACTAACACTTTGTTCAAATGAAGGGGATTCCACTCTGCATCTCACATTATGTTTTTCCCCACACCAGTAGATTCACATCCCCCACAACCACATTGTGACTGGTAACTTCCACCTCAGGTGCTTTCCTGTTGTCCAGGGTTTAGTCCACAGTGACACAATGACTCTACCAATGTGAGGAGAGACCCGATGATGAAGCATGCCACGCCTTCATGGGTGAGGGTTTTCTTTTTTAAAATCAAGAATTAATCACCTGATACTGCTCATGACTCCTTCTTTAATAACCTGGGCACTTGTTATTTATGGTATCTGATAGAGACATCTAGCTTAGAATTTCTCAGGCGTAAGGCTGAATCCGGAAGACTTTTGCTCGAGCAATACCCTTGCGCGTCGCTCGGTGGCATCGGTTAGCTCCACTTGACGTTGTTTGCACCAGAAGTGACGTCCGCGTCACCTCGAAGCACTGACGTCAGTTCTTTTCTTTCTGCGCCAACTAGCGGAGATCCGTGAAGAGAGCTACCCTCTGTCACTTTTTGACAGGCTTTTTTTATGTAAAATTGACCATGTGTCTCCTTCTCACAGTTGCTTGACGTGGCTGATAACAGAACAGAAGATACAATGTAAATGCTTGTTTCTCATTCACAATTGTACTATGGGAAGACCATATTTGTTTATGAAGAAGAATCGCTACGTCCCTGAAACATCTAGTATACCCTACTATACACTGTCACAGCCAAACTGCACTAGAAGCGACCATCTAGTGGCCAAAAGGCGAGTCTCCTGCAACACCAAAACTGGTGGTGCGTGTTGTTCTGTGAAACTGAGGACTGTCCCCTTTTATTGCAGTCATTCAACCCATTCACATTACATGTCTTAACTGAGCTCGTTCATGTGAGTGTAGAGTTTGGGTTAATAAATATGTGGTGGTTACCAGTGCAGGGACCTGAACCCACTTGGATTGTGAGAATATGCATTCTCCATGGCGATTTTGGATAATATATTTAATCGAAAAGAAGCACTGTATGTGAAATCAAAACGTGGAAAAAACAATTACCAATGGGTTGAAATCTTCATTTCCCCTCAACTACCCCCACCCCATACTTCCACCCTAGAAGCATCCATCGCCAAAATCTTTCCCTCAAACAATAGAGCAAACTGTAAACATCAAGGATATAATAACTCAAACACTCTCTCCCCTTTCATGCTATTACATGCAAAATACAGCATTGCTGCCATGCAAAATTATTAAAATCGCAGCTGCCATTTGGGACCCAGCTGACTGGTCCTCACTAAATGTCTTGAAAAGAGAACTAATGCATCTAAGAATTTTCTGCTCCATCACCCAATGCCAGGCAGCCTTGGGATTGAGAGTTGTGGAGCACTTTGAGTCTTGGTGGGAATATAAGCATATACTAAACTTCCACGGCTCTTAGTTTCTGTAAAATTACAGACATCCTTTGCTGCTGCACTTGGCACGTGCAGTCCGGGAAGACCATAATGCAGCTAGATTGAGAAGCAGTGTCCCCGCAGCTTGTGCACCCCGTGTGATTGCAACACTGCCCCTGTAGTTCACCATCTTAGCAGTCATGGGGTTGGAGCTGCTCCTGGTGAAAGAGGCTGTGCTAGAGTTGTGTGAGCTATTTCAATTATGAAACATGATGATTGTTTATCCACTAGCATCCATTAGGCAATCCAAGACTTCTGTGCCTCCCGGAAAGCCTATAAATTGAAGCTTGCTCCTCTTCGCTCTCTCTATTCACTCTTGCAGGATTTTAGATGTTGCAGTCAGGCGTGATACAGTAGTCTTGGACTGCATCCTCTTATTAATCTATATGCCCTTTAGTTTTTGAGACTCTGTTGACCACATTATCTAAGTCCTAAAGGAAGAGGTTTACATACGATTTGCCAATCTTTGCCTCCAAGGCCCTCTTGAGACCTTTATGGCTTGCAGGATGACACTTGTTTATGAGGAATTGGAGAGACTCTGGGTTTGGGCCACTTTACTGGTTGTTTTGGTCATCTCAGTCTGTGGGGCCAGAATTTGTTGATCTTGGTATTCAGGCCAGGTCTTGCAGTCTCTCAGAATCAAGAGGTGGGAGTTTGTCTCTCAGCCTGCAGCATGTGTTGCTTAGGCTTGTGGAATAGCGAGAAGCAATAAGATTGTGGAATTAATTCCTCCACAGGGACTAGATGATGGTTTTGAGTGGACGGTATACCACAGCAGAGCCACCCAGAATCCCTCCACTCAGGGTTCCTGTTTCTGACAGTCCAGGGCTGATAAGGCACCACAAGGCCCAAATCATGGCAAGGTTCACTGACCTGCACTTGCTTTTCCAGTTTACAGTAGACACATCAGGTAAGGGTTTAGACCCTACTTGGGGACACACACTTCCGGAGCCCCAACATGGCCAGCTGTGTGGTTGCCTAAGCCCCTATGTCTTGTCTCCTTTCTGGTGAAGAATTGGCTTGGTAGTTTGGTCTGCCCTGTTCCCATGATGCACTGGGCCAGGGACAGACTAATTTGCATATAGCCAGGTTCTGAGCTGGGATGGGGCAGTGAGCTAAATAACGGTGATGGATCAAGCCCTGATCTTTGGACTGGGTAAGAGTGGTCTGCTTAATTCAGACACTCTGTTCATCACCACCCCCTTTTCTGAATCGTAAGCCCCTATGCCATGCAGTGCCAGGGGCCTCAGTCCGTCCACTTGTGGAGTCTCAGCTCCGCCTCCCAGTCTCTGCAGGACACCTGATCACCTCTCCATCTCAGGCTATTTCAGGCTGGTACTGCAGGGCCTGCAAGCCCACCTCTTAATTTCCCGGCGGCCGCACACAACTCTCTTGCTTCTGGGAGGCCACTAGGGGCATGAACCACCCAGGAATGCCCCTCAAAGGGTGACAGCTCCACCTCGACATCGACCCCAGTGGTGAGCCCACATCTACCACAGGCTGCAGGCGAAGATCAACATGGAAGGGCTACTGGTTTCTCCGAAGACGTCAAGGCGTCCTTGATGTACATACATAATTCAGAGTTCTCTGAGAGAAGATATATCAAAGAGGTCCATCAATCTTGCTGTTTTAGATACAAATTATTTTATTCAATTGTCCAATTTTCGATACAGTTCCACTTTCTGTTAGTATTCTCTCAGTTGTTTTCACAAATATTCCATGACTCAAAAAAGTAGATGTCTAGCCAGCATGTGTTTGTCAATTTAATCTACAGGGCTGTCAATCAACATAAAATATAGGTGCATTGAAAACCAAATTCATTGTAAACTAGTATTTGCAATGTAAAAGGTCTCTCATTACTGATAGTTTGAGGTATTGGCATTGCAAATAATAATGCAATACCAATAGCTTATACTTCAGTAATGCGAGACCTAGAGCATTGCAAATGGTTGCGTAGTGAGCCAGGAACCAGCATTGTATGTCTCGGTGCAGTACCGCATGCTGCTCCTTGAGCTTCCTAGTGAGCGGGGCACCAGCACTGCATGTCTAGGTACAGTACCGCAAGCTGCTCCTAGAGCTCCCTAGTGAGCGGGGCACCAGCACTGCATGTCTAGGTACAGTACCGCAAGCTACTCCTAGAGCTCTCTAGTGAGCAAGGCACCAGCATTGCATGTCTAGGTACAGTACCGCAGGCTGCTCCTAGAGCTTCCTAGTGAGCCAGGAACCAGCATTGTATGTCTCGGTGCAGTACCGCCAGCTGCTCCTAGAGCTCCCTAGTGAGCGGGGCACCAGCACTGCATGTCTAGGTACAGTACCGCAAGCTGCTCCTAGAGCTCCCTAGTGAGCGGGGCACCAGCACTGCATGTCTAGGTACAGTACCGCAAGCTGCCCCCAGAGGTCCCTAGTGAACAAGGCACCAGCACTGCATGTCTAGGTGCAGTACCGCAAGCTACTCCTAGAGCTCTCTAGTGAGCAAGGCACCAGCATTGCATGTCTAGGTACAGTACCGCAGGCTGCTCCTAGAGCTTCCTAGTGAGCATGGCACCAGCACTGCATGCCTAGGTGCACTACCGCAAGCTGGTTCTAGAGCTCCCTAGTGAGCAAGGCATCAGCACTGCATGTCTAGGTGCAGTACCGCAAGCTGCTCCTAGAGCTCTCTAGTGAGCAGGCACCAGCACTGCATGTCTAGGTGCAGTACCGCAAGCTGCTCCTAGAGCTCTCAAGTGAGCAAGGCACCAGCACTGCACGTCTAGGTGCAGTACCGCAAGCTGCGCCCAGAGGTCCCTAGTGAGCAAGGCGGCAGCACTGCTTGTCTAGGTGCAGTACCACAATCTACTCCTAGAGGTCCCTAGTGAGCATCATAAACTTTGAAGATATGGTAAATCCACCCTACCCATAATGCATTGCATGCAAGACAGTACTATGAGTACATTGAAATAGCTATATCCATATATACAATTAGTAGCTTTGAAATGTGACAAAACAATTATATTAATTCCGGATTAAGTTGTACTTTGTGGTGCTGATGAAGCGAAATGTATAGAGATGGTCTAATATACATGTGAGATGTGGTAGATGCAGTACCTCAAGCTGCTCCTAGATGTTCCTAGTGAGCAAGGCACCACCACTGCATGTCTAGGTACAGTACCGCAAGCTGCGCCCAGAGGTCCTTAGTGAGCAAGGCACCGGCACTGCTTGTCTAGGTGCAGTACCGCAATCTACTCCTAGAGTTCCCTAGTGAGCATCATAAACTTTAAAGATATGGTAAATCCACCCTACCCATAATGCATGGCATGCAAGACAGTACCATGAGTACATTCAAATAGCTATATCCATATATACAATTAGTAGCTTTGAATATTAATTCCGGATTAAGTTGTACTTTGTGGTGCTGATGAAGGGAAATGTATAGAGATGGTCTAATATACATGTGAGATGTGGTAGGTGCAGTACCTCAAGCTGCGCCTAGATGTTCCTAGTGAGCAAGGCACCACCACTGCTTGTCGAGGGGCAGTACTGCAAGCTGCTTCGAGAAGTCCCTAGTGAGCATCATAAACTTAAACGATATGGTAAATCCACCCTATCCATAATGCATTGCATGCATGACAGTACCATGAGTACATTCACATATGTCCATATATACAAATAGTAGCTTTGAAATGTGACAAAGCAATTATTATATTAATTCCAGATTAAGTTGTACTTTATGTGGAGCTGATGAAGGGAAATTTATAAAAGGTCTAATAGAAATGTGAGATGTGGTAGGTGCAGTACTGCAAGCTGCTCCTAAAGGTCAAGGTCCCTAGTGAGCATCATAAACTTTTGGTCACATATGCAAAATCCACCCTACCCATAATGTATTGCATGCAAGACAGTACCCTGAGTATATATGAATAGCTATGTCCATATATACAATTAGTAGCTTTGAAATGTGACAAAACAATTATTATGTAAATTCCCGATTCAGAGCTAATGAACGGAAATTTATAGAAGGTCTAATATAAATGTGAGATGTGCTAGTGAGTAAAGTAACCACTGCCAACCTAGTTTAGGACCAAGTGAGTGTCCTGTCTGAAGGCCTTTAAGAAAATAGTGCCTTGAGGCTGTAATTAAAACCTAGGGCATTACAACACATGTAACGGGGTGTCCTCATGGGAGGTTACAAGAAGAGACAAGGTGGTACTAAGGAGGGACTACAAAGCCTAATGGCCAACAAAAAGCCACCATTCACAAAGGACAGGGACAGGAGCCAGTTAATAGGATGGACGGGAAGTAGGCGGAGCCTTATACATATATCCCGAATACAGCATGTCTCAAAGAGACAGCTCAATCGCTGCCTAGGCTGGACCTAAAAATCACAATCAGTTGTGTACTTTACTTAAAATTTCCATACTCAGCATCTTTATTTTTTTTTCTTTTTATATTTTTTTTTATTGAACAAATAATAAATCAACATCAGAGGTACATCACAGTGCAGACAAATATGTAGCTCATTACTGTTACATTCAAATCTGTACATGAGTACTAAGTTATTGGCTGTGACAACTTTTATGGTGACGACGGGTCATCATGGGTGGGTATATTCGGGGGGGGTGCAGATTTCTCCTCGGTATATATTCCAATCGTTCCGAATATGCGACCATTTCTGGGAGCACCCTTGTGCTACGTATACCGTCTTTTCCCTAAACATGCACCAGTCCATGTCTCTTACCCAGGTCTCTAATGTTGGTGCATGCGTGGCCCCCCATAATTGTGCAATATTTCTCTTTGCCACCATAAGGCCCAGTGCTACCCATATGATGCACTTATTGTTAAGATCTGTGGGCTCCCACACATTCAGGAGACATCTCTTGGCTTCAGGGCGGATAGTGAGTGAGAGGACATCACTAATAGTCTTGTGTATGTCACTCCAGTACCGTTGGATGTGTGCGCACAACCATAATATATGCATGAAGGTTCCCACACTACCACAGTATCTCCTACAGGTGTCATCCTCTGCTGCCCCCATTTTCACTAGACATGGTCCTGTTATGTATATTCTGTGTAGTATCTTTAATTGGGCAAGCCGCAGCCTAGCCGATATAGCCACCTCCCGTGGGGATGCTATAGATGCTACCCAATCTTCTTCGTCTATTACTATACCGTCTCTTTCTCATTTCTCACGTGTCTCTCGGAGTGGGTCGCCGGTGTGATTTATCAGTTTTTTGTATGTCAAGAAAATGACCTTTGACGAAAGGTAGCCGTCCAACAATCTGTCCTCGAGAGGCGAGGATTCTGGAGGGGTGACCTCCTTCTGTAGTAGTGAGCGTAGTGCGTGGTGAACCTGCATATACCTGAAATGTTCTATAGGAGCCAAATCATATTCTTGTTGCAGGGAGGCAAACGATTTGATGTCCCCTTTCACCCAGAGGACTCCTATCCTAGAGATACCTGTGAGGTCCCATTTATTGAAACCCTTCAATTTCCACAGGTTCCTGAGCTTGTCAGAGTCCCATTGGGGGGTCGCCAGCGTTAACTTTTGTTCCCATCCAAGCTTCAATTGGCAGCATGCCAGACTTGCGCCGAGTGTTTGGTCCGCTCTGTAAAATAAGTTTGTCCGCATTTGGAATACAGCTCTCTATTGTAATTTCCACCTGGCAGCTACCACCGATCCATAGCATAGCCTGGGTCATCTATCTGGCGGTAGTTACTATGGTGGATGGCGGCCAAGTGTGCTGCCCAATAGTATTTTTTAAGATCGGGGAGGCCAATTTCCTCATCATACCAGCTGAGATTACGTTTTTTGAGAGCTATACTGGGTTTTCCATCCCACAGTAAGCTTCTTTGTAGGCTTTCAATTTCCCTAAAATAGTTGGCAGGAACTTGATCAGAGTAATTCTGCAACACATATAAAAAGCGGGGTAGGGACATCATCTTAGAAAGAGATGCCCTGTCTAGCAGCGAAATCGGGAGTGCTTTCCAGCTCACCGTGTCCCGTTTCAACCTTTGCAGGGGTGGAAGGAGGTTACTCTCAAAGCAACGCGTGGGTTTTGCTGTGATGAAAATTCCCAAGTACTTGAAGCCTACCGTCGTGACCTGAATCGGGCAGCCTTTTGGAATATTAGGCGGGGGTTCCTTGAGGACGTATATTATAAATTTGCTTCAATTAATCGAATAACCGGAGTATCTACCGAAGACCGCGAATATGTCTAGTACACTTATGAGTGATGCCTTAGGGGAGGCTAAAAAAAGGAGGATATTGTCCGCGTGCATTGAAATGCGGTCTTCCCAGTTTTCCGCCCATCGCAGCCCTCGTATCACTGGATCTCTACGAATCCATGAAGCCAGTGGCTCCAGCGCTAGTGTGAACAGAAGGGGGGAGATTGGGCAGCCCTGACAAGTCCCCCTTCTAAGTTTGAATATTTCGAACTTTTTGTTATTGACGAGCACTTGGGCTAGGGGCTCGGAGTAGAAGAGCTTAATCCATTGGGTAAAGCGCGGTCCAAAACCCATTTTTGCAAGGAATGCGTAACGATACGGCCACTCGATAGTGTTGAATGCCAATGTGGCACCAAGGGATACAATTATTGCCGTTTCTTGGACGGCGGCCGCCCTTCCCATCACCCCATGCACTCTGCGCACGTTTAGTGCGGTGTTAGGATGAGACATAAAGCCCGATTGATCTGGGTGAACCAGTTCGTCAATTACTTTGACTAAGCGATTGGCAAGGAGTTTAGCTAATATCTTAGGTTCCGCATTAAACAAAGGAATCGGCCTATATGAGGCAAAGTCTGTCTTTGTTTTGCCCTCCTTATGTATTGTGATCAGCGTCGCCATCCTCTGATCCCTTGGAAGAACTCCCTGTTCCCTGCTCTCATCATACATTGCTCGTATGTACGGGGCCAGTCTATCTGGATAAAGTTTGTAAAGTTTGATTGGCAAGCCATTCGGGCCTAAAGCTTTCCCTGATCTGAGACTCCTAATTGCCAGGGCTATCTCGTCAATAGTGAGTTCACTTTCCAGCAAGTCTACGTCATCAGTAGAAAGGGTCGGGAGGGTAATGTCTCTGAGCAGCTGTTGAGAATCGCGTTCCGTGTATATTGTCTGTGAGTGGTATATCTCGCTGTAGTGCGTTGCAAATGTGTTCGCTGTTTCATGTGGATCGGTGTTTGTTTGGCCGGTCTGATCGATCAACTCAGGCACCAGTCTACTCGCTAGTTCTTTTCTATCTAGCCATGCAATTAATTTCCCCGCCTTGTCCCCAAGATCGTATATGCTACCCAATGTCTCTCTTCCCATTTCTTTGGCCGTTCCGTCACTATTGGTTTGTAATTGTCTCTCTTAAGTTGTAAAACATAAAGTCTGTCTGGTGTTATCTCCCCATCAAGGTCTTCCTCCAACCGCATTCCCAGCATCTTAATTTCCATTAATCGCAGCATTACACAATAATGTATAGAGAAAAGAATTTTGTGACATTAATAGTTCAGATATTTTACATTTCCGCATGTTCATTTAATCATAATTATTTTAAGAATACCTTGTGCCTGAAATCAGTTCCTAGTTTAAACTTACTATCAATAACTTAAATTAATCCTCATTCATAATATTTAAGAAATCTGTTCAATATGCTGATCATACAGCAATTTGATCTAATGTGTTCCACATATTATAATACAAAGTATTTGTTAAGAGTAAATTAAAACCAATTCATTCATGCGAAAGAATCTTATAACTGGCACTGCTCCCAATACATATCCTAATAGATTTTGCTTAGATCACAATTATTTGACACCCATAATTGGTACATACCATTTCAAACATAATCTTTGGTACGATGTTCACATAAAGTAATTATTTGCTAGAATTTTCTCGTCAATATCATCTTCTGGAATTCCCACCCCAAAAGCAACAGAATTCTCTTGTGAGTGTTATATTTGAGATGTACATTAATTTATCAAAGATCATGCATCAAAAGTCAACATCCCATCAAGGGTCTCAGAGACCTTCAAAGTCCCATTCCTCCACAGTGTTCCACCTTATAATTATGCTACCGTATCTAAGTGGAAGACAGCAATCATTCCCCTACAAGGTGGGATACAACTGGTATGTGATATGGTTTTGATTGTAAATTAACTACATACAGATGTCCATGGCATAACATGACTGGCATTGGCCTAATTCATGTCCTTGTAAATATCACAGACATCACAATTGTTACTCAACCATCACCAAATTGTAACATCTTTAAATCACCTACCTAAATGGACAGATTTGCCGCTGGTACTCAACCTCCCAGATCTCCTTCACATTTCAACCTGAAAACAGTAGACCAGACCTCGCAATATTATTATTTGGAATGTGTATAAATCAGAACACGACAAACACACTAACTACAGCACAGGTTTCATTTTTGGAAACAACCATACATAATTAACCCCAACAGAACACACTATCCAAGGTTTCCAAAGTAGTCACCAATGCCCCATAATAAGGGTATCTAAAGTGAAACAATGTGGTGCAAAAGATCAGTAAAATGTAACTACAGAAACTATAACCAAAAGATCCTTTGGATTCTCCCAGCAACATACCTCCTCTTTACTGGAACACCACAGTCCCAATCCGACCCAATTCTGATAGCATGAGGCCGCTCCAACTCCTTTCCTTTAAATACTTGAAATTCAACTGCAAAAATGCAAATTCAAACCGTTCTTACCTCCAATGGCCAATTAGCCTCTTCAACAGTTCCTCACTAAATCCAAACATGCTGATCCAATTCAGATTATTTTAAATTAATGCTTACTTTAAATACCAATAATCCATGTGCAGCAAACCTTTATTGAGTAATTGAACAAAATAATTAAAAGTCTGTGATAATCCTAATTTTTATAACGTCCACATAAAAATATAAGAGAAAATGACTATCCTAGACTAGATTCGAACCCTAGTTAGCCACAATTCTGTCTCAATAACACAGTTTGCCACAGAATATACACTCTAGTTACTGCAAAATCATTTGACTAAGAGGTGAATTGAAATACATACACAAGTCCATACATGTCCAAATTTGTAAGAATATCCATTATCTATAATGATCTTCAACAGGGACTTGACCGCCCTCGTACAACTCCCAGGATTCCACACCACCAAAATGAGTTAAGTCGTACAAATTTAATATCTTACCTAGTTGCATGCCACAATTATTCTGCATAAAAGAAGGCTCAAAAACAAAAGAAAATGTATAATTGTATTCTATACATATAAATATAAATTAATCCAAGGTCAAACATGTTTTAGTAACATCCTCATGGGGGTCTCAAACCCCACTCTGAAAACCTCCAAAATCTCACACCTCCTGTGTGCCACCTTGAAGTCACAGTATCATTCCTGGTTAAATTAATATAACCATTCTACTTCAAAGTAAAGGTCAACAAATATCTTATATAAGTTTGTTTTGAATTCTGCTTAAAGAGTTAATAAATTCCAGGCCCAAGAAACACAAACAAAATCATAATTGTATTCAATTCATGTATGCATAAATGTAACCAAGTTCACAAATACATCATAGATTAGCACCCTCATCGAGGTCTCAAACCTCAGTCAGAGAATTTCCAAAGTCTCACACCTCCAGTGTGTCACCTTGTAATCGCAATACCGTGTTTGATTAAATAACTATACTCATTCTACTTCTAAGGAATTCTATAAATGTGTTTTATGTGTTTGCACAAGATTGCGTACTAATTATCATATACACTCAATGTAACTAAGTATCCTAAGAAGCCTCACTATTATTGACAGTCAGAAATGCACTATATATAATATATAAATATATTCAATATTAATACCACTTTCAACTGTTCTTAATGTGTTAATCCTGGAGGTTTCTCGTACTCTGACTCTAGATTCAATATCACCTTCTCTCCTATTACGTATGATATGTTTAAGCAAGGTAAACAAAATGGGAGAGTGAGAAGATGATGAGCTTGTTTCTCTTCCCCTTATCAATTTAACAAACAAATGAAAACAAGCTTGCTATCATTCAAATGTAATGTCACGATTGCCTTTCACTCATGTATCCAGAAAAACAATTAGGTCAGAACCCTCACCCACTTACCTAGTTGGAGGCATGCTTCATCATTGGGTTTCCACTTAAGACGTCTAATGCATCTCGTGTGTGTTGCAAAACCTGATTACAACAGACCTGGGTTTTTTGTGTGAACTTGTAGGTGAATTAAAACTGCTTCAAAGTGATCTGTCTTTTTGGACGTTTTAATCATGGATCCCTTGTGTAGAATTGTAAACGGTGATGGTGGATGTGAAGTGACATAATAATGGCTTTCTTCTGGACCAGGTTGCTAGGGAGGCTCTAGTCAGTGGTTGCATGCATGCTAAGGCAACACCTTAGGACCTCCCTAGCAACTTGGTCTTGAAGAAAGCCACTGTGACTCAACCAGCATGCCTATTTGGCTGAAACATGTTGACCTAACACTAGGATGTGAGAGACTATTTTTATCTCAAAAGAGTTCTCAAAATCGGTGCTCTTGTATACATTGTGAAACACAATTGTTTTGGAAGGAATTGTACAATATTTGGACCTAACTTAAGGACATCCCAATTTAAGACTTTTGAAAACTATGGCATTACCATTGTTAAATGTACTGATAAATCTCATTACATCCAGATCCTTGGCTACATGTTTTGGTTTATCTTTCAGTAATTCTTCTCTACTGATTTTCTTAACTGTTGTTTTTTGCAGCATCCAACAACTTGTAGTCATAACCCCTTTGTGGAAAAGTATTAGTAATAATGGCTTCTTCCTACTGATAATCAATGGCCATGCTGCAGTTCCTCTTGTCACGTAAAAACGTACCAAACTGAATATTATGTTTTTTGCCTGTGTGGATGTCCCAATCTTGGTATTTCTGAATTCAGCGTGGGGACACTCTGAATTGGAGTAACCATGGGCTCTATAAAATGGTAACATAGAATAACCTCTCAGCCTTTTTATTTTTGAAATCTTCCACAATTGGATATATGTCAGTACTAAGTCACTTATGTATTCTATTGACTTCTAAATATGTATTCAATGTCATGGCATCCCACCATTAAGCTTGATTGACATACCTGTCAACGGCTCCCATCTCTTTGGTGACAAGGTAGATTAGTGCTAGAGCATTTTAGGAATAACGGAGCCACAGCATGATCTTTGGGTCTTTCAGTTATAATCCACTCAACAGCATGTGAGGCTAGCAAAGCATGAAGGCTTGACATAGAGACAAACGTTTATTCATAGGAAAGAGAATACAGTGCTCCGGATTCATGGAAAACACATAGGTTACTGCGCAAGGCAAGCGGGGAACTCTAGTCACTATTGACAAGAGGCGGCTCACAAACTTCTAGAAATTAAGCAAATGTACTGTGAGTACTACTCACTTATAATATCGGGCGGTTTGAGGAATAGGAGCTACATCTAAGCAGTTACGAATTTGGTAGTAACTATGCAAACAACTGACTGAGAAATAACAGACACCTTTAAACAATTATATCACAATCTTTATAGGAAGGAATTCTGTGGTGCAGTATTGCAGGATATTTATTTCAGAGAGATCCACTTTCTTGAAATTCCTTCTGAGATCCAGGAGGAATTAGAAGAATTGATTTCTGAGAATAAAGTGAGACAGGCTGTTGAACTGATCCCTAGCAATAAGGCTCCAGGACCGTACAAATTTCTGAACACTTTGTAAAAGGCCTTTGACTATTGTGTTTATCTCATTTCTGTAAACAGGCAAAGTTGTGTTGATCCCTTATGGAATCAACGCACACCCTAATAATGAAACCATATAAACCCTGAGTTATGCATATCATAAAGGCCACTAGCTCTTTTGAATGTCAATATGAAGATTTATACAAAAATTCTTATAAATATTTAAAAGGTATGGCCAATATATTAATCTCTCCTTATCAAAGCTGCTAGTTTAATGATAGGCAGAAATAAGATAATGCCAGGCTAGCTGCTGATGCCATTGAGAAGGCCAGCAGGGACCGTACCCAAATTCCCCTTCTCTAGCTTGACACAGAGGAGTCTTTTGACAAGGTTGACTGGGACAGGGTGTAGGTGGCTCACGACCAAGAAGGCCGCACGCCTGTGAGGCTCCAGCCCAGCCGAGCCAGAAAACAACCACAATGCCCATCCTGAATTGATTTTACACGCTTTATATCATACCGCATGAATCCTGCTTTCCTGCTGCCTCCAGAGGTACCACATTTATAGACCTGGCCTGAAGGACGACGGAGGAAGAACCTGCCGAGGTGGAGAGTGGTGGGTGCTGAGCTGCTTCTGGAGCTGCGCTGTGGGCTGTCCAGTCAGGAAACACCGAGGCTGTGAGGGCCTCCGAGTCGGAGATGCGGAAACCTTGTGACGGCGGAGCGCTGCCTTTCCGGTGTGCGGGCGGCGGATGACAGCACCGTAAATCATGAGTTGCCTAACGCCGCGACAGCTTGCATCAGGCCCCATTGACCTGCAGCGTCGAAGTGGTTGTGACGCGAGGGAGTGCTGAGGCCCGCCAGAGCTGACTTGCGCGGCCGCCGAATAATAAGAGGCGCCTGGGTGCCCCGCGAGACCACTAATCTGCATTCCCTCGGCTCCGGGGAGCTGCCGGACTCACCCCCTATTGTGCGCGCTCCACGGACTGGCCCGTGAGTCACTGCCTGCATTGTTTTGTTTTTTGCCACCGAGTAGTGCAAACGCCATTTTGTGGGATCGCGAGGCTGCTGTTGACAGCCTACAGAGGTGTATAGCGCTGCAGGTTATCGCACAGGCTGCCTGAGAAGACTAACGCTTCAATGATACATGCCCCAACGATCCTACTCAGGTGGGACCCAACTGTTCACTCCTTGCCCTCGACACTATTAACGCTACACGGGCACTGTCTGAGGCATCCATTTTGAGGGCGCTGCATGGGGTTCCATGGTTATGGGGGACAGCATTGATCGTCACAGTGGATGGATGATGGCACATGTGTGCAGACAGACCCGTAGGTACTGATTTGAGTGCACTGTGGTCACTGCCTTCCCCAGCCGCCTCTGTAGACCTCTCCCTGTGCTGCATTTGGTGCCAAGGACATTAGTTGCGATGTTCCGACTTTGGATTCTCTTCCCTATTTGCATGCTGCACGAGATTGGAAGACACATACCCCCTGCGGGCCTAGACAGAGTGGTGCCACGAACTGTGCTGATTTTCACTTTGTTGCAGTAACCGCGACACGTGGTGCTGCTGTTGCCGGGCGCTTCAACCATAGCACATGTACTACTTTCTCTGCCTCCCCTACAGCGTTTCCCGAATACATCTGCATGTGGCAGACGCTATAGGTCACCGCATTGTACTCCCCTATTCTGACCGCCAGCTCGCGCCATGGGGCGTACTGATGCCAAGCAGGCCAAACTCCTGTTCGAAGCGCGTAAGACTCCCAGGTCGCTCTCTGAGGAACACGAGGAATCGGATATGCCACGGATGTGCCTGAAGAGGACTGGAAGACTATTCTACTTGGCATGAAACAGAGTCTCACGTCCATAGACGCTAAAATAGACACAATGAATATGCGGATGGACTCAGTGGTTACCAAGCTTGGTCAACATGAGCAGCGCCTGAAAGACGTCGAGACTAGAGTGTCTGACCTGGGGGATGGGGCTACTACGAGCAAAAACCAGATGTCGCAGATGGACAAACTGCTTAAAGTAATTGCTGATAAAAAAGAGGATTTGGAGGCCCGCTCTTGGAGAAATAATGTTTGAATCCTTGGACTGGCGGAATCTACAAATACAGGACGCATGGAGGACTTCATCAAGCGCCCGGTTGTGGAATTATTCGGGAGAGAATCCTTTTCAGCGCACCTCATGGTGGAGAGGGCGCACAGATCTTTGGCGGCCTGTCCGCCACCGGGTACATTCCACGGCCTGTGATTGCTCGTTTTTGAAATTACTGAGATAGAGATGCGGTCCTGCGCCTGGCCCGAGAAAAGAAACAGGTACGTTACGAGAACACAACACTGGCCTTCTTCACAGACTTTACTCAATCAGTTCAGGACGCCAGGCGGAAATTTGCTACTGTCAAGAAAAAATTACAGTGGCAACAAATCCCCTACGCCATGCTGTACCCAGCGAAGTTGAAGATAACCCATCATGGCTCGCAACATTACTTTCTGAATCCACAACAGGCTGAGGACTATCTTAGACGCCACTGCAGCACGGCTACCACAGAGTCAGAGGTCCGGATCGCTCCAGGTCCACGTCACCCAGGCCGGACCCCACCTGAACTGTATAATTGACATTGGCATTTACTGGAACTCTCACTACCGCTTTACTCATGACGAAATGAGCTACGCTGGTGATGTATAAGTATACTTACTATTTGGTATAAAGTGTGGCTCGGCTACTTGCCTCCGTCCCACCGCAACTGCCCCCCTGCTGGTGGTTTAGTGGGTGGGTGAGAGTATGGAGGGAAGTGGGCAGCTCGTGAGCCCCTAGCATGTTCCTGAGAGGGCGAACCCCCAGAAGCTACATTTACGAGGGGTACAAGTAGTTATATTATGTTGTTTTTTTGGGAGGGTGGGTCTTCTACCCGGCAAGTTGGGGGAGCCGGTGTGGGTGGAGGGTGGGTTTCCGTTTATGACTGCATTACAGCTTGTCCAGTCCACTGGGTTCATCATTGCATGGGTTCATGCTGAATGTCACACATGGTACAATGGCTGATGACACACAAGACATTAATAGCATTACAGTAGCATTGTGGAACATACAAGGTCTAAACAACCCTAGGAAAAAACAGCAGATTCTGAGTTACCTTGATAGGCATCACATTACAGTAGCTATGTTACAGGAGACACACTTAGGTCCCGGCACTACTCACCAGTTTGCCTCGAGATGGGCCTCGCACCGCAGTTTTGCATCATACTCTACGTACTCCCGGGTAGTGGCTATATTGGTTAAGAGAGGGGTTGCATTCGTACCCGGTGAGTCGGAAGCTGATGCAGAAGGCAGATTCTGTTTTCTTTGGGGTAGATTCCACTCTCACGATGTGACCTTTGCTAACTACTATAGACCTAATACTGACAACTCGCAGGTCCTCCTTCCCCTATGGAGCAGAATTCAGGAGATAGGTACCACCAACATCATCTGGGGCGGGGACTTTAATACTGTTATGCACCCCCGTATGGATAGATCCCGAGATTCCCCAACACATTACACGACCACCCAGAGAGTGCTACGAGACATTATTGATGTGAACTACTTGCTTGACTCTTGGAGACATATGCACCCCACGCAGCTGGAAGGCACACACTTTTCGGCATTCCACTCATCTTGGGCCAGACTTGACTACCTATTCGTGTCCACGGGTACGGCGCACTGGCTAGGACGGGCAACCCACTTAGCTCGTACTCACTCTGATCATTCCCCGGTCGTCGCTGAGTTGCATGCACCCCTCAACCACTCCTCATATAAAAGTTGCCGCCTCAACCCGCTGCACCTTCAAGACTCGGTATTCAGAACTGAGTTGGAACAGGACATACAAGACTTTTTTTTACCGCAATCAAGACTCTGTTCCCAGTATCACAACTGTTTGGGAGGCGTTCAAAGTTACGATTCGGGGCTGGTGCATATCTAAGAGCGGGGGTATACTTAAGTCGCCGCGCACTAGCTTGTCCACACTGGAGCGAGAACTCAAACAATTGAAAAGCGGGCTGGGCTCCGAACCCGACGGGAATGACACCAGGGCTACCATATGCTGCAAACTTACGGAATATGAAGATCTAGCTGATAGAGAGTTCAAATTTCGGGGTAAACACCATATAGTGAGAGTTTATGGCGAAGGAGATCGCAAAGGGAAGGCTTTGGCGGCTGCGGTCAGACCACTTAGATTCTCCAATTATGTGACGGAACTGCAGGATGCACAAGGCGGCATGCATAGAAATCTCCCTGATCAATTGCGTACGCTCAGAGACTACTATAGTAATTTGTATTCCTCCCATAGAAGCACCCCTCTCGATTTGCCCGACTACTTTGAAGACACTGCCCTTGCCTGGTTAGGGGACACTCAACGGAAATTTCTCAACCTAGATTTGGAACTTGATGAAATCACAGAAGCTGTCATGCAGATGAAGTCTGGACAGACCCCGGGGTCCGACGGACTGCCAATCGAGTTTTATAAAACATATGTCTCCGTTCTGGCCCCAATCCTGAAGGAGGTATACTACGCAGCGCTGAAGGAGGGTAGTCTGCCTATGACAATGTGAGAGGCGCTTATAACCTCCTTATTAAAACCGGGGAGGCCCTCACACTGCTGTGATTCATATCGACCCCTCTCTCTTTTAAATTGCGATACTAAGATACTAGCTACGGTTCTGGCGACCCTGCTCAATCTACTAATGCAACGCCTGGTATTACCTGACCAGGCTGGCTTTATTATGAACAGAGCTAATTCGCATAATCTCCGAACCCTGGCCGCGGTGTTACAAGATATTGATCCAAAATGCTCGGCCGGTGCTGTATACCTTGACTCTACCAAAGCGTTTGACTCCCTAGAGTGGTACTACATACTGGGCACTCTGGGATATATGGGGATGCCTACTACCTTCCTCCAATGGATCCAACTATTATACACTCGCCCGGTGGCCTCGGTACTCCTGAACGGGACCAAATCCTCTCCTTTCATGCATCCAGAGGCACACAGCAAGGCTGCCCGCTGTCCCCCATCCTATTTGCCCTGGCCATCGCCCCTTAGCCCCTAAGCTCCGGCAACACCATAACAATAAAGCATTAAGCTACCCGTCTAGACAACTTCTCATCTCCTTATAAGCAGATAATATGACACTTTATGTTCATAAACCTCAAGATAATCTTAACCCTATACTTCGGGAGATAACTACATTTGGAGCTATTTCCGGGGTACAAATCAACGGGTCTAAATCTGCGATCTTCCCCCTTACAGACAACTCTCCACACCACCAACTTGACTATCCCCTGGCTTGGGAGGAAGACGAGGTGAAATTCCTTGGTATACGTGTCACTAGGGACAGAGATGCGCTCATGCGGGTAAATTATGGCACAACTGTAGACAAAATCACAGACACCATCACTAAGTGGTTACGCCTTCCACTTTCCATGGCGGGGAGGATCTCCTTAATTAAAATGGTCTTACTGCCCAAATTACTGTACCTCTTCATTAACATACCTTATCATCCTGGGACTTTTTTCTTTAAAACGCTTAACTCTCAACTCACAAGGCTCATATGGAGCGGGAAACAGGCGAGACTAAACCTGACCTCCTTGATGCTGCCATACCATCAGGGAGGATATGATGTCCCTAATTTTGAGCTGTATTACTACTGTGCACAGGCCCATTTTGCTATGTATTGGTTTCACCCGCCACCCTTTATGCCCCACTTGGCAGTGGAGGATGGGTATATGGCCCCAACCCCACAATATGCTATCTCTTTACGGCAGTGAAAATGCGTGAACGTGACCCGTCCACTGTGGACTGCACTATAATGGCACGGCAGCGTATAGCTCGCAGGCTGGAGATACCCATGCTGTACTCTCCCAAGATGCCCCTCTTGCGAAACCCGCTATTGCAAGTCACTTATGAGGGGATATGCCGGAAGATGCTAGAGAAACCTAAATATAGCACCTAGGGGGACCTTTATGGGGGAGGGCAGTTCCGCTCCAGGGAACAATTGTTTTAGACCTGTGAGCCGATGACAATGGACACATTTATATATACCCGTCTCCGGCAGAATGTAAAGGCCGTACCTCCTGACTTTCCGACAGAACCTGATACATTAGTCCCACTACATGCCCTATTGCATGTAGTGGGACTAATGCAACAATGGGACTTCGCTTATGCAACAGACATTGGGCATGAATTGGGTGCTTGCTGCTTGATCCCTTGTTCCCAGCTTCAGAATAGATTGAAATAATTTTTAAAATTACACGCTAGCTTTTAAATGTGAACTGCAGATTACGTGCATTTCTTATCTCGCATACTTGCGCTGTGTTTTTAACATCCTTTATTTCTGAACACTATTATTGTGCCTTTGGAAACGTAAGGGGCGCTGATACTCACCCAGGAAACCTGTGCTCGACGTTCCATCCTGCCCGCCCCGGTCCGACTCGGTAGTTAGTACCGTTGAGCGGAGGGCGGGGCAGGGAGAGCCAGGTGTTTCCGGCCACTGGAGCGGTTAGCACTCTAGCTGACACACAGACGGGCTATTTAGCCCTCTCGTCACTAGGAGCGCGCAGCGGTCGCGCGCGGGGCGTGCCTGATACAGCGCCTGAGACAAGCCAGAGAGAAGCCCGTCCGCGACTGGATGAGGCCAGGGGCCATGTTCCCTATATCTGCCCTCTCTGTTGACCAGGCTAATTCACGGGTAAAATACTCATCCCCTGATCTATTAAGATCATGGACGCCATCTCACCTGGCCTGTTTAGGAGGAGGAGGATTATCGCTAGAGGGTCCTTTCTCCTGTCGAACATGCCGATTTCAAGCCCAACTTGATAATCCGCCACTTAATCTGCTCGAAGGCCCTGTTCTAAAGGGAGCTCTACAAAGTTCTGTGATAAGCAGAAACCTTTTGTGTAACATTAGGTCCTTATCTAAGCATTATAGCGAAGTATGGGACCTAATTTCCTCTACGCAGCCTGAACTTTGTTATCTAACTGAAACATGGCTAAAACCTCATTCGGTCCTGGCAATCACCTTAGGGATCCCCGAGGGTTACAGAATAGCCAGGTTAGATCGCCCAACTAAAATTGGAGGAGGTATAGCGATTGTATATAAACACGACCTTTCGATCACCATTTTAGAAGAAAATAGTACTCCTAAATTAGAGATTTTGGTGTTTAAAGTTTGCATCTCAAATAAAATTAGCCACAAAGGGGCATTAGTTTATCGCCCTCCAGGACCTTATGCCAGTTTCAACATCGCATTGTTGGAGATTTTAGCTAGACACATTGATATTGAGAGTGAATTTATACTCGTAGGAGATTTTAACGTACACAGCGACTTGAAGGAATGTGGAGATGCACACTCTCTATTGACTGATCTCTCCATGTTTGGACTCACTCAAATGAATTCAGGTCCCACTCACCAGGCAGGACATACTTTGGACCTTATTTTTACAAATAAAGCTAACACCATGACATGTGTTCCTCCAAAACAAGTAAATTGGACAGACCACTTTGTTATGGAATTCCATATTTCCCATTCTGGCAAAGTTTCCGCTCAGGCGCAAGTCCTGCCGAGTAGACGCAGGCAATGGCATAAGGTCACCCCTGAAGTTTTTCAGGAACAGTTTGTTGAGCCCTCCATTAGTCCTTCCGAGGATGTGGATATGGTTTTAGCCAACTTGAACCAAGCTATGCTTAAAGCGGTCGACTATATTGCCCCTATGAAAACGTTTAAACCTCGCCAAGCTCGGAAACAGGAAGTATGGTTTTCGGAGCATTTAAGAATACTTAAACAAGCGGCCAGAAAGTTGGAGAAGCGGTGGAGAACGACCCACTGCGAAACAGATAAGACCCATTATTGGGCAGCTCTCACCATTTATCACAAAGAAATTCGATGTGCCCGAAAAACGCATATTGAATCTCTACTCTCAGCCGCAGGTAATGCCCCCAGAATTCTATTTCAAACCCTCCAATCATTTGTGAAACCAGCTGCCTGTGAAACTTCTGAAGTAGCGTCCCAACAATTGTGTAATGAAGTTGCCAACTTTTTCGCCAACAAGATAAATAGGATACACGATGACATTACCAGAGTAAATTTGTCCTCCACAGGAGTAATGGCTCCACTCCTGGATGAAGAAAAAAGACCAGGACAAGTGACTCTGGACATTTTCCCCCCTATCTCTCTGGTAGAGGTAGAATGCTATCTAGGTCAGATTAAGAGTGGTAGTCCTTTAGATATCATCCCGGCCAGGATTATGCCAGTAGTAGGGAACACTCTGAACCCACAGATTCAAAGCCTGGTGAATCTTTCATTAAAGGAAGGTCAGGTCCCTGGGGAATGGAAGAAAGCATTGATGAGGCCCATCAGGAAAAACTCTTCCACTCCCTGGACTGATATGTCTAACCGTAGGCCCATATCCCTACTGCCCTTCATGGGGAAACTTATAGAGAAACATGTTAACAAAAGTGTATCCAATTATATCGAACAGACTAATAGGCTAGATTGCTCTCAATTTGGCTTTAGACCAAAACATGGCACCGAGTCTGCCCTGTTGTCGGTGACTGATGACCTCCTTATGTACCAGGATAAAGGATACTCCGTTATCCTGGTACTATTAGATTTGTCTGCAGCGTTCGACACGATATCTCATAAAATCTTAATCGAACGCTTGACCACGATCGGCATTGAGAGCATAGCCTTAGCTTGGTTAAAAAGTTTTATATCTAACCGCTCCCAAGCTGTTAGCATGGGCCCTTTTCGGTCGGTTGAGACTAAGATCACTAAGGGGGTGCCACAGGGCTCGTGCTTGAGTCCTACTCTTTTTAATATCTATGTGGCACCCCTGGCCAGAATTCTGAGAGAATTTGGGTTCATCCCCGTCTCCTACGCAGATGATACCCAGCTCTTGTTTCCTTTTAAGAATCTCACCGACGAAGTGAGGACAGCTTTTTCCGAAGGCATGAAAGCTGTGGCTACATGGATGGCACGGAATTATCTCCAATGCAACGTAAATAAGACCGAAATCATGCTTTTTGGGGAGGCTAGAACCCTGTGGACACCAGACTGGTGGCCATACGAGCTTGGCCTAATGCCCGAGCCTAAACTGATTGTAAAAAACCTAGGGGTACGCCTTGATCGAGCACTCTCTTTTAAACAGCATGGAAACTGGGTGGTTGGCCAATGTTTCCATGTTATTGGACTTCTACGGAAAATGTTCCCAATATTACCGGATTCTACCAGGAAAACCTTGGTGCAGGCACTGATATTAGGCCGCCTTGATTATTGCAATGGACTGCTGTTGTCAGCTGAGGGTGTACTTGCAAAACTCCAGGTGGTACAAAATACTGCAGCGAGGCTAGTATTGAATGCCCCACCTTGAACCCCATCTAAACCCCTTTTAAACAAATTACATTTGCTTCCTGTCCGTAAAAGGTTCAATTTTAAGATATGTTGCTTGATCCATAAAAGTCTACGTGGATGTGGCCCTTCCTATTGGAACAATAAATTCATCCCATACAATCCTACCCGGGCCCTGAGGTCCAGCAGTCAACTTTTATTGAGAGTACCAACGGCAAAGAAGGTCAGACAAGGTGGAAATGCTTTGTCAGTTGTCGGACCCACCTGGTGGAATAGACTCCCTCTCGATCTCAGGCAATGTCCAGAACACTTAAAGTTTAGAAAACAAATTAAAACATTTTTATTCCAGACATAGTCTGTGCGCCCTCGGATGACCAATGAATCAAATACCAACCTGTTGCTATTGCCTCTTTCTGTTCTCTTTTTATTTCTGTGCGCAGAGATACTCTGTTAGAGTCGATTCTAGCGCGTTATAAATCCATAAATAAATTAATAAAATAAATTGCAGGCAGATAACCCTCAGCACACCATATCTCTCCTTTATCAACACACACACAATTCGCTGTCCCCCAGCCCAATACGCGCTAGGCAGGAATAGGATACTGATTTAAATATTGCTCTGACAGATGAGCAGTGGGAGCTTAGCTGTGCGCAAACAGAGGCAGTGACCAGCAACAGTAGGCTGCGCCTCATCCATTTCAAGTTCCTGCACCGCCTATACCATACCCCAGCCAGGCTTTATAGGTTCCGCCTTCGGGACAGTCATGCATGTACACGCTGTGGGCGGGAGGGAGCGGGGTTCTTCCACCTGGCGTGGGACTGCCCCCAGGTGATGGCCTACTGGACACAGACATTTCAGGGACTATCGACCATGCTAGGTATCCAGATAACAATGTGTCCGCTCATGGCCCTTCTGGGCTTGAACCAGAGAATCCAAACAGTACACAAGAAGTTCCTAGCAATGGGATTACTGTTGGCAATACGTCAGGTAGCGTGTAGATGGGGGAGAGGCCGTGCTCCTAAATTTAAGGAGTGGATTCACACCATGTCCACATGGCAGGATTACATGCACCAATACGCAGACATGCTTCCCATCAAATCACGCCCAAAAGACATTTGGGGCCCTCTCACCTCATATCTCCTTGCGCAGGAACCAGCTCGGGAGATGGAGGGAGATGCCCCCGGGACTGGAACCTGCCCCCAAACCTCACAGGAACATTCATATGAGACATGAACTAGCACGATGGGGCGCTGTGGCATTCTGACTGGGAACTGGAAACGACGAGTACCTAATTGCCGTTCTTAGCAGGGGTGGGAATGAGGGTGGCGGGATACTGTGTGATCTTCGCTCGTAATGTTTTGTTTCAAAATAATGTTGTGCAAACCATAACGTATCGCTACGCTTCCATTTACGCCTATGGACTGTAATGCCAAGGACTGGACAGTTTTGCATTTTAATTTGAACTGTTTTGCCGGCTGGTTGGGGTAGGGGCAAGTTTGGTTCGTATATATAGTTGCGTGAGACATTGTACTGCATATATAAATGACACTTGTACTTGGATTGTGGTCTCTTTTTTCTTTGCATTGTAACACTGTGCAAAAAGACAATAAAGGTTTTGAAACGTTAAAAAAAAGGTTGACTGGGACAGTCTCAATACAAAGCCAGCCTAAACCCAAGGATGAGAACTTTCATTTTAGCTTTTTTTTGTTAGTCCTCTACTAAAATGAAACTGAAGAATACATTCTCAGACACAATAACACTAATGAGAAGAAACAAGGCAGGGGTGCTGGCTTTCAATTTCTATTTTTGTGCTAAGTTTGGACGACTCCTACAAAAATGTATGTCTTGCATAAAAAAATAGGCAGGGACAGTTGCAGACGCTGCCCTCTGCTTTTTGACTGACCCACCCCCTTCCCTCATAGCATTGAAAGAAGATGTTAATAAATGTCAAACTGTATCGGGCTTTAAGATAAATTACTAAAGGCATGGGATATGGGTGTGTGGCTGCTAAAACTAGGACCATTGCGGTAAGGAACAGCTAGCTTTGACTGGGGCCTGGGCAAATTCTTCCTCCAGCTTTTCATACAACTTCTCTATGATCACAACATTCCACCCTTACTGGAAGTTCTTTATAAGGATTTACCCAGTTGGGGAAGGCTAGCGATATCGTGGATTGGGAGAATTAACTGGGTGAATGTGAATATCTTTCCCAAACTAGTTTATGTGGCTAGAGTGCTGCCTATCATGTATTGTGAAAAAATATTCAGAGAAGGCCTTGGTTCTTTGGAATAATAAAGCACTGCAAGAATGTCTACGGATCCTCTACAAATCTCCACACAAGAGTGGATTGGGGAACCAGAGGTTATATATATACTTCCAGCAGCTTAAATCATGCCTGTCCTCTCCTGTTTCTTCCCTTATCAGGGAGTTCATGAATGACATTGGAGCAAGACATATGTAAAATCCCATTAGCACCTCGTGTGGCTCCAACCAAAGACACATATAAAATTAGGTCCCCTCCTACATTCTGTGAAAACAACATTGTTCTATTTGAACAAGGCAGTTAGAGCAAAGTGTATGACAACTTATCCCTCACCCTTCACCACTATCATAGGAAACGCCGGTTTTGAGTCTGGCAAGACTGACATGGCTTTTAACTGTGGCATAAGGGACCACTCTTAGCACTTAGAGTCCACTGTGACGAAGATGCTGTCAAAAGTAGGGACCAAAGCGTCAATGACTTCCAGCTGAGAAGAATTAGCATTTTTAGAATAGCGCAGTTATTGCGATGGGCATAACAACCTTTAATTATCTACTATTTCAGGAGGAACTAGATACACAACAAAAATAGAAGACATATTTAGTGAAGGTGACATGACATGGGTTATTGTTTGAATATATAAAGATTTAGAAGGTGTCCTACCCCTGCATTTGTTGCATTACATAACCAAATGGGGAGCTAATTTGAATATGACATATTAGAAAGCCAATGGAGAACATTCTGGCCCAAAACAGCAAAGCTGTCCATCGGTATACGGTTTAACGAGAGCTCCTACAAAGTTATGTTACGATGGAATTTAATACTAACATGATTGAAATTAATGTATGAGGGGCCAGACAGTTGTTGGAGGTGTTTTGACATTCAGGGAACACACTTGCATATCTCGTGGGAATGTTGGAGTATGAGAGATTTTTTGGACAAAGTACTGTCTCCGATATAGTATATGTTGGACAGGGTGCTGTTTATGAGGAGGCATTGTATCCTCTTAATTCTTCTGCAGCTGGACTCATCTCACATTTGCTACTAGAAGCCAGATAAACGATTGCTCAGAAGTAAAAGGCGTCAGATTTAGCCACTATGATTATGTGGTGGACTAAGCTGTGGAATCTCTACACCGTGGAAGACTGGCAGCTACTGTATGCACTACTGTATGCAACAGATTGCTTTGGTTCGAAAGAACATTGTCACATACCGTCACACGCCTACATAACATGAATCGCCCCACCTCAAGGTCTGCGACACATAGGGCATCTAGCTTTATCTCCAGACTGAGGTCTGTTGCGTAATGTCTCAGTAGTGGACCTCCAGGCTATTGAAGTATATTGTACATTACAGATTTAAAAAAATGAAACTAGAGGATGGCACTGGAAGAATTAAAAGAGTGAGTACCATAATACTGGGAATTGAATATAGGTGGAAGGTTTATCAGAAGTTGTATATCATCCAAGAATAGAAGTTGTTACCTATCAAGAAAATGCATGCCTCTCATTGTTTTCCTGGGCGCTGTGACATCCTGTAATTCACTGGTCATAAAACTTTACATAAAGTTGTTTACAAATAGAGAAAGGGATGGTAATGTATTCCTGCTACCTTATAGTGAAGAAAAAGGACCAATGAAAGAATTCAGACCCATTCTAGATCTCAAGACAACAAACAGATGGATTTGCAAAGAAAAATTCAGGATGTTGCTACTACATCAGATTTACCCCCAACCCCATCAGCAGGATTGGATATGTCCCATAGTCTTCAAGGTGCTTGTTTTCATACATCAGTAGATTGAAAAACCATTGAGCATTGCTGTGAATTACAGTGGAACGTGAACATTATCAGTTCAAGATCCTTCCTTTTTAGGTCTCGACTAGACAGCGCATGTGCTGTGTCGAAGGGACGTGCTGTGTTCTACCTGTGGGTTTACAGGCCGCCCATCTCCTACCATTGGTAAGCTTCAGCCTCGCTCTCATTTTATTTTATGCCATTCGTCATGGCATCCGGCATCATGCCCTCTTCTTTTGTTTGGCCCTCCCATAGCGCATGTACCAAGTACATGTCTCCTTGCACTGCTCCCGGTTTGCAGAGCTATTTTTTTTCTTTGTTTTCAAGCACTCCATAG
This sequence comes from Lissotriton helveticus, assembly GCF_964261635.1. Taxonomy (NCBI): domain Eukaryota; kingdom Metazoa; phylum Chordata; class Amphibia; order Caudata; family Salamandridae; genus Lissotriton; species Lissotriton helveticus. The sequence continues at coordinate 1,172,443,367 of NC_136071.1, forward strand.
GAGTACTTGTGTTTTCAGGCCTTTTCCCTTGTACACATACACACATACCACTAAAATGCATGATCTGATGGTATTGGAGCTCTTGTTCCATCCTCCATCTTGCCATAGTGCTAACACCAGCTGATGGTTTGGAGCACTTTAAAGTGCTCACCAGTTACATTACACAAAGACACATTCATTGTCGTAGGCAGGGGAAGTGTAAGTGATCTGTGCAGTCACACATTTTTAGCTGACCCTGAGATACTAACGTGGTACCCCAGTTCACCTGATGGTTGCTCTGGCCGTTCCGCCACACTCTTTCGTCACTTCAAAGTTCAACTGTTTCTCACTACTACTTCCGCATTTGTTCAGCAAGACCCCATCAACACTGAACAAGCATTGGCAAAGCCACTAAATCTCTGCACTGCCCGAGCTACTGGCCTTGTCAATGTGAATGTCTTTTAGCCATGTTGTCTAGCAGCACAGGCAGGATCAGGGAAGTAACCTACCCACTTAATGCCCTCGAGCTCCTTCCCTTGCAAGACATGCAAACAGCTGCTTTGACGGGCTGAGCAGCCTAGTTCATCCTCGCAAGGCTGTCACTGGGCGCATTCAGAGAGATGCTTCTGCCTGCGGTAATGTGTACTTGGCCTGGCTGGGTGTGATGGCACAACTGACACGTGCAGTTCGATGGGCACTACACAGGTGTGAATCAGATGGAGTGTCGATTGTGTGACGTCACCGCTGAGTGTCACTCACTCTGTGCATAAAATGCCTTGCTACTGGATGGGGGTTCTGGCAGGCTTCAGTAGTATGAATCCTCCCTTTTTAGGTCGAGCTGGAGAAAGCAATGCAAAGCATTGCGTCCAGCGAAGTATCTAATGTTGTCCGCCTCCTGGGAATCTGAGACAGGGGTCGGGCACGCGCGGCGATTGGTGTCTGTGGACGCGCACGTCCAGGCCGGCTCCGTGCACATCTCCTGCCTCAGATTCCCTGAGGTGCGCAAACACACACATACACACATGCACACACACACACACACACACACACACACATACACACAGGCAGGCACACACAGACACACATGCAGGCACACACACACAGGCACACACACGCAGGCACACACTCCTCCCCCTTACCTCACCGGGCTCGCACCATCTGGAACATGCCGGGCTTCTCATGAGAGCCCCGCAGAGCACTCGAGCTCCTCTGCCAGGCCAGCACGAAGCGGGGCTCTCCCCTTAGGCAGGGGAGCCCCGCAGTGCTTTCCGCTGGTCTTTACCCGGGCCCCCTCCTGGGACCCGGGACTTCAGCTGCCCCTTCGCTTTCGCTCCGGGGCTCGCTACTAAAAACGAAACTTAGGAATGGTTCGCATGCGCAGGCAGACCCCGCCCTCCGGCATAGAGATGGCTCAAGGCGCCGAGTGTCATTCTCAGAAGCGTCTCGGGAGGTGCAGGCTTGAATCGGTGGAACGAACAAATAAAGTAGCCGCACTCCAAGAAATATAGTGTCATGTAAATAGTGCCGTTTCTCATATAATGTGCACTCCGGAGTATTTACGAAGTATTTTCATAGAAAAGAACATCGGGGCACAGGGAGATAATTATTTGCCCAGTTTAAGGAAAAGGCTCCGAAAAGGTTATTGTAGGTCACAGCACTCGCCCCCTGCGTTTTTCTGGTCTAAAGTCTGATAATCGTTTGCATCCCACACAGAATGGCACATCTATTTTGCTTCAGCTAAAGGCTATAGTATGCTGCATGCTAGAAGAGGTGCAAGAATTGACCCAATGATTGACCTTCCTTGACTAATGAGATTGCTGGCTGTCTGTAAGGGTTTTGTGGAGTACAGCTCCATTCATTCACCTGTAACAAAGCGATTTCACTTCACCTTTTGAGTATGTTGTAAAAGGCATGTAACTGTATGAATACAATCTCCTCTAGAGAGGTGCATGCTTACGGTTGTAACCACAGGAAGACTGGCTAGTCTTTTATGCCTGACCCTTTCCCCTTACCTACTGCCACAATACAAACATATACGTGTCTCATTACAATAACTGACGTTTTAAACAACCTGGGGGGTTTGACTGGAATACTCCAGCCTTCCTGCAAATTCGCCTCCGTCTAAATGTTCCCTCAGATGAAGCCTGCGTATGTACTGCTCATCTGATTGGCCAGAGGCCTCTAATTGCAACTGTGCTAGTCTAGGATTGGGTTGCCGTAGCCTCTCCACAGCTCACCCTACAGGTCCTTTGAAGCCACTAGTTTCAATCAGTTTGAAGTAGAATGGATTTGAAGAGAGCCTTCCAGAGTGCGTTCTCCGCATGCTGTTGAATCCATCTCGCTTGGGCTCAGCTACAAAGGAAGTGCTGTTTAGAACCTAACCTGGCTGGATACAAAGCCGGATGCAGTTTCTGTAAAAAGAGATGTCTGTCCCATGATACCCTTAGAGCGTCCCCATGGGGCACGGCTGCGTAAAAACACGCGCTTTTAAGCTACATTTGAGAATTACCAGCGACATTACTTCACTAGCAGAAAATATAGGTTGAAATATCCCCCTGCAGTCCCGTCTCTGGTTCCATCCTCACCCTCACACCTCTTCACCCTCACACACCCTCACACCCTCTCACCCTCACCCACCCTCACCCCCTCACCCCCCTCACCCTCTCACCCTCACACACCCCCTCACCCTCACACCCCCTCACCCCCACACACCCTCACACACCCTCAGCCTCACACACCCTCAGCCTCACACACCCTCACCCACCATCACCCTCACACCCCCTCACCCTCACACCCCCTCACCCTCACACCCCCTCACCCTCACACACCCTCACCCTCACACACCCTCACTCACCCTCACGCACCCTCACTCACCCTCAACCTCACTCACCCACTCACCCTCATTCACCCACTCACCCTCACACACCCTCACTCACCCTCACATACCCTCACCCTCATACACCCTCACTCTCACACACCCTCACTCCCCCACACACCCTCACTCACCCTCACCCTAACACACCCTCACACCCTCACACTCACACCCTCACACACACCCTCACACCCCCTCACTCACCCTCACAAACACTCATACACCCTCACCAGCATAGCATAACAAAACACAGCATAGCATAGCATAACAAAAAAACATAGGAAAGCAAAACATAGCATATCAAAACAAAGCATAGGATAGCAAAACAAAACCTAGCATAACAAAACATAGCATAGCAAAACACAACCAAGCATAGCATAGCATAACAAAACACAACAAAACATAGCATAACAAAACAAAGCTTAGCATAGCATATCAAAACATAGCATAGCATAACAAAACAAAGCATAGGATAGCAAAACAAAACATAGCATAACATAACAAAACTTAGCATAACATAACAAAACATAGCATAACAAAACACAACAACACATAGCACAACAAAACATAGCAAAACACAACAAAACATAGCATAGCTTAACAAAACACAACAAAACATAGTATAGCAAAACAAAACATAATAGCATAGCAAAACATAGCATACCAAACTCAACAAAACATAGCATAGCATAACAAAACAAAGCATAGGATAGCAAGCAAAACATAGCATAACATAACAAAACATAGCATAACATAAAACATAGCATAACAAAACATAGCAAAACACAACAAAACATAGCATAGCTTAACAAAACACAACAAAACATAGTATAGCAAAACAAAACATATAATAGCAGAGCAAAACATAGCATACCAAACACAACAAAACATAGCATAGCATAACAAAACATAGCATAGCATAGCAAAGCATAGCATAATAAAACACAAGAAAACATAGCATAGCATAACAAAACATAGCATAGCATAATATAGCATAGCATAATAAAGCATAGCATAGCAAAACATAGCATAGCATAATAAAACAGCATAGCAAAACATAGCATAGCATAACAAAACATAGCATAGCATAACAAAACACGTCATTGCATAGCATAACAAATGAAAGCATAGGATAGCAAAAATAAACATAGCATAGAATACAGCATCACTCCGCACCACAACGGCATCACTCAGGAGCACCACAACATCACTATGCGCTACCACTGCATCACTGAACGCCACAGCATCACTTGTTCGCCATCACAACATCACTCAGCGCCACCACAGCATCAATCTGTACAACCATTCAACAACACCTGGTTCAAATATATTCTCTCCATGTTTCAAGCTTTATTACAAACGTAACAAAAAGATGTTAATATTTCACTTCTGTTATTGGATTTTCGGCCCAATAAAATACACTGAACATAATCTTCACAAAAGTTATTTACAAAACTTTAAGCTATTGCCATTATAAATGACAATAATTTTTATTTAAGTATTAATTATTGAAAAATAAATAAAAGCCATTGTTATTTGTAATATCAATACATGTAAGTCACGTAAATACAACACATGTTGCAATACAAATGCTATATGTGTCACATTTGCGAAAGTTATAACTATTGGCATTGTAAATGACAAAGCTATTAATTTCGCTATTTTCAAAAACAAAACATAAATAAAAAATGTTTCATTTACAATACCAATAGCTCAAACTTTCCTAATGCGAGACCTATTGCATTGCAAATTCTTGTTTCTTGCATGATGGTGGGTGCTTACCCAGTGGGAGTGGTGCATCAGTGCCTGTTCCCAGAATTGAATAACTGCTCAATAAAAGGTAGAAGAAGCAAAACAAAAACACTCTAAAAATAAATCAGAACAGTACCCTTTCATGTGCGTAGATTAGAATTAACCATTTGATGTGCAACAAGGTGGGCAGGCATCGGCCTCTCTGGGACCTTAGGCCTTGCCTCCTGGTTGGTAGTGGGATGAGGAAGTGGTGACTTGGTGTAATAGTTGTGCAGCATAAATATTACCAGTCCTTTCATGTTTCCAAGGGAGATACGCTGAGACCCAACTGTAAATACCAATGCTTTTTTTTAGCTGAGCTATTGAATTCAATTGAGATTCATGCATAATAGGGTGGTTTTTTTTACTAAGTTCACCTGCAAAAAGTGACAAGGTGTTCATTAGTCTTTGTTGATACTAGAAACGGATACTTGGGTGTTCCATGGAATTTGCATTGTATGAATCTGTGTTTAGCAAGTCACCCTGCTTAAGAATAACTGCTTAATTGCTATTCTGCTTGTGTAATGTTTTGTGGTGTAATTTAAGATTAAACTTGGTATCTATATCATTATTTAGTAAAAGGTAAAAAGGTGCTATTACACTGTCATGACAACTATTCTTTTTGCTACCAGGCGATGTAGAAAAATGTCTGCTCTAAATTACTTGGCAGCAATCCAATCTGGTGGGTGGAGCCCAGAGGATCATCGCCCACCTAGGCATGTCATCTCAGTGTGCAGCAGTGGAGGACGGCTGCTTGTTTTAGGGAATGTCTGCTTTAATTGCACTATTTGGAGAAAACTGTTCAGCACTGTGTGCTTGTAACTGGCAGCGTGGCAGCCCAACAGGTTGTCCATTCTAAGCCATCACATTGATTTTTATGTTGGGTACTAGCCAAGACAGTTTGATTTGACAAAATTATTTAGCCAGCCCTCTTCATCGATTGGTCACTTATTCTATCATTCACATTCTTCCACCCACTACAGCATGGGGCACTTGGTAAGCCCACTTCAGTCATTTGCTGTTTTCACTGTTGTTACCTCACCTGTTGCTTCCAAAGACTGATGACTAACAGGGGTGATCATGTAGAAATCAGTTACTGATGTATGATTATGGGAAACGACTGGTTATTTGCCCGACTTTGTATACGTTTATTAGTGCAGTGTCCAGTTTACATATTCTGAAGCCACCTCTGGTTTGAAGCAAACTTTGCTGCAAGTAGCTATTGGCGAATGTAAAATAAAAAATAAAAATTAAATCTGTTAATGTTCTCTAGTTTTCTCAAGTTTCTACATTTTATTAATCCCAAATATATTTCTAATTCCACTCTATGAGGTATTCAAGAAGAACACTAGAGGCAAAAAGCACTGCATTGAGTGGTTTGTATATATAAAACGTGCAGAAGATAGCTGTCTGCAACAAATGTGGGAAATAAAGTTAGCACATCACTGGTAAATGACCCTACTAGTGAATACTTCACTTCCAGTACACATGTGAGCTTCTGGTCAAAAGCTTTCTGTGCTGTGTCAGTCAATTCCGCTTTTCATCTTTAGATGGACGAGCAAATGTGTTAGCTAGTAGTAAGGGCGCGGGACTCTGTTTATATTCCTATTCATTGACCTTCACTCATATTTGGGTAGCCGCAGGCAAATACGTTTTCATTTATGTATTGTAAGTTTTGTTACAAAGAAAACCTTTTGTTAGACCACCTTCACGAAAGCACTTCTTTCGTTAACAAAAGAAGAGACTTTTGTTTTACCCTCACGAATGGCGAGATTTTCAGGAACCTGTACTACTGTTCAATAAACAGCCTAATGTAAGCTGTGGTTGTTTTAACGCCATAGTTCACTCCCGAGCAGCCTTACCTCTTCAGATCTAATGTGTTCTCATTCTGCTGAACACCTGGGAAACGCAGATATAGGTTTGGACTCGATTGACTACTCATGATGCCTGAAGCGAGTGTGGAAAAGAAAGTTCCACATAATGTGGCACTCACATATGGCAGCTGGCTGAAGGCACAAAGCCCATTCATGTCTGTCCTGTTAATTTGACAACAAAACTCACATGGAGGAAACTTGTTTTGCCTGAGATCTTGCAGGGCCTCAGTCATGAACAATAGGGTGATAGCACCTCAGACCCTCACAGGTGATTTGCCGCGCTCTATATATGTTTGATTGATATGAGTCAGAATAGATGCTTGACTGTCTGAATCTTTGCTTACCGTCTGAGAAGCTGTCCATGGAAGATTATCATTTGCTAGTGTTAGTAATCTGCAGAGCACTTAAGCATGCATGGTGGTATTCTAAAAGCTCATGGGCAGTTCAGTTGACATGATCATGTTGCCGACGACTGCTAAAATGGTGAGATTTCACTGACACTTACGGTGTTCTATATAGCGACTCGTCTCATGTGTCGGGAAAGTTTCACCTACCACCCCTCTGTTACCACCAGCCCTAATTCCTACAAGCCATGAGACTGCATATAGATAGCATTCTACTAATGCACGTTGTAAAGTGGACGATTCATTTAAAGAAGGGGAAGGCAACATACTTACCGCATGTGAAAACAACAGCAATACAAATTAATGCACTGTTGTGGCTGGTATTTCAATTGCAGTCACTCATACTTTGTTAGTAGTTAAACATTTGATATTGTTCAGTATATTGCTGACACTAATCTTCCCATCAGCCATTTTATAGTTTGTTGTTGAGTGTGTAACTTACATGGATGTCAGGTTTGAATGACAGCGGCACATACATACAGTTTTATCATTTGCTTTCTTTGAGCTTTCTGCGTGCTGGTGCCTGCATTGTCTCTAGATATAGTGAATGCCGTCCCTGAAGTCAACTCTTAGCCCTGCATTTGCAGCATGACATGCTGACCGAGGGTAGAGCAGTTACCCGGATGAAACTTGCATGTGAAGAAACATTTCCACTTTTAGGAAGCATCAGAAGGTATGACGGGATCCAGGGTAACAGCCCATACTTGGAGGTAGACCTTTGGCCTCTAAGAAGATTGTCTGGCATCTTACAGGACCAAGTTTTGGTTTTCAAGCAGTGGGTGTGTAATTCACCTGCGCAGCTCAACTTCTCCAGACATGTTTGAACAAGCAGATTGCAAACTTTGTCATGTATAGTAGGAGCTCAGTTTTTAATCAATTCATTTTGAAGCAATGCTTGTCTGTTCAACTCGCGTTGCTGCGGGTGCCTGAAGACTTTAAGAAGATGTTGTTTGTGAATGCAGTTGCATGTCATAAGCAAACAGAACAGCAGGGATGATCAGTCCATCCACTGATGCTTACAGTGATTCCATGTACAAATTGAACAACTGTGATCCAGAGGGGACAGGTGCAGGATTGGACTTGCATTCCTCTGTCCTCATACTCTCAAAGAGGTTTGAATGAAAAGAGATGAAACAACTTATTGAGGGCCTGATTTAGATCTCGGCGGACTGGTTATTCCATCACAAAGGTGGAGGACATCCCGCCTGCCCAAATATAAACCCCATTGGATATAATGGGATTTATATTTCGGCGGACAGGATATCCAACACCGTTGTGACGGAGTAACCCACACGCCAAGATCTAAATCAGCCGCTAAAGAAGTTTATGAGGATCCCATAGTCAGTAGAATTGAAGCCATGGTGCAATCCAGGTGGACTGACAGGCAGGTCAATGTGTCATGAATATGCAGTAAGTGTATCATACACCACCTCGAGTATTGCAGTTTCTTGGCCACAGCTTGCATGGAAGCATGGCTAGGTGTGGCTAGGCAACTTGTTGTCTGTGACTAGCCTAGTATGTTGGGCCACCAAGAAAACCTTCATAATTCTACTCGGATGTGGCAGATGGTTAATGGGAAATTACCCAGCAACACTATGTCTAGTGTGGGCTATTTCAGAAAGGCAGCAGCATTCCCAAAGTTAGGACAGTCATGGAACACCGCTTGACTGAGAGAATGATCCTGAGCTATTTCTGGGGTAAGAACCTCGCCTGTAGTAGGGCTTTGTAGAAGACCGCTGCTATCTAGCCTTGCAGTCACCCCCCCCCCCCCTACGACCATCCCCTAGGGTATGATCTTGACATGTACAAAGGTGCAATATATTGTTTTATTTACATTTTTTATAGTGCAGACCATATTGGTAAGACATTAAAACTCTTTATATTTGATACAGAGTGTGAAAACCCTTGTGTCATCCATTATTTTCTTATAGACATTTATATTTACATAGATGAAACTGGAAGGCTTGCATGAATTGTAGACATATTCAAGAATTCAAAAGGATTATATAAGCGGGGAACTTTATGTAGATCAAAATTTGATTTTCTTGATCAGATAGCTGGAATCAATATCAGTTTGTCTTTTTTAGAGGCCCCCTGCCTAACTTTGTAGACACTGGGGTGGCATAGAAGGCATCTGGTGCATAGTCTTGTAGCACGTAAAGTGTAAACCTGTCTTGCACTGGGGTGGCATAGAAGGCAGCTGGTGCATAGTCTTGTAGCACGTAAAGAATAAACCTGGCTTGCACTGGGGTGGCATAGAAGGCAGCTAGTGCATAGTCGTGTAGCATGTAAAGAGTAAACCTGTCTACACTGGGGTGGCATAGAAGGCAGCTGGTGCATAGTCTTGTAGCACGTAAAGTGTAAACCTGTCTTGCACTGGGGTGGCATAGAAGGCAGCTGGTGCATAGTCTTGTAGCACGTAAAGTGTAAACCTGTCTTGCACTGGGGTGGCATAGAAGGCAGCTGGTGCATAGTCTTGTAGCACGTAAAGTGTAAACCTGTCTTGCACTGGGGTGGCATAGAAGGCAGCTAGTGCATAGTCTTGTAGCATGTAAAGAGTAAACCTGTCTACACTGGGGTGCCCTAGAAGGCAGCTTCTGCATAGTCTTGTAGCACGTAAAGAATAAACCTGGCTTGCACTGGGGTGGCATAGAAGGCAGCTAGTGCATAGTCGTGTAGCATGTAAAGAGTAAACCTGTCTACACTGGGGTGCCCTAGAAGGCAGCTTCTGCATAGTCTTGTAGCACGTAAAGAATAAACCTGGCTTGCACTGGGGTGGCATAGAAGGCAGCTGCTGCGTAGTCTTGAAGCACGTAAATATAATCTTGCACTGGGGTGGCATAGAAGGCAGCTGCTGCATAGTCTTGTAGCCCTGATGCGAAGGCACCCTACAAAGCATCTGATTTTGAGCCCTGTAGCCCCGGAGGTATCAATCAGGCTTGTGATGGCACCATATAAGACAGGTGTTCCAGAGCTATGCTACCCTAATCTGCCTTTATGGTGCAGAGGTATGGGAAAGTGCCCAGCATTAATGCACAATCATGAGCTTCGTCGTATGTCCCCATGATGACTTTTTTTTTGCGCGCGAACTTGATCCGAATTGGGTATCAGAGCGCTTTACATAGCACCAGTTGCGTTACATAAGGACACATTCATTTGTGTTAGGCACGGGGAGATTAAGTGATTTGACCAGCATCGCAGGATGTTCAGCGTCATTGACGAGACTCGAACCGGTTCCCCAGATTCGAGGTCGACCTCTCTAGCCGTTATTCCAACTCTTCTCCTAAATGACTTTCCAGATGTCCCGAGATGTGCACAGAAGGTAATGCAGGTGGAACAGACAAGCCTAACTGTGTTCTGTACGTAAACTCCTGTTTGCCTTTGTGTTGTTTACCGCGGGCAAGCGTGCTTTTGCATTTGAAAATGAACCGAGTTTATTACAAAAGCCCTGTGAGACATCAGGGAGACTGTGAGGGTGTGAGAGGTAGTGTTAGTGGAGGTTTCTAGAGACGGGATGAAAGCGTGGGGTTAGGTGAACACGCTGCCAGTAGTTGGTACAAAAGGGGGTGGTGGTGGTGGTGATGGACGGAGCATCTGAACCAAGTAAACACTCACAACAGTCAACAGATCTGGGTTTAATCCATCACTGTTCTTTAGCCCACTCTGCCACCCCAGTTCAGACATGGCCATATGCAAATCAGTCTGACCCTGTGCCTCATGAGAACAGTTCAGCCCGAACGGCCAAGCCATGTCTTCCCTGGACCGGACTCAAGCTTCCTAGGACCGGTTTCTGGCATTCCAGCCGTCTTCAGCCCGGCTTGCTTGAATCCAGTGGCAAAGTGAGCAAGGGACGTAGTTGATACCGAAATGGAGTCACGTTGAACGAAAGGAGAATGAAGGATCCAAATAACTGCACATCGAAGCAGGACAATTTACAGGAAATATTAGTTCTGCATCTGTCCAGAGTCTGACTGAGCGATTCGGGGAAAAATCCTCAAAAAGCAGAGGATTCTGATGTCTGTGCCCCGCACCGGCCTCGCTCCCAAGTGACGCAGCGAGAGGGACCCCGCGACCTCGAACCATCGCTCGAGCCTGAGAGCCTGGAGTGTGTCGCTGCCCTGGTCTCTCCTGACGTCATGAAGCCGGGCAGCTTCATAGGGGGCCCATCAGAGCCCCCAAGGCGAAGCAGTGGTTTCACATCTGGTATCTGAATCTGTCAGCCCGGCGAAGGGGCGCGATTTGGAAGTAACACAAACAGAATGTGTTTATTGCAGGCATTGGGACGACGAGAAACCTTAACAAAGTCTCTGAGAGCTGCTTCACAACTTTTATCTTTGCATTCACTTTTGGACGGTGGTATTCTAGCAATCAGCCTCCCGTGCACAGCTGCAGAACAAAGGTGCCGCCACCTCGCCGTGAGAGCAGGCTGTGCCAAGTGTCTGCTGCTGCTCGAGTGCAGAGCTGATTATTTCCGAGTGCCGCTGATATATTAGCATGTCTAAACCATGTTTTTCTTTTAATTCTATGTGTGTGAGAGAAAGAGGGGGCGGGGAGAGAGAAAGACTGGCTGTTTTCTGCTTTAAGGCGCTCGATGTTACATTCATCTTAACAACAGAACTCTTTGTTGTCTGTTGAGAGAGACAGTGGCCCTGAGCTCATTTCTTTTTAATATAAAAGAGTACTAAACAGATGCCCTTATAGTGAAGAGCATTCTGAGGCTTCTTTTAATACCTCGGTGTAAACAACAGATGCAAGGGAGGTTTCTTTGAACTGGTGGTGAAAGCCATACAATGAATGCACGTAGGAGCAAGTGTGCCTCCCTGAAACACTAATGTACTCCCTTCTAGATTGTAGAAAGCCCCATAAACCCTGTGCTTCTGAGGATTCCATACCACAAACAAGTGCTTGGGTCTGTGTCCGGGCGCTAATACAGCATAGGATGATATCCCTAACTCTATCCTACATGAAGCGAGATGTTTGAGGGGTTGCCTCACCCGCAACTGCTCGTCATAGGCGGCCCCCCACGCTGAAGTAAGCCAATGCCACTTCAGTGGACTCGAACAGAAATATGGAGTTCTTGGATATATTTTGAAACAGGACGAGACGGGTCCAGATAGCATTAAAAATACCTAAGGGGATACCCAAAAGTATCCTTTCATACGGGGTACCCTTGATACCATTAACATAAAACAGTTTTTTGTTTTTTTAATAATGGCGGTGCCTAGCTGTAATGGGTCAGACTACCATTCACTATTTCCCAGCTTGTTTCGACTAAAAGTGATGGCCAATCCTGCTCCGTGGTCTTCTTCGGGGCAATGGACTCCCTGCGTTAGTGGATCAATTTGTGCAATCAAGGGGGGTCTAAGGCTCTCCTACCTGAGGCAGGTGCAGTGTAAGCATCCCAGTTTTTGAGAAGCTCTTGGCATCATGGTCAAGGTGAAGGAGGGCTTCCCCTGGAGTCATTCATTCATCAAGAGTGAAGCTTAGCCAGAATACCTATGACGTCCCTCCACCGCCTATAGTGCATGCCGCTTCTGTGGACTTGCGACAAGAGTATCACATTTATGAAGCAACTAAATCGAGGATCGAGGTGGAATTACCTCAACCACCCAAAAGTATAGCGCAGACTGCAATAAGTCATCTCAAGGACTGGGTGACACCCTAGGACATTTGTATTCGCACTTGTTCCTCGGATGAAATTTCTGATGACTTAACGTGACTGACGTCTGAGAGGTAGCTGCCTCCCTTGACTAGATGATGAGGGGGATATGAGTGGCAGGACTCCGACCTGATCACACAGTGAATGTCAGGGGTATGTAGGCCTTAAGAAACAAGGGAGCCTCCCTTTCTTCTTATGACAATGAATGTGAACGTTGATATTGTGTCTTACCTTTTGTGATGGTGAGTGCCGAGGTGGACTGGCGCAGATCATGGAGGTGCCTAGAGAACGGGAGGGTCGAGGCAGCTCTCAGATGGTCTACAAGGAGCGGGGGATTCACTCGATTGTGTCATGAAAGAGATGGAGGCAGTTGGCGTGCTTCATTGGATGATGTTTGGGACGGAGGGGAGGCAGCTTTGTGAGTTCATCAGTTAATGTTTAGAAAGAATTAACCATTTAGAAGATGGTTTATTGGAAGTAATGAGAGAAATACCCCCTATTTTATCAGATCATGTTTTGGAAAGAATTAAAGACAGCTCTTCTACTTCAGACGATATTTAGGAAGAATAAAACATTTGCCCTATTTTATTCAGATGATTTCTCAGAAAGAATGAGGGATAGCGCGCCTACTTCATCAGGTAGTGTTTAGAAACAGCAAAACATCTCTCATATTGTAACAGTTGGTTTGGGGGAAGAATTTGAGAGATAAATAGCTCCTCCTTCATCAGACGAGGTATAGAAATAACAAAAACGATTATTTTTGTATCTGTTATTTAGGGGAAAGAATGAGAGACAGTCACCTACGTCATTAGATGATGTTTGGGAAGAACGAGAGACCTTGTTCGTCCTGAAATGTTGAGGGAAAAGAGAGACTTCACTCCTACTTCATCAGATGTTGTTTGAGAACAATGAGACCGCCCCTTTACATTATTAAAAATAAATGTGAAAGATAGGACAGATGTACATTTCCAGATTGTGTGCGGGAATGATTTGAGTGATGTATCGTCGCTGCATGAGCTAAAAGATGATTATTTATTGGGAGATTTGTCCCGAAAATATTGTATTATTAAAAATGTTCCCAGCGGCAAAGAGCCGCGTTGTGCTTCCAGTCCTTAAATCAGGGGGTCCCCCCATAACGGCTCAGCCCACAAGCAGTTCTGTGAGTTGGCGGGATATTTATGGAGTCGTTCTACAGTTAACAATGTGCACGTCGCAGCTGGTGGTCAATTATTCATCATAGAATTAAGGTAAAATACGGAGTTAGGTTACACGACAGTATTAATCACCTAATCTGTTTCCCGGGGGAGGGGGGGCGCATTTGTGAAGCGTTCATGGCGTACAATTTACTTAATGTGACTTGTTTTCTGTAATGAATTGAAGCTTTGTTCCTTTCGCTGCTGAGTCTCAATCACAACACAACAGACTAGTGCTGCTCAGGGAGGCTGTAGTAACACACACACTCACATATTTGTCAGCAGGGTAGACAGCTACAGGGAAAGAGCACACCCGGTCCGTGTAGTGTGAAAGCAGAGGGCTGCTCACGGCAAGAGTAGAGTTGGGTGCCTGGCCTCAGCGATCTGTCTCCACTTAGAGGTGTATTCCTGCGCAGAATTACTGTTCATGTTCTGAGGGTAGTTTAAGAGAGATAGTCAGCGATGGCTCTGCAGGGCGCATTTGACAAAGGTGGTCCAGCCCAACTCTTCTGTGGTCCCTTTCACACAGGGCTTGCTCTCGGAAATCCTCCGAAAGGAAGAGGACCCCAAGGTAGCGTCACAGTCCCTACTGGTGAACCTCCGGGCAATGCAGAATTTCTTGCAGCTGCCTGAAGCCAAGCGAGACAACATTTACCAGGATGAAAGGGAGCGGAGCCTGAACGCAGCGTCGGCCATGAGCCCAGCGCCTCTGATAAGCACACCGCCCAGCCGCCCTCCGCAGGTAAGGCAGCTTCATTGCTTTCACTGTCAGGGCTGCTTCTTTCACCCACTGCTCGCTCTCATGACTTACCAAAGATGGGAGTGCCCTCCAAACCAACGCCCACTCCACTCCCCTGCCAGTCCCCAGTACCTTAGCAGCATCCACTCTACCCACATGTCCCATATGATGGGAGGCTAATGGTAAAGGACCGTTACATACACCATTTCTCACTTTCCTTAGTAATTCAGCCTAAGTGTGGGTGTCCCTAAAAAGTTCCCAACTCATACTCAAGGGGTCAAGCGGTCAGGAAGTCCATCCATTTCCTAAGTGCTTAGACTTGGAATGTTAGAAAATCGGGTTCCAACGCCAGCCTCTCCCGCTGCATGCCATCCCATAATGCCTCTTCTCCCCCGTGCCCACATAATGTTGTTAATGTTTGACATTCATCAAACTCCTAGTTTGTTTTTTGAAAAATTCATAGCGCTATGCAAGCCTAACTAGTTTGAAAGGGGATTTCCAGAGGAGCGCACACTAAATCTGTAGATACATTCCACAATATACATTTGTTAAATGCATAAGTAAAAGGAATACAATTGTTACTAATTTTGTACTTTCTAAATTATTAAGCATTGGCGAACAAAATAGGTTTGATTCTCGTACTCCATCACTAACAAAAACAATACAAAACGTCTTCTGCTGCGTAAAACAAAAGCATTGGTTTCTGCATACAATGCATTAATGAGACAACAAATTAAATGTGTGATACCAAAGTGTACTTCTAGTTGTAAAATAGTCACTCATGCATTCTAACGAATGCAGAAGAATACACCCAACCAGCCAACAGAAAGATGACACTAAAATACACCCATGGGCTGCTGCATGATGTGCCTGACAGTCTGAAAAGCCAATAGCCGCAGGAGGCTGAACCCAAGCACCGCACACTATGTATAGGATACAGTATGTATGCCATGACAAGTGTAATGGGCATTTCACGTCAGCTCTAAAAAGGACCAAATTGAGTTTTTGACACATCAGCTTTAATAAGAATCGAATAGATTTTTCTCTTCTGTTTATATAGAAAATATGGGCTTATACAAGGGGGAAATGTGTTTGCTTTAAACCTTCTTTAATATGCAGTAGAAACCAAAGAAGTTCAATCAGTTCTCTTTGCCCCATGAAAAATGAAAATCCCAATAAAGTTTTCATGTACCAGAATTGTGATTTATGTCAGGAGCCAAGATGGTGGTGTAGAAGGCCACAGATCTCTTTTGTTCTGTGGCCCCAGGCATTATAATTTACCCACGTTGCTGGGGCCAGAAACCCAACCCTCTTGGATCGCAAATCGGGAAGTCACCTCATCCCCTCAGACTGTGAAGCAGGTGATAAGACTCCGTCCCTGTCCAGAATCAAGAAGGAGCGCTCCAAGACGGTTGATGGGACCTGAAGTAAAGAGTGGCAGCGGAGCCTACCGGGAGCAGCATAAACTGCAGGGGGTGGAAGAGAGTCGGCATAGCCCCTGTACCTCTCCGATGGGGAAATTAATTACAGTGCCGAAGGAGGACTGCTGGAACCCGCTGACCCTGAGATTGGTTCCCTGAGCCTAGGGCTTTAGACTGACCCAGCAACAGGAGGAGAACAACTCTTTGGGGCGACTCTGGGTGCTGGCCCAGCTTAAACTACAGAGACAGCGGGGGAGGAGAGATTCCCCTCCCCACCATGGATTCAACTAGGGACTGGAGGGGGATATCCATTACACTTGGGGGGAGAGTAAGAGATTGTGGGGGGGTGCCATTACTGCCCCAAATGAACAAAATAAGCAGAAACCTGTGGCACTCCTTTGCCTCCCTACCCATAGAACAAAGCAGTTTCAGAGCCTGGACAATAGGCGACCTCTGGCAGATGTGGAGCTATAATGATCCGGGAACCGTGGGTTTACCTCCTATCCTTCCTCCAAAAGTAACCTTAAGTGAATCCTAGTGATGGGTACTAGCAACCTACTCAAACTTCACCTACTCACCGACAGGGGACAATCTTCAGGGGAAGACTTTGAGTTCCCTACCCTTCCTAGAACACAGCTGTCTGAGTGGCCCCCTGGGCAGAGTATTTCCCATCCTGCTGAGGTGATCTGCACTGTGGGAGCCCTCTGCCAAAATAGCACTGATGACCTCGATCACTGGGAAGAAGGAGGATAGCCTCAAGGACATATGGACGAAGAACCCCCAGGCAGACGATGAGAGGATCTAGAAAGCCAAACAAGTTCCCTCCTGAACCAACATGAACAAAATGGAAGATACAGCACTGGAAGATGCACCTGTCACCCATCGGTACTTGGAGTCCTTGTTCACGGGCCTCAGAAAAGACTGGGTAGGCCTACGTGCAGACAGGATCAGAGAACTATCAGACCTAAAAAAAAATAACTCAATGAATTAGGGGAACATGTCTTCTTGCCAGAAGAGAACAAAGGTTGTGCAGGAAGGGGAGCATGAATACATCAAGCAGAAAATGCTATTACAGGGATAAACGGAGAGCTCCAGGGTCAACTAGAAGACTTTGAAAATAGGACCCGCCTTAACAACATTGGAATTTGTGGGTTGCCTTCATCCAGAATTGATGATTGCCAAGAAAATGTCATCCTCTCGCTGAGGCCCCCAAACATATCAAACTTGACAGAACACACCAGTTAGGCCCACCACAGAGCCGCAACAAGCCCCTACCTGTTCTCGTCACAAGAGTTTACTGCTATCTTGTAAAATAAAAAAATGTTTCTGTGGCACAGAGGAGAGGGGACCTCAATGTAGATGGCACCAAAATCGAAGTTTTTACGCGATTTGTCCAAAGTAACTTTAGAAGGGACTAGAATTTGAACCACTAACAGCCCACCTGTAGAAAGAAATAATCAAGTACCGCTTGAGGTATCTTTTCCACCTCATGTTTATGTGGAAGGCAAAATGAGATCAGTTTTCTCCTGGGCGGAAGCTAAGGAACTACTGTGACTGAACCATCGCACTAAAGAGTAGACACAACTGGAGAGATGCCTGATCAGCCCTACAAGCAATCATCCAAGAGAACACTGTAGTTGTGTTAGCTGAGACCCTCCCCAGAAGACACTGAGAAGAAAAGGAGAGACCTAATCAGGAGCCTTATATCAGCCAGCAAATGACCCACTGGGGTGGAGGACCCATCAGAATATGAGGGCACAGTTCCGAATTAGACCTAATTACTTCCTACTCAAGGGGGGAGACATCTGTGGATTGAGGGCTGCAGGAGGAGTGGTAAAAGGAGCAACAGAGCCTGGGAGAACTTCACTTCACCTTGGTATCCCAGCCGCAATGGGTGAAATAGTTCCACTGTTGGTTATATGTTTTTTTTTGCAGTTTTATATTGCACAAACTCGACTCAGAGGTATCGGAATGCTTTACATGAGCACCAGTTACATTATACAAGGGCCCATTCATTTTTTGGTAGGCACAGGGAGATTAAGTGATTTGCCCAGAATCACAGGATACCGATCCGATGCCGAGACTCGAACTTGTTTCCACGCTCCAAAGGTCGGCAGCTCTGGCTGTTAGGCCGCATGCTCTCCCTGTTTTTTTGTTTGGCACTTTTTAAGGTTTGATTGGGACTCCCAAGTTACACCTAAGGGTGGACGAAATATTCTGTTCTACCGGTGGAATTTTGGTGACTCTGCATTACTCTTGTAACACTTAATCCCAATCACCGCGTGGTATAATTTATTCTCGCAATTGGCTCCGGAATGGTACACTGGCGAGCAAGAGAGAGATTTGCCATATCCTAGTGTGATTTCGAATCGCTAGGACATCCCGCGCGATTTTTCTAGTACAGGCAGTTGCAAACATTTACAGCTAGAAGGCTGCTGCTCGAGTAAAAAATCTACTCAAGCGGTAGCAAAATCAGTTCCATTAGCTGCGCCCTGTGGTGCTGTTTGCACTTATCTTTCACCCCAGACAGGGTCCCGTCGCTAAATCACAGCACCAGCAGCGACGCAACTATTTCCGCTCATTGGGGGCATTGCGCAGAATCTCGTTGAGTTTATATGTAACTCTGCGGAATTCTACAGAGTTAAATTCCACGCAGTCGGTCCACCCCTAGTTATGTCTTCCAATTAGAGTGACACAGTCAAGTAATTCCACTTTAAGAGGCAGTACCTCGTAGTGACCAGTACTTTCAAGTTGCTTGCATTTATCATTCAGGGGGTTACACGCTCTCATCCCATAAAAAAAAAAAAAACATGTTCAGAAGCATGACTCTCACCTTATTTTCCTTCAGGAAACGCATTTGCTGCGCAGAGAACTTTTTTGAATGAGGAATTAGAAATATCTCATTAAATACTAGCTTCAGCACATGCTAAGATGACTGGGGTGGCAATCCTAGGAAAGAACAAAGTGTGAAGGGGTGGAAGGTCACATGCTTAGAAACCCGGGGGTGGATCCTGAATGCACAGATTTGGGGACACAGTTGATCTTCTACGTAACTAAACGTGTGCTCCAAATGCTGGACAGGACCAATATCTGAAGGCCGCTTTCGAAAAGCTAATGGAGGGTCTTGGGGAGGAGGCGATAGTGGGAAGGGAAAGAGGAGTGGACTCATTTGAACCCAGTTCGGTAACCTGACCTGGATAGCGGTATTTCTGGAGGACAAACAACAGGAATCTTCTAGGGTCTTGAGACGCCTCTTGGCCCAGTGGAGACTTGAGGATGTCTGGCTTAGTTTATACCCAGATACCAGAATGCCTTGTGCCTAGGTCCTAGTAGAGGATTCCTTATGTGTCTCATCCTCTAAAGCGTAGAACACTAGATGCAGCTATCTCAGACATGTCAATATTAGACTATACCCATGTCTAAGTTACCTGGAGCAAGGGACCTCTTGCGGCTCCTGGAACCCACTGATGAATCTCCCCAGGCATATTTAGGGACCAGGTGATAAAACAGGAACTGGCCTACTTGTTCGAAATTTTTTTTAAATAAAGGAGATGCCCCATTACCAACTAGATGGGACGACAGTAAGAGGGGAGTCAGCGACAATGATGCCAATTAAAACAGCGGAGGAAAAATTGATGGAAGACCAATTGATCTAAGATTTAGCTTTCCTAGGAAAACTTGATAAGAAAAACTCTTTCATTAAAAGCAAGAGGCAACTGGTAAAGCTGAGGGGACAATTGAATGTCTTACAGACAAATCGGGCCTATAGGTCGCTACTGAAGTTTGTTTCAGATCTTTTATGAAAAAAACAATAAGGTAGGGATTCTATTAGTGTGCCAACTCCATGTTCAGACTGCTAGAAGATTCACAATAAAGATAAAGAGGACAATTAGGACCTTTGTCACCCAAACTTGGAGAAGGCTGCAGAGATTAAAGATTACTTCCAGCATTGCAACATGGTGTTGCTACATGCCCTTTGGAGGGAGGAACTAGAGCAGCTTATTGATGTTTTACAAGTTAATAAGTCTTTGGGAGAGGTGTGTCTTATTAAATCATCAGAGCTAGGCAGCTTCACAGTACTATTTTACAACGCTAATATCTAGTATTTGGTAGAACCCTTAACTGCTCTGCACAATTACTTCTATGGTCATTGTGTAGCTACTCTGTCTGGCAGTGCACTGGCATTTCCCTGGTCCACAAAATAGGTAAGGACCCAGAAAACTGACTGACTCCAGACCAGCCATTGATTGATGCGAACCAATTAGGCCTTATGAAGGATATACAGTACATTGATAACGTCCGAAAAATTGCTCACTTGGTTGAAAATATTTTGGTAATTTTTCTCAACTTTGATGCAAAAAGACATTTGGTAGGCTTAGCTGGCTGTATCTAGAAGCCCTGCTGACCAAGTTGAATTCTGGTCCTAAATTAACAGGTTGGAGTTTAGGTAGTTAGCAGCATTTCCAAGCAAAGGCCACACTTAATGACATCCCCTCACATCCCTGTAATCTTGACAAGGACTTGAAACAGGGTTATCCCTGTCCCCTTTCATATTTGACTTAGGGCCTCCGCAAACACTCTGGGACGAAATGAGAAAGTCTGAGGCATTACATTTTTGGGACAGCAAAATAAGTTCTGCATGTTTGTGGATGATGTCCTGGTGAGACCTACAGACCCAGAGGTTTCACTTCCAGCTGTGGTGTCCATCTTGACTTTCTTTAAAGCAGTCTTGAGCTCTTAGGTTGACCAGAGCTAAGCAGAAATCTTGAAGTTGACATCGCAGGGTGATGGGTGGCCTCGACCTGGAAATGGGAGTGAGTGATTTTCGATGGGTGTCCAGCTTACTCAGTTACCTAGGCCTAAACATCACTAAGACGGTGGAGTCTTGGTATGGGGTTAACCAACCTCACCTGAAAGGGCAAATTATGTCTGACGTCCACAGAATGATCTCTAGGCACATATCTTGCATAGGTAGAATGAAAGTGCTCAAAATCAATATCCTCCCAAGTTTGCTATGTCTGTTCCAATCCCTCCTGGTCCATCTCCCCAAGTGAGACTTTAGTCTCTTCAGTGAGACTTAACTCGCTTCATATAATCAGGTAAGAGGACCAGAGTCAGCGAAAAATATCTACATTCTCCCCATAGAGCAGGCCTTCTTCCATGCCCACACCTTATTGGGAGAGGTGTGGCCAGAGTGGCTGACTCCGATGCACGGGGTTCATGGTTCAATCCCCGCAGCTCAGCATCATGTGACTCTGGGAAATAGTTTACTTAATCTCCCCGATGGCCCTCAGCCCCTTGAAACCTTTAAGGGAATAATATGTTCGTGCCTAACAAATAGGAATTATTATTATTCTAGGGTTGTCCATTTGAGAGTTATTCTTAAATGGCCTGAAGTGGAAGCTGAAAAGAAGTTGCTGTTTATGGATAGGGCCTTTGAAATCTTCCATGGCTGGAAAATCACCACAGACCCCACCAAGCATATCTATCCACGACCATCATAGCAGTACAGGAGGGTATGTGAAAGGGTCTTTAGTGATGCAAAAATAACTATGTTCCTTTCCCCGAATACACCAGTAATGCAAATCCAGATTTCATCCACGCTATGCAAGGGAATGGATACAAACTCTGAAAGAAGGGAGTGTGAAGAATACTTTCAGATATGTTCCAATGGCGGAGAGATCCTATTATTTGCCCAATGTAGGAAAGTCTACAGCATCCCTGAAAAGAGTAGGCTACAGTACTTCCAAATGCA
The DNA here is from genome assembly GCF_964261635.1 of Lissotriton helveticus. NCBI lineage: Eukaryota > Metazoa > Chordata > Amphibia > Caudata > Salamandridae > Lissotriton > Lissotriton helveticus. Next base: position 1,172,465,054 of record NC_136071.1, read on the forward strand.
TCCTTTGAACAAATAAATAAGTAGCCACTAGAGAGATTTGACTCCTGTGGAAAGATTTGTAAGAAATCAAATAGGCACCGGGGGAATGATTTTGGGACTATATAAAATACTGCAAAAAAAAAGACTTGTTAAAATGTCTAGAAATTCCAGGATTGATAGACCTGAGATCTAAAAAAAAATATTATCAGAGAGAACCGGAAGGGGCTGTGTACTACTATTTACAGGGCTTATAGAAGTCTCCCCATGAGCAGGCAAAATATAAGCTTCTTTATGAATGCTACTTAACCACTAAGCATGTGCACCAATTTTATCCTAATATCCTGGATGGTGCTGGTGATGCAGTCTAGAAAAGGGGACTTAAGTTGATATCTGGCAGAAGTGCTATGGAATAACACTCTCCTGGAAAATATTCGGAGCTATATTAAGGCAACTATGGGGAGGGATATGCCCACGCACTCCGGGGTGGTGGTTTGGGCTTCAAGGCGGATTGTTTAGAACTTGGTACATTTAGTGACCTAATGCTGCTGTGAAATTTATTGGGAGCTAGAACTCTAATACCTACCTATTGGAACTAGAAAGCAGCTCTCTGTTACGTCTGTGGAGACCTCCATACTCATAGGTGTACTTTTAAGGAGTAAATGTGGCACAATGGTTTGTGACTTTAAGCTCTTCAATCTGGAATGTAAGGAAAATAATTAGTCATCATATGGTCATGGCCTTACTAGGAACAGATTTCCCAGGTTCTGAGGGATACTGGGTCACCCCATTACTCTTTATGGTTACTAGGAACAGAAACCAGCCCTGGCAACCAGTTCGAATGGCCTTGGGGAGGGGTGAGGAGTGGGCGGTGCGTGTAGGAAGCACCACTCCCGCTTTTGGTACAGGGGGCTGATATTGCAGCACTGCAACAAAACCGAGCCCCTGTAACAAAACCGCCTCTCCCCCCCGCTGCCCCCCCCCTGGGTCCAAAAACGGCCACCACCCTTCTAGTCCACAGGATAAACACCCTGTACCCATGACTTCCAGTCTGGCCGTGCACATTGTCCCTGCTGATACAGTTCTACGCAAGACTGGATCTCCGACATTTTGCACTTGCTCCATCTAAGCTCAGGGCTTTGCAATTTGTCATTTAATATGAGGATACGTATACCACAGTTGACCCAATATGTATACTCTTTGGGAAGTGAGGTGTTGGAAAAGAGCTACTAAGGAGCAGACTACATATATAAGTCTGTGTGTGTGTGTATATATATTTAGTTTTAGCAGGGGATTCAGGTTCATGCCTTGGCGTCGTCTCAACATCCTGTGATTATGGGAAAATCACTTAATCTCCCCATGCCCATTGACAGTGCCTGGATACCCTCTCAGGTAATAAGCTGTGCTATATAAATCTACTAATTTGTGTTATTCATCCACTCAGAGACATGAGTTTATTGCGTACATCACCGTAATGCACTTGCTTCAGCCACACATTTTGTGCTTGCTGCTAAGAATTGCTTTAAATTCTATGGATGAACTAAGACAAGTTATACATGAACAGAGAGGGAACATACTCTACTAATAGGCTGCCCTGGCATTAATGGAAGTACAATAACTTTGAAGATCTTTCAGAGATGGGAAAAGAGATAAGGGCCTATTTGCAAAGCGTTATGCTCATAGAGTTATGGTGATGGAATAACCATAAGGTGTCTAGATGGAGGTTCTTGGAGATAGAGCAGTAGTACAGCCTTATCTAAATATAATTTCTAGGGTCCCAAGATCTTTGTTGGTCCTAAGAGGAGATAATGTGAGAATCATGTGTGAACATGTTGTAGTGATGGAATGTCATGTGTCCCAGTTAGGCCTGGAGGGAAACCCTGTCATTTTACACAGGAAACATCCTTTACGACGAAACTTTTACAATGCGGTACCATTACCATGCAGGTTTTACAATGCAAGTCGTTACAACGACTTGCGCTGGGAGGCGCTCTAGGATAGGGAATAGTTTAATTTACTATCCAACACCTTCCCTACTATCCACGGGGACTGGAGTTGGAATAGTAAATTAAACTATTCCACTATCCAGCGCCCCCCAACGCAAGTCGTTGTAACGGCTTTTGTTGTAAAATCTGCGTAGTAACGGTACGCGTTGTAAAAGCACGCGTTGTACCGTCATACATCCATTTTACACATACATGGTTCTTTCCTAAAGTTGCCTTCTCTTTTACATGATGAATTCTGACACACATATGCATCAGTGACAGTCTAGATTAGTTTCTTGGAAACTATACTTGCTTCCAGAATCAACTTCGCAAAAACACTATCATGCTACCTTGACACCATGATCAAGGTTTATACATACGTTGTTCAAACGTGCTTGTTGTTTTCGTACATGTGGTGAGATAGCTATCCATAACACTCAAACAGTGGCAGCCTGATTAAGATCTCGGCCCAAGGCAAGGATGCCTATTGTTGTAAACAAACATCCGTTTCCAGGTGTTGGAGCGCTTTGCTGTCATTTGCGAGGTCTCTACATGCTGATGCTTTGGCCCAAAAGCCTCCTGATATCTGTACATGGGTTGTCCAGCTCATGACCACGACAAAGTCCTACATTCTTTCCCTTCAGGTAACAGGGCTGGATCTTCCAGTACGAGGATTCTTGGCAGAACACACACCCTAGACACTTAGGTTAGGGGACACATAGTAGGAGTACGAAATATTTCTATATTGTTTTATATACTTGCATATATACATTGTTTCAACATGATGGCGGAACTTTGATTCTGGTCACTGTCCTAATACTTTTAATAACCTTCATTTGCTTCTGTCTATTGATCATCGCAGCACATATATTTTATACAAGAATCACGTTCAATAAATATTGGCAAAGTCCCACTGTTTATTCCTTGTACATTTCTCTGAGAGAAAGAGAGCACGAGTGACATAGCAAAATGGTTCTAGATCTGTTGCCACTATTCCTGGCGGACCAGGGTTGTCATGTTGAACCTTTTTCTACCCACCTAGGGTTAGGGGAGCTTATGGTGGCACTGTGAGCTAGCTGGCCTATAGGACTACATATCCCAAGGGGGTGCACGGAATCAGTCTGGCACCATCCTAAAGGTTTTGCTGTCCACAAATGTGCAGTTACTCCAGTATTGGAACTTTCATAGATTCCCATTGCTTGTATCATTCCCCGTCGTCGGACTGGGAGCCTCGGTAATAATAAATATATATATATATAAATATATACTTAGGTAAATACACCCTAATAGGTGTAAAAAGTAAAAAATTAGGCCTAGGCCTCATTATATTTTGTAGCCTATAGGTGTCCTTATGTAAAAGGACCCAAACTCACATTAGCACCCAATCAGATTAGCCTCACCCTGTGGAACCTTCCTGAGAAAGCTCAGAGCCTCAGATTTTCTACCGCATCGTTGATGACAGGGAGTCTCTTTAGAGCTCTGCTCTAACTTCTACGTTGAGGTACTATTTAAGCTGTTTTTTGACAGGATTCCTTTAAATTCTTACTATGGCTGATAAGGAAAAGAAGAGCCTTTTCAGGCCTTGTGCCACTTGTGGCAAAAAACGACTTTATACTGAGGATAAACATAAGGATTGTATATACTGTTTATACCCTGACCACAAGCCAGAGGGTTGTAAGATATGCAGGATGATGTCTGTTAAGACTCTTCGAGATCGTGAAGGTCGGTTACTTCTTTGGCTGAGAAAGTTGGAAAAGAAGGAAGAAGTGGTTTCTAGTGATGATGAAGATGCCAGATCATCATCTTCCAAGACATCTTTGAAGAGGGGTGTACCATCTGAGGAAGTTTCATCTGAACCCCCCTCAAAGGCTTTGCGTGGGACCTCTGATAGGTCTGGCAAGCCCGGGCCTAGCGAATCTCCTCACGTGAGTGTAAAGGAGAGGGAAAGGCTAGCACCTCAGGTGCTGAAGGCAAAACTGGATGAGGGCTCGGCTGGGCCTTCACATCAGGAGAAAGTTTCTAAGTCCTTCAAGAAACCAACTGTAGAGGCTTCAACAGTGGTCAAAAAAGGCGCCAAAGCCTCTGTGGTGACTTTGTCTCCTCATACATCGACGAGCCATCCATCGACGACGAGGATGACGACGACGACAGCGTCGACGAGGACTTCGACGACGATGCCGTCGACGAAGACTGGGTCGACTACAGCGTCGACGACGATGACTACGTCGACGGTTACCACCTCGTCGACGAAGACAATTCCGTCGACGATGACTATCCCGTCGACGGTGGCAATCTCGTCGACGACGACGATCTCGTCGACGAGGGTGAGCCCGTCGACGATGGCAGTTCCGTCGACGATGACGAACCCGTCGACGATGACGAGCCCGTCGACGATGGCGATCCCGTCGACGGTGAAGTTTGTCTCGTCGACGGTCCCGTCGACGACGGTTCAGACTATGGAGATGCCGTCGACGGCAGGTGATAGAGGCACCAGGAAGAGGAGAATAACGCCGGATATGACTTCACCTAGAAAGGTGTCATCATTACCCCCAGCCCTGTTGTTGGATGAGGATGAGTACTCGGAGAATGAGATGTATGGGGATGCATATAGCCCATCTCAGTTGCATCTGAAATACCACGATTCTGACCAGGATGATGAGTACTATTATGGGCAGGAGCAGCGACATCAACAACAGGTCGCATACCAGGAAACTCAGGCACAACAGGGCACGGTTACAATGCCTATGAGTCTTTTGACGGACTTGAGAGCAATGCTGGAGGAGTATAGAAGCAGGCAAGGGTCGCGACCAGTGGAAGGTCAGGCGCATGTTCAGCCTCAGGTGATGGCAGTTCAGTCTGTGGCCCCTTCACAGGGGGAAGAGGAGAGGGAATATCCTCGGCAGACACAGGTCCAGGATGATACCTCGGATGAGGATGAACAGAACCAGGATCAGAATCCTGATAACGAATGGAACCAGTATATAGCACAGGATCCGGCTTCTCCGGTGCCGGACCCGGTAGATTCACCTCCGGCGGATGTGGGAGGTTTCTTCAGCTTGATGGAAAGAGCCACGGCACGCTTTAAGCTAGCCATGCCGGCAACATCTACGGATTGTTTTTTGTATGATTTTAAAGAGGCATACCGTAAGACAGTGCGTTCGATTCCCATTGTAGAGCACATTTGGGATGAAGGAAAGAAGGTGATGCAGTCTCCAGCGACAGTCATTCCAACACTTCCACGCTTGGAGAAAAAGTATAAAGCTCCGGATGACAGTCCCGCCTGCTTGATTGGACAACCTAGACCAGACTCAGTCATATCGCAGGCGGCGCAGAAGAAATCACGGAATCCTTCGGCCACCCTCACAACTCCACCGGACAAGGAGGGTAGAAGGTTAGACAACGCTGGAAAGCGATTTTCTTCTATGGCTAGTTTGTTGGTCAGGGCGGCCAATGCCTTGGCGATTCTAGCAAGATATGACCGCCAGATGTGGAGTGATGTTGCGCACTATGTGGAATTACTGGCGGATGACCCTAGAGCTGAAGCTCGGAAACTTCTGGAAGAAGGACAACGGTCTTCTTCTGAGATGATTGATTGTGCGATGGACATCGCCACCGTTTCTTTCCGTGCTCTGGGCAGCGCGGCTGTTCTTCGACGGCAGGGGTGGCTACGAGCGACCTATTTTCGACCAGAGGTCCAAAATAAGATTCTGGACTTGCCCTTTGATGGGGACATGTTATTTGGGAAACATGTCGATGACACCCTACAGGGAATAAAGAAGGACACAGAGACAGCAAGGGCTCTGGGGAACCTACAATATAGAAAGACACCATTCCGTGGAGCGAGAGGAAGAGGCTTCACTTCTCCAAGAGGTGGTTATCAACAACAGCGATACTCGCAGCAGTCGCAGTCGTACAGACCACAGTACGGCAATCAATATTATCAGAGACAGTCACAGTCTCAATCGTTCTCTCGTCAGAACGCTCGTGGACGTCAGGGGCGTCAGGGCAAAGACGCTGGCAAGCGTCAATAGCGGCCTCCTGACTCTGCCAACTGTTCCTCCGCCTCTGGTATCTCCAGTGGGCGGCAGGATATCTCAACATCTGAGCAGCTGGGAAGAAATAACATCGGATCAGTGGGTATTGAACATCATCCGACATGGGCATACTCTAGAATTCCAGGAGTTTCCACCTACAAGAGCTCCCCACGCCACTACTTCAAAACATCTAAACCTTCTGCAATTGGAAGTTCAACAAATGCTTCGGAAGGGGGCGATCCAACGTGTTCCCCTATCACAAAGAGGAGAAGGTTTCTATTCAAGATTTTTTCTGATCCGAAAAACGAAACTAAAGTGGCGTCCGATCCTGGACTTAAGGGAGCTCAATACCTATCTCGTGAAGCTGTCGTTTCGGATGATTTCACTCCAGGACATATTGCGCCTCTTGAATCCAGGCGATTTCATGGCTACACTAGACCTGGAAGATGCCTATTTTCATATCCCGATCCATCCGGCTCACAGACGTTATCTTCGCTTCACAGTGGGCAAGAGTCACTTCCAGTTCATGGTGCTCCCATTTGGATTAAAATCCGCTCCTCGGATATTCACAAAGGTGCTGGCCCCGGTAGCAGCTTTTCTGAGAAGACAGTCGCTGGAAGTATTCCCGTACTTAGACGACTGGCTGCTGAAGGCACCAAGCTTCCAAGAGGCAACAGAAGCAGTGGACACATGCTTGAGCCTCTTCATTCATCTGGGTTTGCAACTCAACAGAGAGAAATCGGTTCTTCAACCGTCAGGTATGGTGAAGTTCTTGGGAGCGATCCTCGATACTCAGTTGTGCAAAGCCTTCCCATCGGAAGAGAGACAGTTGAAACTCATGTCTTCAGCCGCTCGGCTGCAGAGGAAAACTTGGATGACAGTCAGGATGTACAAATCTCTTCTAGGGTCGATTTCATCCTGTATTCAATTGATTCCGCACTGCAGGCTGCGAATGCGCCCCTTGCAGGAGGAACTGGACCTTCAGTGGAGACAAGTGGAAGGGTCGTTCGACGACAAGGTAACGGTCACCCAGCAGATGAAACGGACGGTTTCATGGTGGATGAAGAAATCTCACCTCGCAGTGGGTCTCAGTTTCAGAGCGGCACCGGCTCCTCGCGTCATTACCACAGACGCCTCCCTTCAGGGTTGGGGAGCGGTCATGCAAGATCTCCAGGTCAGTGGCCATTGGACACCATTAGAACGTCGCTTGCATATCAACGTTCTGGAGCTAAGGGCTATTCGATTGGCAATGTTGGCGTTCCTTCCAAGGATTTCAAATTCGGCCATCCTGGTGCGTACGGACAACACCACCGCAATGCATTACGTCAACAAGCAGGGCGGCACAAGATCACAACTGCTTTCTCAGGAAGCCCAGTTGCTGTGGGAGTGGGTGATCTCACAGAACATCACGCTCGTGGTGGAACACCTTCCAGGAGTATGCAACACGAAGGCAGATACGCTAAGCCGCTTGAGGGCAGTCTCACACGAGTGGGAACTGGACAACACAGTGGTCAAGGACATCTTCTCCCGTTGGGGAACCCCAGCGATCGACCTGTTTGCAACACCGAGGAACAAGAAATGCCGGTGTTATGCGAGCAGGGAACACCATCGAGGGTCACTGGGGAATGCCCTTTTGATGTCTTGGTCCGGCGCATTTGTTTACGCCTTTCCGCCATTTCCCCTGATTCCTCGTGTCCTCAAGAAGCTCAAGCTGGACAAGTGCAGGATGATACTAATAGCGCCTGCCTGGGCTCGCCAGTTCTGGTTCACGGAGTTGCTTCTTCTATCGGAAAAGCGGCCCATTCATCTGCACCCCAACCAGACCCTTCTATCAATGTACAACGGCCAGGTTCTCCACCCGAACCCGAGCTCGCTTCAGTTGACAGCTTGGCTCCTGAACACAGAGAGTTTAAGGATTTAGACATTTCAGAAGAATGCAGGAACATTTTGTCACAGGCACGAGCTCCTAGCACTAATAAGACATATAGAGCGAAATGGAAAAGGTTCTATTTATGGTGCCAGAGGGATGGAGTGCATCCATTCTCATCAGCTCCGCATCAGCTCTTGCCATACATTCTATCTTTGGCACGGGCAGGTCTGGCTCATGCTTCCATCAAGGTCCACTTGGCAGCTATTTCCAGGTACAGAAGGACAAGATCGGGCCCTTCTTTACTATCAGCAAGGGTAATTAAGCAATTCCTGAAAGGGCTGTTTAGAGTTTTTCCGCCAGTCAGGCCCCCACCTCCGGTTTGGCACTTGAATGTGGTCCTGGCTCAACTGATGAGATCGCCATTTGAGCCTATTCATAGGGTTGAACTGAAGTTCCTATCATGGAAAGTGGCGCTTCTTCTGGCACTCACATCTGCAAGGAGAGTAGGGGAACTACAGGCTTTAACTATCAAAGAACCTTTCTTGCAGTTCAAGAATGATACATTGATCCTACGAATGAACCCCAAATTCATTCCGAAGGTACCGACAGACTTTCATCTGAATGAACCGGTGGTTCTGAATTCTTTTTTTCCTCGGCCTTCCACTCAGGCTGAGAGGACACTTCATTCTCTGGACGTTCAGAGATGTCTGAAATTTTATCTGCAACGCACAGCTGGATTTCGGAAGACGCCCCAGCTGTTTGTGGCCTTCGGGGCCCCAAGAAAAGGATTTCCTTTGTCAAAGCAGGGAATTTCCAGATGGATATCAAGTGCGATCCGTTTCTGCCACCAGGCGGCAGGCAAACCGTTGGAAGGACAGGTGAAGGCGCACTCCACAAGATCGATCTCATCGTCAACAGCGCTGTTTGCTGGAGTATCGATAAAGGATATTTGCAGAGCGGCCACCTGGAGCAGTACTCACTCATTCACGAGGCACTACTGCCTGGAGGCGGCTGCAAAGGGGGATTCGGCTGTTGGACAAGCAGTCCTGAGAAATCTCTTCCAGTAAGAGGTGAGCTTTCCTCTCTTCCCTCCTCCTGTTTTTTCAAACATTTCGTTTATTATGATATGGTTACTGATTTATATGTTGTTATGATGTATAATATCATTGGTTTATAATGGTTCTATAACTATGCACGAAATGTTTCAGGTATGCTAACTGCTATCTACTCTGATACAAGCAATGGGAATCTATGAAAGTTCCAATACTGGAGTAAGAAACAAGTTACTTACCTGTAACTTTAGTTCTCCAGTATTGGTAACTTTCATAGATTCCCATGCGCCCACCCGCCTCCCCTGGGAAAGCTCACTTCTGGGCTAGGTGTTTATGTGGCAAAGCAACGGCTACGAAAATCTGAGGCTCTGAGCTTTCTCAGGAAGGTTCCACAGGGTGAGGCTAATCTGATTGGGTGCTAATGTGAGTTTGGGTCCTTTTACATAAGGACACCTATAGGCTACAAAATATAATGAGGCCTAGGCCTAATTTTTTACTTTTTACACCTATTAGGGTGTATTTACCTAAGTATATATTTATATATATATATATTTATTATTACCGAGGCTCCCAGTCCGACGACGGGGAATGATACAAGCAATGGGAATCTATGAAAGTTACCAATACTGGAGAACTAAAGTTACAGGTAAGTAACTTGTTTCTTCCTACCGTAGGATGGAAACCACACAACAGGAAGATATGTCTGACGGCTTTTAACTTATAAGTCTAATGAAAATTAAGAGTACTTTATCCAGGCTTTTTGTTTTTCTCTTTTGTTTTTAGAACAAGAGACAGGATTCCTGTTGCAGAGAAGCCTTGTTTAGTATGTTCTGTCATGAAGAAATCATGCAATATTTTGTTGTAGCTGTTATGTGTGCATTATCATTACTTTGAAACGACAGACTCTACTTTCAGTACCTAAATATGGGAAATGTTTGTGTTCCAAAAAAAACAGACGTAATTTATAAAACTTGCATCTATTGTGTTAGGATCACACTAGCTGGAAACATGACCGTACATCTTTTCGTCTCTTTTCCTTCAGTAATTTATTGAGTTTCGCTTCTTGTCGCAAATGTAGTCTTCTTGTGCTGTTCCTGGTAAACAGAAATCCTCAATTTGTCTACAAAGCTGCCCAACAGAGTCAGTAACAGGTCTTGACAGTGCCCACCGCCTCTGTCGTGGAAGGACTGTTTCAGACCGGTGTGAGGAGACCACAGGGCACATTAAAAACACTGCCCTTTGTCCACATGGAGACACCAACTGATGGCCGAGAAGCGTGCCCCCCTCTCGTATATACTTCTATGTTCTCCCAGACCTTTCTCTCACCCTTCTCCACATGAGTGAGTCCAGCAAACCCTGGGAAGTTAAGGTGGTCCTCGTAGACATGTCTGTTTTTTTATTTCTCTTAATACCAAGCGTCTTTCAAGGAGAAGTCACCCGACTTTTGATAAGTCTTCCTTTGTCTTCGGCTTACGTTTGCATTGTGTGTTTTAATGTCAGTTTGAGGCAGGGCCGGCGCTAGGTATGAGATTGTATTGGTCACCTGGTGTAACCGCACCATGATATGTTCCACCGGGACATCTATGTGTGAGCAGATGCCCAGGCCTCGCACCAGTACGCCACATCCAGGCCATGGCCCACCAGCCCTCTTCTGCCCCAGCTCATCTAATTTAGAGCATGGTGTCTCGTTGCAGTTGTGCATCGGGAGGGGTCGCCCTCCCCTGGGCCACGCTGCTGCGACGTAGTCGCAAGGAGGCATGTTCTTCAGGTTTATCCTGCAGGCAGGGCTCCTGCCATGCTGCCTGTACAGAGCCACAGGGGACACTCATCGCCCCGCACTTTGAACACTTTCTGGTGCTCAGCAGCTCTCGCACCTGCAGCCCTTCATGGGCTGTAACAGAGGTGATTGTAGTGGCTGTAGCAGCTCCCAAACAGGGCCAGCTCTCTGGCGGTGCGATCGGTGCCACCGCACCGGGCCTGACTTGGGGTGGGGGCGCCATGTCAATTGTTTTAAAAGCAGCAGATGCCACTTTGCTGTAACACGTTCCTTGTCCCAGCAATTTTCAAGCATCATTAAAAATGTCCCGATAACTCTGGTGATTAATCTTCTTCCTGGAGAGAGGCCAGAGCTTTGTCTGGTAGAGGAAGTTTGGACTCCTCATAGTGCAGAGGGTTAATATGCCTGCTGCAAATAACGTGTCCCATTTAGTTCACAGAGTGCCTACACTATAAATCGGTCAATGGGTTATCGCTTTTGTCAGAGATCTCATTTTGTTACTTGCAGTTTAAAAGTTAAAATCCTAATATAGAGTAGTGAGTGATTAACTGTCGTCAAAGAGCTGCATGCAAACTGCAAGGAATATATTACAGCTACGTGTTTTTTAGCCCAGTCTTTCCTTATCCTAATATGACATAAAGGGTTCATTGAGTACAAATCAATTCTTATTATTTAAAGAATACCCCTAACAACGGTGTTACATTTTACATTCTGAATTTTTGCTTTTTCAGACCAAGGGCTCTTAAACGTTACTCAAAGCCAATTTGGATGACATATGACTCCTACACCTTGTAGGCCTCTGCCTTATATGACATTTCCTATACACTGATTTACACGTGTATGATTGTCTGTGCAATGTGTCTAATGTAAACTGGTATAAAAGAATATAAGATACAGGGGTTATGGAGGCTTGGGGGGCATTGTCAACGCGAGGTAGTGAGCTAATCCGTAGCAAGGTGGTCATTGGAGGGGGGTGCCAACAAACATTGTCACACAGGGCGCCACCAGTTCTAAAGCCGGCCCTGATCGGCGACTCTTATTACGGGTAACTGTGCATGGCCAATGAGCCCTAAATCAGCAGCCCTTTTCAGTTCTTCAGAAGATGACCTACATGCACCCGAGACCCGTTTTTCTATCTACATTAGTCAGATAGGAAGTTGCCAGAATGTTAACTACTCTTGATCCTCGGCCTGCTGCTTTCCAAGTCCCACAAGACAATACCTGTCCAGTGTCAATGCCGGGCTGCAGGGCCCTGTCTCATCCTGTCTGTGACTCAGCTGCAGTGTACACGAGGCTCTTAACTGTTCTCTCATTGTGTGTGAACGGCTACAATACCAGATTACAAAGAATTATTTGAATAGTTATTTGGAAAAATGTGAAAGGTTTAGAGAATGGGGTGGGTGCGGGTACACTGCCTCGTGCGCGTTGCTTAAAAGACACTTTTTTCTATACACGAGGATAGTGCTTTGAAATGGCCACCACCAGACTCGTCTTAAAACGAAGCAAAGTGCCAGGAAAGGGAAGGCACCTCTCTGAAAGTGGCATGCCTTGGAAGCTCAGGGGAGTGAAGTCTGCCTGTCACACATAGCATGGCAGGCCTGCCAAGGTGTGTGTCATAGGCGGCCTGTGGTCTGAACTGATGCGCGAGAATTACAAAACGCCTTCAGTGCTGGGGCCCGTGCCAAGGCCTGGCCGGCGTCCATGGAACGTGCTATATGGCTTTGTAATTCTTCTGTGTCAACGCGACAATGGTTATTGTGTTCAATGCCCTTTAGCGGTAAACACAACAAGCATTGGCATAGCCAATAGGTCTCGCCTTTGGGTCCTTATAAGTGTTTAGTTATCCAGCACAATATCCTTGGTGCAACAACATCAAGTGTTGCATGGCTAAACACTTATAAGGTCCCAAAGGCGAGACATATTGGCTATGCCAATGCTTGTTTTGAGTGAGTGGCTAATGCAGGTATGCCACTGTGAGGTAGAGATGCTGCGAGTGCTTTTACAGGAGCCCCTGTGACACTGCGCCTCTTCAAAATGTATCTTCGGTCTGGTGTAATACTTCTAGTCCCTATTCCCACACCCATGCATCCTTAAATATCCCATGTACAGCAGGGGTTAACACTCCTATTACCCCTGCCCTCCAGTGACATGTTACCCGTCACGGGTGGTGGTGGTGGTGGACGTGGTGGTGGTGGACGTGGTGCTGGTGGTGGTGGTGGACGTGGTGGTGGTGGTGGACGTTGTGGTGGTGGACGTGGTGGTGGTGGATGTGGTGGTGGTGGTGGACGTGGTGGTAGACGTGGTGGTGGTAGACGTGGTGGACATGGTGGTGGATGTGGTGGTGGTAGACGTGGTGGTGGTGGTAGACGTGGTGGTGGTGGACGTGGTGGTTGTGAATGACTATTGGGTAGGAGGTTGCTGGCAGAATGCGGAAGGAGAGGAGGATATCAAAGGGGGCACATGGGAGAGCAGAAAGAGGCAGAATACTAGAAACAAACAAGCGGTGAAGAAAAGAAAAGCGCAGGGCTGCCATTGTTCACTGTTCGGCTTAGCAAGTGCAGCTTAATAAACCTTAAAACGCAGCAGTGGAAGAAAGGCAGTGACAGGTGGAAGTGCTTCACGACGTAAACAAGCAGTTCTCACTGTCTTCACTTTTCAAGCACTCGTGCTTGTGGCAGCATTCACCTTGCAGGAGCAAGCAGCGGCCATATGTTTGTAATTAACGTGGCCGCACCGCTGCTCGCTCCTGCAAGGTGGATGCTGCCACAAGCACAAGTGCAAGTGCTTGAAAAGTGAAGACCAATGGCTAAAGGCCCTCCTAGTCAGGCGGGATTTCGGCCAAGGCACTCAACCGAGTCAGTGGTGATGTCAGTATCAGACATCCTCAGAGAGGGTATGGACTCCGGTAGACCTCAGGCGCTGGTCCTTCTTGACTTGTCCGCCGCCTTTGACATGGTGGACCATTCCATCTTGCTTTCCCGTGTCAAGGCGGCGGGCATAGGAGGATCAGCCCTCATCTGGCTCTCGTCCTTTCTGAGGGACCGGACCCAGGCGGTTCATCTTGGGGAGTTTTCAGCTACCCCCTGTCAGGTCCAGTGCGGTGTCCCCCAGGGTTCTTCTCTTTCTCCTTTACTCTTTAATCTTTACATTGCTCCACTCATCTTTTCTCTACAGCACCTGGAGGTCTCGGTATTTAATTATGCCGATGACCTCCAGCTCATTTTTAATCTTTCCTCTGATTCTGACTCTATTTCTAATTTCCAATCTACTCTATCTTTCATCAGGGACTGGATGAACTTCAACCACCTGAAACTCAATCCCGATAAAACGGAACTTGTGGTGACGGGTGGGTGCTCCAGTCCCTGGAACTCACTTTTCTGGCCCCCTCCTTTGGTTCCCCTCCTACTCCGGTTTCCTCTGTTAAGACAAGCTCAATAACCAACTTACCATGCACTCCCAGATTGGTTCGGGGGTTTCTTCTTGTTTCCTTACTCTCCGCACTATTCGTTCTGTCTCCCGCTTCTTCTCTTTCCCTGCACTTAAGTTAATTATGTCCGCACTGGTCCTGTCCCGCCTGGACTACGGGAACATCCTGTATAATGGCATCCCGCAGTACAGCCTCCGTAAATTGCAATTAGTGCAAAACCAGGCTGCTCGTCTTGCCTTTGGTCTCCCTAAATTCCACCACTCCTCCCCTCTCCTGAAAACCCTTCACTGGCTCCCGGTGGGGGAACGTGCCTTGTTCAAACTTGGCTGCGTGGTGTTCCAGGCCAGGACTGGCCTGGCCCCCCTATTCATATCATCGGCCATCAAGGTCTATGTCCCTGGCCGAGACCTTCGATCCTCAGCCCAACTCCTCCTAGCTGTGCCCCGCTTCCGGAAAAAGAAACAGGGTGGCTCGAAATTTTCTGTTCTTGCCCCCTTGTTTTGGAACTCTCTCCCTTTTCACCTTAGGTCCCTCACTGATTATTCCGCCTTCCGCAAAGCCTTGAAGACCTTTTTATTCCCTCAGGCTTTTCCCCAGGTTTCTGTTTAGTTTCCAGCCACTGTTTCAGTGACTGTCCCCGCTCAGTGGGCTGTCTTCGACTTCAGCGCCAAGAAACCGCCTAGGTGTATGCTGCGCTCAATAAATATTTTAAACTTAAACTTAGTCAGCGCATGCGCGCTGCCTAGGCGAGACCTAAAAAACGGCATCTTTAAAAAAATTAAAAAAGAGAATATAAATGAAATCTTAACAACAATATACAGTTTTTGTCTCTTTCGCTCTCTGGTAGAGAATATGTTTCTCTCATGTATATCTAAGTATATGGAAACTTCTCTCAGTGACTTCACCAATTGATTTGAAAAGCCACACCCTGTTTCTGTTTCCACTTGTTTGGCTCCTCCAAAATAAGAGACGTCAGGACCGTTTTTTGTCTTTACCACACTGTACCCTGGTCCTTTGACATAATTTGTTACCCCATTAGTTTGTAATCATTGCCCTTTAGCGGCGTGTTTACCACTCCCGGGCAGCACTGCCCTGGCATGCAGCATGGACGATGCACACGGCTATGCCCTCTCTGGGATTCAGGGCCCAAGGAGGAATGTGGAAGGGAAATGAATCTCAAATAAAGTCAAAGCATCGTCTCTGTGCGCCCAGGCTCATTTTTCCATCACTGAACAAGTGTGTCATGTTTTCCAGGTGAAGCCGGCGACGATTGCGACAGAACGGAATGGGAAACCGGAGAACTGCCCCATGAACATTAATGCTTCCATATATGACGAGATCCAGCAGGAAATGAAGCGGGCGAAGGTGTCCCAGGCGCTCTTTGCCAAGGTGGCAGCTACCAAAAGCCAGGTAAGGCCGCGGCCATGGGCTGCCCCCTCTCCTGTGCTCAGTGTAATGTTGTCTTCTCCAGCACATCTGGCCAAAGTAGCCTAAGGTTAGAAGGGCAATATCTGGAGGGCGGTCCCTTTCATACAATGCGGCTAAATTGTGGCGCAGCCTTACCCTCGCCTTGCAAACTACACAAAAAGTCCTTCCCTCCCGAAACTATTTAAGTTCTGGCTCTTTCACAATACATAGCTCCCTTTAATAAAAATTCTCTTCAGCGATCTGTGCTACACAATTGGCACTGAGATGCCTACGGGTAGCTATGCGCTCTACAAGTGCTTCATAGAATAGAATTGTGTTCTAATCCTCGTGTTTCGAGAGATAGCTTTATGCCCACATTAAAACAAAGACAGTGTTCATTAACCCGTTTGGTGCTGCCGTCGGCCAATGGCCGACACGACCGCGCCCGTTTTTTCAAACTGACGCAAAAATGCGGAAGCAGCCAACGGGTTAATAGCAGATGAGGTAGCATTGTGCGTGGATTCATTTACAGAGCACTGGACGGTGACGTTGTAAACACAGAATACTACTCTGTTGTGAGGCTCCAGTCGGCTTGTGTTCAAGTATTAAGTGAGAGCAAAATTTGTTTCACGTTTCTACCCTAATTTGCAACGCTTCAGTCCTGAAATAAGCTAATGAATATTTAAAAAAAAATCATGTTTCTTTATTGCAAATACCTTAATCTAGCATAAAAAGATTTTTATATAACTGAATGCATACATATAAACTCCATCATTTCCTCATATCCACTGTATGTTTTGTGTGCGTGGCGCACTGTAAAGTGATAACCCCGGCACACTGCATGCTCGGAATCGGTGGTTATTTCCACCTTTACAGCCTTAATTACTTGCATGAATTTGATTCTGAAAATGTCACTGAATATCCTGCGTCTGCAAAGATGTTATAAACCCTGATAGTTTTTTGTTTATTTTGACAACAGTTAAATGTTTATCTGCGTAGTTTATTTTGATTGGTTTTTTTGTGCCAAATCTGCATCGAGCTATTCTCATGTATTCAAATGTTCACTATGAATCCAGTTCAGATTCTCATTCTCCTCTAAAACTAAGAAAACAAACCCACATTAACCCCATCCCTACGCCGCGAATTCCACCGCTGCGCGGGGGGCTAGGGGGTGAGCGCCGCACTTCCATGCTCATGATGGAACCATGCCGTCATGAATCACGGTTGGCGTGTGCTCGTGATGGCGTGGTTCCGTCATTACCAGCGCCGCGTGGGCGTAGCGGCAGCAGCATGACCAAACCACACCGTCATGAGCACAAGACGCCTGTGGCTCATGACGGCGTGGTTCCATCATGAGCACGCAAGGGGTTAAATCCTTTGTGGCCCTTCATCAAAAAGTGAACAGCTTAACCCCTTAACCGCGGGGGTAATTCCCCCGCGGTGCGGGGGGGAGGGGCCACGCGCGGTGACGTGGCGCTCATGATGAGCCCAGCTCGTCATGAGGCACAGTGCAGCTATGCTCATGACGAGCTGGGCTCATCATGACTCCGCCCACTCCCGTAGAACGTCCGCACAGGCGTGGCATTTGCTGCGCGGGGGAGTGGCGCGGCCGTTATGACGAGTTCAGCTCGTCATGAGCACAGCTCCACTGTGCCTCATGACGAGCTGGGCTCATCATCAGCAGGCAAGGGGTTAAAGAACCTTGACTTGGTACAAATGTTCTTTGAGCAAACAATGGGACAGTGGGCCCTCTGTGAATACCAAAAGACGTAAATTCAACTTTTGGTATTCACAACGAGTAGTAAATGCCCTAGTTAATGCATTAACGAGTAGTAAATGCCCTTTGTGAATACTGAAAGTCATAAAGTTAGACTGTTGGTATTCACAAAGACCATCAACGAGTAATAAATGCCCTTTGTGAATCCCAAAAGTCGTGAAGTCAGACTTTAGTCTCATTTTACCTCTGTGAATCGGGCCTAATATTTCTAAGACCCAGTGCTATTCTAGATAGGAAGGGCCTACAGAAGCGTCGTAGCAGAGACACATTTGCTACAAAATGTATCGACGTCACATTGAAGTTTACCGGCTTCATTAAAAAATACGGGCGATACTTTCGGTGTTTGTACTGCTGAGAGCAATTCAACAGTTAGCTTCATAAATAATTTAAAAAAACACGGAGTTAGCTTAATCCAATTTGTTTCTAGTGAGTTTTCATAGAAAATGTGCTGGGACACTCTTGAAATTGCTTTTTATTTGTAACGTGTACTAGACATCCGTCGATTTTTCAATCAGCATTACAGTTGCATTTCCCCTTAAACATATTTTTTTTGTTTATGGCAAATTTATCTCAAGAAAATTCGTATTATATTTTTGGATCTGGCATTAGCTAAGATCTTTTGATTTTACACAAATTGTATGTGTAGTGTTCTTAAATTATAGGGTCTTTATGACAAATGTTCTCGTCATTTTGACTGTTACGGCTTCATTCAGTTTTCTTCCGTCCACTACAGTATACAGTATGGGAAAATGGTGCAGCCGATTTCAGCCATTGGCTGTCTTCCCCACTGCCAGCAGTTCTGCCCTTTCACAAGGAGCACGTTCATAAAGCAGTTCCCTTTAGTGCCAGGTACAACTGTGGCAGAGGTCGATTTTTGAGACCCAAAAATACATTTGCTTTTTATTTATTTATTTATTTTCGTTGATGGGAGCCCGGCAACTTCCCCAAAAGGTTTGCAAAAGTGATGATAAAACAAAACAACCACTGAAAACCAAAAGCCAACCTGTTGGATTAGATTCGAAATCTACATGTAGCCCAGCTGAAAGGCATTGTAGCATTTCTTTGAGTTGCAGTCCGCAGCACCTTTAAATATTCAGTGGCACTCCCAGTCACTTTTGAGGATTAGCACATGGCATTTTGCATGAAGTGGTACAGTGGAAACTAGTTGCAAAGCAAAAGTTCCAATTACAGGACATAAGTATGAAATGTCTTCTTGATTTCCAGCGGTTGTTGTTGCATGCTGCGTACAATTAATCTGTACATATACTTACAGCTAAATTTTCTGTGTCAACATTAAGTCACTTTTCATGAGCTCTAATGTTGTCAAGGGATGGGCTGAGAAAAGAAAAATCATTCTGCGGTAAGCAATAGCATTTTTTTGGTATAAATCTGCAAATCCCACTGATATTCTTCCTCTTGCCCCAGAAGGAATCAAAAATATAGAAGGCAAGCTAGTAGTCTCACCTCTGGCAGATTGCCAGTGTGCCCATCTCTGTCAGACACAAAATAGTCTGTGACTGGATGGTTAACAGCTACAGATGCTGATTTGGCAGTCCATGATTCCTTGACGGGTTTTCAGCTTGGGGAGGTGCAGGGCATGCAAACACAAGTATTTTTCTTGTTTTGCTGGAAGAACCCCATATTTTCTTCTGCTTCGCCTGAAAGTAGATTTAGGTTCTTTTTTGCCACTGATCTATTTAGCAAACCAAACAAATTATATTTGTATTCTGCCTTTTATGCACTCATGCAAACAATTTTCCCTACTCTTAGTCTAAGGACATCAACTATTGACTCTACCTGCCTTTCTTCCATGAGGGCTGGATCTTTTTATGTTTTATAGTGAAGTAGCCCTCCCCTAAATGGGCAAAGGGTCACAAAGGCAACTCCTTACACACTTTAAATTATATTAGAAGCTTAATGTATGTATTTTTATGTAAAACTTGAGGATATCAGCCACTTCAGTACAGTGTATGTAATTACATGAGGTAAGTAGCATATGCGTGGAAGTAGATACTCATGCTCTGCATGCTCCTGCCATCTAGTGTTGGGCTCAGATGTTTGCAACTTGTTATATTCTAAAGAAGTCTTTCGACTCATGACATATTGTGACTTCTCCCTTAGTTGACAGTGCGCCTGGGCATCAGCTCCATTGTTAGATTGTTTTTTTCAACCATCAGGTTTGAATATGTGCAGATTGGGCTGTGTTCGGCAGCTAACAGCGTTTACCGCCGGACCCACTCGAACGCTTGACTCCTGCAGTCACGGAAGAACTCACTGCAATGGATTATCTATCCCGTTTCTTTTCTTGTCTATACTTGATGAACATTGAAAATCAGGCACCTCACCAATTGGGACTAAGCCCCCTACCATGGCACTCCACCCAGTGTCTCCAGAACCCATCAATGAGAATACCAGGTCAGTGATGGAAAGACCACCCTACCAGTACTGTCCCAGTACCATTCCAAGTTCCCCTAGACTGACCATCATCAAGTCAGCAATCTCTGCCTTTCCCCTGAGAACAACAACACCATATGCCAGTCCTAACTCACCTTCCAGTCGAAGAAGACTCTTCGGTACCAACTTGAGTGGAGGTGGGCCCATCGGAGGAGTACAGCGACACCCTCAACATCTTCAGGGAACACAAATTCAAGGCAGAGGAAGAAGTGAGTCCCTCCAAGGCACATCTGGTACAGTTCAGTTAGGAAGCGAGCTCATCCTCCAAGTCTGAGGGAGAGCAACAGCAACACAATCATTGAAGACTTTACCCTTGAGTTTGGTCGGCACCCACAAACAAACCTGGCCACGCAGCAACCTTGTGTGTAGGCAGAGCACCACCCAATGGGGGGGTCAGGTGTCGAGCCCAGATTCTCAAGAACAGCCTGCCGGGCCACCATTACCATGGCCGGCACTGACTGAAGTCTTCAGAGGAGACAGTGCTCCATTCTCCAGCTACAAAATCGCGCATAAGCCGTGGCAGGGTCGTTTGGCTCTGGCACTAAAGACACCATCTGCACCAAAGCGCACATCAGGGGCGCCAACAGAATCCACGCCGAAGGCTCCCTTGGCGCCGAAAACTCTGTTGAAGGCCAGCTCCAGAGATTTAGAGTAACCTTTTCACCAGCACCTGCAAGAGGAGCTAGATGCTTGCCAGAAGCGTCTTTTAATTTGCCGGCAGAAGGGCAGAATCGCCACAAAGCTGCTGCCAAACCCCAGGAGACACTTCCAAGGAAGATGAAATTGAACTATGCTTAGCAGATCGCTTTGGAGTCTCGTCCACCTCCAAAGCATAAGAGAGATAAGGACAGGAGCAGTAGCCCCCTTGCTTCTCAGCCTTCTCCTTCACCACCACCTCATGCCCCACCTACTTCATATTCACCGGAGTGCTCACCACACTCTTCATGCAGAGAGAGCAGCCCATTCCGTCTGGCTAATCCCTACAATGCACACTAGACATCTCTTCCCAATGTGTCCTTTCGGAGGTCACAGTACATGGAAAGCAGTAAGACCATCCCACAAGACCCTCTTTTCTCCTTTCAGAGGCACCAACAACCATACCATCAGCAGTCAACACAGGGGTATTCTAAAGAGACAACAACACCAGGGGTAGGGGAAAAGGGGACTTAGCTAAAGAAGCAGCCTCTTATAAGCAGTCACTCCCTTCACCTCATCCCAATCACACAACTCTTATGAGGTGGAGACTTCAGGGCTTTGTTCCTCGTTGGGAAGAGATCAACCCCTATCAGTGGGATCTCACCATCATAAACCCAGACTACTGCCTAAAGCTCACCTCAACCGCACCAACCATTCCACCCATCAAACCCACACTCAGTCCAAAGCACCAGCACTGTATTCAAGAAGAGGTTCCGGCACTCATCCTCAAGGGGGCAGTAGTACTGGTGCCACCGCAGCATCACGACAGTGGGGTGTACTCTTTAGTTTTTAATCCCCAAAAAAGGACGAGTCTCCAAGGCTCATACTGGACCTCAGGTCCCTCAACAAGTACATCCTCCGAGAACATTTCCACATGTTCACTCTGCAGGATGTCAACCTGCTCTTTCAGCAAGGCGACTTGATGACTTGACTCTTTCTGAAGGACGCCTTCTTCCACATACCCATCCGTCACACTTTTAGGGGCCAGCACCCATCGCTGTCTGCAGTAATGGAACATCAACAATCTTTTGCAGGACTAGCCCTTCACGGACCCTGTTCCACGGGTGACCATTAACATGGATGCCTCACTTTCAGGATGAAAAGCACATGTTCAACAACTAACTATCCTGGGTATGTGGTCACCACAACAAATAGGTCTCCACATCAATTAGCCGGAACTCTTAGCCTTCCAGTTAGTTCTTGAGGCTTTTTTCCAGGAGATTTAGCACAGAGTAGTCTTCATGAAGACAGACAACATGACCAACATTTATTATCTCCAAAAGCAAAGTGGACACACTTGCTGCAGTTATCAAACCTAGAGCAAAGCATTTGAATTTTGGCACTTCACCATCGAATAAACTACTGGTGTATTACATTCAGGGAGTCGGCAACAACTTTGCAAACCTGCTCAACAGGATAGGGCAACAGGTCCACAAGTAGGAACTCCATCCACAGGTCCTACTACTGTACTCCAGCTGTTGGAGGGTCCCTGAGGTCAGCCTCTTTGCCCCTGCATAAAGTGCAAAATGCCCAAATTTCACCTCTAGGTTCCCACACCCACAGTTCATGGGTAATGCTCTATTGATGAATTGGCCAGGTATCTTTGCCTATTCTTTTTCTTCTTTCCCTTTCCTTCCGTATGTGGTCCGGGGACTTCAGCAAACATCTCTCACTCTCAACCTAGTGGCTCCGACATGGGCCAGACAAACCTGGCTCTCGACCCTCTTCGAGATGTTCATTGTCCCCAATGTGAAGCTCCTCAACAGACTGGACTTTCTCACTCAGAACCAAAGCATCATCAGGCACCCCAACCCCAGGCAGCTCAATGTAGCAATTTTTCTCCTGAGGTCCTGGAGTTCAGTTGTCACAATCGCCACAAAGAGTGCATGGACATCCTTAAAGAAGCACGCAGACCCACTATGCAATTCTGGTTTGTGGCCAAGTGGGAAATGTTTGTCCATTACTGCATTTCCAAGAACCTGGACCCTTTAAAACCTGCCGTCCAGAATATTATCTGTTACCTCATATGCCTGCAAAAATCTGGCCTAGCTTACACTTCTGTAACGTCTTCACTTAGCCTCTCTTGCAGCCTACATTCAGTACAGGGAGCACTCTTCTTTATTCATGATCCCTATCATCAAGGCTTTCATGGAAGGACTCAACCGAGGTATCCTCTCCAGGGTACTCCCTGCCCCGTCTGGAACCATAACGTTGTCCTTACCAGACTCACGGGACCGCCTTATGAATCTCTACGCTCATGCCCTTTACAATTCCTCTCCTGGAAGGTTGCCTTCTTTGCTGCTATTACATCCTTAACACATGTTAACAAGCTTCAAGCCCTCATTTTAGAGGAGCCTTTCTTCCAGGTTCATAATGACAGGGTTGTCCTCTGGACTAATCCTAACTTCCTTCCCAAGGCAGCGTTCCCTTTCCACCTTAACCGGACCATAGAGCTCCCTGTATTTTTCCTCCTACCAGATTAGGCAGCGTAGATATCCATTCACACCTTTGATGTCAAGCTTGCCCTCATGTACTACATTTACAGGACTAAACCATTTCGGAAAACATAGCAACTTTGTGTTGCTTTTGCAACCTGACAAAGGGCATGCTCTGTCAAAGACGGACATAGTAAGATGAATTGTCAAAGGTACCCAAACCTGCCACACTAAGGCTAAGATAACTTTGCCTGGCCCGACCAGGCCACATTCCACAAAGAAAAAAAGGGGCCACCATGCCTTTGCTTGGAAACATACTCATAGCTGACATTCGTACAGCAGCTTCATGGTCCATTCCACACACTTTTGCCAAGCACTACTGTGTGGATGTCTTAGGATGCCAGCACTCTAGAGTTGGTCAGCCTGTTCTAAGAACTTTGTTTCAATCTTCTGCAACATCCAACTGCTAACCACCACTGAGGGGAGTACTGCTTTGCAGTCTATGCAGAGCATGTGCATCTACAGCCACACGTGCTATGAACAAAATATGTTACTTAGCCGGCAAGCATCTGTTCATGGTGTAGTGCAGTAGATTCACATGCGCCCACCCGCCTCCCCGGAAGCCTTTGGTTGTTGCAGATGTTCACTACTTCACTTATATAGTTAAATTCTTTGTACATAACTTCTTGTATGGTCACCCAACTGTCCTATCTACTGCTTCATCTCTATGCTCACCCGCTGTGCTGAAAACAATCATGAACAATGGAGCCAGTGCCTATGCGCATTGCCAGCCAAGGGAGGAGTCACTATACCTTGTGACTCAAAAGACTACTCTGAAGAAAAAGAAGTTCCAAATGTTGAGCCCAACACTAGATGGCAGGAGTATGCAGAGCATGTGAATCTACAGCACTACATGCTATAAACAGATGCTTATAAGGTAAGTAACATTCATTTTATTCTGTCTAGTAGAGTTTCTATTTCTGGGGCATCTTTACGTAAATACTACCACTGTCCGGCCGACTGCTAGTGAACAGACTAAACAACGAGTGAACAAAAAACAGTTACATCTAACCATTCCTCTGTTACCTTAGTGACGGGGAAGGAACACTTCAGTAATCAATACTGTTCTACCTATTCCCCAGTGAACACGGAGGAGACAGTGTCTCCCTTTGAACTGCCAACCCTTTTACAGTGTCCCAAAAAAAACCTCAATAGAGTGGACTATATATCAGGTCCCGTGTTGCGCCTACCCAAAGAGCACATAGATAACCTTCGTTCATAGGGAATGTGTTCCTTTTAGTACCCTGGAGCAACAGTACATTACAGTTCACCAGGTCTGAAGAACTAGGGCCATATGTATCAACATACCCTTATGCGATTTCTAAATAGCAATTTTTAAGGAATCGCTATTTAGAAATCGCAAAATGGTATGTATGAAGAAAATCGCTGGTTTTTAGCGTTTCCTTAAAATTCCTTAATTGCGATTAGCAAATTGCTAATCGCAATTAAGGAATCATTTCCTATTCATTTCTATGGGCCAGGAGGCCCATAGGAATGAATGTGAAATTATTCTCAATTTGCGATTTGCAATTTGCTAATTGCAAATTGAGAATAATTTCAAGGGTGCAGGGGTGTCTCAAGAACACCCTGCTGCACCCCTGAAAATGACATGTGTGCGCATAAGGCGCACATACATGCCCTAAGGGCATGTATGAGCGTCACATGGCACCTTTTGATTTTTAAAAAAATGCTTTTTTAAAAGAATTCGCAACTTACCACCAACTAGAAGTTAGTGGTAATTTGCGATTCCTTAAGGGCATTTTGGAATGTTTTTTTCCTTGATACATTGCATTTAAGGAATCGCAAAATGTGCAATTCCTTAAATGCAATCGCAAAATAAGGAATGGCATATTTTGCGATTCCTTATTTTGCACCCAAATTGTTTCATACATACCATTTAGCGAAAATGGGTTCGCAAACCCCGGAATTCTGCGAATTTCGGCGTTTGCGAACCCATTTGGCCGTGATACATATGGCCCCTAATCATTACTTCATCGGCCTGATGGGTGTTTTTTCATTCTTATGAAAGACCTTTTGTATTTCCTTATGAAGCAAGAATCCACCAACATTGATGCAATTGGAGCCCTCCTATGAGTAATTATATCCAGTGTTTTTAATCAACCAGACATGACCTGCACCCACAGAACAGTCAAATTCTCGGCACTGTACTGTAGACAAGATCAGCGACATACTTTTAAAAGTCAAACAAATCTCTATACCTTTTAGCCCTGGGGCCATCTTTGTCCTACTGTGTTTTCAGCGCTGGAAATCCTTCCTTCACGGTAAGGCCTACTTTGGCCCAAACTATGCGAGTCATCATGCATCCCTTAACTTTTACCTTAAGTCTGCACATTTGGTATCCAAATGTGCACGGGGTGCAAGTTTGCACCCCGTGGTATCCTTTCTGCATCAATAGAAGGCTCTCTTACACACATACCTTGACAACTCTCTCTATCAAGTGGTGATCAAGGAGGGTATAGATAGAGCCTGTATTCGCCTTAGTACGACAGACCGTTTACTAGCTTGTTATCTCAGTGAACCACCCAAAATCTTTTCCCATCCCCGTTTCAAGGATTAATTTAGGACTGATTCTTAGCTCCAGCTTTCGAAGATGTTGTCTTCTACAGATAGTTTAATGGCCATCTAACCAGGCAGGAAGTCATGCATTGACCAACAGGACTATTGTAATAGCCTAGTGGTTGCAGTGACGCCTGGGACTCTAGTTGTTCTGCATAGTAGTGATATTTCTAGCTTCAGCTTCACTTGCTTTCCCAGCAGTACTATTTGGCAAAATTAGTTGCGAGAAGACCAGTCAAAGCACATCATGGTCCTTCGATTCTTGGAATGCTGGTGACATGTTTAAAGTCTATAAGTCAATGTAGACGTTAAATAAGTAACAAACTATTTACATAATTAGCAATAAAGTATATAATTATTCAGCAATTAAAAACAAATTAGCAATTAGTAATTTATTATAGCTTAGTTAAATTGCCGTCCTATACCCCTACAAACCCAACAACCTGCTACTAAAATATAATATAACTTACTATAAGTAATAATAAAGCTGAATTATAATTTAAATGCTAAATGTAAAATATAATTCTAAAATAATGTAATAATTAATACTCAATTAAAAAATAAATTACCAATTAAAAATAAATCAACAGTAAATCAAACATATTTATAATTTAAATAACTTCCCACCCTATCCGCCTACAAACCCATCAACCCACTACACTAGTAATCACTAATAACATAAAAATAAAAAAACACTTAAAATTACAAAATACATTAAAAACAATTAATAACAATTATACCAACAATACTAACACATTAATGTAATCTAACTAAAACTCTTGATAGTTCCTTGCTGAGCACTCCAAATTCCACAGTTAATATATAATATACAATATCAATCCAAATCTCAAGTAAATGTCCAGGTAATCCAAAATCAAGCCAATTATATCTAAATCATGTCCATATAGACAGAAAGTCAGTTCAACTGAGACACCAAGGATCGTCGTTGGTCACAGTGTAGATCCAATTTTATTATACATTTCTCCCAATCAATATAGGGTTACGGGTTACAGCAGCCAACACGTGTTTCGTCCGGCATTCATATCATGCCATACCGACTTCTTCAGGGCAAAATAAGTTATCTTCTTGAAAAAGCAAATGTATTCTTCAGTGTGTAAAACAGGATCGAGACTCCACTAGCTCAAGAAAATCATGGTATGTATCCACTGTCATTATCCACAAAACAGGCTCCAAGCATGCCCCAATCACAGTAAAGACATCGTATATCTCCTCCACTTCAGTAGTCTAACGTATCAATATCGTATTCCAAGTCTTCTAGGCAGTTATAAGTATCTTCAGAAAAGTTAACCAGACGAACACGGGTACGCGTCAGTCTGCTGTCTCTGTCAGCTTGTAACTAAAACTCATTCAAATAATTAAAAAACTATATTGTGTATAACTATATTACTGAAAATGATATTAAACAATGATATTCTTAAAAACGATATTACTTACCAAAAAATCGATATCCTCGACAAAAATATTGTATTTCATGATATTTTTTCTTCACAATATTTTTTTCCGATATTTGAGTGTTCTGATATTTCACATTCTATATTTCGTCCAATCACTTCTGGCCTAGCCTCACCTGGTTTGGTACTCAGACCTACTCCATCTTCAAAAGAGAGGCTATGTCTGCCTCACAGAAAAGCTCATGTGGGCCCGATGGCTCAGCGTTCTAACGTATTCACGGCAGGGGTCTGTTTTAGACCCTCTGGTCAAATTTTAATATCCTGTGAAGGCCACTCTGCCTTTCAGTCGATAAAAGAATACTATTAAGTTGAGTAACGATAAACATCTTATAATCAGCACACACATGCTAAGGGGTGAGTATTCACTTTACTAGTATAGTTGGCATGGAGGGAAAGAGAGCGAACACTTCTTGCTACCCTCTCTCACATGAGCTCTGGGTTCTAGAGGAGATGACTTACATGACTTTTAACATCTAGGACTTTTCATAGAGAACCTTCAGTGGTGGTGGTTAAGCACTTTGGTGCTAACCAAAAACATTATTCTGCTTACAAGCACAGTTGATGATGTTAATTATTTTTCAAGCCTTGTGGCCTAAACAAGAATGCAGGTGCATATCTATGAGATCTACTTTGCGGTTAGTGGACCCTACCTGAATGGGCACAGAAAGTCATTTTTCTTGGCTCAGGAAGCAGTTTAGAGACATATGATTGTCGTAATCCTCTGATAGAGCAGCACCCTGTCTCTTGGAACTTTCCTTTTGGTTCTCAACTTCTCACCAAACTAATGCATGAGCCATTCACGCAGGTGGTATCCTGTGACAATTTGTTTTGGTAGGTGATGGCTACTCCTTGTACACATTCAGCTGATAATACACTGCAGTGGCCTATTCACATAGTGAGGCACAATTCAGCATAGAAATGCTGCAAATTATGTTTGCCTAGGCCAAAGCTTTCTGTTGCTGTCTTCTGACTCCTCCTCCTCCCTCCCTCCTCCTCAATTACTGTGGATTTTTCCCAGAATATCACAGTGGGGGCGAGGCAGAACTAGAGATTCGAATAAAAACACTGTAAAGGTGATTTTGTTGTTCTTAGTCCTTTAGCTCTTTCCTGTGATTGGTTTCTATACAAACTGATGGAAACTGGTGAGGGAGGGCATACCTGTGTTGACACGTGCCTGCCCTATATGGCTTAAGCATGCACATGATGTATTGGCTTGATAATCTATGTATGTAAACAGCTATAGAAGCAATATATGGTTCCACTATGAGGTGGATAGTGGAAAGACATGCCATCCTTTCAAAACACCACTCTCAACATTCCACTCCAAGCATTGACTATTATTTTATCCAGAATAAAATGGTGAAAAGTTTCTGAGACATTTAAAAAGCATTTTAATATATTTTTTGCGTTTTTGGTCAAAAGTAGGCCTGGGCGAAATTTAAATTATGCCAGAGTAATTCATGTAATTTTGCCACTTTGCATAATTATGCACCGCGAACACACAGGAACAACAGAATGGAGCGGCTGCTCTTGTTTACTTGCATCCTCACTGCAAAAATGGGCGCAAGTGATTTTTACGCTAAAACGAATCTCAGAATAATGGATTTCCTTTTTGAGTAATTTTGCATAGAGTCGCTCAGTTAGAAAACTTCTCACACCCCAAGTCAAAAGGAAAGGTTCACATCAGGAATTTAAACCTATATTAAATGTCAAGGTGGCAAATTTATCACAAACGAAAAAAAGGTTCCATTTGTTGCATCAAATGTTCTCCCAATTACAATTGCTCGATTAGCTGTACTCTTTCTTAACATCTTTATTTGTGGTTTTTCAAACAGTATTTAATAACACAATACTTTATTTTTCCTTTAAAGCAATGAGAGACTCCGTGTACTCAGTCCACACCTAATTGTTCTTCCATATTTATACAAAATATCTGCACAATTTCCTTTCTTTATTTGCTTTTCCAATTTTCACCCCTTCACTTTTCTGTGCTTCTACACCCCTACTCAAGCTGGTCCTACCCATTGTATCTCCCCACCTCAGCTGGGTGCAAGTCTGCTCGTGTCAATGCTTCTGTTGGGTACTGGCCCCTCTGTCTTGTGAATCCTCTGTCAGAGTATCAATCATGTTACACTCTATTTCAGCCCATTCCAACAAATCCTATGCCCCCTTCTCATCAGTTATAATTTCCCTCATTTGCTTTTCCTTTGTTAGGGTCCTTTCCCTCATGTCTGTCTCTCACGTCTCCTAGTGGATTTCCTTTCCGAGCCCCAGTGTATCGATATACAGCAATTTGCCAACAATAAACCCAATTCTGTGTTGTATCTTTCTGCCTGATCGTCGCCTCCAATTTTATACCAGTTGTGGAGTGAAGTTTTGGTACAATTATCGCACAGGTGCCGTTATTATACATCTTCAGCAATATGTCGAAATCCTGTATTCCCCTAAACCTAACCAAACTATATCTTCTTGCATGAGTTTTATTATGCAAATATTTAAACATGGGTTGCAACATCTAGTTTGGCATGGCAGAAAATATTTTTGATCTGCATTTACATACACATCTTAATTATTATTTTTATAACCTAATTTCTTCCATTTCATTTATGCATTTTCTGGAGCGTTTTCCTGAAAGTTTCTTAACTTGCTCAAAATTATTTCTATCGAATCCAAATAAAAACAGTTTACACTATTTGAGCTTTATTCACCTGTGGAATTTTTATTTTCTTGAATAACTGGCTCTTCCTGCAAAGCGCAGTACTTCGCCATCTGATCAGCATATATGTTTCGTACGGTAACTAAATCCTTGCCAGCTTTATAGTCTTGACACTTGACAACTGCCACTTCCTTCGGGTTTTGAAGTGCATTTAATATATCCAATATGTACACGTTGTTTTTTATTGGAGCAGTGAAGATGTCATAAGCCTTCTCGGTGGCCATAGTTGCTCATAATCATGAAAAGCACAAAAACTATACTGGCTATCAGTTAAAATAGTTACATCCAAATTCTCTGACAAACAGGAGGCTTTTGTTAAAGCATTCAGTCCTGCTACTTGTGCCAAAGTCACATCTGGTCCAAGGAGGTTGCCGCTAATGTCGCTGTAATAGAGCACACAGCATAAGCAGCGCCCAACCCTCCATTTTGGTGTCTTCACAATGTTAAGACTGACGATTCTAATGGAGCTTCTTGTATGTCTGGTCTTGTTTTTTTTGCATAATTTGGTCACTTCAAAATAATCATGCTCCAGTGTGTCAGTAATTTGATTATCCCTGTCCTCACTTTTCTCTGAAATTGGTAACTGATGATGGATTCAAAATATTGCATCTCTGTATGGAAATATTATCTGCTCCAAGAATAACTTGTGCATATTGTGTAAACCTGCTGTTTGTTAAGTGCTGCGTTTTTGCCCTCGTCAAAAGAATCTCAACTGAATGTGGGACATAAACAATTAAAGTATGGCCCACCACAGTCCCTTCACTTTGTTTAATTACCATGCAAACTGCTGCAACCGATTTTAGACATCCGGTAAGACTTACAGCAACTGGATGCAACATTCCTGAAAAATTTGCAACTGGGCGCACTTTTCTGTGGAAGAGTTAAAAGTGCACATCTATCTTTTTCATGATAGAACAAGTAGAACACCATATTATAGTCAGGCATCCTGAATGCAGGTACATGACAAAAACTCTTTCAATTTTTTTAATGCATCAAGGCACTCATCATCCAATGGCATCAGATCTTGTATATCATTACACCTTTGCCTTGCTAAGGGCGTTGCATTCAGAAAAAAAGGTTGGGACCCATAATCTGCAATACCCAACACTTCCCGGAAACACCAGAATCTCTCTCTGGGTGTTCAGTGGATTCAGTTTCAAAATAATTGAAAGATGTTCTTTTGAAACTTTTTGCGCATCCTTTTCAGTATAGTGTCCTAGATAGAAAACCTGTTTTTCACAATATTGCATCTTTATTGGGGAAACTTTATGTCCATTTTCATCCAAATGATTCAACAATGCAATGGTATCAAGTTCAAAATCATCGTTTGTTTTGGATGTAATAAAACAATTGTGTATATACTGGGCTAGAATTGAGTTACATGGCAACTTTCAAATTTTCAGATCTTTCGTCAATATTTGTGAGAAAATTAGTGGACTCTCTGTATACCCATGTAGCATCCTACACCACACGAGAATTCTATTAAAAATTGAAATACATAAAGGAACTGAGACTCCTCATGCAATGGAATTTAAAAGAACGCTTGCCACAAATCAGTAACTCTGCCTCTGTTGGAATCAAAAATATTTTTACTGCTGGATTCTGTACCATTGGACAAGAAGGAACAACAAGTTTATTTACTTTCCGGAGGTCTTGTATGATCCTCCATTTGCCATTCGGCTTTTTAATTCCCATTACAGGAGAATTGTAAGGGCTACCCAACACTTCTCGAAGGTTTCCCTGCTCAGTCGTTTTCTGTATTAATCTGTACTGTCTAGTTCTGAGAAAAAAAATAGCATCAGGTTTCACCTTCATTTGCACTGGCTCTGCTGTTTTGATCAACCCAATTTCTTTCCCGGTAAAATCCCATACACTTCCCTAACTGAAAGTTTAACATCTGATGGCAGGTCTTCTTTTCCCAAAAATGGGTATATTTCTATTCTGCTGTCTCTAAGCTTAATTTGAAAACATTATCTTTATCCTGCCTTTTCACTGCAGCACCATCCGGTGTGCATTAAATAACGCAGTTCATCTTGCAAAGAAGATACCTTCCAAGCAAGTTCACTGCCAAGAGCCATAAAAAAACACACACACTATGGTGTAGCTTCTCCAGTACATCAAACCTTGGAAGGCTCTTCAGTGATGGTAAAGACTTTTTGAGGGCTGGGGCAATTTGAAGATAGTGGGCAAAAGGCACAAACCTTACATTTGCCAAGAGGGAGTTGGAGGTTCTCTGAGAGTTATTTTTTTTTAAGGTGGGGGGGATAAATAGTGCATTTTCCCGCACAATGGGCCAGATGTAGGAGCCCAAATACCGGTCGGTAACGGCCGAATTCGGCTGTTACCGACCGGTATTTAGTAATCGGCATGTAGGGGCATCATTTTACAGATTCGGTAAATTTACCGAATCGGTACATTTACCGATTCTGTAAAATACCAAATCGGTATTTTTACCGATTCGGTAACTTCCATATGTAGGTGGGACTCTTCTGAGTCCAATAGGTCTTTCAGATTCTGTATTTTACCACCCAATCCAATTGGGTGGTAAAATACCGAATCCAGGTGTGCACGCACATGTGTGCATGCACACCTATGCCATGTGACAGACAAAAGGGCATGTCTGTGTGCCACATGGCACACATGCCTGTATTGGGGGTGCTAGAGGGTGTCAAAGTGACACCCCCTGCACCCTTGCTGGAATCGGTATTTACCGATTCTGTAATTACAGAATCGGTATTTCCCATTGATTCCTATGGGCTTCAAAGCCCATAGGAATCAATGGGAAATACCGATTCCGTAATTACAGAATCGGTAAATACCGATTATTACCGATTCGGTAATTGAAATTTAAAATCTACCTACATCTCCCAGCTTCTATTTTACCGATTCATAAATACCGAATCGGTAAAATTCGGTATTTATGAATCGGTAAAATAGAATTACCTGCATCTGGCCCAATATCTTTAATACATTGGCCGGAATCAATAGCCTTTGCAGTAATTTTCAAAGGAAGACGTACTCCCATTTAATAGAATTCTTGGTTTGCCAACTCCTGGGTGGAGCCGGAGCGGCCAGCTCTCCCAGGAGTGTCGGCTCAGTGCAAGAGGGTTAGAGTTTGGGCTAACCCCCTTGATACTTTTGGTATAGTAAGCCCACATCAACCAGCCGCAACTGGCTCACACAATCTGAAGAATGGCTAATTGGTTTGGTTGCTAAACAGTTGTGGACCTCCTTCATCTCAGGGGAATTGGTGCAGTCAGAATTGGTACAGAAATTGGTGGAAGCCATTTTTGAGGGGCACCTTTGCTGCAGTAACTTGATTGAACGACATTGCCTCGAATTCAGCTTGTATTAATTCACCTGAAGTTGTGTGGGTAGTTTAGACAGCTGTATTTGCTAGCTGCCCTTTCTGTAATTCACAAATTAAAAGATAGCATACGTCTACATAATGAGAGTCTACCATACAGCCACTGTCCGACCCAGCACCACTTGGATGGCCCCCACATTGGGGAAACTACACTATCATTTTTGTCAGCTTCGTGGTAACATGGTTTGCAGGTCTTGCTGAATTCACTGGATTTTTAAAAAACCTAGTAAGCAAATAATCATATAGCAAGAAAAGCTGGGAGGAAATGTAAATAATATTGCTGCATGAAGGTTCAGAGACCCTGTGATAAGAAACCCGGAGTAAGCTCTTGGCGTAACCTTATGAGCCTCTCCCAACTTCAAGGCTCGTGTTTTTCCTGTCTTGGGATTCCAAAACCTATTCCTTACATTCTCGAAAACACATGAATTTGGTGTAAAACACTGAGCACTGCATCTGGACCCACAGAATGTTCGCCTCGGCTGTGACGCAGTTCTTTTATGTGTAAGATACTGGTAGTACTGGTAGTACCTGTACAGTGAGATCGTGTCCAGCAGCGGATATTTTCTGTGTTCTATTGGCCGAGGTTACTGTTCAGATATCGGGTGGTCCAGCAGATTTAACTCCCCTGTTTTCCATCACTAGCAATATATTTTGTGCCACCCATTGTCTGCACATCTAAGCTATTGAAATATGCAGATAGGATAAACCTTTACTTCCTTTGGAAGCGGAAAATGAAAATACGTTTCATCATCAACATCATGAACAGCAGATATGTTTTAGTTGCAAACTAAACCTGGTAGCCTTAATCCAGGTTGCCAGATTACTGAATATACGTCAGCTGTCATGTTTTAACCGTGGGAGTTCATTTAACGAATGAGTTGGAATAATACAGCTGACATCGATTCATAAAAATACAACACACGATTGGGTGTATGGTGCTCAGCATATAAAGAGCAATGTGGCAGTCCCTAGTGTGTTATGTTTCAGCACTAAAGGGACATGGATATTAAATTGCAGTGCAACTTGAATATGGTTATAGTAAAGAGGCCAAGAATGGGCATGCCAAGAGCTTTGTGCTGGTCTCGACCAATGATCATTCCAATGATCGCCACTGCGACTGACCCTGCAGAAGCAACCCACCCACACTTCAGCTCCACGCAGGGTGGATGGCAGAGTCTCCTCTCCCACACACACATCGGCTCCACGCAGGGTGGATGGCAGAGACCCCTCTCCCACCCACACATCAGCTCCACGCAGGGTGGATGGCAGAGACCCCTCTCCCACCCACACATCCGCTCCACGCAGGGTGGATGTCAGAGCCCCCTCTCCCACCCACACATCAGCTCCACGCAGGGTGGATGTCAGAGCCCCCTCTCCCACCCACACATCCGCTCCACGCAGGGTGGATGTCAGAGCCCACTCTCCCACCCACACATCCGCTCCACGCAGGGTGGATGTCAGAGCCCACTCTCCCACCCACACATCAGCTCCACGCAGGGTGGATGTCAGAGCCCCCTCTCCCACCCACGCATCCGCTCCACGCAGGGTAGAGGGCAGAGCCCCCTCTCCCACCCACACATCAGCTCCACGCAGGGTGGATGTCAGAGCCCCCTCTCCCACCCACGCATCCGCTCCACGCAGGGTGGATGGCAGAGCCCCCTCTCCCACCCACACATCAACCCCACGCAGGGTGGATGGCAGAGCCCCCTCTCCCACCCACACATCAACCCCACGCAGGGTGGATGGCAGAGCCCCCTCTCCCACCCACACATCAGCTCCACGCAGGGTGGATGGCAGAGCCCCCTCTCCCACCCACGCATCCGCTCCACGCAGGGTGGATGGCAGAGCCCCCTCTCCCACCCACACATCAGCTCCACGCAGGGTGGATGGCAGAGCCCCCTCTCCCACCCACAAATCAGCTCCACGCAGGGTGGACGGCAAAGTCTCTTCTCCCATGTACACATCAGCTCCATGCAGGGTGGATGTTAGAGACCCCTCTCCCACCCACACATCCGCTCCACGCAGGGTGGGTGTCAGAGACCCCTCTCCCACCCACACATCCGCTCCACGCAGGGTGGATGGCAGAGTCTCCTCTCCCACCCACACATCCGCTCCACGCAGGGTGGATGGCAGAGTCTCCTCTCCCACCCACACATCCGCTCCACGCAGGGTGGATGTCAGAGCCCACTCTCCCACCCACACATCAGCTCCACGCAGGGTGGATGGCAGAGCCCACTCTCCCACCCACACATCCGCTCCACGCAGGGTGGATGGCAGAGCCCACTCTCCCACCCACACATCAGCTCCACGCAGGGTGGATGTCAGAGCCCACTCTCCCACCCACACATCAGCTCCACGCAGGGTGGATGTCAGAGCCCCCTCTCCCACCCACACATCCGCTCCACGCAGGGTGGATGTCAGAGCCCCCTCTCCCACCCACACATCCGCTCCACGCAGGGTGGATGGCAGAGCCCCCTCTCCCACCCACGCATCCGCTCCACGCAGGGTAGAGGGCAGAGCCCCCTCTCCCACCCACACATCAGCTCCATGCAGGGTGGATGGCAGAGACCCCTCTCCCACCCACACATCCGCTCCACGCAGGGTAGAGGGCAGAGACCCCTCTCCCACCCACACATCCGCTCCACGCTGGGTAGAGGGCAGAGCCCCCTCTCCCACCCACACATCAGCCCCACGCAGGGTGGATGGCAGAGCCCCCTCTCCCACCCACACATCCGCTCCACGCAGGGTGGATGGCAGAGCCCCCTCTCCCACCCACACATCCGCTCCACGCAGGGTGGATGGCAGAGCCCACTCTCCCACCCACACATCCGCTCCACGCAGGGTGGAGACCCCTCTTCCAGAAACCAGCCGCTCAAACCGCACAAGACGTACCCATTGTCCCCAACCTGCCAACCTGCTCCAAAGCGCCAAGAAACCAAGTAATTGGTGACTGTGCGTTGTATCAAAAGCTTGTCATTAAATGACATTGTAATTATTAATTATATGCACATTTATTCGTCCTGGCTATCCTGAACATCTGGCTTGGATACGGCCCAGTGCAACAACTTTGGCCTCCCCTGTACTCTGAGAAGAGCATTTGTATTCGAAACGAGGACGGCTTCTCGTTAAGAGCTGCTTCTTTCTGACAAGTACGTGCCTGCTTGACGCCTTGCCCTCGTCTTCTCCATGTAGAGGGTTGTAATCTTTCACCAATTCATTTCCTAGGTAACTACGACGAAATCTACCATCAGGGTAGGTTTATGTTGTGAAATGTTTGCATGTAGCGCACACACTGAAAAACATTTCGAATTTACCAAATGAATGTTTTAGAAAATATTACATACACATGATTAAACTCGAGTCGTGGAGTGTGAAATGATAGCTTTACAGGACGTGTCTGCCTAACCCGCAATCAGCGTCAGAAGTATCATTTCCACAATAATATGCTCTTTCTTCTAAACACCAGGCGCTGTAAGCGGCATTGTTTATATTGAGGCACTGCGTGACGTGTCATACATCAGCTCCCGTAATCCCTCCTGCAACCTACAATTCTGCCTTGAATCAAAGCTGCTGTACCAGAAATTACAGTCATTTTGATTGGAAATTATAGGGTTGTTGAAATGTTTCTAATTATGATACAATGTTGCAAATGCATGAAACCTGGGTGCTCCTTCAGATGTCTGTATTTACACGAAAGACTATTTATTAAAAAGATATTTTTGCTCCACCCACAACAACCTTTGAAAAATATGTGTATATATTTACGCATATTTTAGGTAAATTACAGCGCTCCATGTAAATTCATTTTATTACTGCTTACACTTCCATCATATATTACTGTCAGCTAGGCAAATCATTTGAATTGTTTCCCTTTGCCAGATTATTTAAAATGCTTTTGTCTTGGAGTCTTAAGATAATATCATGGAAATTTTAACTTAAAAGCTGTGAGTAATAAGCAGTTGGACAACCGTGCTAAACACATGTTTTGTGCGGTATGTCTGCCATTACATTTACTTTCACAATTACAGTAGATTCTATGGCACTTTATGAGGCATGCAGAGTGTGAAGCGGTTTAGGAAAGATTGAAGATGCAGCTTCTTAAAAACATTGCACCACAAAACATTAACAGGCCACAAACCAGCGACCTCTCCTATAACACTTTTACTTTATACTTGTCTTTGACCTTTTACAGTCCACTGACTTTTGTTTAGGTCTGTGCTATAGAGATACTATTTCTCCAGTATTAGGGGTGTCTTTCATAGATTCACATGCTTGAATATTCCCCGTCGTCGAAGTGGGAGTCCCACGGTATATAAAAAATAGCAATAATGCTAATATAACATAAATGATAATATCATATAATAATAAAATAGAGATAATACACTGTAAAAACCTCTACAATGGTAACTTCCATAGGAAGACAGTATAAGAGAAAAAACTCATTAGTAACATATCAGTGTCATTATGTTGGTCCAAACTGCAGCCAATCAGGCTCACGCACCCTCTAGAACCTTCTCCTCAGAAGCTCAAGCCCTCAGATTTTCTACCGCACGTCGTGTGAAGGGAGTCTCCCTGAGCTCTGCTCAGTTTTCTTCAAAGTTTGTCTCTTCAACTTATTTTTCCAAGAATGTCAAGTAAGAAGTCCTTGTTTAGAGCTTGCTCTTCATGTGGGAAACTACGTTTGTTTGAGAAGGACCCCCACCAAAAGTGTATTTACTGCCTGTACCCTGACCACAAGGTGGATGAATGTAAAATCTGTAGAGCTCTTCCTTCTAAGACTCTCAGAGACAGGGAAGGTCGCCTTCTTATATGGTTGAAGCGCCTCCAAGATAAAGAAGATGTTCTGTCAGACGCAGTAAGTCTTCAGTCAGGCTGTTCCACTGTTCCTTCCAAGCGTGGGAGTGTTCAAGACTTGCCTTCGCCTTTTCTTCAGAAAAAGAAAAAGCTGGCCTTGCCTGTGGCACAATCTTCACATTCTATGCCTTCAGTGTCAACGCCCACGAGACCTGGCTCTCAGGCGTCTTGCCCAGGCTCTATCAGTATTCTGACAGTCCTGACACCCAGGTCGTCGACGGGCTCGTCGACGACCGTTCCGTCCACAAGATTGGCTTTGCTGTCTTCGTCGACGACCTCTGTGACGACGACGTCTGCTTCCTCGTCGTCGACGACGGTGATGTCGACATCCTCGACGTCGACGAGAACTACGATCCCGTCGACGATCCCTATTGTCTCGTCGGCGACGAAGTTGCCGTCGACGAAGAAAACCTCTTCGACGTCGAAGAATTCATCGTCGACGAAGGTCCCGTCGACGTCGGCCTCTCCGTCGACCACCTCGTCGACGTCGGCATCGTCGGCGAAGAAGGCAACGATGGTTCCGACGACGAGAGCCCCGTCGACGTCGAGTGCTCCGTCGACCAGCTCCATGACGACGGCGTCATCGTCGAAAAAGGCGACGCCGGTTCCGTCGACGAAGGTACCGTCGACGAAGGTACCGTCGACGACGATACCGTCGACGAAAGTATCGTCGACGAAGATACCGTCGACGAAGACACCGTCGACGAGGCTTCCGTCTCCTCAGATTCCAGCAAAGACGGCTCCGTCGACGCACGTTCCGTCGACGACGATACCGTCGACGACGAATCCCTCAGTGGGCCCTATCTCGTCGACGATGGCGATTTCTTCAGCGGCATGTTCAGGATCCTCGTCAGGATCGGGTTCTTTTGCCACCATGCCTCTGGTACCACTGCCTTCCTTGACCTCTGGCAGGGATTCTTCTATGCAGCTGCCGCCTCCTGATCTTCAATTACCCTCGCCTTTGATGGCAACTGATCACGAGACTGGATCTATGGGGGAAGATGATGACGATGAAGCTCACAGTCCATCAGAATTGATTATGAAATGTCAAGACTCCAGTTCTGACCAGGAGGACGTGGAGGAAGTGGTCCAACCGGATGACCAAATTGTCCAGTTGCCTATGGCATCTTTTCCAGTTTCTTTGTTTTCAAACCTCCAGCATATGCTGGATGACTACAACAGAAGGTTTCCGCCTACCCCTCAGGGTACTCCAAGCCACGCTCCGGCGGAGGACTCCGGCCCTGCCACCCATCCACAGTCTTTGGAGCAGCCTGTTTTGACAGAGCTTCCCCGCCCTCACCCCCCTCTTCTTCCGCAACCTGGTGCGCACGGGGTGGATGAGTCGGACAGTGAAGAAGGGGAATTACACCAGGATACTGACGATGATCAGGATCCAGATATGGCGGATTACGACGACTATCGGATACAGACACCTTCTCCGCAACAGCCAGAGGCGGGTGATGCGCCTACCATTGATACAGCAAGCTTCCATGTGCTAATGAATAAAGCGGCAGACCGTTTTAAATTGCCGAGAGAACAACGGCAAGAAGATTGCTTTCTCTACGATTTCAAAAACAAACCATACAAACAAATTCACACCATACCAATCATAGAATTTGTATGGAAAGAAGGGATAAGAATTATGCATTCTCCTAACTCCTTGCCGGCACAAGTCCCTCGCCTGGAAAAGAAGTACAAGGCTCCTGCGGGTTCACCTGCTTGTTTGCTGTCGCATCCCAAACCGGACTCGGTTGTCACACAGGCGGCACAGCGACGATCCCGTAATCCGGCGACTCCTCTCACTACTCCACCTGATAGAGAGGGTCGACGTTTGGACGCCATTGGGAAGAAATTTTCCACCATGTCCTCTACATCGGTACGCGCTGCAAATGCGTTGGCCATTCTAGGTCGCTTCGACAGGCAAATGTGGTCGGACATTTCCGCATTCGTTTCTCTAATTCCAGAAGCGTCCAGAGCGGAAGCCCAGCAAGTTCTCCAGGATGGCATGAGGGCGTCAGAGGAAATGATTGACTGCGCGATTGATGTGGCGAGTACGGGATTTCGCATCCTCGCCAGTGCTGCGGCTCTCCGCCGCCAGGGCTGGCTTAAATCCACTTCTTTCCGGCAAGAAGTCCAGTCGAAGATACTCGACATGCCCTATGACGGTGAATCTCTTTTTGGCGCTCACATTGACGAGGCGCTTGAGTCAATTAAAAAGGACACCGATACAGCAAAATCGCTAGTCTCCTTACAATTTAAAAAGCAGCCCTTTCGTGGCGCCC
Source organism: Lissotriton helveticus (assembly GCF_964261635.1). Classification (NCBI taxonomy): domain Eukaryota; kingdom Metazoa; phylum Chordata; class Amphibia; order Caudata; family Salamandridae; genus Lissotriton; species Lissotriton helveticus. The sequence goes on from NC_136071.1 coordinate 1,172,505,272, forward strand.
GTGGAAGAGGTTCATCTTCCACGAATTTTCGAGGAGGACACACTCAGTACCGCCAATTCAACCAAGGCAATCAACGTTACTCCTCTCAACAGTCTAATCGCCAAAATCAGTCACGACCCTATAAAGGAAAACCTACTTATAGGGGTGCCAACAACAAACGCCAGTGACTCTCATGTCACGCAAGGAGTTGGAGGGAGAATCTCGCAGTTTTATTCCCAATGGTCTCTGATAACATCGGACCAATGGGTATTGGACATTGTTCACAAGGGTCATGCCTTGGAGTTCACAGAGATTCCTCCTCATTCTCCGCCATCAGGCCCGCCACCTCCCCATTTTCTAGAATTGCAACATCAAGTTCGTCTTCTCATTCTAAAAGGTGCAGTCGAAGTGGTTCCTATATCACAACAAGGGACAGGTTTCTACTCACGTTTTTTCCTCATTGCCAAGAAGACGGGAGAGTGGCGGCCTATACTGGATTTGAGGGCGCTCAATTTCTTTCTGAAACAGCAGTCTTTCCGCATGCTCACATTGTCAGAAGTCTTGCGGCTTCTCTGCAGCGGAGATTTCCTGTCCACGATAGATCTGCAAGACGCCTATTTTCATGTGCCGATTCTGCAACAACATCGCCAATTTCTGAGGTTCAAGGTGGGCACTGTCCATTACCAATTCAAGGTGCTGCCTTTCGGCCTGCGTTCGGCACCTCGTGTTTTCACGAAGGTCCTGGCCCCAGTCATGGCTTATCTACGTCTTCAAGGAGTGCAGATTTTTCCTTATCTGGACGATTGCCTTCTGAAATCTCCGTCTCCTCTTCAGCTGGCTCACGACACAAGTCTCTGCCTGCGGACTTTCGAGTCACTGGGGTTGACCATCAACGTGGACAAGTCACACTTAACACCATCACAAAGAAGGAACTTCCTGGGTGCCATTCTCGACACGGAATTATCAAAAGCCTTCGTTTCCCAAGAACGACAGGTGAAAATAGTACGTCTGGTCACCCTCATCCGTTCAAAACAGTCAGTTTCTGTGCGCATGTTGAAGTCCTTTCTGGGGATGGCGTCGTCCTGCATCGCTCTGCTTCCGAACTGCAGGCTCCGCACTCGCCCTATTCAGGAGGAACTAGACCTGCAATGGCGCCAAGTATCAGGATCCTTCAACGATCTAGTGAGAGTCTCGTCTCGCATGAAAGACAGTCTCCTTTGGTGGAGAGAACCATCCAACCTAAACGAAGGAGTTTCCTTTCTGGCCCTTCCTCCGGATCTGACGCTGACCACAGATGCATCCATGGAGGGTTGGGGAGCTCATCTCCTAGACCTTTCAATCAAAGGGAAGTGGACACCGTCACAACGAACATGGCATATCAACAGATTGGAGCTGCTGGCGATCTTCCTTGCTCTCAGATCTTTTCTGCCAGTAGTGCAAGGAGAGTCCGTGCTGGTTCAAACGGACAACACAACCAGCATGCACTACATGAACAAACAGGGCGGCACAAGATCTCAGCCCTTGTCTCGGCTAGCTCAGAAGATCTGGAACTGGGCTCTTCATCATCGAATCTCCCTGACGGCGGTCCATCTGCCGGGGGTTTCAAACATCCTAGCGGATTCGTTGAGCAGGTCCACATCGTCTACCCACGAGTGGGAGCTTCATCAACAAACTCTGGACATGGTGTTCCGCCGTTGGGGTCGTCCCCTGATGGACCTTTTTGCCACTCCACTGAATCGGAAGTGCCCCGCCTTTGCGAGCTGGCATCCTCATCCGGGGTCCAGCGGCAACGCCCTTCTCATGGACTGGAGCGGCCTGTTCGCCTATGCGTTTCCTCCCATACCATTGGTGCCGAGGACGTTGTGGAAGATGCGCAGGCAACCCTGCCACTTGATACTGATCGCACCTCGTTGGCCCAGACAGGCTTGGTTCTCAGAACTTCTTCTGTTGTCCCAATGCACGCCCATTCGTCTGCATCCACGTCCAGATCTTCTGTCCATGGACGAGGGCCAAGTCTGCCATCCAGACCCGACCACTCTTCAGTTATGGGCATGGAACCTGAATTCCTCGAATTCGCGAATTTAGAGATGCCCCAGGAATGCAGAGAGATTCTGGCTTCTGCTAGAGCTTCCTCAACGGTTCAAACGTACAAACTAAAGTGGAAACGGTTTTGCCATTGGTGCGCAGAAGCAAATGTCCACCCACTCACTTCTGCCCCAGAACAGCTGTTGCCCTTCTTTCTAAGCCTTGCTCAGTCTGGCCTCTCTCATGCCACCTTGAGGGTCTTTCTGGCAGCTATTTCACGTTTCAGGCATGATGGCTCAACCTCTCTCTGCTCATCCAGAATTATCAGACAATTCTTTAAAGGTCTCTTCAGGAAGTTTCCTCCTATCAGACGCCCGCCTCCGGCATGGCAGCTCAACGTGGTATTGTCACAGCTCATGAAGCCTCCTTTTGAGCCAATCCACAGAGCAGACAACAAGTTTCTTACCTGGAAGGTCGTTTTGCTTTTGGCCCTAACGTCTTCTCGCCGTGTCAGCGATCTTCATGCTTTCACAATCAAGCCTCCTTATTTGCAATTCAAGCCAGATGGGGTGTCTCTTCGGACCAATCCCTCTTTTTTGCCAAAAGTGCCTACAGATTTCCATCTGAACGAACCTGTCTTCTTGAAGACTTTCTTTCCGAATCCACAGTCTCCGGCAGAACAACGCCTTCATTCCTTAGACATCAGCCGTTGTCTAAAGTTTTACATTTCAAGAACTGCCCCCTTCCGCAAATCAGATCAGCTTTTTGTAGCATATGGAAGAATGCGAAGGGGACATTCAGTGACAAAACAGACACTTGCAAGATGGCTCTCAGCAGCCATATCCTACTGTCACCAACAAGCTGGCAAGCCTTTACAGGGTCCTGTGAAGGCACATTCGACGAGAGCGATGGCGTCCTCCACCGCCTTGTTTGCCGGAGTGCCTCTGCACCAGATTTGCCGGGCGGCAACGTGGTCGAATAGGCACACCTTTACCAGACATTACTGTTTGGATTCCATCAACGAGGCGGATACCGCAGTGGGGCAAGCAGTGCTTCGCCATCTCTTTAAATAAGGTGAGCCTCTGTTCCCTCCTCCTTTCTCTTCTGTGATTGCTATATGCTTTTAAGCTATGTGTTTACTTCTTGTGAAGATGCTTGCAATCCCAGTGCTAAGGAGTTACTGCTATCTATTCTATTCAAGCATGTGAATCTATGAAAGACACCCCTAATACTGGAGAAGAACTATTGTTACTTACCTGTAAACAGGTGGTTCTCCAGTATTGGTGTCTTTCATAGATTCACATGCGACCCACCCTTCCTCCCCTCAGAGGCTCTCTTCTCCTCATACGCTATTGTTACTAGTGCTACGAAAATCTGAGGGCTTGAGCTTCTGAGGAGAAGGTTCTAGAGGGTGCGTGAGCCTGATTGGCTGCAGTTTGGACCAACATAATGACACTGATATGTTACTAATGAGTTTTTTCTCTTATACTGTCTTCCTATGGAAGTTACCATTGTAGAGGTTTTTACAGTGTATTATCTCTATTTTATTATTATATGATATTATCATTTATGTTATATTAGCATTATTGCTATTTTTTATATACCGTGGGACTCCCACTTCGACGACGGGGAATATTCAAGCATGTGAATCTATGAAAGACACCAATACTGGAGAACCACCTGTTTACAGGTAAGTAACAATAGTTCATATGCATAAATGCCTGCCTGTGAGATCAATCTTATTCTTTGCAATTCTTATGGAGGTGTGTTGCACGTAGACATCTTCAATTTAATATCTAAACACTAAGTGACCTGTTCGATTCTAGAACTTAATTCAAGATGCTTCTGTTATTTGATTTCAAATCAAATGTTGGAACTCTGCTTCTAGCGTGATTCTTGGGACCCTTGTCTCCTGCCAAGCAGACCCACCAACAGTACAGAAAGTTTAGGATGTATTCCAGGAAGCTAGCTTACAGAGTACACGAGACCTCCCAACATTTGCATCAGCATACCCAGTTCTTTCAAGGGAAGAGTTTGTGGTGGTGGGAAAGGCTGATCATGCCATCAATGAGAGCTCTCCTCTATCTCTTCCTCTGCTGTAGCACCCAAAGCTGCATTAATTTACCCTCACAAACCTAGACTCAGCAGATTGGAAGCAGGATACAACATTTCCTCCCCAGCGGGAGATCCGTCATGTCAGATGGGCTTCGCAAATTATTCAAAGGGTCTATGCACTGCCTTTCATTTCCTCCTGCCCTGTTTTCCTCCTCAGCTGAGCAAAACCTAAGCAGACCGTTCCGCAATTTTGTTGCAAGTCAGCCTTCTGCTGACAATGGGTGCCATCTTCAGAGAGGGGTGCTATTCTCTCTACTTCCTCCTGGTGAAGAAAAACAGAGGCCTCTGTCCTCTCAATGCCTTTCTGCAGCAAGACACATTCAAAATATGGCCGTTGTCTCAGATCCTTTCTGCACTTCTGGAGACTACATGGTGTTGCTGGATATGTATTGTCATAAAGCAGTCCCTCAGGCTTCTGTTGGTCACGGTGGGGTTACTTCAAAATTGCTGTGCTCAACTTCAGCCTCGCCGCTATCTCTTGACTGTTCACAAAAGTAGCGGTGGAGTTGCTGCTCATTTTTGGAGGTTAGGGATACGTTTTGCAGTACCTTGATGACCAGCTGCTCATGAAACGTTCAACACAGTCAGCTGTAGACCACGTCCAGATGACTGCCAAACTTCTGACGTCTTTGTGGTTTTCCATCAATGAGCTTAAGTCCCATGTGAGCCTCACAAAAAGTGTTCCCAAGTATGGGGCTGTCATAGACACTGTGGCATTCAAGTTCTTCACACCGCTACAACCAGTCCCGAACATTCAGGATATGATCCAGATGTTTCGAGTTCAATCCTTGGTCTCAATGAGGACAGCTCTGAGGATTCTTGGACTTCTAGTCTTGTGTATCTTCTTCAACCCGACTACCAGGTGCCATATTTGGGCCCTGTAGTGGATCCTCTGGTTTCATTGGGCCCAGCATCAACGCTGCCCCTCCAACTACTCCCAGATCTCACAGGAGATGGCTCAGGATCTTCTGTGGTTCCAGACAAACTCCAACCTGACCTGCAGTAGGACACGCTCCTTTCCCTACTCAGACTTTGGTTTTTACAGATCTGTCAGTGCTGGGTTGGATTAGCACTTGGAAGAGGTGAAGATCAGAGGCTTCTCATCTCCAGAGGTGAACAAACACCACATCAACCTTTTACTGCTTTGAGCAGTCCAGCTGGCCCTAAAAGCCTTCCTGTCATCCATCAAGTAGAGGCCTATACAGGTACTCAAGTGCAACACAACCACCTTGTGGTACTGCAAAAAGCAGGGCAGAGTGGGGTGCTGAACCCTCTTCCAATTGGCTCTCTTGAGGTGGCTGGACCAACAGCCAACTATCTAGCAGAATCTCTTAATGCCTGAGCAGATGACTAGTTAAGCAGACATTGTCTGCGTTTAATGAGTGGTACCTCCATCCTGAGGAGGAAAAGGACATCTTCGATCAGTGTGGCATGCCCTGGTTGGATCTGTTTCCCTATCCAAGAATGCAATGTGTCAAAACTACGGCACACTGGAGCTTCCTCAACATAAATCATTGGGGGGCACATTTTGACTGTGGTTGGACATGATCCTTCTGTAGGTATTCCCGCCATTGCCTCTGCAGGGTTCAAGACGAATCAGGTCGAAGTCATCTTAATAGCCCTTGACTGGGCGAGGAGAGTATAGTACCCAGAGCTCCTGAGTATGAGCATTTGCCCCCCGCTATGGCTACTATTTCGGGTGGGTCTCCTATCTCAGCCACAAAGGAGGTTCCTGCAACAAGTCTCTGCAATACACACCTTAATGCCTGGAGATGGAGTAGTAGCTGTTAGATAGGTTTGGTCTGCAGCGTGATACCCTTTGATAAAAGATATATTAGTTATATGACTAATCATACGACTCTGCAGGCCAAACCTTCAAATGTATTATTGTTTGTTCTGTCGGCCCAAGAAGGCCTTGCAGTGGACACAGCTACAGGTTATCATTCAGCCCTTTTGGCCTTTTTGTGTTTACTTGATAAACCCTCTCTATTTCAATCACCTATTGTTATGTGTTTTATCAAAACGTGTTGAGCACAAGTCTGGATGCTTCGGACAAGGCAGCATCCACAAGGCTTCTCTGATCATGCGGTAAGTCTTCCGGAGACCAGAAGCCAGTCTCGGGTGCTTCTGGGTGCGGGTGAACAAACTGATGTGATTCTCTGCTTCCATGAGTCGCAACCCACTGCGTTCAGTGTTTGTAGGAGAGTAGGGTCTGCAATCCTATGATCACCCAGATTTTTGCTTTTTGCTGCACTGGTTTACGACTTTCCCTGGCTGTGGGCCTGCTAATCAGACCCACAGCCTAGCTGTTCTCTCTATCCAAATTGTACTCAGGTACTGAATTGGCACTGGGCCCTCTCCAAGTCCCTGTACCCAGGGCTGAGGTGTACCCAGAAGTCTCCCAGGGGCTGAAGCATGTATTATGCCACCCCTGGATTGACTAACTAAAACTGACACAACTGGCTGCACGACAGCTGGGGCAAGGTGGTGTACTCACCCTTTGCTTTAGATATAGTATACCTATATCTAACCCTAAAATGGACACACAGATCTCCTATCAGTCACTCCTATGGCAGGCCTTAACAATCCTGAAGGCAGAGTGCTTGGAATCGTGCGAGATGGTGCTCTGGCATGAGCTGAGCCTGTCTGCGGCTTTCGGGATCCATCCCTTAGCCGTTTCCATGATATCGCATACCATATACTCTTAAGTGCATTATAATCCTCGCGGTTATGTGCCAACTCTGGTATCGCTTATCAAAACATGTCGAGTAAGGTGTCATACGAATTGGAATACTAACCCCTCGCCAATTCTGGCGACGGGGTTAGCATTCCACCCTTCTAGAGGGACACGACATGCCTGTAACCTATAACCCGGTTAAAAGTCAGACAGAGCCTTAGCATCCACAAAATGGATGCTGCCACCGAGACACAAGTCTGCCCTCCTGCTGCTGGGAGTCCTCCCAGAGCAGGAGACAAGGACAAAGGGTTTCCTGCCAGGGGCGGTGCCAGCACCGTCCCAGACAGGGTTTTGTGTATTGTAGGTAGGCAGGGCTTTAGAGGAAGGTGACTGCAAGTAGCACCCCGGTGCTCACTATGCATAGGCCGGCTTGAACCAGTTCCAGGGTCACTCCGGACCCTGTGCTGGAGAAAAGCCCGCCAAGGAAGTGGGTGTAACCACCCCCCTCCTAGTCCCACCCATAGGGCAGGACTTAGTCGCGTGCCAGCCCCTTTTTACAGGATAAAGGTAGAGACTGGCCCCCTTCCAAATCAGATCATCTTTGAATCCTGAAACTACTTTCCACGAAAGGAACTCAAGACTTCTTCCTAAGATTTCTCCCTTGTGACTAAGGAGTAGTCACCCTGCATCCGCAGGCACCATCTAAGGACACTGCGGTCTGCTGCAAGTCTCTCCTCCGGATCAAGACTGCCCAGCTCGACGAGAACCGGCTTCCCTGGCACCTCTGACCTCTACCTGCATCATCAGTCACGCTGAGATTCGTGGGTGTGACGAGACCTCGAGGGACCGGCCATCTTCAAGACTGCACGACTTCTTTTCAGCAAGCCCGCCGAGTAATCTACTGGTGAGTGCTTTGGGGTCCGAGAAGCCCCGACTCTGAGCAGCTCCAGCTCCGAAGTGCAGCCCCCCAGCATCTCCACGATCTGCGTGGGGCCCTTCTGCTTTCCGCTGCTCACCGCGTTGTTTGGCTACTAGCCCGTTGGCTTGTGGCCTTCCTGACGACGCCCGACGACATTTCTGCTGCTGGTCTGGTTGCTCCAGACTGGCCCTTGCTCCCTCCCAGAAGAGGAGCACCCCGGACCCTCCTGGTCCACTCAAGACGCCATTTTGAGTCCACCGCGTGGGCTTGAATGAGCCAAGGCTTGTTGCCCAATCCTGGGTAACTTCGACGCCAACGACTTCATCCTCCGTGGGACAGCTCGCACCTCCATCCTGGTCGCCGACAACGCCTCCTGGTCCGAGAGACTGCAGAGCCCAGCAGCGCCCACTCACCTGACTGCGGTGACTCCGCCCGGTGCCATCCTGGTGCCCACTTAATCACTGGCTAGTGATTCAAGAACTTGGTCCCCTCTGCTTTCAGGTTTCTTCTTCCTTGATCCAGGCTTGGATCCATCGAACTTTCCTTCACGGGTCGCCTGCCAGCAACTTCTTCCTTCCAGGCTCCTGGTCCGGCAACGAGATCCCCGACGTCTTTTCAGACCTATGCAGCTGCAGCCCCTGGGCTAGGTAACTTCGGCACTTCGGTGTCCCAGCATAGCCTCACTATCCTAGGGTCAGGATCCACTGTCGTTTTCTTCCTACCAGGTCGGGTTCGCCCGTGAACACTAACTTTGCCTTTACTAGCCTCCATAGACTTTGTCCCGCATCCCGCGTGAGAGTGCACACTCTGCACCCGAGTCCCCTAGGTCTCCTAGAAGTAATCTAACGATTCCCTAGTCAAGTCCTAGCGATTCCAGAGCCTATTAGTACTGTACTTACCTGCTAGTAATTTCGCATTCCACTTTTTAAGTATATGGTTTTTCGTGCCCCTCGGGCATTTGTGTATAACGTGCTAACTTAAGTATTTTCGTAAGAGTTTTGTTGTGTGCCTAGCACCCTGTCCTCATAAAGAGTACAGGGTTGTTGTGATTCTAATAAATACACTGTTTATTTTCATAACACTTGTGTGGTGTCCTTTCACTGGGTGTTCAAGGGGTAATGTGATGGTAAAACAGCTGGCTTAACACGCCCTCTAGAGTCTTAGCCTTAGACTGCTCGTATCCATGCTACTAGGATAGCTGGTCTATAAGGTTGACTTACAACCAATCATCAATAAGGGTTGTTTGGACTGATATATAGTGATCACTAGAATAGTGAGCACTGCACATCAGGCCAACTTCTCACAGTGTTGCACGCTGATCCATGGTGACGGTCCTCCCTCTTCGCCACCTGGCATACAGGGGTTGCAAACAGCTCACTCAGGGTGATGACTCTCTGCGTCACAACATTGCACAGGGTGACAGCGACATTCTTGTAACAGCGATGTACCAGGGCGACAGACCTTATCTACACCCCTAGCCCCACCTGGCATACAGGGGTTACGAACAGCAGCACTCAGGCTATGATCTGATGTGTGCAGTGGTCCTCAACGCTGACCTAGATCTCACACTCTGCTTCAGGGATCCACTTTACAGGATCCCCACTGAACCTCGCTTCTTCCAGGCACTCTCCTTTGCCTTTCATGGTCCACTTGTCTCTCAGGCAGGCAGATGCTGATACTCCAGGTTCACAGATGGGCATTCTCGATTCTTCTGGATAATGTCCCTTCACCCATCATGGAGACTAGCAGACCTCCATGCCCAATCCTGGTCACAAAAAGACAGAAGTTGTTGCGAGCTACTCCACGCTGTTGAACATCTCCAGTCTGATCATTTTTGGAGGCTCTAGGTCCACTTTTTATAATCCGCATCCAGACTCAGATGTGATTTAGTGTCTTAATCTTTGATGTTGATGTTGTTGGGGTGCCCACTTTGAAGTACCCACTCCTGTCCTTTTCGAGTCCACTCTTGATCCCCCCACAGTACAGGGCATGGATACTACCTGGATGTCAGCCTCAATGATGTGAATATCAAAAAGTTATAAAAGGCCGCAGCCCTATTGTTTTATGACTCCCTTATCAGCCCCACATTCGTCCTGAGCTCTGCCCAGGCCACACTGGCCAGTGACCTATATCTGAATCAAAGAACCCTTTTGAGGTGAAGATGAGAGCCTGACTGTCCCTTCTTTCAGTGTGTGTATGTATCCCACGAATATGTCTGGGATGACCTCTCCACCTCCACATGCCTTCCTCAACCCCCTGGGCTTCCAGTACAGAACCCACAAGCCTCCATTTATTGTACCACTCATAGGCACACATACATCATAGCATGCACAGGCTCACACGTGTGGTGCACAGCGGTACATGCTGATACTATGTAGGTCAAGCATGAGTTAAGCACACAGCAGTAGAACATTACATGAGTTGCCCGGTAGGCCTCACTCCAGTGACACAGGTAAAAGGCATGCTCACAACACTGATCCCTTTTACAAAAGCATAGAATGCTGCTACCACTGCGATCGTGATACTTAACTCTTAGGTAAGGACAGTAGCCCCTCTCTGATTGCGTCCATGTAGCGGGGACGCATAAGATGCAGATGGGTCATGTTACCAACTACCTCAATAGTCTCAAAGTGTACACGGGTTGGTTAGTTGTGTTCTGCATCTTGTAGACTTTCAGAGAGGATCCATGCAATGCCTTTGCTTCCAGCTGCAGCTCAAAATGCATCTTGCCCCGTTTCATGGACGGACAAAAGCTTGTGGAGACTCTAGATGCTAGGCTGAGCTAGGCGCATTCTTTTAGTGCCTCCTCTGTCCTATACTCCAGTTCACTGTTATTCATTGGTGCCTGGGAAAGATAGATCGGGTTGTGGCATGGTTTTTCCTTGTGAATTCTGTCAGATGATGTAGTTATGTACAGTATCCAGTGGTTCAATGGCACTTAAGTGACATCGCGTATACAATGCCACCCATGTTACCACTCTGTGAAGAAAAGGACCTGATTGTCCATTTCCTCTCTCGGAGCCTTTGCCACCCTCTCTCCTTTTCGAAAAGCTAGTTGAAGAAGAGATGTCCTCCAACTGACATTGTCCTTTGCATAGACAACCTGAGGATTTATGCCTCTAACAAATCATAAGCAACAAAAGCCATATTAAAGCATGGAGATGCAAGACTTCCCAAGATAAGCAACAGAAATGCTGCCACGCACTCCGAGTCTTCATAGGATGTCAAATTTGAAAGTGCTGTTGGCCATCTAAGAGAAAGTGTTCCTGATGGCCAGCTAAATGTCACATGTGGCTCTTAAGTAAACTTTTTATGCTAGTATCTTTTTTCATATGTTTTCTGTTGGTTTGCCCTAAATCAAGACAGAGGACTGACTTTACAGATTTGAATTATTAGATCCTCCTAAATGTTGGTCCTGCCCTCACGGGCAAGGGGATTTTCTTCACATGTTTTTACATTGTCCCCTTGTTAAAGCCTTTTGGTCCCGTATTTGGTCAAAATTGAATGACATTGAATTAACATCCCCTTCCATATTAAACATGTTTTTCTTGGTAACAATGAAGGTAATTTCATCAACTTATTTCTAGCTGTCACACTTCAGATTATTACTACCAATTGGAAAGACACCTCAAATATTTCTTACCAAGCATGGTGGAATTTATTATGTCATCATCACAGAATGGATAGAGCTTACGCCCCTTCCACTTCTTTGCTGATTAAAAGAGACTTACTATGGTTACCTTTAACTAATTTTTATCTAGGAAGTCAGATTAACTCCTTTTGTTTCATACGGCTTTGTTGTTTATTATATACTGAATATTGCTCTTAACATGTTTAATATTTTATCTTTTTTAGGACTTTTCTTTCTCTTTTTTCTTCCTCCTCTTTTCTTCTTCTTTTCCTTTTCTTATCTTTTCTTTTCTCTCTTTTCACTTTAAAATATTCTAAAAATGCACTTTCGCTTAGTATAGTTTTGCTATTATAAGGATATTGCCTGATATTGTTTCTCATAATATGTTCTATTTTATCAATGTCCTGTTGTTATTAGACTCTGTACTGATGTTTTACATTGCTTACAATCTCAAAGCATTCTAAACTTAAAAAAAAAAAGATCGAGGATTGTTTAAGGATCCAGAGGGGCATATTACCAAGCAATAGCGATAATTATCGCTATTGCTTGGTTAGAGACAAAAATTTACCGCTGAGCTGCGGCGATTTTTATCGCAGATAAACCTTGGTATTACCAAGGTTTATCGCAAATGCGATAAAAATCGGCCGCAATGCATGAATATCGCTGAAAAGTCAGCGATATTCATGCATTACCGAGCTAATGCTCTTAGCCATGTTATCCACCTCCCATTGGATAACATGGCTAAGAACTGCTCAGGGCTGGTGTTAGCTTTAGGAGATAGCGATGTTAGCGACTGTTTCCAGTCGCTAACATCTTGGCACGCCCACTTTGCATGTCATTAGTGATAAATATCACTGACATGCAAAGTGGGGCCCAAGATGGTCGCTATCTCCTACTAGCTGTCGCTAACTGGTGTTAGCGTCAGCTAGGTAATAGGGAGATAATTTTATCTCCGCTTTCTTGGCTTTTAAAGCCAAAAAAGCGGAGATAAACCCCCTTGATAATATGCCCCAGCGTTCTTCCATAAAGTGGAGATTAAGAAAAAAGCTGGTTGGTGCAGGTGAATATTCCAACCATGATATTGTCAGCATAGTGGTGCTGCAGTGGCCATGACTCGGGAGGTGTTGGCGATGCTCTCTACATCTGTGTATTCACCCTCTTCAAGTGGGTGCTGGACCCTGCCAGCAGTGACTAATTCTGAACGACGAGTTCAGGGTGATGAGAGAGGACACTGCCGGCATAGGACCAGTGGGTGATCTGTTGTTGCTGACTCCTAATTAGCTTGTCTTCATTGAGAGCAGTAAGGATGAAATGTTTCATTTTAAGCTTTTCCTTCAAAGTTATGAAAATAAACAAATCCGTATTTGTAAAGCGCTTACTAGTCACCCTTACGGGTTTCAAGGCGGTGGGTGCCATCGTGGAAATTAAGTGAGCTATTGCCTAGAGTCACATGGTGCTGAGCTGAGCTGCCACCAGAGCCAGGGATGTGCACTGAAGTTAGCTGCGCACCACATCTCTCTAAAGCAGGTCAGTCCTTTTTGCGTGCCAAAGTTTAGATTTTAAACAGTGGCTGAAACTCCATAGCCTGTAGTTCTGTCACGCAGTCTCAGGATGGGTTGGACCCGAAGTGTGCATGCAGCTGTGACTTCTGCTCTCCCACAAGCCAAGCCGTGAGACGGTGGCTGGAGCCGTTTAAGGGCATGCATTCCCACCCCCTGCTCTTCATCCGAATTAGAGCTCAGTCTGAAGTGATTCCATAATTCACTTTTGGGCGAGCATCTGTGAGGGAACCTGGGAGACTAATAAGATCAGGCAAATAATCTAAATAGCATGATGTAATTAGTGAGCAGATCAATGAAAGCGTGCAAAGTGGCGCAAGAAAGAACTAAGCTATATTGCAAAAAATGAGTATGGATGCTCGGAATTATTTTCTCTGCTTTGGGTAGTTGGATCTTTACCATCAACTACACCACTAGAACGAAAAAAGAGAAGGAAAGCAAATGCATCTTTTGTAAACAGTGTCAGAGCTTTCTAAGGATGTACACTTGACTGATCCAAAAATAGCGCCTCGTCTGATTTGTTTTCCTTTTGATTAGTTTACCCAATATAGAGTGAAAAAAGAACAAACATTACAGCAGCTGATAGGGTCTGAAGGATGGACGTCTGTCTTTGCTCCCCTTGGAGGCATAAACTGCCAGATTCTTCACCCCATGTCGGTGTGGAGGTAACTCGCAGGAGCTCTAATGCAGCTCATTGGGACAATTTTTTGTAGGATTTATTTCCGGATTACAGTGTCCTATTCTACATTGAGGCTTTCAGCGCATCAGCAGTGGCTGAGAAAACATCCAAGAAATCTCTTTTCAAGAGAAATGAAAAATGTTGTTGAGTAAAACATACGGGGACGGCAGACATGCCCACTGTATATCGTAAATTACGATGCAAGACGTGATATTTTTAAAAGAAAGGCTCTAAGGGACACAGAAAAATGTTTGCCATCGGCCTCCGTGGAGGAGCAAGCAGGTCTGCGCCTTCCAAACCTGGGTATGTGAAACATGTAGAGAGACCTTTCTCGAAAATACTCAGCAGGTACTAAAACATTCTTTGAGAAGACTTCTTCTGCTGGACATAGACCCTCTGAGCTTTCCTTGAAGGTTCAGACTATTAGTTGCCCACAAAAGGAAGAGGAGACGCAAAAACATGTATACAAGAGAAGGAGACTTTGAAAACTTTAGTTTGCAAACAAGGCCAGACCTCTGAACCACTCCCTGGGTCCATCTCAGACGCTTCCTGCTATCCTAGCCATTATGGACACAGTGCAGTTTTGTGCTTAGCCTCCCGAACGGTGAGTCCAAGATATTAAGGCTATGATTCCACTGTTTTAGCCTCTTTCCTGGATTTCAGTGAGATTGATTCTGAGGCTGCTGGGCCTCATGGCCTCCTGCATCCTGCTGCTAACACATGCTAACGCATGCTAACACATGCTCAGTGGCCTGAAGTTCCAGTGGGCGCAGCATCAGGGAAATCTCTCTAACCAGGTCCAGATATTGAAGGGAGCTGCAGTGGTGGCTGACAAACTGCAATTGGGTCCGCAGCAGACTTCTCTTCCCCTCCCAGAGCTCACAGTGGTGACAGATGTGTCAGTCCTTGGGTGGGCCAGCTGTTTGGGAAAGGTGGAGATCAGAGGACTTTGGTCTCTGGCGGAGTCTCAGCTCCACTTCAGCTTGGAGGTGCGAGTGCTCCTTTTGGCATTGAAAGCATTCCTCCCTTTGATCAATGGAGGGTAGTTCAGGTTTTCATAGACAATACCACTGCCATGTAGCACTTCAACAAAGAGGGCCGGGTGGGGTTGTTGATCATGTGCCAGGCACCTTGATGCATCTTGCCACGGCTAGACGCCAAAACATGTTCCTGGTCATACAACACCCGGTGGGCTCTCTGAACACCAGAGCAGACTAATTTAGCTGTCAATGCCTCATGGATCACTAATGGCACCTCCATCCGAAGGCGGTGCAAGGTCTCTTCCACAACTGAGGAGAACCTTGGTTAGCTCTATTAGCCACCACTGGGAACGTGCAATGCCAGCACTTCTGCGCACTTGAGTTTCCTCAGCAGTCCTTGCTCAGAGACTAATTTCTTCTCAAGTCAAATTAGGCCTCCAGTGCTCCTTCCAGTCAATACTACTCCTGGCCAAAGTTCTCAAAAAGATGTGGAACAACCTGGCCCAAGTCTTCCTTGTGGCTCCTGATTGGACACAGAGTATGGCACCACGAACTCCTGAGCATTAGCATTGGTCCACTGATCATCCTGCCCTTTTGCGAGGATCCACGGTTGCAGCAACAGGGCAGAGTTCTGCACCAAAACCTGTGCACGCTCTGCCTTCATGCATGGTGATTGAGCCACGGCAGCTGACATATATACATAAGTCAGATGTAAGATGTAGATTCACAGTCTGAAACTGTGGAACTATTTTAGGGTGGTTCTCCTTTTGAGTGCACTTTCCAGGCTGTTCTCTATAACCAGCATGCATGCAGAGTGATGCTCCTCACAGCAGGCTAATCTCCAGCCACAAGCACTTGCAACAGAGGTACTAAGAGGTGTGGTGTTTCTGCATCTGGCCATCACCAGCCCAACTGAAGGACTATTCAGGGAAAGACAAAAGGCCAGACCTCACCTAAGGATTTTCTGACCTTGCACAGCAGAATCAGCTGTCCTACCTTACCATCCATCAAAGGACAGTGCTGCAGAAGACTAATCAGCATGCTCCTTGTTAAGCAAAGGGCCCAATTGAATATCTAGAGATGCCCTGTCTCCACTCCCCTCAATTTAGTGACTAGATATCCTCCTTACAGCTTCAGGAATGTGAAAAATGCACTTCCGCTGTCTAGGAACAAAACCTCCCCTTTATCTTGTGCAAAACCAGGCCAGTGGTCTTCAAAATGAATCCCACGAGCCTCCATTATTCTGATTCACTCACACACCATGCCAGCAGCACACAGGCTACACACACTGGATGTTAGCACAAGGGACTGGGTAATGGCAGCGGTGCACATTTTTAGAAGAGCGGACCAGTAGGCATTTGTTCCAGTGATTCACATAAAAAAGGTCTGATCACCCTATGGATTTTCAAAGCATGGAATGCTGCCACCACTGCTTTATATGCTAAATCCATGCCAGGGACGATAGATCACTATCAGTAACTGAGGGCATGCTTGGTGTGCCTTTCCAAGTCCCAGGTGGTTGTATGACATCACAACGCATGCTTTTACCTCGCATGCCATTACAACGCAGTTTTTACAATGCAAGTCGTTACACCGACTTGCGTTGGGGGGCGCTGGATAGTGGAATAGTTTAATTTTCTATTCCAACTCCAGTCCCCGTGGATAGTAGGGAAGGTGTTGGATAGAAAATTAAACTATTCCCTATCCTACAGCGCCTTCCAGCGCAAGTCGTTGTAATGATGTTGTAATGGTTGCGTTGTAATGGTAGTGCGGGTAAAAGTTGAGTTGTAAAGGATGTTCCCCTCCCAGGTCAAGTCAAGGACCTACTCAGGGATAGGCTAATGCTTCTCTGCCCACATGCTGGATTAGTGTGAAGTTAGGATCAAAAGTCAACATCCCATATACACTAAATTGGACACTAAGGGTTGGGAAACAGGCATGTACACCATGCAGGGGACATTCCCCTTCCAAAACCCATCAAATCAGTCAGTCTCCCTGTTGCATCATGCTCCAGAACCTTCCACTTTCTGACTTTGTGGATAATAGATAGATGCTTTGATATGCTCTACACCATACAATTGCAAAAACGCCTTCATAGCCTATGACGCAGACTGTACACCATTGTCAGTTACAATTGCCTCGGGGATACCTTCTCTTACCCATAATCTCTCCAAAACTTTGATAACATCCTGTGCCGTTTCATTATTCATAAATTCCACCTCTGGCAACGACTAGCGCATACACATGGCTAGCACCCAACACGTTGTAAGGTCCAGAAATGTCCATACCAACTTTCTTCCATGGACCATCCATCTTTTCCATGTCCACAGGAGGATAAGGCACAGTTTTCTGTGATTTATCACTCCAAGCACACGCCAAACATTCCTTGACCTCCCTTTCCACATCTTTATCCAAATCAGGCCACCAATATCCCATTCTAATTCTCTGCTTAGACGCACTCATGCCCACATGACCCTCATGTGCCAGTTCCAGAATACCTGACCTTAAGAACGTCAGGCACAACCAACAACTTTAAACAGACCAACATAGACAATCATTACCAATGAAAACATCTTTATTAATGTATCCTTTTGACTACCTTATGAACATTTTTCTAGATGTCCCTCTCTTATCACTCCCATTGGGCTGTTTAGGCACCCCGGAGCAAAATCAATTGCATAACTGACATGAGTATAAAAGGAGAAATAGGTCGACTAAGAATGTGTTACTTGGAATGTTTGCAAAATGTGGGCAAGTGCTTGCATGGAAATATAACTTTCAAGATAGAGACAATAAAGAGTGGGTGCCATAATGTAAACAGCAGGTAAAACAGAAAATGAAAAGATGAGTACTGTGGATGCACTTGCACTTTAAGGGGCATTTACAATTTAATATGTGTATCCGTGGAAGGTATATAGGATTGCACTTGCACTTTAACATGAAGATACATTGGATTGCAATTGCACTTTACAATGAAGCAGTTTTGCACATATGAGTAAGGAGGAATTGCACTTTATAAATTGGATATGGATAACACTTGACTTCTTATATATTGGGATAAGTGATAATATCCTTATGGCCTATTCTCACGTTTCCCTTTACCTTTATATCGATATAGGTATACTCTTTACTCCTATTAATGTGATTGATACACCTTTTTAGCATTGAGACTCCAGCTGAAAAATCTAAAATTATAACAATTTTAACTCTTTTAATATTATTGGATATAACACATAATGAGTAAACATATTAAATCATTTTAATATCCATCTATCGCCCCTTTTTTTTTTAAATCTCACTTGCCTTCCCATTTTCTTGATCTCTTCCCCATTTTTCTCTCCCCCCTTTTTTATATATATATTTCATTTTTTCCTACCTTCTTCTCCCTATCTTTTTCGAGTACTTTACTGATATCAAAGTTGAAAAAATTGCTGCAATGTCACCTAAAGTTTATCAAGAAATGTATCATTGTATGTGTTTGAATAGCTGGCCAAAATAAATATGAGTGTAAAAAAACAAAAGAATGAAAAATAATATAGAAAAGAAAGAACGTAGCTTCTGTCATTCCATAAATTGAGGTCAAATAGTCTTCAACAAATAAATGTAATTGGAAATTAGCAATGTACTTTACAGACAGCAGTAGCAAGAAATGAATTGTTTTGAAATGGTGGATGACAATCGACAACTTTGTGTCAAGAAACTATGCAGTCAAGTTGTTTTTAATGAAGGAAAAGTGATGATGGACTATAGTTGAAGGCACCTTTAAAAAGATTATCTAGACAGCAGGACTGTATGGTACTATGGAAGGCAAACGCCGAAATGTGTTGACTCTCCCTGTTTTGAGAAGAAAATAAAAGCATCATACCCAATACCTGTGGTGCCACATGATTCCTAATGTAGAAAGACTTTGAAATAATGGAATTGTTGGTCAATGCAGAGAATTCTGGGTAGTTGCCAAATTTAGGTGGAGAGGACCTCCAATGTAGAGCACCATGCAACACCAGTGACGCTCTGAATCTTCTCACCTCAATTCTCTGTTTTTCTAGAAAAGTATTTAAGCCTAGGATTAGCACTGTGCTATCCATGCTGAGCTAGAAAGTGACAAAGCCTTTTGCCACTTATACAGCATAGCCTTTAAGCATAGAATTAGCCAAGTGCCATCCATGCCAAGCTGTAACAAATCGACCATGCCGCAGAGAGTTAGGCCTTACTCTGGCGGTGGACAGAATACTTTGTCTTACTTTGAGCTCAGTCTTCAAGCAGAGTACATTTTCAGAAGCATTATTTAAAAGTTATTAATAAGAACGTATTGCAGGTGCTGCTTTCACAGGATTGTGTTTATTTACAAAATTTCAAATTCTGTGTTAGGAAGCATCCTACGGGTGAACATCCTTCATCCTTACTGCAGAGTTTACTTCTATTCTGAGTAATGACATGTATTTGTGATGTTCCGATGGGATTGACTTCCAAAACTGAATTGTACAAGGTGGCTTTGAACTTGGAGGCGAAAAGATGTAGGCTGTGTGGGCTCGAGGTTGAATCCGCAGTGCACCTCTTACTACAGTACAGAGAACATTCGTGCAGAAGGCTGGGGTCTGTTGATAAACTTATGCAAAAAAGGCGCAATGGATGGGAGAAGACATTTTTTACGTGTAGCTCATATTGGTGTATGTAAATATTACTGCTGCTGTTTCAAAGCACTATCACATAAATTGCCTTAATGTTTCAATAATGTATTGTATTTTTTGGGGGCATATATTGTTTCTCTGTAATTTTAAGGCTAAGTATTCTCATTATAGTGTTTCGATTTTAATTTGGAGCGAGACATGTGTGTTGGTTGTCGAGTATGAAACGATACCTACATATGGTGTCTGCTTGATGCGCACGTCTTTGTGTTTGCGCTGCTTCCCTGCGCCTGGCTCCCAGCTTTGGAGACTCCCGTGCCGCATGTCGCCGCATCATAAGGTGTCTGGGCCTTATTACCAGTCGGTTGATGGCCACCAGTGACCCTCGCAGCCCAGGGCCTCGCTGGAGCCGGCTGCGATCATTAGCGCGACTCTGACGAGGCCCAGTGTCACGGATCCTGTACTGAGCGCCGAGACCCAGCGCTAGGGATGGAGCTGTCAGCGGCGCCATCTGTGCCCGGTGCAGAGGCAGCGCAGGCTTCTGTGCGCGCAGGCTCGGAGGTCGGGAGCGCCTCTTCCGAGGGTCCCTCCGTGCGTCGGGGGCTCAGCGCGCTGGCCTGCGCGGACCTCCTTGTTTTAGTGGTGTGCGTGATTCCACCCACATTAAACAGATGGTTCCACCCTGCTCTGCTCTTGCCGGGGAACAGACACTCGAATGGGATTTACCGAAGGAGAGATGTGTGTGCTTCTGATAAGAACCGTGAACTGGATGAGCGAGGGCAGCCCCCAGCCCTCCCCTCCCCCCAGGGAGAGCAGCCCGGGCCGCAGTCTCCGCGCTGCTTACCATTCCAAAATCGGCTCTGCCGCCTTTTGATTTCCTCCTCCTCTGGCAGACCACACAGGGCTCTTTCTGAAGAACATTTTCACTAATCTGATCAGGCAGCCAAATACGCCGGGAAAACTGCTTTAATGATCCCGCTAATTACCTCAAGTCAATATGAACTGTATTATTAGACTGAGGGAAAATATTCCATTAGGTGCCCCTCTGGGGAGTTCCCGCGCTTTGTGATGTCACCGGAGCCTTCGCCCTCTCGCTTGTAATTAATTTTATTTACACACGCCAGCACGCACAAGGTCACACCTGCACAACCGGGGCTGGCCGGGGAGCCGGTGGCACTCGGGCTTAATCAGATCTGTCATAATTACCATTCCGCGCGCTGCCGACGCACGCTGCGAAATATTTCAATTTAACTGCCGCTACCAGCACAACCAGATGTAGTGCGAGTGTGGCTGCATCGGAAATATTATTCCTCGGGATAAACTCTCGCCTCCTCCCCCCGCCCGGCGCCCCCTCTGCAGCTAATGTGGCACAGAAGCCGATGCATCCTGTAAATCTCGAATGCAGCGCTAGGCTGATAACAGCCAATTAGACAGTTTAACCACAAACAGCTTGTTCATTTTTCACAAATGGAAACCACATGTGGTGAAACTGGAATGCTCAGGCTTGTTAGTTATGGTATGGCTTGGGGTGGGTCGTGCTGTGCCTTTTCTACGCGTGCCTCGGTGTACAGTGGTGCATGCAGACAGTCGCTCTTTGTAGAGAACAGAAGGCGTGTTGTTCTGTGTATTGAAGGCAGTGACGGCGGTGCTGTCGGTCAGTCCACGCTGCCAGGGGCCTCGGACATGCATTGCACCGCTGGTAGGTGAATGCGCATTACCTTCACCTCAGCCACCCACGCACATCAGCTGACATCTTCGTCCAGCTTAACTTGGATGATGTTTAACAGAGATGTTTATAGTGCTGCATTGGCCATTGCATGGCCTTGTAGCGCAGTTGGGTTCCTGAGCTTCACACCGACACCCAGAGCATTCAGTCACAGAAACTTGTAGAGCGCGGCTTATCACTCGTGAGGGTCTCCAGGCGCTGGGTTTAGTCAAAAAGCCAGGTCCCGAGTCTCTTCCTGGAGTCCGTCAGTGAGAGTGATGTTCGTAAGTGGAGAGGAAGGGCGATCCGGGACTTGGCGGCGAGTGGGAGAAGCAGCGGCCTCCACTGAGGCTACGGTGGATGCGCGAAGCCTGTGCAAGGGTGAGGTGGACGGAGCGGAGGTGTCCGGATGGTTTGTAGAAGTTCAGGCGCTGGTTCATGTATGCTGGTCCTTGGTCGTGGAGGGCTCAATGAGAGCACCCTGAATCACTCTTCAGTCCAGATGAACGAGAGCACCTTCATTCACTATTCAGTCGCGAAGGTCCAGGGATTGAACAACCTGGCTCAACTAAGAGCACCTTGAGTCACTCTTCAATCCAGAAGGTCCAGGGATTGAAGAACCTGGCTCAACGAGAGCACCTTGAGTCACTCTTCAATCCAGAAGGTCCAGGGATTGAAAAACCTGGCTCAATGAGAGCACCTTGAGTCACTCTTCAGTCCGAAGGTCCAGGGATCGAAGAACCTGGCTCATTGAGAGCACCCTGAATCCCTCTTCTGTCCAGAAGGCCTGGGGCCTGAAGAACCTGGCTCAACGAGAGCACCTTCAATCACTATTCAGTCGCGAAGGTCCAGGGATTGAACAACCTGGCTCAACTAAGAGCACCTTGAGTCACTCTTCAATCCAGAAGGTCCAGGGATTGAAAAACCTGGCTCAACTAAGAGCACCTTGAGTCACTCTTCAATCCAGAAGGTCCAGGGATCGAAGAACCTGGCTCAATGAGAGCCCCTTGAGTAACTCTTCAGTCCGAAAGTCCAGGGATCGAAGAACCTGGCTCAACGAGAGCACCTTGAGTCACTCTTCAGTCCGAAGGTCCAGGGATCGAAGAACCTGGCTCATTGAGAGCACCTTGAGTCACTCTTCAGTCCGAAGGTCCAGGGATCGAAGAACCTGGCTCATTGAGAGCACCTTGAGTCACTCTTCAGTCCGAAGGTCCAGGTATTGAAGAACCTGGCTCAATGAGAGCCCCTTGAGTAACTCTTCAGTCCGAAGGTCCAGGTATTGAAGAACCTGGCTCAACGAGAGCACCTTGAGTCACTCTTCAGTCCGAAGGTCCAGGGATCGAAGAACCTGGCTCATTGAGAGCACCTTGAGTCACTCTTCAGTCCGAAGGTCCAGGGATCGAAGAACCTGGCTCATTGAGAGCACCTTGAGTCACTCTTCAGTCCGAAGGTCCAGGTATTGAAGAACCTGGCTCAATGAGAGCACCTTGAGTCACTCTTCAGTCCGAAGGTCCAGGTATTGAAGAACCTGGCTCAACGAGAGCACCTTGAGTCACTCTTCAGTCCGAAGGTCCAGGTATTGAAGAACCTGGCTCAATGAGAGCACCTTGAGTCACTCTTCAGTCCGAAGGTCCAGGGATCGAAGAACCTGGCTCATTGTGAGCACCTTGAGTCACTCTTCAGTCCGAAGGTCCAGGTATTGAAGAACCTGGCTCAATGAGAGCACCTTGAGTCATTCTTCAGTCCGAAGGTCCAGGGATCGAAGAACCTGGCTCATTGTGAGCACCTTGAGTCACTCTTCAATCCGAAGGTCCAGGTATTGAAGAACCTGGCTCAATGAGAGCACCTTGAGTCACTCTTCAGTCCGAAGGTCCAGGGATCGAAGAACCTGGCTCATTGAGAGGACCTAGAATCCCTCTTCTGTCCAGAAGGCCTGGGGCCTGAAGAACCTGGCTCAACGAGAGCACCTTCAATCACTATTCAGTCGCGAAGGTCCAGGGATTGAACAACCTGGCTCAACTAAGAGCACCTTGAGTCACTCTTCAATCCAGAAGGTCCAGGGATTGAACAACCTGGCTCAACTAAGAGCACCTTGAGTCACTCTTCAATCCAGAAGGTCCAGGGATCGAAGAACCTGGCTCAATGAGAGCCCCTTGAGTCACTCTTCAATCCAGAAGGTCCAGGGATCGAAGAACCTGGCTCAATGAGAGCACCTTGAATTTGACCTTCGGCTTGAAGGAATTGCGTGTCCTGAGATCTCGTATACAGTGAAGACCCTGCTCTTTCTTGGTGACCAGACGGTAGTAGAAGTAGAATCCCTGCAATGTTATGTCCTACCTTACCCTCTCTACTGATGAGGAAGACCAAGACTCCCTTGAAATAATCGGCCGTAGCAGAGGAGAAAATGTGCTGAAGAGAGAGCAGAAACTCCCAGAAGCGGAGAGCATGTCTGTGTTGATGATTGGCTGACCCATCAGTCCAAATTTACAATCCTGCCCTGACACAGCCCCCTGCCCACTATGGTGTTGTGTTCAGTAGATACCAAATTAAAGTAGTTTTGTTTTGGTGGAGGAGGAAGATAGCAGCTGCAGATGACATCTCCCTTTAGACCCTCTTTGTCTCTGTAGCCATGACAAAATGTCTGCTGCAGCTAGATCAGTTACGACGGCTGCTGCTGCCGAAATGACTACTGCAAAAACAACAAGTGATGGACTGAATGTGGATCAATGTCACACACTCCCCCAGTCAAAAGATCTGGGCCCAAATCCATCGTTTTTTTGCACTCCACACCACCCTGGGTTAGACAATGGCGATATGCAAATCAGCTCTGACCCTGTTGCCCCATGGGAACAGTCCAGTCCGAACTACAAAAGCCATGTCCTTCCCAGAACGGAATCAAGCATCCGAGGACCGGACCGGTTTCGAGGTAACACCTCTCTTCAGCCCGGCTAGCTTGACTCCAAGTGGTGTGGAGTGCCTGGGACCCACGTCTGGGCATCCCCAGCGCACTTAGGGCGGCAATTGCAAAAACAACAAGTGATGGACTGAATGTGGATCAATGTCACACACTCCCCCAGTCAAAAGATCTGGGCCCAAATCCATCGTTTTTTTGCACTCCACACCACCCTGGGTTAGACAATGGCGATATGCAAATCAGCTCTGACCCTGTTGCCCCATGGGAACAGTCCAGTCCGAACTACAAAAGCCATGTCCTTCCCAGAACGGAATCAAGCATCCGAGGACCGGACCGGTTTCGAGGTAACACCTCTCTTCAGCCCGGCTAGCTTGACTCCAAGTGGTGTGGAGTGCCTGGGACCCACGTCTGGGCATACCCAGCGCACTTAGGGCGGCAATTGCAAAAACAACAAGTGATGGACTGAATGTGGATCAATGTCACACACTCCCCCAGTCAAAAGATCTGGGCCCAAATCCATCGTTTTTTTTGCACTCCACACCACCCTGGGTTAGACAATGGCGATATGCAAATCAGCTCTGACCCTGTTGCCCCATGGGAACAGTCCAGTCCGAACTACAAAAGCCATGTCCTTCCCAGAACGGAATCAAGCATCCGAGGACCGGACCGGTTTCGAGGTAACACCTCTCTTCAGCCCGGCTAGCTTGACTCCAAGTGGTGTGGAGTGCCTGGGACCCACGTCTGGGCATCCCCAGCGCACTTAGGGCGGCAATTGCAAAAACAACAAGTGATGGACTGAATGTGGATCAATGTCACACACTCCCCCAGTCAAAAGATCTGGGCCCAAATCCATCGTTTTTTTGCACTCCACACCACCCTGGGTTAGACAATGGCGATATGCAAATCAGCTCTGACCCTGTTGCCCCATGGGAACAGTCCAGTCCGAACTACAAAAGCCATGTCCTTCCCAGAACGGAATCAAGCATCCGAGGACCGGACCGGTTTCGAGGTAACACCTCTCTTCAGCCCGGCTAGCTTGACTCCAAGTGGTGTGGAGTGCCTGGGACCCACGTCTGGGCATCCCCAGCGCACTTAGGGCGGCAATTGCAAAAACAACAAGTGATGGACTGAATGTGGATCAATGTCACACACTCCCCCAGTCAAAAGATCTGGGCCCAAATCCATCGTTTTTTTGCACTCCACACCACCCTGGGTTAGACAATGGCGATATGCAAATCAGCTCTGACCCTGTTGCCCCATGGGAACAGTCCAGTCCGAACTACAAAAGCCATGTCCTTCCCAGAACGGAATCAAGCATCCGAGGACCGGACCGGTTTCGAGGTAACACCTCTCTTCAGCCCGGCTAGCTTGACTCCAAGTGGTGTGGAGTGCCTGGGACCCACGTCTGGGCATCCCCAGCGCACTTAGGGCGGCAATTGCAAAAACAACAAGTGATGGACTGAATGTGGATCAGGGCGGCAATTGGGTCAGAGCTGATTTGCATATCGCCATTGTCTAACCCAGGGTGGTGTGGAGTGCAAAAAAACGATGGATTTGGGCCCAGATCTTTTGACTGGGGGAGTGTGTGACATTGATCCACATTCAGTCCATCACTTGTTGTTTTTGCAATTGCCGCCCTAAGTGCGCTGGGGATGCCCAGACGTGGGTCCCAGGCACTCCACACCACTTGGAGTCAAGCTAGCCGGGCTGAAGAGAGGTGTTACCTCGAAACCGGTCCGGTCCTCGGATGCTTGATTCCGTTCTGGGAAGGACATGGCTTTTGTAGTTCGGACTGGACTGTTCCCATGGGGCAACAGGGTCAGAGCTGATTTGCATATCGCCATTGTCTAACCCAGGGTGGTGTGGAGTGCAAAAAAACGATGGATTTGGGCCCAGATCTTTTGACTGGGGGAGTGTGTGACATTGATCCACATTCAGTCCATCACTTGTTGTTTTTGCAATTGCCGCCCTAAGTGCGCTGGGGATGCCCAGACGTGGGTCCCAGGCACTCCACACCACTTGGAGTCAAGCTAGCCGGGCTGAAGAGAGGTGCTACCTCGAAACCGGTCCGGTCCTCGGATGCTTGATTCCGTTCTGGGAAGGACATGGCTTTTGTAGTTCGGACTGGACTGTTCCCATGGGGCAACAGGGTCAGAGCTGATTTGCATATCGCCATTGTCTAACCCAGGGTGGTGTGGAGTGCAAAAAAACGATGGATTTGGGCCCAGATCTTTTGACTGGGGGAGTGTGTGACATTGATCCACATTCAGTCCATCACTTGTTGTTTTTGCAATTGCCGCCCTAAGTGCGCTGGGGATGCCCAGACGTGGGTCCCAGGCACTCCACACCACTTGGAGTCAAGCTAGCCGGGCTGAAGAGAGGTGTTACCTCGAAACCGGTCCGGTCCTCGGATGCTTGATTCCGTTCTGGGAAGGACATGGCTTTTGTAGTTCGGACTGGACTGTTCCCATGGGGCAACAGGGTCAGAGCTGATTTGCATATCGCCATTGTCTAACCCAGGGTGGTGTGGAGTGCAAAAAAACGATGGATTTGGGCCCAGATCTTTTGACTGGGGGAGTGTGTGACATTGATCCACATTCAGTCCATCACTTGTTGTTTTTGCAATTGCCGAAATGACTACGACCTGGAGAGGTATCTACCAGAAGCATAATTCTTTATAAACTTTATATATCTGACTAAATATCTGTTTCTTTTACTCTCTTCTCCCATTGTACAATTTATCGATGTAGAATCAAAACTGCCGACCATTAATTTAAAACGTGCTACTTAGTATCTTGCCTTCAAATCTACCCACACATTATTTTGATGGTCCCTAGACCATATGAACAGAAGTTTTACTTAGTTTATTTAGTTGTATGAATGCATTGTAGTGCTAATGTACCATTTGCGTTAAAGAACATGCATGCTCGAATGTGTGCTCTTCTATTGACTAGGTAAAAGCTCTTCTTATTTCATTTAAAGTCCGACCTAAAAGGAAGCCAGAAGGAGACTAAAGACAAAAACAGCGGAATAATTATCCAGGGACACAATATCATGATTAGATTTTGTCTTAATAATCAGAACAAGTGGATTATGCTGGGTTACTTCGTTTTTATACAGCATGACATGCTGAACTAGGATGATCCAGAGTTGCGTTTCTCCTTTTTAGGTGCATAGATGTGGTTTCGTGTGAGCTGCATTTTTGTTTCTGAGAATGGTGGTTAATTATGCACCGACTCACAATTTTGTCCCAGTCTCATAATCCTTTAGTGTGCAGAAGTGTACATTTTGACACATTTAGGGCATGCTGTTTGCGGTCCTTTCCTACGCAGAGGACTGTGATTTCTTCACTTTTTTGAGTTCTTCTACTAAGTAGTTGTGCTTTATACCATGGTGGTGGAGCCTCTGATGGGCTATCACCCTGGAGCAGATTGAGCTCTAGACGGATGCTATGTCTGCCTCCCGAGCACAGTGTTGCTTTATTCTTAGAACGGGTAAGATACAAACTCATATGCTGTTTGCTAGTAAGAATATATTTGAGCTTTTGTTTAGCCCTTTAAAGAAAGAAAATAGTTGCCGAATGTCTTATGCAAGGGCTGGGGTGGGGTGAAATTCCCGTCTTTGTATTGGAGGGTAGCAGGGAAGATCAAAGATTAAAGGGTAGCAGTAATGGGATTCCCCAGGCCTTGTTGATGGATCTCCATTACATGTCTTTGAAACCCCCACAATTGTGATTAGCTGTTCAATATCTCATAGTTCAGAGTACAAGTTGAGTTCATTGGCTACTTGTGGTATTCTGCTTTTATGTCTCTCCTTTCTGTGCCTTGTATTGCGCAATCTCCATTTCTGAGGTTGCTAGGTTGTGTTCTATTGTGGAACTCTCCCCCTTGAGAGAGAATGTTATTATTGGAAAGCTTTTGTCAGTTGGCTTGGACTGTTGGTGGCTGAGGTCCCTTGCATGAGATGTACAATAAACTTATGCTGTTTCTTCAACTACTTTTGGTCTCCGGCCTGCTATTTATCCTGAGTAGAACACCTCACTACTCTTACCCAGCTTCCTCATTTTTACATCTTAGCTCCTGATTTAAATGCTGAAAAAAGCTAATAAGGCTAGGAATATTTCCATCAGGAAGACATATTGTCATATACATGGTGTTTTGGAAAATATTGCATCCATGAATGAAATTATTTTTCAGTGTACTGCCAGCATGCATCTATTTAGGCTTTGTTGTTAGTTTAACATTGCCATTAGATATAGAAAATGTCAGGACAGCTTTCGGTTACTGCATTCTACTTTTGAAATATTGAGAAGGACAGAAGAGCTTTTCCAAGTATCACAAGGACTATAGCCGGTTTAAGTGCCAACTTGTTCTCAGACACTTAAAAAAACCTTGTATACCCTTTGGCAAATATAATGGAAATTGATTTTTTACATAACAGCTAGTAAAATGAAGTTATTTTGATCTGTTATTTTACTCATCCATTCCCTTCATATACTGTTTTCACCTGGATAAGCCCTTGAAACACATATGCACTTCATTACTAAGATTGGTTATTATTTCAACCCAGTACGTTCGCTTGTCTTCATAGATACATCCCAAAATAAAAGCTTCATGAGCTGGGTTCCAAGGGCCTTCAATAGTAAAGTCAATTGGCCAATAACTTTGTAAGTAGGGAAATATAAAAAATTGCTCAAGAGAATAGACCCAAATTTATTTTTCTCAGATTTCGAATTACTGCCTTGTAGCAAAACGACCCCCCAATACCATTTTGCGATTTTCAGATATATTATTGTGGTGGAAATCTGCAGGGGTGCCCTGTGAAAACCTCTTTGCGTGCTCACCAAACATTGAAAGCGTGCAAATGGACACTGATGCCTTTATTGTACAGTTGTATAGTTCTTTCCTCATTGGTATTAACTAAACAGAGATATGATGCTCTATGAACTTACCTCTTGGGAGTCTGATGCCTGAGCATGTATTGTACAATTTTATACATCTTTCCTCACTGGTCTTCACTAAACAGAGATACGCTACACTATGAACTTACCTCTTGGGAGTCTGATGACTGTGCATGTATTGTACAATTGTATACATCTTTCCTCACTGGTCTTCACTAAACAGAGATACACTGCACTATTAACTTACCTCTTTGAAGTGTTTTACAGGTAGATTCATCAAGCATTTTTGCGAGCACAAACGGTGCGAATCGCAAAATTCGACAGTTTGCGCCCGCAAAAATGGCATTTGAGATTCATCAATGGTTCATGAACTCGAAATTTGAAAAATCGCAAATAATTGTGATTTCTCAAATTGCGATCGCATTCTTAAATGCTATTCATGAACCTTTTAAAAATTGCAAAATCGCAATATTGGGCCGCTATTTGCCGCAAAGTGTAACTTCGTGGTAAACTCAGAAAAATGCACTTTGGTGCATTTTTCTAAGTTGGATGTTACACACACACATGTCCTTTGGACATGTGTGTGCGCAACATCAGTCTACATTTACATTTCAGGGGTGCTACAGGGTGTCCTTTGGACACCCCTGGCACCCTTGAAATCGCATCCTTCTTTGCGATTCGCTAATTGCTAATCGCAAATAAGGATTGACTCCCCATTCATTCCTATGGGCCTGGCCCATAGGAATGAATGGGGAGTAATTCCTTATTTGCGATTAGAAATTAGCGTATCGCAAATAGGAAGATGTAGAAATCGCTATAAATTTTGCGATTTGTACATGCATCCCGTTTTGCGAGTCTTTAATAGCGATTCCTTAATAATCGCTATTAAGGACTTGCAAAACGGGACTTTGATGAATCTGGGGGTTAGTTCCTTACACCTCAAAAGCTCACATGAATCATTCCAGCTGTTCGCTAGCTCACATCCCTATTTTTCCTACATGTCTCTTCGAAGCATTTCTCTAATGTAGTGTCATTTCTATGTTAAGTGCTCTGACGTCATTTCGGAGTATGGGCCTGATTTAGATTATGACGAACGGGTTACTCCGTCACAATGGTGTTGGATGTCCTGTCTGCCGAAATATAAATCCGATTATATCTTATGGGATTTATATGTCGGCAGACTGGATAGCCGTCACCGCTGTGACGGTGTCCAGTCCGCCAAGATCTAAATCAAGCCTTATGTCAGTGGTGAAGGAAAAAGTGAAATAAAAAGGTTTGGCAGCCAGGCCTTTTAAAATATTTTTGTGTAGCTTTAAATGCGTTTTGCGCATCTTTCTGAAGCTGTCTGTTAGTGTTATTACTGCTCCTGTTCTAGGCTAATAATGAATTGCTGCATTCTAGGTGGGAATTTTATATTTAATCTGAGGTGGACTATTTCAAAGAAACATTAGGAAATGGGTGTAGCAGCGATGCCCCTACTTTTGATTCCTTTCAAAGTGCCCGTCTCTTTGTGACAAGAAGAGTCCAAGATGTGACCAATGGCATCTCTAGAAGTGGTTGTAGGAGGGGCACACACTGGGCCACAAATAAAATTGGTGGGGGAACCTACAAAGGGCACTAGTAAAGCGTGGGTGTGCACAAGTGTGTGTGCATGTATGCATGGGTGTATATTTTGCTTTGAAAGTTTTAAATATGACTTTGTATGGATATGTGTATATATCTTTTTATAAATATGAATGTATACACATGCACATACGAACATACATGGAAAGTCCAATTTTTTTTTTGTCAGATTAAAATGTTTTAAGAAAACATGTAGGCTTGTGTATTGCCTCGAACAAACACTGATTTGCAATGAAAGGGAGATGAACAAATACATGTGCATGGAATGTGCAGTGTCATTTTTTCCGGTGTTGCCTCTTCATCTTCAACAGCTTTGTTGATAAGTCAAGTCAAGTCAAGTCATAGAATTTATATAGCGCACTACATACCCAGAGGGTCTCAAGGCGCTTAGAAGGGGAGGAGGATTACTTGTCAAATATCCACGTTTTAAGATAAGGGCTACGGTAGTCCTGCTAAGTAGTAGGTGATCCTTTCCAAGTCATGGGTGCCTGGCCTTCTAGTGAAATCCCAACTTTGCCACCAAACAGTCAGGCAGAGACCACTCATGATGGCAAAATAGTCTTTACATCTTTGGGCTTATTATGAGTCTGGTGGTCCACGTACCGCCAGAAACCCGGGGGCGCAGCGCTTGCGGTCTTCCGTTCACACTATTATGACCAGGGCAGTCAGGCCACCCTGGGACCACCACAACTGCCACGGTGCAGTGGTCTTGAGGCCGCAATATGCTTGGCGAGGCGGCTGTTGTCCCGCCAAGCATATATAACGAGTTTCCTCATCGCCACCATGCAAAGAGTTTTGTATAGCTCGAACTAGACCTCAGGGCAACAGGTATCAGAGCGCTTTACATGAGCACCAGTTTCGTTACAGACGGACACATTATTTAAATTTTGTTAACAGCTTCGAGGTTGACTGCTCTAGCCGTAAGGCTATATCTTCTCCCAACTGAAATTGGGTTCGTGACATTTGAATGCTTAATGAAATATAGGGGTGTGCAAAATGGGCTTCATTTGCTTGTGTGTAATTACGCAACGTTTTGGCAAATTAGCACGTATTGCATGGAATGTGAATGTCATTTCATGATATATTTTAGTGAACAGAGTACCCCGAACAACTGCTGCTCGCGTTCTGTTGTTCCCATGCGTGCACAGTAAATGTTTACTGTTTATGGCCCCATTCACGTTAAATGTTTATTGTGAATGGCGCTTAATTACGCAAAGGGGCGTAGTGACATCATTTAGGGAACTGTGCAAAATTTCTAGAATTATATGAATTAGGCCAGCATAGATTATATTTCACCCCGGGCTAATTAAATAAAGTGGGCATGGACGGCAATGAGTAGGGAAAAACACAAATCAAGATAGGAAAAAATGGAGTCAGAATAAGACTGTTTGAAACAGAAGGTAAAAAAAAACAAATTGTATATATGTTCTACATGTGAATGTGAGAAAAGGTTGACATTTGGTGAGTAAATGAAAATTAAACTCAAAGATAATGCCAAGATTGTGGTTTGAAGACGACCAGAGTGACGTTAGTTTAAGGTAAGAAGTTTGAAGAAGGCTGAGTTAAAGAATAGGAATGTGGCAGGAAAGTAGAGGGTCTGTGTTGCTGCAATACAATGCTGGAGAAGATCTTCATAGATGTATTACTGGGAGAGATGTCACGTGGATAAACATTGTGATCACAAGTATGGAATTCATGTGAAAGGTTGAAAGAGGAGAAATAAAACATGACGATGGAGAAAAATAGAGGGAAAAGATCAAAACTGTGAGGTATGCCATACATAAACAGAAATCAGAAAGATAACAAGTACTCCCGTGGCATGGATCAGAACATATTGGAACTATTGGGAGAGAAACACGAGAGAATGGTCCCAGAGAGAGCAAAAGAAAAAATATAAAGAGAAGGATAGGGTGATCCCTTGTATCAAATAAGTCAAATAAGAAGTATGAGAAGGTAGGAAAAGCTCTTGTGGTGAGCAGAGTGGAGGACAATGGGGACTGTGAACAATCTGTCTTGCTTGAGGGCTCAGGACAGAAACCTGAGTGCATGCTAGAGAGAAGCAAATATGAATTTAAAAAGTGGATATTAGGTGGTGTACAGTGCATTCCAAGAGCTTCGAAATATAAGGCAGAAAATAACAAGGTGCCTATAGGAATTAGGAAAGAGCCTGGGGAAAGATGCAGATTAATCAGCAAGGTTTGTGATACTTGTATGAGTATAACCTCGAAGGATGTGTGCTCTTTCTCACATACACTATCTCTCTCTCTTTCTTGTGCTAAATTGTACTCTCTGTATTTTGAGAGAGGAGAACAAAGTAAGAATGACTAAAACAGGGTTGATTTGGTCACCCAGGAGCCATGAGGCTAATGAGATCTGGGATATTTCTGTTCACTTCCAGGATAGAGCCTCATGTAGAAATCAGTCAGTGGAGTGGTCCTAGAAAGAATCACAATCTCAGAATGGTTCTTAGTCTGTGAAGGACAGATAAAGTGGAAGAAAAAAGGAGCAGAGGGACCAAAATCAGCAAAGGAAACTTGCTCTCTATCAGCACCAACTTCACCATACCTTTTTCTTCAAAAGAGCTCAGAATAAAAGTATTTGATAGCATTTGTAAATGTAACTGGGAACTGGATTTCAACAGCTTTTCAGAGAGTATAACATATTTCTACAAAATATCAGGACCTGTTCGTGGATGGTGTTGATGCACACTTGAAAGTAAGATGTAGGGTACAGATATTTAGTTGTGGTGACCTCTTCAGTTATTGCCTCTCAAGAAAATGATTGTTAAGTTCTTTAGTGCATGAATTTCAGTGTAACCAGTAGTGAGTGCAGTGGGGCAGAATGATTGCAATACTTCATATAAAGAGCTGCTCCTGATGGTCTATGGGTTTTTTCCATCTATTATTTTGTAGCACATTCACACACATTCTGCATCTTTCTGAATGGGATTTCCTGATCATGACCAAGAAATGGCCATGGAAGTTGACTGGCAATACTTGCAGAATCAAGACTTAAATGAAGACCAAAGTTAGGTTCAGAGTTTGGTACTAGCTGTCCTACTTCATCACTCAGACAATGAATGTGCAAACGTTGAGCAGCATCTGGAGGCTGAACTAGTTTCTGCTCCTCGGTCACAGTTCTTGTTTAAACTTAAAATAGACACATATTAAAAAAAATATTTGCCATGGCATTACGTTTTGAAATGCAATTTTCCTACTGCTGATTTGCATCTCGACTCTGTAATTCCTTGGACGAAAGAGGGGTTATTGCAGCAAGGTAAACTGTAGCCACAATGCACTATTTTTTGGCTTGAAATGAAATCATAAGGCCAGGCAAATCCCGACTGTAGAATTAATGTAAAAACCTTGTGAGACCAGGTCTGACTGTCAGTGACCCAACCTAGATTGTTCAAACCTTGCGTGTTTTATTTGCAGTTTCATTCTGGGATCTGCCTAAGGATAGCTTAGGCCGGGGTAACATATATATTGACCAGCCCATATGGAATCTAATATCTGTTGCTCTTTGCTTGCAGTACTTAGTTTTTGTTTTATTTTCAATGTTGACCTCGAGTTTTCACTAAAGATCCCTCACATTCGAAAAGTTCAACATTTAACAACC
This sequence comes from Lissotriton helveticus, assembly GCF_964261635.1. NCBI lineage: Eukaryota > Metazoa > Chordata > Amphibia > Caudata > Salamandridae > Lissotriton > Lissotriton helveticus. The sequence goes on from NC_136071.1 coordinate 1,172,539,221, forward strand.
TTCTTTTCCCACTCGTGGGCTAACGCTTTAAGCTTTTTTCATGTATAAGTGTGATTTACTGCTACAAAATATAAGTAGCCATGTCTACTTTATAAAGGAAGTTCAAAGACAGAAACACCTAATTTGTATATAATTTACTTGTGCAATGAGTAACTTGTGCATAAGTAGGATACGAGAAGATTCAATAGGTGCAACAGTGAAAAAAGGGGATTGTCAGAAGAGAGGACATCATTCTAATTTTGTGAGTGCCAGCAAAGTAACAGGCATTCACAAAAGTATTGAAATGCAACAAAGCAGTTTTGGAAACATCTCTCTTGTACCTTCATGGGCTTCTTGTGAATTTAGTTGGTATTTCGTCAGCTGTTATATTGCACGTATGTAGATGTGAATTCAGTTGGTATTTATAGTGCTTAGCTCTCACCCGGGAAGTGTTTCTTGGCTTTGATAAGGATTATTATTCCTTTTGAACTTTGATTTTAAAGAAAGCTTTTTAACGCCTTTATTAAATTTGGGACAAGAGAAGCATTGCATTGCAAGTTAAATGGAAGAGAGTTCCAACATCTCGCTGCATCAATTGAGAATGATCTTTTCCCATATCCGGTGGTGAGTGATTTGGGGATATTTAACAAAAATTGCTGCGCCGATCCTAATGCTCCATGGTGAGTATGCCAGGAAACTCTGTGGGTCATACACGTGGCAAAATGATCACGTATTGGTTTATAGACTATATTAATGGATTTGAAAATGATTCCGGAATGAACTGGCAGCCAGTGAAGAGCTTTCCTAGCATTGGAGACAGATGCAAACTTATAAACGCCACAAATGCGGTGAGCATAATTTATTAGATGTAGTTGTCAAATATGTTTTATTGGCTATTGCCAGAAGAAACGTACTGCATAATTCAGCTGAGACTAAATAATGTAATTGACTGCCACAATTTTAAAGTTTTAAATAGATCAAGCTAAATATCTGACATAGCATCTTCATGTGATAAAAATAAGATTTTGATACAGATGCTACATGAGAATCCAAGAACAGGTAACAGTGTAGAAGAATCCCTAGATTGTGGACATAAGGAGTTTGGGGGGGGAGAACCGATTCAAAAAGGACAACAGCTGTCCTATGATGTCACTTTTAGGAAGGTGAGCAGAAGCTCCATCATCTTTGGATTCAGTTTAAGGTATTGTGTGCCATCCACCAACTTGTGATGGACAAGCTATTGGCTAGAAGACAACTAGCCAAAGGTAGAATATTCTTCTGTTTGTTATCATGTTTCCACTGTGAATTTAACAATAACCTAACATACTTCTAGGTCTGGGTGTCCGGTTAAACATTAAGCAATACAAGCAGGAAAACCCCAGTTGACCTGTATTTCGTCTACATTACATTTTCACTAATCTTATTATCATTGGTTTGACAAAAAGCAGTATTTATTCAGAAAATCGTTTTGTTAGCAACTCCTACATTTATTTTCCAAACATTTGTACCTCTTCACGAAATCATTTGTAATACAGTATTGTCCAAATCATTTTTTTTAGAATATAATACAATACATATTTTCAACTTCATTGGACATAATAAGACTGTAGTCGTAAAAAATATTAAGGCAGTAACCCTCTTACTCCACTCATTCATCCATACACACCTTCAGACTCATTCACAACCTCAGATTAAAAACAGGTAACCCGGATTTTTAACACATTCCAGAGAGTTTGCCATCAATCTAAAATAATATGTTTATTCATCAATTGAAACAAATTTCCGATGAAATAATTTGCCCTATGCCCCCAACTTCTGATGCTAAGACCATCAATTTTTGGTCCTGAAGAGGTAACAATAAGAGTAAAGAGCCACCAAAACATTTTTAGACTAACTTTTTAAACCCACTGGACGCTAACCAAAAGTGCAGAAGCGTGCACAAAGAAAACTGTCTTGATGGTATTAAACGTCTGGGGTCACTTCTTTTTAATTGCTTAATGTTTTTGGGCTGAAACACCAAAGATTATTTACGCATTGTCAGCATACATGAAGAATTTTGAGCCGAGTTGGTGCGACTATGTCACCAAAGGACAGATTTAAATATTGAACAATAATGGTGACGAACCCAATGTTTTAGGAGGAAGAACGGAAGAGTCAGAAAAAAATTATTTTGAATCCTACTCAAAAGGAAGATCTTCCGCCACGACAGCGCCGAGCCTTTAGTTTCCATTTTTGTGAGGCTGTCATGCATGATGTTATGATCAGTTGTATCGAACACCACAAAGGGGTATAGAAGCACTAAGGCTCCCGGAACCCTGGCATTAATCATTCTGTTTAAATCTTCTGAGACTGTAATAACTGTGAGTTCAGTGCTGTAACCTGGACAAAATTCTGCTTGTTGACAATCCAATAAGGAAATGGATTCTACAAAGTCCCACAGTTGGGAAAAAAACATTTTCTGAACGATCTGGAACAGAAATTGTTCAAGTGAAATGGACATAAAATTGGAGGGCATAGTCGCGTCCAAGGTTGTTTTCTTCATCCATGGCCGCACCATGTCCTCTTTCCAGAATCGAGGTACTGACATTGAAGAAAAAGAGAGTTCGAAAATCTGTCGGATATAAGAGATGATAAAACGGGTCATTTGTTGGACATATTTGATCATATATATGATGGGGAACCGGTGGGGCGAGACTGTTGAATTAAAGACAACAAATCTGTACAGATGAGAGGAAGAAGTGATCGAAAGTCAGTGTCCATTAGGAAAACCTGACTTACAGGTGCAGGCATAATGTATTCATTAAGGAAATTAAAACAATTTACCACGGTCTCAGGGCCAAACCTAAATTCATCTCCCTTTGAATCCTCATCGCCTTCTCTGGTCCTCCTTGTCATGTCTGATAAATCCCTTGAGACAATTAGGCTTGCAGTGTGCTCCTTGCACGTTTGTATTAATGCCGACAGAAACGCACAATGTAATGGGTTGATTCATTAGAGCACGGTATTTAGCACTTGTACTTTTGTGAATTAAGCTACTAAAATAATGCTTTTTTGCAGGACATTTTTAAAGTCGGGAAATAAGTTTCTTGTAGTACATGTGCATAGTTATGTCTGAGAGAACTAATACATGTAGCCAGATTTGGACAAACAAGATTTAAGCTAAAAATACAGTTCTTACATCCTTCAACATTCCTGCTCGCAGCATTGTGTCAACTGGACAGATCCAGGCCAAGGCATCAAAGACTGATCTCAAAATGACAGTGTAAACTTATGGAAATCGTGTAGGCCTGTGTAATCATTTACTTCAAATTATCTCTTTAAAGAACCATGTGTGGTAATGTACATATGCAGATAGAAGTCCAGTTGTGACAACACATTCTTTCTCTCCTTACTTACATTGTTCATAATAAATTAAAACAAGCATTTGCAATGCAATAGGTCTCGCATTTACGGTTGTTTGAGCTATTGGCATTGTAAATGTCAATGCCTTTTATTTATGTGTTATTTTTAAAGCGGATAAATGAAAGGCATTGTCATTTACAATGCCAGTAGTTTAAACTCTCGCAAATGCAAGACCTATTGCATTGCAAATGCTTTTTTTGTAACAGCGCCCTATACCGCGCTTTCACTTTAATGGCGGACGCTCCCCTTTCTTTAGGGGGACCCGTCTAAAAGAAAGGGGCACAGCCGCCATTAAAGTGAAAGCACGGTATGGGGTGCTTTTACAAAAAAAAAGAATCTGTTTGTCAATTTGACAAACAAATGCTTTTTTTGTAATAGCGCCCTTTGCCGCTGTTTCACTTATATAGCGGCCGCAGAACTTTCTTTAGATGCGGTTCATCTAAAGAAAGGGGTGCGCCTCCATTAATTTGAAAGCGCAGCATAGGGCACTTGTAAAAAAATAGAAAAAGTGAAGAAATAGAAAAAAAAACATGTGACTGCATTCGGCGCCGCCAATATACCAAAGGCTTGGCCGCCGCTGTATCACAGTAATACACAAAAGGTTGCCCCCTCTCCAATTATTTTACATTGAGGACCAAATACACTCTTATTTTAATTCGGTCCGGTATATTTATTCATACCTTTTAATTATATTCTTTTATACAAACACCGTTTCGAATGGCAGAGACAGAATACACCAAACAAACAATTACTGACAAAACTTATTGGATATACAATTAACAAAAAAACATATTTACAAAATTATGAAACAATAAATAAACACAATACATCCAATCATTCAATATACATTGCAGTGCGGGATTTTGCAATATATGAGATCAAATCAATGATCAAACTTCATTACATAAGCAGAAGTTACTACATTCAAAGAGAGAATAGAGAAATATATCACAATTATCCTGAAACACTCTAGTTGTTACAATTCGCTTGTGCTGGGATAGCCGACGCGTTTCAAGTTTGGACCATGAGTGTCCAAACCATCTTCAGGGCTTTGTATTATTCTGTGTGATGCTATGTAGTTTTAACTTCTATCACTAGGCACGACTCTTTTCTTCAGCTGTCAAGCAGTGCTCTATATTCAGCGAGCAGTAGGCTTGGACTGTGCTATCTTGCGTTTCACCGGGGGGCGGGAGAGTGTATTGTTCCTTGTTCTTGTGATCCTTTAAATCATGTAATGGTGCCAGTCAAGGGCCTTTGTTTTCTTTCTTTCTCTGTGAGTCCTCCACGTCTACCTGAATCTTCGGTAGCGCAAGGCGTCGCCTCTCGCCTCCCGTCTACCGCCCCGTCCGGGGCTGTAGGAAAAACGGCCTCGCCTTCTGGTTAATGCTTGGCGGGTTCCGCTTGGGATAACAAATCTCCCGTTCTTCATACGCAGTGCGCTCTCTTTCTGTTGTGCTCCTCAGTTGCTGCTAACTCGAGTGTGTGACAGACGGGGCGGAACAATACACTCTCCCGCCCCCCGGTGAAACGCAAGATAGCACAGTCCAAGCCTACTGCTCGCTGAATATAGAGCACTGCTTGACAGCTGAAGAAAAGAGTCGTGCCTAGTGATAGAAGTTAAAACTACATAGCATCACACAGAATAATACAAAGCCCTGAAGATGGTTTGGACACTCATGGTCCAAACTTGAAACGCGTCGGCTATCCCAGCACAAGCGAATTGTAACAACTAGAGTGTTTCAGGATAATTGTGATATATTTCTCTATTCTCTCTTTGAATGTAGTAACTTCTGCTTATGTAATGAAGTTTGATCATTGATTTGATCTCATATATTGCAAAATCCCGCACTGCAATGTATATTGAATGATTGGATGTATTGTGTTTATTTATTGTTTCATAATTTTGTAAATATGTTTTTTTGTTAATTGTATATCCAATAAGTTTTGTCAGTAATTGTTTGTTTGGTGTATTCTGTCTCTGCCATTCGAAACGGTGTTTGTATAAAAGAATATAATTAAAAGGTATGAATAAATATACCGGACCGAATTAAAATAAGAGTGTATTTGGTCCTCAATGTAAAATAATTGGAGAGGGGGCAACCTTTTGTGTATTACAAGTATATAGGGCCCAGCCCTCCTTCAGCCCCACCAAGGGTCTACCTCCTTTTTGTGCTGTATCACAGTGGCATACCATGCTATGAAAAAAGTACGGGAGAGCGTGTCCTGCCTGCAACAGCAGGCATTTGAAAAACATTTAACAAAATATGGCTTGGAGGCTGTAATTAAAGCCTACCGAGTAACAATACATGTAAAGGGGGTGTCCTTATGGGAGGTTACAAAATGAGACATGGCGGTACTAAGTAGGGACTACTAAGCCAATTGATCTGGATGGAGGTGTCACTACTCAGTGACCCACCCAACACCACCCTGTGGCCCCTGCCACTGGTCGCCTTATCAGAGGCCTGAAAAATTCAGCCACATCACCCCAAACTAATAGAATTACACTGTCTTCCACAGCAGGCCTGTATCAATTTCAGGTCTGGCAGCATCAGTTACTAGGCAGTCAGAAACTGTAAATAAAAAATCTTCAGTGATCTCGATGCTGATGATTTTTCATGATGCCTCAGTGTCGAACCTAAAGGGGAAATGCCAGAAATTCTCAACGCCAACGGCAGTATTGATGGCGAATAGCCAATGGATCGAAAGAGGTCTCACCTTTGAACATCCGGAGGTTCTTAATGTCAACAAACGCCTTGCCATCAAACGATGTTTCGATATTGAACTTATCAGTGATGTGTCAGCCTTTGATGATAGGCATATTGCTACCATATCCATCTTTGACGCCATGGATCTTGACGTCTAGCAGGAGTGACAATGTTTTCTTTGAGGATATTCTCTTTTTATGTCTCTCTCTGGAAGTCGAGAGAGAGAGAGAGAGAGAGAGAGAGAGAGAGAGAGAGAGAGAGTATAGGAGAAGTTATGGTAGAAAGTCATCCCAATTCCGGAAACTCAGGGCACAAGAGTGTATTCTTCGGAAGAGAGGCTGTGAAATGTCCATATGAAGTATATAATATGTGTAAGAAAGGAAAGGGGTATCCCCGACTAGAGTTCCTAATTTCGGGATATGTGACCGTGTGTCCATACAATAATTAGGAACAGGATAAAAGGGCGGATAATTACTGACAAGAGAAAAGGAACACTAAATCAACAAAAACGTGTATGGTGCAGTTAGGTTTCATATCTTTTTTATTTTTTATTGTTAAACAATCATATATCAAAAAAGGGGGGAGGAAAGGGAGGGACCAATATATTTTATACATTCATTGTTGTATGGTCTCCATCCAATTCTACAACAGCATATAGTTATACATATTTGTTGCAATGGATAACTTGTTTGCAGTTTACATTCGTGGTGCTGTGTAGCATATTACATTAAAATACATGGCTAAAGGTTAGGGTGTTACTACGCGCGTTTCGGCTATTTAGCCTTCATCAGGGAGCCATGATGGGTGTTTCTGGAGTACCCGGAACTTATGGTTGTAACGTCCTGCAGTTTTGGCACAGATGAGTGATGTGGATATTGATCAGTTGCCAGTAGAGGGAGATAAGATTCTATATGATAACGGGCTTGGCGACAGTCTTTAGTAGTGCGCGAAATTATTTGGTAGCACTTCAAGATACCTCTATATTGGTATGGTGGGTCCTCCGTTCAGAACAATCACTGGATATTTAGTGGCAGTGATGGCACTAATAGATCGTGCCTGGTGTGGATCACTGGTATGTTAGATGGTGGCCAGTCCTTTCTGCTTGCAAGGTTGGCAGGTGGGGCTGGTGTGGATCACTCGTATATGTGCTGTCAGCCAGTCTATTCCGTTTGTAAATGTTGGTAGGTGGAGCAAAAATTCTCCTGTTGTGGCACTGTTTAGGCGGGCCGGTGCGTGTCCCGCTGGTAGGTGTATATTGTTTAGCGAGTCAGCCGCTGGTAGAAATGCTGGGCGGGCCTTCCGATCGTGGGTTTCTGCAGGGATCTCTGTCCCGGTGTGAAAAAGGAAGGGGATCATATAGAATCTTATCTCCCTCTACTGGCAACTGATCAATATCCACATCACTCATCTGTGCCAAAACTGCAGGACGTTACAACCATAAGTTCCGGGTACTCCAGAAACACCCATCATGGCTCCCTGATGAAGGCTAAATAGCCGAAACGCGCGTAGTAACACCCTAACCTTTAGCCATGTATTTTAATGTAATATGCTACACAGCACCACGAATGTAAACTGCAAACAAGTTATCCATTGCAACAAATATGTATAACTATATGCTGTTGTAGAATTGGATGGAGACCATACAACAATGAATGTATAAAATATATTGGTCCCTCCCTTTCCTCCCCCCTTTTTTGATATATGATTGTTTAACAATAAAAAATAAAAAAGATATGAAACCTAACTGCACCATACACGTTTTTGTTGATTTAGTGTTCCTTTTCTCTTGTCAGTAATTATCCGCCCTTTTATCCTGTTCCTAATTATTGTATGGACACAATGTCCATATGAAGTGTCATAATCTACTCCAAACTTCTCATCCAATATAATATCGCGATATCCTCTGTACTACAATTGGTCACCACTTTAATTTTCCTGGCTTTCAAAGCCAGGCTCCACATAACATCTATTCATCATTGCCTGCAGGACAATGATGACAACAGTGTGGCAGATGGGAAGACAGAACCACTCTGTCCTATACTGCAATTCAGGCACTGCCATAGTGATTTGATTCTCAAAAACTGTTTTTATTTATCACTGAATTATGATGCAGACAAATGTCATAGGAGCCTCTCCTCCAGGGTGGGATGCCCACATTTGCCATCTTCAAGTTCAAGAAACATCGTGTGAAAAGAAAAGCTCTAACTATATCAAGCCACTGGAATTGAGAGAAGTTAGTTCAGCTCCAAAGTCTTTATTTCCATCCTTCAAGACAAAGTACCTCCTTGTATATACAAACACAACAACAACATTTAACAAGCAGTGCGGGATGCTTTCCAGATCACTCTTGAATTGAAACACAAACGATCAGGAAATGGTTCAAGTAAAGGACTTACATATCACAGCTGTTTAATTGCGAAGTTCTAAAAATCTTCCTTCATGATTTGGACTTTCTTCTTTTAAGACTATTCATAGATTCCTGAAATACGAAATGCCTGGGCTTAACTTTCAGGCACTATTAATGAAGGTCGGAGGGGAATGCCTTTTGTTAGATTGTTCAGCATGATTTCTTTAAGCATCTCATCAGATCCATTTGATCCTGACAGTGCTGAGAAAACTGTCCCACTTCCAGGCAAGGATGAGCCACATTGCTCCGGCGTGGCCATGCCAATGAGGATTTACACATCTTCTGCACCCCTTGAAAGACCATGCAGACAGCATCTGTTTTACAAGTTCAGGGGCCAGATCCAGCATCCCAGCCTTCCATCATAGAACTTAGCGTCCTAGTTCCTGCACTCTTGCAATACGGGCATATGATCTGCAATACGACTGTATGGACATTTTGAAAGAGTCAAATCATCTTTCCACCAGAACATCTTGAACTTTCAAAAGGAAGAACATCCACATCTGGTGCGTCCTAAGCAATTTTTATCCGTACAGATATCAAGAAGTGGTAGTCCCAAATGTCCTGCATTTAGCAAGGTATGGGTTGCACTTTTGCTCAATTAAGGTACGCCTTGCAGTGATCTTTGCCTGCAGGAAATCATCTTCAAAATCCTCATTCTTCATAATACCAGTAGTGAATGATTTCTTGGAGGGTATAAGAAAGGTGTTTCCCCCCCAACAGGACTCCGTTTTCATTTTGGGAGCTTAACTATGTCTTGAGTCCTCCATTTAAACCTGTACAAAAAGCATATCTACAGTATTTGTCTTAGAAAACTGTTTTTCTAGTAGCTGTAACTTCAGCTCGTAGAGCCAGCTATATTCAGGCTTTCTGTAGTCAGGATCTGTGTTCCAGAGGAATAGAGTGGTGGTGAGAACTCACCCAAGTGTTCTGCCTAAGGTGATGTCTGATTTCCACGTCAATCAGATAATTTCTTTGCCAACTTTATTTTCAGATCTATCATCCCCAATAGAAGGAGCCCTTCACACTTTAGAAGTGAAAAGAAAGTTGAAATTCTGTATGGGCAAAGCATTTTTTGCACAATATGGTTACTTTAGAACAGATTCGATACTATGACACAAACCACTTCTAGGTGTGAAGTTTCTTGTATTTTACTCTGCTACTAGTTAGCAAACAAACATATGCCTAGTGGGCCTAAAGCCAGCTCCCCTCCAAGTGAAGCTGTTACTGTGACTCTTTTAAGAAATGTGCAAATCTCAGTTATGTAAGGGTGCTATTTTGTGGTTTTTTCATTTTTACCCGAAGTTTTATAGAGCGCGAACTTGACGAGGATTCAGGTATCTGAGCGCTTTACATAGCACCAGTTGCGTTACATGAGGACACATTCATTTTTGTTAGGCACAGAAAGATTAAGTGAATTGCCCAGAATCACAGGATGTTGAGCGTCGATGCCGAGACTCAAACCTGGTTCCCCAGATTTGAAGTTGACCGCCCTAACCATTAGGCTACATCCTCACCCCATATATTTACGACTGTTGTCTTGATTTGGGCGAGGTGCCCAGGTATAACTGGCTTCCTTAAGGAATACTTTTGAGTAATGACTGTGCTTTTTTGCTCATTCCTCCACCTTGTCTATGTGGAATAATCTTGCTGTTCTCTTCAGTGCTTATAACTATTAATGAGGATCCCCAGAGAAGAAGGAGAAGGACAAGTTACTTGCTATAATCCTAGTTCTCCTGTAGGTAAATCCTCATCATATTCAAAAACAATCTTTGCAACGCCGCAGAAGAATGAACCTAAAACATTGTGTGTTTTTTGACTGAGCTATTCCATTTACTGTAAAAATTAACTGAGCTAACTGTCTCCTGTGGGTCATGATGCACAGTGCCAGTTTTTCAGCATGTTCATATGGCACCCTATCTGATAACATTACCCTGCCTTTCTTTTCTTTTCCTTGTATTAAATGTTTGTGAAAGATGTTTCTAGTCACTTTGTATTAAATGTGTGACTAATTGGATATAATTAACTCCTTTTTCAAAATCAAAAAAACTGAAATGATGTATTTTTTCAATTTATGAGACTGCAAAGACTTGTACTTTAAAGTGGGGGTTTCTACTAACCCTGGGCGTAAAACTACGCTATGCTCGCGTAGTTTGCGCAACTACGCACTATGCGAATTGCACGTGGCACAGTGCAAAAACGCATAGCGGGCATTTTTTGCTTGCTCGCGGTCCTCACGTCAAGTTGGCGACCGCGAGCGAGCAAAATGACATCCCGGCAAGACTTTTTCCTCGTTCGTGATCAGCAACAGCAAGTTGCCTATTGCGAGCATGGAAAATAAACCTCCCGGCGAGAGTCTCAACGCGGGGAGGTCAGGTTTCTCACTGCGAATGGTCGCGTATGCTCGCGACCGCTCGCAATGAGAAACTACCAGTCCGCATTGAGAAAACTGCAGCTCTAGTACAAATCTACACGAGCTGCAGAAAATGACCGCTTGCACTGTGCAAGATGCCGTTTGCAATGATTGCACAGTGCGGACAAGCATCCAGCACGGTGCAATCAGTGCAAACAGCATTTTCCCTACCGCACTATGCAGTTTGCATAGCTACGCGTAGCTTGCGTAGTGCGAAGTGCACTTTGCGTAGCTACGTGTAGCGCGACTACACAAATTACACCCTGGGTTAGTTTCTACTGAAAAGCTTTCTGTGTCTGTATATATATTTATATAATTGAAAGTATGGTTTTCTACTGATAAGCTTAGTGTGTGTGTGTGTATTATTTATATATATATATATATATATATATATATATATACACTTATATATGTGTGTGTGTGTACATAGATATATATATATACTTATATACATATGTGTGTGTCAACCATTCAGGGGTTTGTATAGTGTGGATACTCACCCCTGAGGGTCTCAAGGCGCTGGGGGGGGGGGAGGGGGGGCTGCTGATCCATCTGGGTGTGGAGGTTCAGCCAAAGAGCCGGGTCTTGAGGTCCTTCCTGAATTGGGTCAACAACTCAGATTGCCTGAGGTGGAGGGGCAGGATGTTCGAGGTTTTGGCGGTGAGGTAGTAGAAAGATATTGCTCCGCTTCTGGTCTTGTGGATCTGTGGATCGGAGGCCAGGACAAGTTGGGTAGAGCAGAGTTGTCTGGTGGGTGTGTGGTATGCGAGGCGTTGGTTCAGATATTCTGGTCCTGTGTTGTGGAGAGCTTTGTAAGCATGTGAAGAGCTTTCTAGGCATGTGTGTGTGTTATATGCACATATATACACACATATATGTGTGGGTTTGTGTGTGTATGTATGTATGTATATATGTATATATATATATTAGCGCTCCAATCCTTCGTATTTTAAAAGAATTACCGCACTCTCGGGGGGCTTTTGTAAACGTCTTTATTTTGGCTTCAGAACAAACGCGTTTCGGCGTTGAGCCTTCTTCGGTGTTCATGACACTGTGAAGACGGCATGTCAATAAAGGTTTGTTGTTATTCATGCTAATCAAAGAGGGACTGGCAGCATCGACAAGTACGCAAACTGCAAAAATATCGCCGGAGTCAGTCTTTCAAATTTGTTTGTTTATTTCATTCGTGGTACAAGCCCTTAGACGCGTTTCGGACGTAAAGTCCTTGCTCACTGAACATATATATATATATATATATATACAGATCACTCTCCAACTTCCTTTTGGCGAATAGAGAGACACGAACCACTGGAAGGTATGGCTTCATGTTAATTTTTATTCCTCAGAATATGACGCGTTTCGGACTGCACTAGTCCTTGCTCACATACATATATATATATATATATATATAAAACACACTCATCACTCTAAATACCTCTTTGGTGATCTGATGTGCCCAAAATGTAACTGCAGTAACAACAAGATGATGGACAGAATGCTTGAAATAATCTCAGCCACTGGCAATCACTCGGGTCGCATCCCAATCTGTTGTTTTTGCCCATCATTCCACCTCAGTTTGGACCTAGCCGTATGCAAATCAGCCTTAACCCTGCTCCAGTGGGAACAGTTCAGCCCGAACTGCCATACCAGGTCCTCCCTGAACCAGAATACAACCATCCTAGAAGCAGTTTCGCACCAATAGGGGCTCATCAGCCATACATAGCTTGATTCCGGTGGCACAGTGAGCGCGGGACTCGTGTCATGGGCATACCCGTCACACTAAGGCATCAACTGCAACAACAACGTTATAAATGGAATGCTTATCTCTCCCAGAGTATGCTCATGTCGGGGTTATTCTGAAACAAACACATACAATACAGCAGCAACATTTGGAGCCATCCACTGAAGACTGTTTGCTACTAAACGGACAAGTAGCAGGGAATAGTGATCTTTTCAGGCTGTATAAAACAAGGAAATACCCTATATTACATAATCTCCTTTGAGTATGTGCCTTGGTTTTGCTTAAGTTCCAGGAAATGTTGCATTACTTATCTGAAATGTATCTTTTTTATTTACCCATTGGGCCCGCATTAGTCTATTCTGTTCCTCAGACCGGTGAAGGAATTTACATCAGTGCTCCTGTGAATCACTTTAATTGAAGGACTATATAATGCCAGCCTTTAAAGAAGAGGAAAAGAATGTACAAGATGGCCGACTGTTAGAAGCTCCCTCCCGGGTGCTCCCATGTTGGGGATCGCCATATGGCGTGAACCCTGGGAGAAGGCCCCCGTCTAGACCCCCGCACATTGTGTTCCGAGGGAATTTGTGTTGGGAACCCATGTGGCCATTGAAACACAACAAAGATCGCTTGGCCGTGCTGAAACCAGCAACAAGTCAGGATCCCGGGAAGACTTCCGGGACCAGGGATCGCCGTCGACGCAAATCCCACCGGGTGCCTTTAGGGTCCCGCCAATGCTGTGTTCTCGGCATTCCTTGTCCGCCCGCTGCCGGAGGTGTGGGAGCACGAGATGGACCTGGCTCCGAGGGCTCGCTGCCTCACCCAGATCTCCTGCGCCCAGTCGGAATGTGAGAAGGAGAGGATGAATGGAACATTCGGTGGTAGGGAGAGCCCTCCTGCTGCCCTCCCCTGGGGCCAGCAGACGACGGTCAGCACCGCTGCCCCTGCTCACCCCGGAGGAGGAGGGAATTCAGGTCAGGGCTTACTGTGGGGGTACATGGACACTGTCTCCCCTGGATGCCCCCTGCTTGCCAGAGAGGGGGAAATTGAGGCGGCCATGTTTGAGCTGGTCCCTCTTGTCTATGTGGAAGGTGGAGGTCAGGAGAGTGAGCAGCAGTGGAGTGGAATGTGTCCATGGGTCAGAGCTAGAGGCACCAGGAGAGTCGCGGCTTGGAGTTTTTGCAGGAGAAGAGTCTGTGCCGGAGTGAGCTGCGAGGTCACTCAGATGCTGTCTGTCCAGTCACCAAGATGCCTGCGACCTGCCAGAGCAAGGGATGCAAGGACTAGGGCGGCCATGTTGGGGCTGAGTGGGAACAGAGGGCTCCAGTGCATGGAGCTGGCATCCCGCGTTGAAGCAGCAAGAGCACGGTAACAAAAAGAACAATGCAGTGAAGAATCATGACACAGGCACGCGTTAACCAGTACTCAGGTTTATTATAGTATTGTGGATATCATAATTCTATGCTATATAATATCATTGTGCTATTTCTATATTGTTTGTTCTCACTTCCCGTCAATATAGGTAGATTACATCTCCGCTGTTAGTTTAAATTGCACACCTCTTGTACACACCTTTGTACTGTTTTCTCTTTGTGTTTAGACGCATGTATCTGTTTCGTTTCTTATAAGTAATTCATGTACTCTGAAGTCCTTATGTAATGTAACTAGTTCTATTGTAAAGCACTGAGATAAAAATGCACAAATAAATACATTTATGAGGGGGATATACATAGCTGTTGTTGTATCCTGCAAGACATGTTCTAGTGTCTCGACAGACACAGAGTTAGTAGCCACGAGTGACGTGAGCCTGTCAATAAAAGGACCCGGGTGCACGTGCTTGTGGCCAGTTGATTAACCATAGCCACCGTGTCTGCGTCAGCCATTTAGCATCATGTGGGCCTAGAGCCCACAATACAACAGCTGTAAGAACTTGTCATGCAGTAGAAAAATATATCTAAAAGCAGGGATATTATCTCTGCTTCTGTTGTCAGTTTGAAGGGTGAAATGTAAGCCTGGATGAAGCATGGAAACCACGTCACTTCCTATTAGATTTAATTCGGCACGTTATGTGCGGATGGCTATTCCCAACCCCTCCGAGGAGATTCCCAAGAGCTGCAATGATATTTAAATTGGAAAATAATTATTTGCCTTCTCCGTACGCTGCACTGAGGCCGCTGCCAATATGCAGACGCGAGTTCAGAGGAATACACGGTAAACAACGCGCAACCGTTGTGTTGTGGGGCACGGTTACGTTGTGGTGCTTCCGAGAAGCAGGTCAGTGGGAGGCTGGGGCATGAGAGGGGTCGGTGGAGACGCCTGTGGGCTGGAGAGGGGTCGGTGGAGACGGCTGTGGGCTGGAGAGGGGTCGGTGGAGACGGCTGTGGGCTGGAGAGGGGTCGGTGGAGATGGCTGTGGGCTGGAGACAGGGTCGGATTGGTAATGCGGGCACTCGGGCAATGCCCGAGGGGCCGGTGTCCAGTTCCTGCTGGGGGCTGCTTTTTTTAGCAGTCTGGGGGCCGATTTGAGTGGTTTCTGCATTGTTCAAATACCTAGTGGGGCCCTTAGTGGCCTTTCTGGAGGCAGGCGGGCGTCCATTACCTCCCCTTTATCAACGGACAGAGGTGTCACTCCCTTTCTATTACTGGGCCGGACCATTAATGTATGCATATTGAGCGGGGCGGGGCTGGAGCAGAAGGGGCCTCGCTTGTTTTCAGGTGTGTTTCACCAGTGTGAACTAATCCGTGCATTTTTTTACCCCACCCCTTTTTTTTTTAAATAAAATTTTGCCAAAAGCATTGTTTTGCAGAAAGACAATATGCAAATGTGGGCCACTTTTTTTAGCGTGCCCGGGCCGATTTTTAATCCCAATCCAACCCTGGCTGGAGAGGGGTCGAACCTTCAGTAAGCGTCAGAAGTTTACCCTTCATTATTTGTAACGCAATCCACTGCCCCTGCCATAGTTGCTGCTTATTTATCTTATGCTACTAACAACCAATGACAAAGCCAATAGTCCTGACTTGCTGTAGGTATGATGTTACTTGTTGTATCATATATCTGGATGCAATGAGAGAAGCAGCAAAATATAAGTTGGGGGACACACTAGGGGACACACTATGCTAAGCACAGATTTTTAGTTTACGTGTTTTTAAGCCACGCCATTAATTACATTAGCCACGCCCCTTTGAGAGACCCCCCCCCCCGGTATGGCTTAGAATGCTGTAAAATACAACAGATTATTTTCCTCATGTTAATTTTCTGCGCTAGCAGTTTTGCCCATGGACCCACGTTCAGGTCGTTTATCAGGGTGGGATACCTAAAATGGGCCTGTTCCAGAGTGTTCAACTTCTCAGTCTTCAAAACATTTGTGTGGACAAGGTGGCTTTATTGAGACAGTAGATTGTGCGGAAAAAACAAACTATTAAGATCATCAGTAATGGGTAAACCTATCAAATTCTTTATGGCGCATTTGTTTAGAACTACCTGTCTGTGATTTCTGCAGTATTCTGTTTGTTTCTCAATTACCCGGTACGTGTTGCCTTATTTGAAATGTCTGATACAAAATGCTCTTTTGAAAATGATACGCAGTCTCCTCTTACACAACCAGCGGTTCTATGTCTAAACTCACTTTGAACACCCTTACACAACCAGCGGTTCTATGTCTAAACTCACTTTGAACACCCTTACACAACCAGCGGTTCTATGTCTAAACTCACTTTGAACACCCTTACACAACCAGCTGTTCTATGTCTAAACTCACTTTGAACACCCTTACACAACCAGCGGTTCTATGTCTAAACTCACTGTGAACACCCTTACCGCGGTTCTATGTCTAAACTCCCTCTGAACACTCGTC
This sequence comes from Lissotriton helveticus, assembly GCF_964261635.1. Lineage (NCBI taxonomy): Eukaryota > Metazoa > Chordata > Amphibia > Caudata > Salamandridae > Lissotriton > Lissotriton helveticus. The sequence goes on from NC_136071.1 coordinate 1,172,555,715, forward strand.
TGCGGGAACGGTTAAAGCAGTAACATGCTTTTCTCTTCCAGGGGATACTCAATAGTCATAAGCACTGAATTATCTCCGCCCATGAGCGGGAACCCGGAACAAATAACAATATACATATATATGTGTAAAATATATAAAAAAATACATAGTACTAACTAATTATACACATATACATGTATAATAACCATAATATGCAGCCTAACATATATACATAGGCTAATAAAGCCACAATTACACACGTTCTGAAGCATGAAAATATGCTGTATATAAATGCAATAAACAGGCATGAGCCCAAAATGCATTTCATAACCATGAAAAACTTTTATTTTCATCAAAGAACCTGTTGTAAACAGCTATTAGCCTAAAAAAAGGCTGCATATGAAAATGTGTCTGTGTACAGAAAATCAGACTGGCACCCTGCCTTTAAGGCCCCAGAGAATCTGCACACTTTGCCTTTAAGGCCTCTAGGAGAACTCTGTTCCCATCATGCACCACAGGTGACAGTTAGGTCAGTTCTTTTTTCCGGCTTGTTCTGTGAGGAACCTGGAACTTGAGCTCTGCTCATTTGTAATATTTTCTGTCAGAAGTTGGGTTTTTTCTTGACATTTTTTGACAAATAGTACTTTGGTGGTGTTTATTACCTTTTTTCTGACTAAACTGTTGTGAATTTTTTAGTCAGTATGCCACCTTTATTTTATAAATGTCCTTCCTGTGGGAAGAAAATGGCAAAAACTGATCCACACTCTGTTTGTGTGGTGTGTCTTCCTGATACTCATAAGGTGGAAGATTGTTATCATTGCCTCAACCTTTCTAGTCGGACTTTAAAAGAAAGAGAGAAAATGAGGCTTCTGGGCCTTCTGGAGAGAGAGAATCGTGGTGAGAAGAGTTCTAAGGTTTTCTTATCGACTTCTAAGCCACCTTCTCAGCCTAAACGTCGAAGATCAGCGTCTCCAGAAGGTAAAACGAAGAAAAATCGACTTCAGGAAGCTTTTCCTGCGAAAAAGAGGCGTTCGACGTCGAGATCCAGATCGCCGTCAGCATTGTCGGCGTCGAAGAGGGCTCCGTCGACGTCGAAGAGGCCGCCGTCGACGTCGAGGACTTCGCCGGTGAGGCAGTATACAGCATCTCGACCTTCGCCGTCGAGATCTTTATCGACGTCGAGACATCTGGTGTCGATTGCAGTAAGGACGACGTCGGGGGTTCAACGCTCAACGTCGAAGGAGAAGATGCGTTCGACGTCGAAGGATCATGGGTCGACGTCGAAGGATCATAGATCGACGTCGAAGAGTAAAGTGTCGACGTCGAAGGAGATTCATACATCGTCGTCGAGGAAGAGATCGACGTCGAGAGGAAGATCGGCGTCGAAGGATTCGACGTCGAAGTCTAAGAAGAGGAGGTCAAAGTCTCCATCGCGACGTAGATCGGCGTCGAAGCATGCTTCGGGCTCGAAGCATGGAATGTCTAGGTCTCCCCCACCTGTGCACAGGTCGGCGTTGAGACTGTCACGATCAGCCTCTCGGACCTCACTTAGGTCTTTGTCGAGGTCAGACATAAGTCCTGAGCCTAGAGTGGTTTCTTCACCGCATGATCAACAAAAAGATGCGGTGGGACAAGAGACAGTGCATCAGGATTCTTCTATGGTGGCTCAGTCGGGCTCTACCTCAGGCCAGGCAGATGATAGGCAATTGGTGCCCAGTCAGCGGACTCCATCTGGCTCAGTGGTATCTGAGCAGAGTGTGGTCTCCGGAGCTTCCAAGTCTTCAGCAGACCTGAATATTGTGCAGGTGTCACCTGAAGCTTCACCTGAGCGTGTGGGTAGGCCTATCAACTTGTCACCGAGATGGCTGGAAAGTCTTCGGCATTGGAAGATGCGTCCATTATTGGGTGACAGAGCTCCGGTTCCTCGGACGGAGCTGCAAAGAAGATCACGTTCGAGATCTCGATCAAGGGAGCGAAGGAGGCAGCGATCTGCAACTCCTCAAGAGAAGCGTAGGACTCCTGCTCCGTCTCCTAAGGCTGTAGAAGGACGAAAATCTCGTTCAAGGGAGCGAAGGAGGCAGCGTTCTGCAACTCCTCAAGAGAGGCGTAGAACTCCTTCTCCGTCTTCTAAGTCATCTTTGTCTTCTACAAGATCTTCATATAGAGACTATTCTCCCACAATATCATCTACTCCTCCGTCCAGAGTGTCTCCAGTGGATGATTTGGGCACATTTAATGATGTGTTATGTCGTGGGGCGAATAAGTTCAAGATCAAGATGGCAGTTCCTCAAATAGCAACGTCAGTCATCTTTGAAACTCTACATCACAAGACGACTGGTAGGCCTCTTCTGCCGTTAGTGCCCGGATTGATAGAACCAGCGATGAAAACTTTCTTAACTCCGGCCACAGTGGGTTCAGGACCTTCTAGGATTGCAAAGAAGTACAAGGCTCCAGAGGAAGATCCTTTGTTTTTGCGTTCTGACCCACCTCCAGACTCTCTTATTGTGGCGGCAGTCAGAAAAGCACATTCGGCAACATCTACCTCTTCTGCTCCTCCAGAGAAAGATAGTAAGAGTATGGATTCTTTGGGGAGACGAATGTGCAACACCTCAGGTTCGGTCATGAGAGTGGCCAGTGCGTCAGCCTTATTGGGCCGCTATGATCGTCTGCTGTGGGACTCAGTTTCTCGTTTTGCAGAAAAACTCCCTAAGGAGGATCAGAAAGACTTCCTGGAAATAGTGGAAGAAGGAGGATTGGTGGCTAATCAAAGCATTAGTGCGGCTGCTGATGCGGCGGATCTGTCAGCTCATGGTTATGCACATGGTGTTTGTGCTAGACGTACGGCTTGGCTTCGCCTTACGGGTCTAAAACCTGAGGCTCAGAGAAAGATGGTAAATCTACCCTTTAATGGTTCGACTCTGTTTGGATCTCACGCCGATGACGAGATGTCTAAAATGAAAGTGGAGTTAGACACTCTTAAGGCCGTTGGTCTTGAAAAGAAGAAGGAGTTTAAGCGTAGAGGTAATTTTCGTCCCTATGACAAAAGATCTTTTCAGCAGAGGGGCCAACAGACGAATTGGTCCTCGCAAAATCAAGGCCAGAGTCAACAGAGATCACAATTCCAGCAGAGGCGACCTGGGCGAGGCAGAGGCAGCGGAAATAGGCAGCAATCATCAGCTACCAAGCAGCCTCAAAAACAATGAATGGAAGCTTCCTCCACAACCGTGTGCCGCTCCGGTTGGAGGAAGTATTGTGTGTTATCTGGAAGAGTGGAAACAGATCACAAAGGACAAATGGGTACTCAATGTCATTCAGAGCGGGTACCTTTTGAAATTCAAGAAGCCACCTCCTGTCATGCGTCCTCTGAAAATGGTACAGTGGAACTTAATGCGCTTACAACAGGAAGCGGATGTCCTTCTGATGAAGAATGCCATAGAACCAGTGCCTTTTCAACAGAGAGGTCAGGGCCTGTACTCTCGGTTTTTTCTTGTAAAGAAAAAAGATCCAGTTACGGAGTTCAGACCCATTCTGGACTTGAGGCGTTTGAACAAATTCATTCGGAAGGAGAGGTTTCGAATGCTGGCTCTTCATCAGATTTTTCCTCAATTACACCAGGGGGATTGGATGTGTTCCATAGATCTGAAAGATGCTTACTTTCATGTCCCAGTATCCAGAAAACATCGCAAGTTTCTCAGATTTCAAGTAGGGGCTCTTCATTATCAGTACGCAGTGCTCCCCTTTGGCCTGAGATCAGCTCCCAGGACCTTTTCAAAATGTATGGCGGTAGTGGCTGCTTGTCTTCGAAAGCAACGGATTTTCATTTATCCGTACTTAGACGACTGGCTTCTGAAGAGTTCATCCCCATCTCTACTGGAAGAACATCTATCGATATGCCTCCAACTCATGTACAAGTTGGGTCTCCAAGTCAATTACAAAAAGTCCATAATGAATCCCACCCAGAAGATCCACTACCTGGGTGCTCAACTGGACACGGCAAAAGAAAACGTGTGTCCTTCGGAGGAGAGGTGGTCATCCATCAAGACAAAGTGTGTTTTTCTCCTTCAGTCTGCACGTCCGACAGTTCGGCAAGTTTCCTCTCTTCTGGGATCCATGGCATCGTGCATCTTCATAGTGCCAAACGCACGTTTGCAGATGCGTCCTCTACAGCAGTGTCTAGAAGATCAATGGAAGCAGAGGACGGGATGCTGGGAGGATCGGATTCTTCTCCAACAGTCTGCAAAAGATTCCATTCGATGGTGGATGAAAAAGTCACACTTGATGAAGGGAGTTCCTTTTCATCAGGACCCACCAACACAGACTCTGATCACAGATGCCTCTCTCCAAGGTTGGGGAGCACATATGGGCCCGCTGCAAGTACAAGGGCTATGGTCAGATTTCGAGAAAGGGTATCATATCAATCTACTCGAACTCAGGGCGGTCCATCTTGCTCTCAAGTCCCTGGCTCCATCTCTTCAGACTCGGTCCCTCTTGGTGCAAAACAGGGGGGTACCAGGTCCAGGACTCTGTCCATAGAAGCTCAGACCATCTGGCATTGGCTACTTGCACGAGACCTGTCCATAACGGCAGTTCACTTGCCAGGGAGCCTCAACACGCAGGCGGACGACCTCAGCAGAGACTTCGTCGAAGCGCACGACTGGGTGCTCAACGAAGAAGTCGCACACAGCATTTTCCAGGCTTGGGGAACACCAGACATCGATCTGTTCGCAGACGCGGCAAACGCAAAATGCCCCGTCTTCGCGTCCAGGTTCTCCCAGAAAGGGTCTCAAGGGAATGCCCTTTTGATAGACTGGTGTCAAAATTTGCTGTACGCCTTCCCGCCGACACCGTTGATACCAGCAGTGATCAACAGGATGTACAAGACCAAATCCAGAATGATATTGATTTGCCCAGAGTGGCCACGCCAATGGTGGTTCCCAGATCTCCTCCAGTTGTCAATCAGTCCACACAGGAGATTACCTTGTCGCCCGGATCTTCTGTCCAAACAGGAGGGGCGAGTATTTCATCCCAATCTGCCCTCCCTGCGCCTGGCAGCATGGCTCCTGAAGTCATCCAGTACGGGCATTTACAGTTAAATCCGGAGTGTATGAACATTCTTAAAGAGGCAAAGCGGCCTTCTACAAGACAATCCTACGGATTTAAGTGGAAACGCTTTTTTCTTTGGTGTCAGAGCAAGGGTCTTGATCCTATTCGAGGCCAAGAACAGGTGATCCTGCCTTATCTTCTTTATCTTGCTGAGTCTGGTTTGCAGTTTAATTCTATCAGAGTCCATCTTGCTGCAATAACTGCTTATAGAAAATCGCCAACACAGATATCGTTTTTTCGGATGCCTGTGGTGAAGGATTTTCTAGAGGGATTAAGAAAGGTGTTTCCTCCAATCAGATCTCCTTCTCCACTTTGGGAGCTTAATGTGGTGTTGACTAAGTTGATGGGCCCACCCTTTGAGCCCATACATAAAGCATCATTGCAACACTTATCTTGGAAAGTAGCATTCCTGGTGGCTATCACGTCTGCTCGTAGAGTGAGCGAAATTCAGGCTCTGTGTTGCAAGGAACCGTACACAGTTTTTCATGCAAACAGAGTGGTGCTCAGGACTCATCCTTCTTTTCTACCTAAGGTGGTGTCGGATTTTCATATTAACCAATCCATAACATTGCCTACTTTCTTTCCAAACCCTTCAAGTCCGGCTGAGCGGGCTTTGCACTCTTTAGATCTAAAAAGGGTTTTGAAGTTTTACTTAGATAAAACCAAGACTATGAGACACACAGACCATTTGTTTGTGAACTATGGTCCTACGAATACTGGTTTGGCAGCATCCAAGAGATCCATTTCTAGATGGATTGTGTCATGTATCTTACTGGCCTATCAGCTAGCCCACAAGTCTTTATCAGGTAGACCTAGGGCTCATTCTACTAGGGGAAAAGCTTCTACAACAGCTCTCCTCAGGAATGTGGCTATGTCAGAGATATGTAAAGCAGCTACTTGGCGTTCAGTGCATACGTTTACACGCCATTATTGCTTGGATTCTGATACGCAAACAGATGCTCAAGTGGGACAGGCATCACTGAGAAATTTGTTTGCTAATTCTAGTTAAACACTGTGTTTTTAAAAGTGTAGCTATGCATTTATCTGTTCGCCTGCTTCTAGTGGGTATGAGCTTGCTACTCTATTCAGTGCTTATGACTATTAATGAGTATCCCCTGGAAGAGAAGGATTAGTTACTTACCTGTAATCCTAGTTCTCTTCCAGGGGTATACTCATTAAAGTCATAAGCACCCTCCCGCCTCCCCGGGCGAGCAGTAGCATTGAAGTTTTCAATATGTATTATAAAGTTTTTAAGGGCAGATTCCCGCTAATGTTTACTGTACCGTACAAAAGAACTGACCTAACTGTCACCTGTGGTGCATGATGGGAACAGAGTTCTCCTAGAGGCCTTAAAGGCAAAGTGTGCAGATTCTCTGGGGCCTTAAAGGCAGGGTGCCAGTCTGATTTTCTGTACACAGACAAATTTTCATATGCAGCCTTTTTTTAGGCTAATAGCTGTTTACAACAGGTTCTTTGATGAAAATAAAAGTTTTTCATGGTTATGAAATGCATTTTGGGCTCATGCCTGTTTATTGCATTTATATACAGCATATTTTCATGCTTCAGAACGTGTGTAATTGTGTCTTTAATAGCCTATGTATATATGTTAGGCTGCATATTATGGTTATTATACATGTATATGTGTATAATTAGTTAGTACTATGTATTTTTTTATATATTTTACACATATATATGTATATTGTTATTTGTTCCGGGTTCCCGCTCATGGGCGGAGATAATTCAGTGCTTATGACTTTAATGAGTATACCCCTGGAAGAGAACTAGGATTACAGGTAAGTAACTAATCCATATTCCAGGATGATAGATGACAGACTGACCCCCCTGGCGGTTCTTAAGACCCGATGGGAAATGGACATAGGGAGGGAAATCCCGGAGGCCACGTGGACCCAGCTGTTACGGCGGGCCTGGAAGGGCACGCGTAGTGCCCGATTCCAACTGGTCCACTTCTATATATTACATCGCGCCTATTTGACACCGGAGAAACTACAGAAATATTTCGACCTGGAGACGGCGGCCTGCCCTAGATGCAGGACGGACGGAGCGGACCTTTTCCACATGCTATGGTCCTGTTCTATGCTGGCTTCCTACTGGTTGTTTGTGGGAGACACGCTGTCCGAAGTGGCTGGTAGATCGTTGCGGATGGATGCAGCTGTAGGGATCCTACACTGGTTTCCACATACCCCCAAACATAAGATTACTAATAAATTTATCGATTTGGGGTTGCTTCTAGCCAAACGAGAAATCACCAGACACTGGAAGGCGCGAGTTGGTCCTACAGGTGATAAATGGCGTAATGAACTTCTCAAGTGGGCGGGGAGTGAAAGCACGTTGAGATACCAACAGGCGAGGCTACGGCGAGATGAGAGAGCTCTAGAGGCGGCGCAGACATGGGAGACGTTGGTGCAGGCCCTGCGCGACCATAACACACATACCGACTCTGATAGTACAGATGGGGAGCAGCCTAGATCCCGATAGCAGGCTATTGATGGGTTAGGCCCACAAAGAAGACCTAAGTCTCTTATCACATACGGATCGACCGTACGATATTCTGCCGATGATGAGGAGGGAGGAGAGAGGGGGAAAGAGGAAAGGGAGCGCTATTCGCTTCCTCAAGCATTAGAGAGTTGTACCGTCGAGGCTGACAATTTACTCCTCTGGGGGGATAGGACTGTTTGGAGAAGGGGGGGGGGGTATTTTCTTTGGGTTGTTTAGAAAAGCAGATGAGTTTTATTCTTTTCACCTGCTATGCCTTACCAGAACAGAGGGATGTTAACTGTAAACTAATGGCACATGCCGCCCGACCCCCGGGTTGTGGGCTGAATGGCCGTGTATAGAGCTTGTACCATTAACGCCCTCGTGGTTTTCATTACCTATCAGGTGCCAATAATGTGACACTATTTGTTTCCTGCAATAAAAACATATTTGACAAAAAAAAAAAAAAAACTCCCTCTGAACACTGCCTCAATGTGTAAGGCTCAGGCCTCGCATCTGCTTGACACCACACCATCTGACTCACTTCCATCCCACCCTGGAACGTATTCCTGCACTTAATTGATGAACCTGCAGCCTTCCAGTGCATGCCTTAGTGCTACATTCACATGTGTGCATTCTGACACCAACGGCTTGTCTGGCTGTGGCAAACTTTTTCACATAGTCAAACATTTGCAGATTGGTGCAAATCCATGGTTTTGTTCCCTCTGACGCTGACGTTGACACTTAAGCTGCTAGACCAGTCTGTATTTTTATTTTCCTGCATGATAACAAGTACAGTCGGGCAAAGGACTCGATCTTCCTGTCTCCGTGGAGGGATGAATGAGGGACGACCCTTGCTAGCCTCTTTCTCAAAGGTTAACGTTTCTGTCATCTAAATTAAGCCATATCCTTCGGGTATCCATATTTCTGACGGTGTATGGCGTTTGCCTAATGGAAGACAAAGATTATATGTTTTTTTAAACGTGTAGCTTAACTGGTTCCTAGATGTATGGTGGTCCAGCCAGAATCATTTGGGGTTCTGCTACATTTACAAACTACTGTGCAACAGGCTGTGCTTTGTTATGACTTCTTCACAGTCACACACTGTCATTGTAAGTCTGTATGTGCATGCGTGTGTATGCCCATTTGTTAGGTGAAGGTGTGTGTGCTCATGTGTTAGGTGGAGGGGTGTGTATGTGTGTGCCAATGTGCTAGGTTGAGGTGTGTGTGTGCCCATGTATTAGGTTGAAAGGTGTGTGTGTGTGCCCATGTGTTAGGTGCAGAGGTGTGGGTTTGTGCCCATGTGTTAAGTGGAGATGTATGTGTGCCCATGTGTTAGGTGGAGGGGTATGTGCATGGGTATGTTATGTTATGTTATGTTAGGTTAGGTTCATTTATTTGGCGCACAGATGCTCCAGCAAAGGAGCGTCCTGGCGCCCGACAAGGTAGCAACACAACACAACTGGACAGAACAGAACGGGGAAAAATTTAAGGAAACAAGAAAGTTTTTACTGCTCGACGGAAAGAGAGCAGGTCCCTGAGGGCGCGAATCGCCGGGGGAAGGGAGTTCCACAACACTGCGGCACGAACTTGAAAAGAGCGTCCGCCTGCCCTACTACGCTTAAAGCGGGGGACGACCGCCAGTTCTAGGTCGGAAGATCTTAAAGCCCGGACCGGAACATAGCGGGACAGTAGATTGGAAAGGATCGTAGCAGGGGATCCCTTGAGAATTTTGTAGGCTACACAGAGGACCTTGAACCGGATCCTCTGCGCAATTGGAAGCCAATGCAGCGTATGCAGGGTGCTAGCAGTAGGGCAAGATCTGGGTAATCCCACAACAGCTCTCGCTGCGGCATTCTGGATGCGCTGCAGGCGGGTAATCTCCGATTGATTTAATCCCGCTAGAAGGGAACTGGCGTAATCAAGCCTCGAGATCACAGTTGCTTGGATCACAAGTTGCCTGGTGGTGGCATCAAAGTTTTTTAGCACAGGCCGTAGTCCACACAAAATGCCAAAGCAACAGGCCGCCGTGCGCTTGGTATGGCAGACAAAGGTGAGAGTAGGGTCGAGCCACACCCCAAGGTTTTTTAACTCAGCGACCGGAGTTGGCATAGGACCCAGATCCGACGGCCACCACCTGTCTCCCCAGAGTTCCGTTTGTTTGCCAAAGATCATGACCTCCGTCTTACTTGCGTTCAGCTGGAGACAGTTGGAAGTCATCCAGCTGGCGACCGCCCGAAGCCCATTCTGGAATCAGGGGGCATCCACATCCGCATCCCAGCTGATCGTGACCGCTAACTGGGTGTCATCAGCGTATGACACCATGGTCATACCCCAATGCCTGACCACCTCAGCCAGCGGTCTCACGTATAGATTGAATAACGTGGGACTCAGCGAGGAGCCCTTGGGGACCCCCAGGTCCAGAGGATGGGATTTGGACTGATAAGGCGGGACGGTCACGCAAAAGGAACGGTTGGCAAGAAAAGAACGGAACCACTGGAGAGCAAGGCCAGTAACACCAGCTTCCTCCAGACGAAGCAGAAGGATAGGGTGGGACACGGTGTCGAAGGCGGCGCTCAGGTCTAATAGTACCAGCGCCGCCGTTTGCCCCGCATCTAGCACGGAGCGTAAATGCTCCACCATGTACAGTAGGGCAGTCTCCGTGCTATGCCCAGCCCGAAATCCATTCTGCGTTCTGTCTAAGATGTTTGCCTGAAGAAGATGGTCCGAGAGGACAGAGTTGACGTGCGCCTCCGCTACTTTGGCAGGCCACGGGAGCAGTGAAATTGGACGGTAGTTCTCGGGCTTGCCGACGTCCAAAGACGGTTTCTTAAGAATAGGCATGACTACTGCCTGTTTCCACTTCAGTGGGACTACGCCAGCTGTTAATGACGCGTTAATCAGAGAGCAAACTGGCGAGAGACCGTGGGATGCTAGATCTTTGAACAAGGCTGGCCGTAAGGGGTCAGCCGGTGACTTCACCTGCTGGGCCAGTTTACTGAAACTTTCTGATGTTAAGCTCGGGAAAGAATGTAAAACATCCAGAGCTAAGGGCTTGAGAGGTCTCTCGACAGAGGGTACAACCGAGGGAAAGGCTCTATAGATGGCGTGAACCTTTTCCAAAAAAAAGTCCGCCAAGGTTTCACAGTGTGCGATAGAGCTCTGATGAGTCGCAGCCACCTTTTTAGCAGTAAGGTCTTTCAGGGCCTTAAAAATAGTTTTGGAAGGGTTAGTGCTGGTGCGAAATTGCAAGGCGTAGAAAGCCGCGCGGGTTCTGCAAACTGCACGATGGTAGAGTTTTACAGTGGCCATATACAGAACTTTTTTGTCGCTGTTATAAGTTTTGCGCCATTTTGCTTTTAAGCACCCGCAGCGAATCATCGTACCATGGGCTTGGATCCCTTGCCCCACATTTACACGAAACAATTGGAATAAGGGAGTCAAGAGCCCTAGTAACCCACTCACAAAAACGATCATAGCCCACATCCACAGTCTCATTTAGACCTAGCGGGTAGGTAGACAAAAGATGGAAAAAGTCATCGAGTTTCAATTTATTCCAACGCCGTCTAGGAATAGAGCGCACCATGGGTTTGAGTTGCGGCTCATACAGGGGGCACTGGATACATACCAAGTAGTGATCGGTCCAAGCCAGCGGAGATGGAATGGAAATACTGACTTCCGCTAGATTGGTGAAAAAAGGATCTAGGGTGTGACCACCTACATGAGTTGGCTGCGATACCAACTGAACAAGCTGGAGAGCCTCAAGATCCGCAACAGAGCTATATACCGCTGGACTAGACATGTTGTCATAGTGAAGGTATAGGTCGCCGAGGATGTGTGTGCCCAAGTGTTAGGTGGAAGGGTATGTGCCCATGTTTTAGGTGTAGGGGTGTGTAGGCATTTGCGTGTGCCCATGTGTTAGGTGGAGGCGTGTGATTACCCATTTGTTAGGTGGAGAGGTGTGTGCCTATGTGTTAGGTGGAGAGGTGTGTGTCTGTGTGCCTATTTGTTAGGTGGAGAGGTGTGTGTGTGTGCCCACGTGTTAAGTGGAGATGTATGAGTGCCCATATGTTAAGTGGAGATGTATGTGTGCCCATGTGTTAAGTGGAGGGGTATGTACATGCATGTGCCCATGTGTTAGGTGGAGATGTGTGTGTATTCACATGTGTTAGGTGGAGGGGTTTGTGTATGTACGTGCGTGTGTGCCCATGTGTTAGGTGAGTGTGTGTGTGTTTCTGTGTTCCCATGTGTGCATGGTAGGTGACTGTGTGTGAGTACATGAATTATGCGGATTAATGGCATGTGTAAAATTCTAGTTGCAAATACTCATCGTTCACATAAGCCTAAATACCCACACATAAGGTAATGTCACAACTGATGTTTTTAATACAGTTTCTGCTCCATAAATAGGAAATGTATTTCATTTGCTGAGGCCAAGGCTTTACCCGTTGCATTATATAATGCCATGCCTTGGCATGACTACCACCTTAGATCTTTGCAACGTTTAAAGGTTATGCTAGGCGAAGAGAAATCTCGCAAACATTTTTACTATGGAAAATAAAGGGGTGTTTCATATTAGATTACACTAAGATTTGAATGCGAGAAAGAAATGGAGTGCATCTTTTATTGCCCTCTACGTTAATGCCTTTAATCAAATAATGACCTTCTTGAAATAGTTAATTTTAAGCCTTTGAAAAGATCGATAGCACTTTGCCACCAAAAATGGACACGATGATGAAATCTGATGTATTTAAAGTACCATTTCACCCTCTTAACCTAGTAAATAATTTAAAATGCTTTCAGTACCTCTCTGCTATCATTATGTAGTTCGTTCCACCCTTTCTCATTTTTTTTCAATTGCAACTTTGTTTCTCAGTGAACAAGCTTCAGGGTGTACATTTAGACAGGTACGCAGTTTAAATACAATGCTGGTTAACTGTAAGTATGCTGTATTAATCCTTTGATCGTTATAAAGCTTATTTCCAAATGTCTGCTGTCCCAAAGTTTGGTCTTCGGATTATTCGGAACCCTTCTGTGGGAGGAGCCGAGGTTTGGAAGTTTAAGGATAACCCACAACAATACTTTCTGGGAGGTATTGGGTGTGATGGTCTCGAATGCCTTAGTATGATTTGTATTCCAAGGGAATAGGGTACCAGTGAAGCGGTGGCGCATGCAAGAAGTTGAGATAAGTCTCTGAATGTTGTCCTTCTGTCATTGTTTGTCACAAAAGGATGGCGTAGTTGGGCTGACATGCCAGAGTTTCTTAGAATGCCTATGGCCATAGCATAGTTCTTACTGGGCATGATTTGTGGTCCTTGGAAGGATTTTGACAGGGTAGTGAACTGGTCTGGCCACAGCTCTTCTTTTGGATTTTAAGGCTTACGGTGTCCAAGAAGACGTTTGGGTTTATCTTTGTGAGAATGTCTTGTTTAAAGACTATTTAATGTCATGTAATGTATCTGCCCTTTTCAGGGAGACATTAATGCATTAGGCCATAGGTAGGATTTTTTTTTTTTTAAACAATTTTTTTTTTAGTTTCTTTTTCCACAATAAAACTGTTGCAATATATGAAGTATGTGAAATGATACATATTTTCACAAAGCTACGATGGATTACTGCTATCTATGACGGAGGAAGACAGGTGACTTTAGTGCAGTCAGTGTATGCTCATTATAAGTTATCTACACACCCAATGGTAACTATCGTGTCACGGTTTTTATAACTCCCATCATCCAATCCATTAATAAATCCACAACTCCACGCGCTTCTATTTGCAATGAAACAAGAAACCCCAACAAAACCCTCCACCCCCCTCCCTGCCGCCGTCTGTTTACATTTAATGCTTCCGAATATACATATCATCCATGGTTTAGCAGCCAACAGCACTTTTGAACAGCCCTTTCACGTGTAACTTACACATACAGTTCTAAATTACTTCGTTCGGGGTGGTACTGTAATTTTGCTCATCATTCTTTGTTGCGAGCCAGGAGGGGTGGTATTAGAGTCTAAGTCTTGCGCTTTAAGGGACTCCAACATGATGTCCCACTCCAATGCTATCGAATTTTTACGCAGACCCTTGACCTCCTCCCTCCATATTTCCGCACTTTCTGCACTTCCCCAGCGGATCAGGTCACTGTGCCACGCATGTGCTGAGGGGGGGTTCTTGGATTTCCAACGCATGGTAATTGCCCACGTTGCCAGGAGCAATGACAGGTTCACAAATTTGTATTGTACTTTGTGCTTGTTCTAAGGTTAATGGAGACCCATGAGTCACTCTTTCATAGTATTAGGTATGTTCCTGTGCGTGACTGCCTGCGTGTAGCCTCTAACTACGTCCCAAAACCCTCGCAGACACGGGCAAGACCACACCATGTGGGAAGGGCACAGGTAGGATGATGGCAGGAGAGGTCCAATTATTTCTTTGACTTCAGGTGGCCCATTCCTGAGGATACTTTTATTCACAATGTGAATGTGAATTCTTGCTGTTAGACTGGGAAAAAGGAGCTATATTTTGAAAAAGGTTGCAAAGTGATATGTGCTGTGTCGGAGAGGACAGCCGCAAATTAAATTTGGTGAACTCTGACTTTGCAGATCGAAGACAGGTTATACAGTTGGGCTTGGGGAATGGAGCCGTGGTTTAATGAGTTGTCATTAATTTACATGCGGCTTTGACTATGACTCTAGGGCTGTTTGTGTCCTTGAGGATTTTGAGAGAACAATATTCTTGGTTAAAATGAGACTTCAGGGGGGAATGCATGTGATGTTGATTTCTTGATGGGTTAAGTGGTCTGAGACTTTGCATCTGGTAGTTGCTAACCAGCATTATTTTGGTTTTAAAGCGGGAATGGAGCATGCGTTTTGTAGGTTTCATATTTGTGGCTGCAAGAAATCACATATGGGGAACACTTTGGTCACGATTTCTGTGAGAGTCTTCAGTATTGTTTTAAGATGAGATCGTGTAAAATGAGCAACCTAGAGCTTTTTGTTGTAAAGAGATGGTAGATGGTTAATCTAGGTTTGTGATCTCTGGTAGTTAAATGTCTGGCCTTAATGAGGAGAAATGGAGGCGATTTGACCCCTATTATTGGTATATTGGCCGGTGAGTGGAAGTAGAACCTATCTTGGCCTTAAGTGTCCAGAGTGTCAGGTCTTTTGTAGGAAGGGGTTTTGGCTGTTATTCCTAGGTTGACGTGGTCAATGTCAAAAGTTTTTGGGCAAGAGAACACAAACATATTCCTGTAATAACAAAGGGCCTCATTATGATGGCAGTAGGACCTCCACCTTCAGGCCGTCAGTGGCAGTCCCACCGCCATCGGACTCTGCATGGCCCCCTGCAGCATTATGATGGCGGGCGGATGGAGGGCGGCAGATAGACCGACCTCCACGCATCCAATGGGCTCAAGGAGCCCGTCGGTGCATCAGAGGGACTGCAATTCCTACAACAGTGGGATATGTGCAATGTATTTTTTTTGGACTGCGGCATGTGGTGCAGCCCGCAGCACATGCCGCAATACAAAATATACAGATCCCGACCGCTTTAAAGGTAGTCGCATCCTAATCCCGATGGCGGGATGGCTGACAGCTAGTCAGGCGGTCCGGTTCCCAACAAGGATGGTAGTTGGACGCTTGTCCGACCACCATCATAATCAGGCTCTAAGTCTCAAAAAAATTCAGAAGGTTAGGAAGAGTCATGTGAGCAGTGTGGTCCTTTGGGGCATTTCGAGGCACAACTCCATGGAGCATGTTCTTAAGAGAAAATTGTGTGGAGGCATGTATCTGACAAATAGATTCAGCTGGTATGAATATACAATTTGCAAAAAACCTTTAGTTCCACCGAAAGTGTATACTTACAGTTAAATATTGTTTACTTACAGTTAAATATACTCTGCCTTTCTTAAGAAGCCAAATTCTGTCCTTCAGGTGGGTATTGGGGCAGCTTCTGGTTCAAGATGGCCCTTTGTTCCTGCTTTTAAGCTTCAAAACATTTTCCTAGTACAAGTGACAAGTGATTTGGGGGGCACGAGGTAGGTGGATGGTTGGGGTGAAAATCTTGATAAAATTGGATCCAAGTATGCAGTTGTTTAGTTCAAGCATTAAGGGTGGCAGAGTAGAATGTTAACCTTGTTTGTAGGGAGGACCAACCAACGAATGCACCTTCTCATTAGTTTAGTGCAAGACATAGATGGGGCTAAAGGGTGGGATCAAGTTTTTACTTGTGTGAAAGGCTGGTATATGGGTGGGGAAACTCTGGTACGCAGGTGTGGGAGGGGGCTTAGTAAAACAATATTTTTCCTTAAAGGTTATTCTAGAATAGACTATCAGTGTGAATGTAGTTACGTGTAACACAAATGGCCTTAATAATGCTAAGAAACTACAATCAATAGAAAGTTGGATTCTAGCCGAAAATCCAGCAGTGATTTTAGTTTGAGACTCATATCCCAGCTGGAAAGCTGTCAGAATTTTCGATGTTTAAAAACTGGGCAGCATATAGAGGGTTTTCGTCTCCTCAAGCCGCCCCCTGTGGCACAGCTTTTTTTGGAGCAAAAGGGCTGGGTGCTGAAGTGGTAAACCGTGCCAGCAATAAAGAAGGTCGCTGGTGCTGGGTGAGATGCTCGGTATGGTCAAAGCTTATAACATTTGCTTGTTTTTATACCCCAGTTGAAGATAACATTACATCATATGAGGACATGTTCCAATTGCTATTACAAAACTCTGGTGAATTTATAATCGGGGAGGGCAGGGAGGATGGATTTTAATCTGCTGCAGTACCCAAAAGAGGACTCCTTCTGTTAAAGCAAAACAAAACACAAAACCAAAATCCTTGAGTCATTCCAGGAAATACTTGCTTTAGTCGACTCCTTGAGGGCAGCTTGTCCTGCAAAAATCACATATACCTGCTTTTCAGGGAGATTCCGCAGCTCTTCACGCACAGATTTAACAAAAATCTCCAGAGCCTTGAACAATAAATCCCAAAGTACTATACCTAATGGATTCTTGAGATAGTAGTGGGTAAACCCCCGTGTGTCAGAGATACCGAGTGCTCAATAAATAATCTATGCAGGAGGAAGGGTGGGTAGAAATTCTCATAGAGGAGATAAGGGAATTTTTGATGATCAATGATAAGACCGCACCACCGGGCATTGTATGGGATGCCATGAAGGCATTTATTAAAGGGAGAGTTATAAGGAAGGATGCAGAAAATAGTTTAAAGCTAAAAAACAAAAACACATTTTAGAACAAAAGGTACAGCAGAGATATGACAGGTTTTTGAAGAACTCATCTAGGGCTAATCAAAAAGTGTTTGACATTGCTAGACTGGCAATGAGCAAAGCATATTATGCAAAGTGCGCTGCTCTGAGTTGGTCCCATTTTCAAAAAGTTAATGAGGAACGTAACTTCCCTGGTAAATTCCTAGCCTAGCAGGCACGTCAAAAAGCAGCCAAGAACAGGATAAATGCTTTAAAATGGCTAACCTCTGGAATTATGAGCAACGAACCTGAGAAGGTGGGCGAAATTAAGTTAGAGCATTATAGACCAATATATACACAAACCCAGATGATTGACATACTGCTCCTTGGCAGATTTTTAACAGACTGCAACATTCCAGCATTAACTAGAGAAGAGGGGGTTGACATGTCTCGATACTTCTCTAAATAGGAATTGATAGAGGTTATCAAGAATCTTCCGAATGGCAAAGCTTGTGGCCCGGATGGATCTCCCAGGGAATTTGTAAAACTTTTTTCATATGTTCTAACCGATTATCTTTTATTGCTTGCTAATTTAACGCTACAAGGGGGCACAATACTGCCTTTTAAAAAAAAAATATGAATGTTGTAAGTTTCTTCAACAAAGGCAAGGATGCAGAGGATCCAAACTCAGATCCCCCGTCACATTACTAAATACAGATGATAAAATCGCCACAAAGCTGTTTGCCAAGAGATTTAACTCAATAGCCTCTTGATTGATCCATACAAATCAGAACGGTTTCATAGCAGACTTGCAGTTAGGGACAAATTCACACTATCTGGCCGAAGCTTTGGATTATCTTGCAGTTAATGATATAGAAGCTCTGGTGTTTCTGCTAGATGCGTGATAAAAGCTTTTGACATCGTGGTCTGGGAAACCCTAATTAATATCTTGACCAGATTTGGTATTCCTTCCCGGATCACAGGCCTCATATATAAAATGTACTGTAAAGTCAAAGCCGGTATTATCATCAACTCAGTAGAAGTGGGGCAAATAAAGATATTGCATGGCACAAGGCAGGGGTGCCCACCATCCCCTATTTTATTTGCCTTTTTCATTAGCCAGAGTGATCCAAGGAAATAACAGTATCCTTCTTCTTCCACAGAAGTATAAGTTAAAACTTTATGCCGATGATATCATGTACATTTTGGATAGTAGGAAGGAGACCCAAGAAAAGGATCTTGAGATTTTTGCTCAGTATGAGGAGCTGGGAGGGTATAAAATTAACAAGAAGAAGGCAGAAATAATATAGCGTGGTTGTAACTCAATTAACATCTGAAGCGATATTCAGGCATACGGTTTCCATCTAAGATTAAGGATATGTGTAGGAAGGTAGATCCCTGACTATGGTTGCCCCCAACTTTTTGCCTGGTGTTTTGCTGGTTTTCTGACTTAGTTGACCTGGGGCCCTGCTATTCAGGACCCCAGGCCTACTGCTCTCTCTGTAAAATGGATTCCATGTACCTTAGGTACATATCTAAATTGGATACTGAGTCACCTTATCAGTCCCTGTACAGTGTACCTTAGGTACCCAGGGCATAGGTGTACCCAGGGCCTACCAGGGGCTGCAGCATGTATTATGCCACCCCTGGCTGGCCATCCAAATCTGACACAACTGGCTGCTTGACAGCTGGGGCAAGGTGGTGTAATCACCCTTTGCTTTAGATATAGTATACCTATATCTAACCCTAAAAGTGGACACACAGATCTCCTATCAGTCACTCCTATGGCAGGCCTTAACAATCCTGAAGGCAGAGTGCTTGGAATCGTGTGAGATGGTGCTCTGGCATGAGCTGAGCCTGTCTGCGGCTTTCGGGATCCATCCCTTAGCCGTTTCCATGATATCGCATACCATATACTCTTAAGTGCATTATAATCCTCGCGGTTATATGCCAACTCTGGTATCGCTTTATCAGAACATGTCGAGTAAGGTGTCATACGAATTGGAATACTAACCCCTCGCCAATTCTGGCGACGGGGTTAGCATTCCACCCTTCTAGAGGGACACGACATGTATGTAACCCCTAACCCCGGTTAAAGTCAAACAGAGCCTCAGCTCCACAAAATGGATGCTGCCACCGAGACACAAGTCTGCCCCCCTGCTGCTGGGAGTCCTCCCAGAGCAGGAGATAAGGACAAAGGGTTTCCTGCCAGGGGCGGTGCCAGCACCGTCCCAGACAGGGTTTTGTGTATTGTAGGTAGGCAGGGCTTTAGAGGAAGGTGACTGCACGTGGCACCCCGGTGCTCACTGTGCATAGGCTGGCTGGAACCAGTTCCAGGGTCACTCCAGACCCTGTGCTGGGGAAAAGCCCGCCAAGGAAGTGGGTGTAACCACCCCCCTCCTAGTCCCACCCCTAGGGCAGGACTTAGTCGCGTGCCAGCCCCTTTTTACAGGATAAAGGTAGGAACTGGCCCCCTTCCAAAACAGATCATCTTTGAATCCTGAAACTACTTTCCACGAAAGGAACTCAAGACTTCTTCCTAAGATTTCTCCCTTGTGACTAAGGAGTAGTCACCCTGCATCTGCAGGCACCATCTTAAGAACACTGCGGTCTGCTGCAAGTCTCTCCTCCGGATCAAGACTGCCCAGCTCGACGAGAACCGGCTTCCCTGGCACCTCTGACCTCTACCTGCATCATCAGTCACGCTGAGATTCGTGGGTGTGACGAGACCTCGAGGGACCGGCCATCTTCAAGACTGCACGACTTCTTTCCAGCAAGCCCGCCGAGTAATTTCCTGGTGAGTGCTTTGGGGTCCGAGAAGCCCCGACCCTGAGCAGCTCCAGCACCGAAGTGCAGCCTCCCAGCATCTCCACGATCTGCGTGGGGCCCTTCTGCTTTTTGCTGCTCACCGCGTTGTTTGGCTACTAGCCCGCTGGCTTGTGGCCTTCTGAACGACGCCCGACGACATTTCTGCTGCTGGTCTGGTTGCTCCAGGCTGGCCCTTGCTCCCTTCCAAAAGAGGAGCACCCCGGACCCTCCTGGTCCACTCAAGACGCCATTTTGAGTCCACCGCGTGGGCTTGAATTAGCCAAGGCTTGTTGCCCAATCCTGGGTAACTTCGACGCCGACAGCTTCATCCATCGTGGGACAGCTCGCCTCTCCATCTTGGTCGCCGACAACGCCTCCTGGTCCGTGAGATCTGCAGAGCCAGCGTCGCCCACTCACCTAGTCGAGGTGACTTCGCCCGGTGCCATCCTGGTGCCCACTTAATCACTGGCTAGTGATTCAAGAACTTGGTCCCCTCTGCTTTCAGGTTTCTTCTTCCTCGATCCAGGCTTGGATCCAACGAACTCTCCTTCACTGGTCGCCTGCCAGCAACTTCCTTCTTCCAGGCTCCTGGTCCGGCAACGAGATCCCCGACGTCTTTTCAGACCTATGCAGCTGCAGCCCCTGGGCTAGGTAACTTCGGCACTTCGGTGTCCCAGCATAGCCTCACTATCCTAGGGTCAGGATCCACTGTCGTTTTCTTCCTACCAGGTCGGGTTCGCCCGTGAACACTAACTTGCCTTTACTAGCCTCCATAGACTTTGTCCCGCATCCCGCGTGAGAGTGCACACTCTGCACCCGAGGTCTCCTAGAAGTAATCTAACGATTCCCTAGTCAAGTCCTAGCGATTCCAAAGCCTATTAGTACTGTACTTACCTGCTAGTAATTTCGCATTCCACTTTTTAAGTATATGGTTTTTCGTGCCCCTCGGGCATTTGTGTATAACGTGCTAACTTAAGTATTTTCGTAAGAGTTTTGTTGTGTGCCTAGCACCCTGTCCTCATAAAGAGTACAGGGTTGTTGTGATTCTAATAAATACATTGTTTATTTTCATAACACTTGTGTGGTGTCCTTTTACTGGGTGTTCAAGGGGTAATGTGATGGTAAAACAGCTGGCTTAACACGCCCTCTAGAGTCTTAGCCTTAGACTGCTCGTATCCATGCTACTAGGATAGCTGGTCTATAAGGTTGACTTACAACCAATCATCAATAAGGGTTGTTTGGACTGATATATAGTGATCACTAGAATAGTGAACACTGCACATCAGGCCAACTTCTCACATTGGTGAGCAGCGGTTGGGATTTGAGCTTGCTGTTGTTTTACCACACATGCCCTAAGAATATCTTGTGAAAGATCACATAAGTACTAAAGGTACATATAACTTAGCTTAGAATACTCTGAGTTCTACTGAACCAGCTGTTGTAGCTCCTAGGGCCTAGCACACCCTAAACTACAACTCTAGCAAGGGATCAGTAGGCAAACATATAGTGTAGGTAAGTGCACCACTTACACCTCACTAGAAAAGCATGTCTACCCAGGGAGATTCTACTGAGACTCCCCTGGTCAGTGTTGACCCTCCACAGGTCACTTCAAGATATGCAGCTCTCAGTTTCCAGGAGATGAGACAGATCTGTGTCTCCAGAAAACTGAAGCAGGGGTCTAACCCCACCATTCCCTGTCTGATAGGTCTCTTAGAGACATATGATGCCAGAAAGCTTTCTCAGTTACATGAGAACATGCCAGCCTTAGAGGGAACCTCTGGGGATCCAGACCTCCCCAACACTGCTAATGCAGTTGGGGAGGAGGATCAGGAGGTACTCTCTGGGGATGAGGTAGACAAAGGTCTTGAGGTAGTCAGAAGGCTAACTAGGGCCAACTTAGACCTGCTTGGGGAAGGATCTGGGGGACCCCCAGTACTGACCCTAATGAGGCCTAACCTTGGAGTTAGGAGAGATAGATCTCCTTCTAGGGACTCCATTAGATCTCTGCACTCTGATGCCTCTTCTCAGGGGAGAAGGAACTCTCCCCAGAGGAGATTGACTTCCCCTCAGAGAAAAGAGCATGAAGCAAGGATGAGACAAGCTAGACTGAGGATTGAAAGGGAAGAACTTGCCCTGGCCAAAGAAAAGCTTGCATTTGCTAGAGAGCAGAAGATGAGTGGGTTAGCTCCCACTGGTGGCAGCAATCTCCCAAGAGATAGAGAGAAGGGTTTAGATACTAAACACCTGACTAAAATAGTGCCCCCCTTTAAGCAAGGGGATGACATCCAGAAATGGATGGCTGCTCTGGAGAGGGCCTGCACTGTGCAGTGCATTCCCCAGAGTCAGTGGGCAGCTATACTGTGGCTCTCCTTTGATGGCAAAGGTAGAGATAAGCTCCTCACTACTAGAGTTGAGGATGCTAACAATTACCAGGTCCTGAAAAATGCACTGGTTGATGGGTTTGGCTTAACCACTGAGCAGTACAGGTTGCTGTTCAGGGATACCCAGAAAACTCAGTCTCAGGACTGGTCTGACTTTGTTGATTGTGCCACTAAGGCTTTGGAAGGCTGGCTACTGGGTAGCAAGGTTACTGACTTCACAGGATTGTATAATCTTATTATGAGAGAGCAAGTCTTAAATAATTGTCAGAACCAGTTATTACACCAGCACCTGGTAGACTCTGATCTGACCTCTCCACAAGAATTGGGTAAGAGGGCAGACAAATGGGTCAGAACCAGGATTAGGCCCAAGAACCAAGGTGGTGACCAGAAAAAGGAATCAACCAAGCCTCAAGAGAAGGGTGGGAATAAATCTCCAGATCAAACCACATCAGGGCCCCAAAAATCCTCTGAGGGGGGTGGGTCCCAGAATCCTTCCAACAACCAGAAGAAACCTTATTGTTATCCCTGTAAACAGGTGGGTCATTTAAAAACTGACAGCAGTTGCCCAAAGAATAACAATAAGGAAAACATACCCCCAAGTAACATTCCCAAACCTCCTGTTACTACTAGTAGTAATCCCCCAGGTGGTGGGAGTGCCCCCAAGAATTTGGGTGCATTTACTTTGGGAGTTCCTGGGGACTCTGGCCTAACCAGGTCCCCAAACTTAGATACTCTTGTCTGTGAGACTGGCATGGGGTTTGCCAACTTCACAACTTGTCCCAACACTTTGGGCAAGTACAGACAGGAGCCCCTCATCAATGGTATAAAAGTTGAGGCCTATAGAGATACAGGGGCTAGCATCACTATGGTGACTGAGAGTCTAGTCCCCTCAAGGCAACTTTTACCTGGTGCCACATACCAGGTGACCAATATTGATGGAGTACAGAGAGATCATCCCATGGCAGTGGTCAATCTCAGCTGGGGAGGTGTCACTGGCCACAAGAGAGTGGCAGTGTCACCAAACTTGCCTGTAGATTGCCTACTGGGGAATGATTTAGAGCTCTCAGCCTGGGCTGAAGTTGAGCAAGAAACCCATTCTAAAATGGTAAATACCCATGGTAAGGTTAGTGGGGCAGTGATAGCCACAGCCCCAGTCCAAGATGTTCTCCCTGAACAGGTCAGGAGGGTTGTGCCAGTCACAACCCCATCTCAGACAACTTCCTTCCCAGAACAGGTTGTCAAGGCTGTCATGGTAACAGCCCACACCCAAACTGAGCCCCCTCCTGAAAAGGTTGGGAGAGTTGTGATGGCCACAGCTCAAACTCAGACAGATGATAGTGTTGTGAAGCCTGAAACTATGGATCACTCCACTCAGACAGAGAGTATTGAGGAGGAAGAGAAATCTCCCTCCCACCAGACTTTAGGAAAGGATCAGCCTCCTCAGGGAACTGATCTGACCCCTTGTGAAGAAACTGCCACAGAGGTAGTCAGGCCTAGCCTGGCAGAGCCCCTGATGTCAGTGGACCCTTCCAAGGTGGGACCCAGTCTGGAGCAGGTAACCTGCCCCTCTCTACCCTGCCTCAGTCAGCCCAGGGCTGTAGAGGTCAGGGAGGCCAGTGTTGGACCCCAAGGGGCCCCCTGTCCAAAAGAATTTCCCAATCAGCAGATTAAGGGCACTGAAGCTAGTAGTCCTAGCCAAGTGAAAATAAAACAAACTCCTGAGGGATCCCCCTTAAATTTAGTTAGGGACCTCCCACAGATGGACACTGTTGGACACAGCCAAACTTGGGACCTGAGGGCCCCAGACCTGACCTGTCCCTCCAGTAAGCCAAACAGAGGGACCCAACCTCCAGCTGTAGGTAGCCAGAGGTTGACCCTGAGAGCCCAAAACAACTCAGTCTTGGAAAGAAAGGCCTCTATGGTGGATAGTGATTGGAGGAAGCTGAGCCCAAACTTAGTGGAGCCTCACTTCAGTACTCCATTTCAGCACCAGCCTTTTACTTTGCCAAAACACACCACAGGTAGAGATTCCCTATGGTGGAGACCCTCAGACACCCTTAGGGTGAGGGATTGCTTAGTGGACCATGAGATAGGGGGTAACCATGCCCGTGCTGGTACTTCCTTATATGGCCACTCAGGCAATATAGGCTTACCTGGCAAGGCTAGCCTTATCTCCTTTCGTTTGGGGGGGGGTTATGTAGGAAGGTAGATCCCTGACTATGGTTGCCCCCAACTTTTTGCCTGGTGTTTTGCTGGTTTTCTGACTTAGTTGACCTGGGGCCCTGCTATTCAGGACCCCAGGCCTACTGCTCTCTCTGTAAAATGGATTCCATGTACCTTAGGTACATATCTAAATTGGATACTGAGTCACCTTATCAGTCCCTGTACAGTGTACCTTAGGTACCCAGGGCATAGGTGTACCCAGGGCCTACCAGGGGCTGCAGCATGTATTATGCCACCCCTGGCTGGCCATCCAAATCTGACACAACTGGCTGCTTGACAGCTGGGGCAAGGTGGTGTAATCACCCTTTGCTTTAGATATAGTATACCTATATCTAACCCTAAAAGTGGACACACAGATCTCCTATCAGTCACTCCTATGGCAGGCCTTAACAATCCTGAAGGCAGAGTGCTTGGAATCGTGTGAGATGGTGCTCTGGCATGAGCTGAGCCTGTCTGCGGCTTTCGGGATCCATCCCTTAGCCGTTTCCATGATATCGCATACCATATACTCTTAAGTGCATTATAATCCTCGCGGTTATATGCCAACTCTGGTATCGCTTTATCAGAACATGTCGAGTAAGGTGTCATACGAATTGGAATACTAACCCCTCGCCAATTCTGGCGACGGGGTTAGCATTCCACCCTTCTAGAGGGACACGACATGTATGTAACCCCTAACCCCGGTTAAAGTCAAACAGAGCCTCAGCTCCACAAAATGGATGCTGCCACCGAGACACAAGTCTGCCCCCCTGCTGCTGGGAGTCCTCCCAGAGCAGGAGATAAGGACAAAGGGTTTCCTGCCAGGGGCGGTGCCAGCACCGTCCCAGACAGGGTTTTGTGTATTGTAGGTAGGCAGGGCTTTAGAGGAAGGTGACTGCACGTGGCACCCCGGTGCTCACTGTGCATAGGCTGGCTGGAACCAGTTCCAGGGTCACTCCAGACCCTGTGCTGGGGAAAAGCCCGCCAAGGAAGTGGGTGTAACCACCCCCCTCCTAGTCCCACCCCTAGGGCAGGACTTAGTCGCGTGCCAGCCCCTTTTTACAGGATAAAGGTAGGAACTGGCCCCCTTCCAAAACAGATCATCTTTGAATCCTGAAACTACTTTCCACGAAAGGAACTCAAGACTTCTTCCTAAGATTTCTCCCTTGTGACTAAGGAGTAGTCACCCTGCATCTGCAGGCACCATCTTAAGAACACTGCGGTCTGCTGCAAGTCTCTCCTCCGGATCAAGACTGCCCAGCTCGACGAGAACCGGCTTCCCTGGCACCTCTGACCTCTACCTGCATCATCAGTCACGCTGAGATTCGTGGGTGTGACGAGACCTCGAGGGACCGGCCATCTTCAAGACTGCACGACTTCTTTCCAGCAAGCCCGCCGAGTAATTTCCTGGTGAGTGCTTTGGGGTCCGAGAAGCCCCGACCCTGAGCAGCTCCAGCACCGAAGTGCAGCCTCCCAGCATCTCCACGATCTGCGTGGGGCCCTTCTGCTTTTTGCTGCTCACCGCGTTGTTTGGCTACTAGCCCGCTGGCTTGTGGCCTTCTGAACGACGCCCGACGACATTTCTGCTGCTGGTCTGGTTGCTCCAGGCTGGCCCTTGCTCCCTTCCAAAAGAGGAGCACCCCGGACCCTCCTGGTCCACTCAAGACGCCATTTTGAGTCCACCGCGTGGGCTTGAATTAGCCAAGGCTTGTTGCCCAATCCTGGGTAACTTCGACGCCGACAGCTTCATCCATCGTGGGACAGCTCGCCTCTCCATCTTGGTCGCCGACAACGCCTCCTGGTCCGTGAGATCTGCAGAGCCAGCGTCGCCCACTCACCTAGTCGAGGTGACTTCGCCCGGTGCCATCCTGGTGCCCACTTAATCACTGGCTAGTGATTCAAGAACTTGGTCCCCTCTGCTTTCAGGTTTCTTCTTCCTCGATCCAGGCTTGGATCCAACGAACTCTCCTTCACTGGTCGCCTGCCAGCAACTTCCTTCTTCCAGGCTCCTGGTCCGGCAACGAGATCCCCGACGTCTTTTCAGACCTATGCAGCTGCAGCCCCTGGGCTAGGTAACTTCGGCACTTCGGTGTCCCAGCATAGCCTCACTATCCTAGGGTCAGGATCCACTGTCGTTTTCTTCCTACCAGGTCGGGTTCGCCCGTGAACACTAACTTGCCTTTACTAGCCTCCATAGACTTTGTCCCGCATCCCGCGTGAGAGTGCACACTCTGCACCCGAGTCCCCTAGGTCTCCTAGAAGTAATCTAACGATTCCCTAGTCAAGTCCTAGCGATTCCAAAGCCTATTAGTACTGTACTTACCTGCTAGTAATTTCGCATTCCACTTTTTAAGTATATGGTTTTTCGTGCCCCTCGGGCATTTGTGTATAACGTGCTAACTTAAGTATTTTCGTAAGAGTTTTGTTGTGTGCCTAGCACCCTGTCCTCATAAAGAGTACAGGGTTGTTGTGATTCTAATAAATACATTGTTTATTTTCATAACACTTGTGTGGTGTCCTTTTACTGGGTGTTCAAGGGGTAATGTGATGGTAAAACAGCTGGCTTAACACGCCCTCTAGAGTCTTAGCCTTAGACTGCTCGTATCCATGCTACTAGGATAGCTGGTCTATAAGGTTGACTTACAACCAATCATCAATAAGGGTTGTTTGGACTGATATATAGTGATCACTAGAATAGTGAACACTGCACATCAGGCCAACTTCTCACATTGGTGAGCAGCGGTTGGGATTTGAGCTTGCTGTTGTTTTACCACACATGCCCTAAGAATATCTTGTGAAAGATCACATAAGTACTAAAGGTACATATAACTTAGCTTAGAATACTCTGAGTTCTACTGAACCAGCTGTTGTAGCTCCTAGGGCCTAGCACACCCTAAACTACAACTCTAGCAAGGGATCAGTAGGCAAACATATAGTGTAGGTAAGTGCACCACTTACACCTCACTAGAAAAGCATGTCTACCCAGGGAGATTCTACTGAGACTCCCCTGGTCAGTGTTGACCCTCCACAGGTCACTTCAAGATATGCAGCTCTCAGTTTCCAGGAGATGAGACAGATCTGTGTCTCCAGAAAACTGAAGCAGGGGTCTAACCCCACCATTCCCTGTCTGATAGGTCTCTTAGAGACATATGATGCCAGAAAGCTTTCTCAGTTACATGAGAACATGCCAGCCTTAGAGGGAACCTCTGGGGATCCAGACCTCCCCAACACTGCTAATGCAGTTGGGGAGGAGGATCAGGAGGTACTCTCTGGGGATGAGGTAGACAAAGGTCTTGAGGTAGTCAGAAGGCTAACTAGGGCCAACTTAGACCTGCTTGGGGAAGGATCTGGGGGACCCCCAGTACTGACCCTAATGAGGCCTAACCTTGGAGTTAGGAGAGATAGATCTCCTTCTAGGGACTCCATTAGATCTCTGCACTCTGATGCCTCTTCTCAGGGGAGAAGGAACTCTCCCCAGAGGAGATTGACTTCCCCTCAGAGAAAAGAGCATGAAGCAAGGATGAGACAAGCTAGACTGAGGATTGAAAGGGAAGAACTTGCCCTGGCCAAAGAAAAGCTTGCATTTGCTAGAGAGCAGAAGATGAGTGGGTTAGCTCCCACTGGTGGCAGCAATCTCCCAAGAGATAGAGAGAAGGGTTTAGATACTAAACACCTGACTAAAATAGTGCCCCCCTTTAAGCAAGGGGATGACATCCAGAAATGGATGGCTGCTCTGGAGAGGGCCTGCACTGTGCAGTGCATTCCCCAGAGTCAGTGGGCAGCTATACTGTGGCTCTCCTTTGATGGCAAAGGTAGAGATAAGCTCCTCACTACTAGAGTTGAGGATGCTAACAATTACCAGGTCCTGAAAAATGCACTGGTTGATGGGTTTGGCTTAACCACTGAGCAGTACAGGTTGCTGTTCAGGGATACCCAGAAAACTCAGTCTCAGGACTGGTCTGACTTTGTTGATTGTGCCACTAAGGCTTTGGAAGGCTGGCTACTGGGTAGCAAGGTTACTGACTTCACAGGATTGTATAATCTTATTATGAGAGAGCAAGTCTTAAATAATTGTCAGAACCAGTTATTACACCAGCACCTGGTAGACTCTGATCTGACCTCTCCACAAGAATTGGGTAAGAGGGCAGACAAATGGGTCAGAACCAGGATTAGGCCCAAGAACCAAGGTGGTGACCAGAAAAAGGAATCAACCAAGCCTCAAGAGAAGGGTGGGAATAAATCTCCAGATCAAACCACATCAGGGCCCCAAAAATCCTCTGAGGGGGGTGGGTCCCAGAATCCTTCCAACAACCAGAAGAAACCTTATTGTTATCCCTGTAAACAGGTGGGTCATTTAAAAACTGACAGCAGTTGCCCAAAGAATAACAATAAGGAAAACATACCCCCAAGTAACATTCCCAAACCTCCTGTTACTACTAGTAGTAATCCCCCAGGTGGTGGGAGTGCCCCCAAGAATTTGGGTGCATTTACTTTGGGAGTTCCTGGGGACTCTGGCCTAACCAGGTCCCCAAACTTAGATACTCTTGTCTGTGAGACTGGCATGGGGTTTGCCAACTTCACAACTTGTCCCAACACTTTGGGCAAGTACAGACAGGAGCCCCTCATCAATGGTATAAAAGTTGAGGCCTATAGAGATACAGGGGCTAGCATCACTATGGTGACTGAGAGTCTAGTCCCCTCAAGGCAACTTTTACCTGGTGCCACATACCAGGTGACCAATATTGATGGAGTACAGAGAGATCATCCCATGGCAGTGGTCAATCTCAGCTGGGGAGGTGTCACTGGCCACAAGAGAGTGGCAGTGTCACCAAACTTGCCTGTAGATTGCCTACTGGGGAAT
The DNA here is from genome assembly GCF_964261635.1 of Lissotriton helveticus. Lineage (NCBI taxonomy): Eukaryota > Metazoa > Chordata > Amphibia > Caudata > Salamandridae > Lissotriton > Lissotriton helveticus. The sequence goes on from NC_136071.1 coordinate 1,172,584,730, forward strand.
GATTTAGAGCTCTCAGCCTGGGCTGAAGTTGAGCAAGAAACCCATTCTAAAATGGTAAATACCCATGGTAAGGTTAGTGGGGCAGTGATAGCCACAGCCCCAGTCCAAGATGTTCTCCCTGAACAGGTCAGGAGGGTTGTGCCAGTCACAACCCCATCTCAGACAACTTCCTTCCCAGAACAGGTTGTCAAGGCTGTCATGGTAACAGCCCACACCCAAACTGAGCCCCCTCCTGAAAAGGTTGGGAGAGTTGTGATGGCCACAGCTCAAACTCAGACAGATGATAGTGTTGTGAAGCCTGAAACTATGGATCACTCCACTCAGACAGAGAGTATTGAGGAGGAAGAGAAATCTCCCTCCCACCAGACTTTAGGAAAGGATCAGCCTCCTCAGGGAACTGATCTGACCCCTTGTGAAGAAACTGCCACAGAGGTAGTCAGGCCTAGCCTGGCAGAGCCCCTGATGTCAGTGGACCCTTCCAAGGTGGGACCCAGTCTGGAGCAGGTAACCTGCCCCTCTCTACCCTGCCTCAGTCAGCCCAGGGCTGTAGAGGTCAGGGAGGCCAGTGTTGGACCCCAAGGGGCCCCCTGTCCAAAAGAATTTCCCAATCAGCAGATTAAGGGCACTGAAGCTAGTAGTCCTAGCCAAGTGAAAATAAAACAAACTCCTGAGGGATCCCCCTTAAATTTAGTTAGGGACCTCCCACAGATGGACACTGTTGGACACAGCCAAACTTGGGACCTGAGGGCCCCAGACCTGACCTGTCCCTCCAGTAAGCCAAACAGAGGGACCCAACCTCCAGCTGTAGGTAGCCAGAGGTTGACCCTGAGAGCCCAAAACAACTCAGTCTTGGAAAGAAAGGCCTCTATGGTGGATAGTGATTGGAGGAAGCTGAGCCCAAACTTAGTGGAGCCTCACTTCAGTACTCCATTTCAGCACCAGCCTTTTACTTTGCCAAAACACACCACAGGTAGAGATTCCCTATGGTGGAGACCCTCAGACACCCTTAGGGTGAGGGATTGCTTAGTGGACCATGAGATAGGGGGTAACCATGCCCGTGCTGGTACTTCCTTATATGGCCACTCAGGCAATATAGGCTTACCTGGCAAGGCTAGCCTTATCTCCTTTCGTTTGGGGGGGGGTTATGTAGGAAGGTAGATCCCTGACTATGGTTGCCCCCAACTTTTTGCCTGGTGTTTTGCTGGTTTTCTGACTTAGTTGACCTGGGGCCCTGCTATTCAGGACCCCAGGCCTACTGCTCTCTCTGTAAAATGGATTCCATGTACCTTAGGTACATATCTAAATTGGATACTGAGTCACCTTATCAGTCCCTGTACAGTGTACCTTAGGTACCCAGGGCATAGGTGTACCCAGGGCCTACCAGGGGCTGCAGCATGTATTATGCCACCCCTGGCTGGCCATCCAAATCTGACACAACTGGCTGCTTGACAGCTGGGGCAAGGTGGTGTAATCACCCTTTGCTTTAGATATAGTATACCTATATCTAACCCTAAAAGTGGACACACAGATCTCCTATCAGTCACTCCTATGGCAGGCCTTAACAATCCTGAAGGCAGAGTGCTTGGAATCGTGTGAGATGGTGCTCTGGCATGAGCTGAGCCTGTCTGCGGCTTTCGGGATCCATCCCTTAGCCGTTTCCATGATATCGCATACCATATACTCTTAAGTGCATTATAATCCTCGCGGTTATATGCCAACTCTGGTATCGCTTTATCAGAACATGTCGAGTAAGGTGTCATACGAATTGGAATACTAACCCCTCGCCAATTCTGGCGACGGGGTTAGCATTCCACCCTTCTAGAGGGACACGACATGTATGTAACCCCTAACCCCGGTTAAAGTCAAACAGAGCCTCAGCTCCACAAAATGGATGCTGCCACCGAGACACAAGTCTGCCCCCCTGCTGCTGGGAGTCCTCCCAGAGCAGGAGATAAGGACAAAGGGTTTCCTGCCAGGGGCGGTGCCAGCACCGTCCCAGACAGGGTTTTGTGTATTGTAGGTAGGCAGGGCTTTAGAGGAAGGTGACTGCACGTGGCACCCCGGTGCTCACTGTGCATAGGCTGGCTGGAACCAGTTCCAGGGTCACTCCAGACCCTGTGCTGGGGAAAAGCCCGCCAAGGAAGTGGGTGTAACCACCCCCCTCCTAGTCCCACCCCTAGGGCAGGACTTAGTCGCGTGCCAGCCCCTTTTTACAGGATAAAGGTAGGAACTGGCCCCCTTCCAAAACAGATCATCTTTGAATCCTGAAACTACTTTCCACGAAAGGAACTCAAGACTTCTTCCTAAGATTTCTCCCTTGTGACTAAGGAGTAGTCACACTGCAAACGCAGGCACCATCTTAAGAACACTGCGGTCTGCTGCAAGTCTCTCCTCCGGATCAAGACTGCCCAGCTCGACGAGAACCGGCTTCCCTGGCACCTCTGACCTCTACCTGCATCATCAGTCACGCTGAGATTCGTGGGTGTGACGAGACCTCGAGGGACCGGCCATCTTCAAGACTGCACGACTTCTTTCCAGCAAGCCCGCCGAGTAATTTCCTGGTGAGTGCTTTGGGGTCCGAGAAGCCCCGACCCTGAGCAGCTCCAGCACCGAAGTGCAGCCTCCCAGCATCTCCACGATCTGCGTGGGGCCCTTCTGCTTTTTGCTGCTCACCGCGTTGTTTGGCTACTAGCCCGCTGGCTTGTGGCCTTCTGAACGACGCCCGACGACATTTCTGCTGCTGGTCTGGTTGCTCCAGGCTGGCCCTTGCTCCCTTCCAAAAGAGGAGCACCCCGGACCCTCCTGGTCCACTCAAGACGCCATTTTGAGTCCACCGCGTGGGCTTGAATTAGCCAAGGCTTGTTGCCCAATCCTGGGTAACTTCGACGCCGACAGCTTCATCCATCGTGGGACAGCTCGCCTCTCCATCCTGGTCGCCGACAACGCCTCCTGGTCCGTGAGATCTGCAGAGCCAGCGTCGCCCACTCACCTAGTCGAGGTGACTTCGCCCGGTGCCATCCTGGTGCCCACTTAATCACTGGCTAGTGATTCAAGAACTTGGTCCCCTCTGCTTTCAGGTTTCTTCTTCCTCGATCCAGGCTTGGATCCAACGAACTCTCCTTCACTGGTCGCCTGCCAGCAACTTCCTTCTTCCAGGCTCCTGGTCCGGCAACGAGATCCCCGACGTCTTTTCAGACCTATGCAGCTGCAGCCCCTGGGCTAGGTAACTTCGGCACTTCGGTGTCCCAGCATAGCCTCACTATCCTAGGGTCAGGATCCACTGTCGTTTTCTTCCTACCAGGTCGGGTTCGCCCGTGAACACTAACTTGCCTTTACTAGCCTCCATAGACTTTGTCCCGCATCCCGCGTGAGAGTGCACACTCTGCACCCGAGTCCCCTAGGTCTCCTAGAAGTAATCTAACGATTCCCTAGTCAAGTCCTAGCGATTCCAAAGCCTATTAGTACTGTACTTACCTGCTAGTAATTTCGCATTCCACTTTTTAAGTATATGGTTTTTCGTGCCCCTCGGGCATTTGTGTATAACGTGCTAACTTAAGTATTTTCGTAAGAGTTTTGTTGTGTGCCTAGCACCCTGTCCTCATAAAGAGTACAGGGTTGTTGTGATTCTAATAAATACATTGTTTATTTTCATAACACTTGTGTGGTGTCCTTTTACTGGGTGTTCAAGGGGTAATGTGATGGTAAAACAGCTGGCTTAACACGCCCTCTAGAGTCTTAGCCTTAGACTGCTCGTATCCATGCTACTAGGATAGCTGGTCTATAAGGTTGACTTACAACCAATCATCAATAAGGGTTGTTTGGACTGATATATAGTGATCACTAGAATAGTGAACACTGCACATCAGGCCAACTTCTCACAATATGTATGCCCTTAATTTCACTCCCCTTCTTTTAAAAGTTCAAAATCTATTTTCTCAGTGGAACTCTCCCCCGTTGACTATTCTAGGGAGAGTTTCCATGATTAAAATGTCGGTCCTTCCATTATTCAGTTACGTGTTCTTGGCTATTCTGTGTGTTTTATCTGCCTCTTTTTTTAAATCTGGCGAGTCCATGTTTTCATCATTTATAAAAAATCGGCCAGAGTTGCACTAAGCACTTTATTATGAACTGCGGGAGGATGGAGTGTTGGCACTACCTAATCTTAAAGATGACTATTTTGCCTATTTAGCACAATACATGTCTAGGTTTAATTCAGAGCTGCACAAGGGTTTTTTATGAATAATTTTATGCAGTTTATTTTTAAAGAGTTTCATATTCTGGACATGCTGAAAGTCTGTTCAATTCCCCGAAACAGTTCGCTATAAGAGCTTAAAGTAGTTCTTGTGGAAGCATGGGGATCTTTATAAGAGATATTCCATTCCCCAGATCAATGCGGCGACACCCCTGGCTGTAGCAGATATTGAATCTGGGGTGACGCTTGCATCCTGAATAGTTCGAAAGTGGGGAAAAGAGGGATATAGGAAAAGTTTGGATTTCCTGTTGTGGGATGGATGGCAAAAAGTAGCAGAAGTCCGACAGCATATACAGGACAACTTTCTGCTCCAGGGCTCATTTAGAATATGCAATATTATATTGTCTAATTTAGATTTATCCTCTGCAGCAGAGAGGCGGTTTTCGCTCTAATTGATGATGGGGCACTGGAGAAGCAGGGGGAACAAACAAGATTGCTCTCCGCTATTAAAGGCTCCAACCTCGCCCCAAACGCTATAAATAAATGGGACAAATGTAAAGGCCTGGAAATGACAAATAAGATGTGGAAGGAAGTTAATATACTTTAGGGTTTTGAGGGGGTCTAATTGGCGTGGAATGTTTTTTTTTCTCCAATTGGCTCCTATACAGAACCCTAGCTTTTTTAACACACATTTAATCCCAGTCTTCCAGGCAACTGTTTTTGATGTATAGGCCAATCTTCTGCCAATTTGACTCATGTAATCGGTCATTTCCCATCCATTCAGGGATTTTGGGTTGAAATATTCCAGTATCTTGCAAGTGAATGGAAGGTCAATTTCGGTTTGACCACATGGCTGATAGTTTTGGGGTATGATCCGGCACTGGGTCTGCCCGATAGATGCTTAAAATTAGTATATATAGCAACAGATGTACCTTTTACTTCAAAAATAGCAAACTCAGTTGATCGCCACAATGAAGGACTGGCTACAGAAAATGAGGCGAGTTATAACTAGCGAACAGCTATAGACGATACTAACTGGGGGAGTGAAGAAATTTGAAAAAATCTGGGGACAATTTTTCCTATCTGAAGAACAATGGTTAGTTTAAAGTGATTGATTAATTGATTTGGGCTCTTCTCCCTCATTTCGTTGTTTAACACTTTATGGGCTATTTTTCTATCTGTTTTTAAGACATAGACATTTATAGTATTTACTGCCTTTGTGCCCTGTTGATAACTGCTTAATGTAATTTGGTATATCTTACGCATCTACTAAGTTGTATAATATGAAATATGTATTTATAGCTTTATTTATTACTCATATGCTGAGTTTATTATGAATATTTCTTGGAATATATATTTATGTAAATGCAATGTTGGAATCCGAATAAAAATATATATTTTAAAACATGTAGACAAGTCTGGAAAATTCAGAGGTTCTCAAAACATTTATCAATGCTATCGTGCCAATCATAAGAAAAATTGTGAATGGTACCGAAGGGAAAATCCTTTCGTACACTACAGAGTAAGGAGTCTTGGCCAGCCATGCAGGGTTATTTGGGATTTAAAATAAAGATTCCGAACCAATTACTACATAGCTCTCAGGCTCCAGCGCACTCCACCTTTAAGCAGATTTACCCTTTTAATGTTTATTCCAAATGTGCAAAACAATGTATGTATTTTGTATTCTATCAGGATGTAGGCTAGCCGCAGAGAAAATGTAAATAGGCTTTCACTGGAGAGAGTTTATTAAAGCTTCAGCAAGCACTCATAAATTGAAAATCTGTAATGTCCCTTGGTTGGGGTAAAAGCCTATCACTGCCAAGTAAACCCATAACATGACATCCTAAAGCAAAATGATGTTAAAAATATTTGGAAAATGAAGAATGAGCAATAGATTTGGGCCAGGAGCCCTGTATCATGGTGAATGTTGTCAGGTGCGGTTCTGTGTTTCAAACCAATGGGGAACAATAGACATGTACAAAGAATAGCTGTCCCACATTGCATATTTCCTAAAATGTACAGTACTTCAGTATGCTGCAGTGCTTTAGGCAGAAGGGAGGGTCGAAAATAAAAGCGACCCCTATTTGCGAATCATGTAGCGAAATAAGTGGCCCACATTTGGATATCAGGGCAGTTTTTAACTTGTAAATACAAGCTTTATATGTGTTTTGCAAAGATATGGGTAACTACAGGATTTGAAATAGCTGCAAGCAATCTTCGTGGTAATACTGGAGAAAAGAAATGGACGGCCAGACCGTAAACAGGCCCACAAGCATAAAATAAACGGCTCCACACATGGAGCAGTCAGACCAGCCCTTCAGGCACTGCCTGATTGCCAATCCAACCCTGGTCCACACAAATTATTCCAGAAGGGCTCACACAAAAGTTGTTCCAAGTCGGTGGTATGATCCTTGATAATGTATTTTCATGAAAAAAGTATATCTGATCCCCTGCGATGGTCCTCATGTCCATCTTGCCCTCAGTCCACTACCCTCTGCTGCCTTCAGTTTTGTTCCTCCTCTCCTTGTTTTTCTGCCTCTTCTCTGCTCGCTCCTGCCCTCAATTTTGCATCTTGCTGCACTTTCTGCCATTATTTTGCCCCTTTCTGCTAGTTTCTAACCTTTATTTTGCCTCTTTCTGTATTGTATTCTGCCTCTTTCTGACCTTCATTTGCCTCTTATTGATCGTTTTCTCTTTCTGCTTGTTTCTGACTTTCATTTTGTCGCTTTCTGCTCATTTTTCAACTTTATTCTGCCTCTTTCTGCTCGTGTCTGACCTTTATTCTGCCTCTTTCTGCTAGTTTCTGACCTTTATTCTGCCTCTTTCTGCTAGTTTCTGACCTTTAGTCTGCCTCTTTCTGCTCGTGTCTGACCTTTATTTTGCCTCTTTCTGCTAGTTTCTGACCTTTATTCTGCCTCTTTCTGCTAGTTTCTGACCTTTATTCTGCCTCTCTTTAGTCTGCCTCTTTCTGCTCGTGTCTGACCTTTATTTTGCCTCTCTCTGCTAGTTTCTGACCTTTATTCTGCCTCTTTCTGCTAGTTTCTGACCTTTAGTCTGCCTCTTTCTGCTTGTGTCTGACCTTTATTTTGCCTCGTTCTGCTAGTTTCTGACCTTTAGTCTGCCTCTTTCTGCTAGTTTCTGACCTTTATTCTGCCTCTTTCTGCTAGTTTCTGACCTTTATTTTGCCTCTTTCTGCTAGTTTCTGACCTTTATTTTGCCTCTTTCTGCTCGTGTCTGACCTTTATTTTTCCTTTCTCATCGTTTCTGACCTTTATTCTGCCTCTTTCGTTTCGTTTCTGACCTTTATTCTGACGTTGCATCCACAGCGCCCAGATATCCCTAGTGGTGACAGTGCAGCTCTATACAAATGCTGATTGATTGATGGTACCTTCATTTTTGGGGAACTTATGTACACAGGAGTTACATTCCTTTGTTTTCAGGCTTTTACCTGTGACTTCCCGGTTCTGGCAGTGTTATGTTATATTGGATTGTATAGCACACTAATCATCTGATAGGATATCCCGGCAGTGCAGTTAATATTCGTCATATAGTACCTTAACATCCCAAGTAATCGTGTTTAACTGTGACGTTTGGTGAGAATATCTTATTTTAACCCGGGAGAGTAATATGAAATGTAATAAAAAGTTATGTCTTCTGTTTGCATTTTTGTGGCAAGATCAGAAACGGCCGTTATCCGGAAGGATATATTTATAGATGTTACCCATTAAATGTGGAAATCTATTCAATAAATGATGGATTGCCTGGCTGCAGCTTGATAGTTGCTGACAGTACATTCCGTTCATTCAATATGCTCTTTGTGTTTTAGGTTAAAACACAGCACTGCATGGAGTTTGTAGTTAGATTTTATGGCGGATGCAGAGTCCAGTTCATGCATACTGCTATTTGATTTATTTTTTTTAAAAATGTGGAAAAGATGAAAAAAGAAAACAAAAGACTTCGAGCTAAAATACTCGGGCACTGTGCTACTGCTGCACTATATTTGTTATATTCAATACAAAGGGTCCTTACATTTTTAAATGACCGCTTCATTTTAGGCTTGGTCTATAGATAGCCTAAGTTCTCTTCCCAATCCAAAGTTTTAAAAAATTGTAATAAAATACAAATATGCGTACTTACATAAGAGGCTTTCGGCCTGCCTTTTTCATCCATTGGTCTCTTCAAATTTTATTTTACATTTTGCTTCTGCCCATCACAGCATAATGCTTGAGGAATGGGCTTCAACCACTGGCTCTCTTCACTGTGAATGATGGAATTTTGCTTAGGCACATGTGTTCATCAACCTAAAAAGTATTCCACTTTACTCACTGCAAGAGCTGATAGTTGAATCTTTTCATGCCATTTTTTAAAACGGATTTGTAGCCTGTCATTTTTTACTATTTTTTTGCAAACATATGCATGCCTCCTTTAAAAGGCTTTATCTTTTATTACTTGTAATGTCAATTCAATTCTTTGCAAAAATAAAAAATGTCAAATTACCAAGTCCATATTTAACTGACCTTACTAATGCTTGTTTCTTTTCAGTCTCAGAGACTGGAAAACTACCTATCCTCCGCAGAAAGTTGGTGATAAAACCCACAGCCGTTGCTGACTAATACCTATTTTAAAAATACGAAAAAAATCATAACTAGATGTCGGTGGAAGTGTTGCATTCTACCATTGATCAGTTCTTCCCCTTTGCACAAGACTGTGCAAACGATACCTTGACCAAATCACACAGCCGTAGTGATGAGGTATAAATGTGTGTTTGATATAATGCCACTGTTTCACTCTCGAAACTGGGAGCCTTGGTCATTGGCATTTCTGTCATCGAGGTGCACATATTGATGTAAAAGGTATTTTAAGAAGTAGCCGCTCCACTGTGTAAATAGCAGCAAAATGCAACTCACACGTCGGTTTCGGAATTGGAAAGGTATTCAGAAACATACCACGAGCTTTCTCATATAGGACTGTTGATGTGGAATACCAGATCACATTTTACAATAACACTTTAATAAATTCAAAGCGAAGGAGTAATAGAACTTTGAAGCTTTTAAAAAAATGTTTTAGTTACTTATATCTGTATAGAAAGTCTGGCATATTTTCATGCTTAATCAGTTTTAAATTTTGATTTAGCACTAGAGACCGTAATAAGAATCTGCGCTTCGGCGCTTTGCTAATCACATTACCTTCACGTTCCTCAAGCTGTGCTTTGTGGTGCTGTCCAAAGTCACGTTACCACTCACATCCTAGTTTCTGTACCTAGTCTCGACTGTACTGCTCAAACTATGCATTTGCATGCACACCAGCTCACATCATAACCTGTATTTATAAAATGCACATTTATCCCTTGGGGCACTATGGTGCCGTGTAGTGGATTATTATTATTACCAAACTCACTGATATTAATGTTATTTACTTAAGAAAGATGAAGGCTAGATGGAACTTCTAGGAATTGAACCTGGGACCAAGACTGCAAAAAAATTCCTAGAGTGGATGCACAATCCCTCTGGCCAACGTCATCCACGCACATAACATCAAATCCTCTCCTATGCCAGCGACATCCAAGCCATACTCTCCCTCTCACATAAGACCGTCAACAAAAGATATATGTTTACTGCCTACATGACTGAAGTTGTTAACTGGATGAAAGCCGACTCTCAAGCTCAACACCAACAAAACAGAACTTGTGATCAACGGTTAGAACACCTCACCATGGGACTCCAGTTGGTGGCTGGTCCAATTCAAACCCATGTGAGGAATCTGTGAATAATCATCAATAGCAAAGTTGACATGACTGCTCATGGCAATGCTGTCATTGAATCCAGCTTCAACGCCATAAAGATGCTGAGGAAGATCTTCAAATGGCTTCTAAGTAACACTGTAAAAGTGTCACTAACACAGTAGTCACCAGCAAGTTGGACTACGGGAAAAAATGTCAGCTCCGGGATAACCAAGCAGCTCCCTAAAAGACTCCAAACCATCCAGAACTTGGCAGCCTGGCTCATCCCCAAGCTCCCACTCATAACTCACATCAGAGCACCCCTCAGGGAGCTCCTCTGGCTCCTGATACACAAACACGCTAATTTCAAACTCATCACACACATTCAAGGCACTACAGAACCTCGGACCCACCTATCTGAACAGTCAAATCTCCTTCCACCCAGGATCTCAGCTCTGCAGGTCTCCTCGCACACATCCCGTGCATACACAGGACCAGAGGTCTCTTAAATCGCTCATAAAACGTGGAACAGCCTCCTACTCCAAATCAGAGCCTTCTCCACTCTTCTTGATTTCCACATGAAGCTGAAGACCCGGCTTTTCAATTAACCATTCTACCAGGCAAGGGGTAGGCTCACACACCTGCACAGTCGACACTGTATTACAGAAGCAATGAAAAGCCAGTAGGATCACCAAGTTTAAGGACTTGGTTTCCTTACAAACTAAATTGAATGAGGACCTGGTAGAGGAAGTCACAGACTCTGAACAGGCCCGTGCCCTGTCGCATGTCCACCAGTCCTCTCAAAATGCCCAGTTCATCCTAATGCAGTTCAGTTATCTTCATCGGACATGCTTGAACTCAGCACTCTGTTGATCAAGTACCGGAGTGCACCATTTGTTTACTACATATGTAAAGTAGAGGGGTTGCTTTAGACCCCCGGTGTGTCGTGTGAGGTACTTAAGCACTGGTAGGACAAGTTTATGAAGCATACCTCTGACTAGAATGGCAAGTGCGGTTTAAATGTGTGCTCGCTGGGGCTTATGCCACAGCACAAAGCCGGTAGATCAAATAGCAAATTCATAAACCTGGCACAGATTCTCTCAAAAAGGCAATGTACTAAGAACAGGAGATTCCCATTATCCCTAGAGCTTGGTGGGTGGAAACCTGAATTAAATAGATTTGCCAGAGCGCAAATGGATGCAAGCCCCGCCAGATTAGTGGGCACCTGGACCAAAGTTAGTACTGGACTGAAAGTCATTACAGTGGGCTATCAGTCCCAAACTAGACTATAAACTGCCTGCCTCAGATATGCACAATCATAGATGACAACATCCAAATTCATTACAAGAACCAGTCTATATCGGAGAAATTTTGCTAGGGTTAAGCTTGTGTTCATGGTTGTGACACTTGCCCCAGTATTCCCATCACAGCTATATCTGAATAGAGGATTGGTGGTAGATTCACAAGGTGAGAAGGTGGCTGTAGGGTTTTCTAGTTGTCTCAATTTCTGTTTTTGTTGTTTTGTTTACTTAAACAGTATGTTGCCAAGGAAGATCTTTCCAATGTGAATGCATGCTATGCTGTTATCTTCAAGTGTCTTTCTTCAAAACACTGATATGAGAGAGATAATATTGTAATACAACAGTCTAAATACCTGCCGAGTTGTATGAAAGCCTATAGGAATCAATAAGTATGAGCTCACTGAACTACCTTACAGTAATTAGAAAGTTGTAACCTACACAACTGAGCCTGTGCCCTGAGGCTGCACCCAGGTTTCTGCATCAGGGACATTAAGCACGCGTGTTACCTTTCCAGCATAGTGCCAAGAGCATAGATCTCTCTGGCAGGTGAACTACTCCCTAAGCTCTCTTAAAATACAGCCTGTTCCTGGCCTATTAAGCTAGCCAAACCAATTTTACTATCACTTTTTTATGTTAGCAGTTTTTTCGGATGTAATTTGTGAGAAGGAATGCCTACGCTTCCTGTCATTTAGTCTGTTCTTGATGGCACTATCCCTCAGGACACCGACCCCCAAGACTCCTACCCCTAATATGTAAGTTTATTTTGTATTTTATTAATTCCAATCACTGTATTACCTACACAAAATGACAGCTTCCCTGAAACAAATCTGCGGCAGCCAGTTACAAGTTGACCTAACAAGACATTACCAAACTCTCAGTATTCATTATTCCATCTTGGTTTTCTGTATGCATGTCATCGTGCTTCCAGCATGCATTAAACGCGGAAGGGATGTTCTGGGTGATTTTCACTGTGCGTGTGATGCAGAAAAATACATCGGTTTTTGTTAGGCCTGACTCAACATCGCGTTTGTCTGCATCAGTGCTTAACCCCTTGCGTGCACATGACGGAACCACGCCGTCATGAGACACAGGCGGCGTGTGCTCATAACTACGTGGTTCCGTCATGCGGCTGCCGCTCCACGCGGCATTACTTCCCCGCCTGTGTGGGCGAATTAACGAGCGGGCGGGGCTGCGACGGAACCACGCGGTCATGAGCACACGCCGCCGCTACAGCCTGCACCACCTAAATCCTGCCAGCACTGCCAATAGCAGTACCAACATAACGAACCATCACACTCCTACTAGTGTGACAATTCAGACTATATTAGGGCACATACAGCTATACTAATGGCATGAGAGGCCAGTATAATTAATTGTCAATGGATATTAACTTAATAAACATGGTTGTTTTGCTCATCTCAAAGTTAAAAAGACCGCTCCACCATGTGGCGGGTTGTCACTAGAGCCGGTGCTGAAAATTAAGTGCCGGTGCCCAGCACCGGACACTATCTACACAAATTAAGCAGTGGGCATGACCTGTTGTTGCCAGTTGTATGAAATACACATCGGGTTGGCTTTCGCTGTGCCCAGAGCAGTATTTCTCTCACACAACATGCAACTGGCTGTTTTGTGTATCATTCCTTATTACATGGAGTGCTTGCATTGCAAAGCATGAGGGACTATTTACCATCCCAAAGTACTTTTAATCATCACACATTGTATTCTTTAGTTCAGAGAGGCACTGTAGGAAAAAAAAGCAGTCGTTTGTTTTTTTTTGCTTTAAAATGTTTGCAAGTAAAATACTTTACTCAGAAGGAGATGAGGCCTAGCAGCTAGAGCTGTTGGCTTTGGAACTGGGGAATCAGGTTTGAGTCTCAGTGATGATTCAGCATCCTGTGATTTTGGGCTCATCACTTAATCTCCCCATGTAATCTAGTGGTCATGTAAAGCGCTGTAATGTGCTTGGGCCAAGTTCACGCTATCTACAATAAAAAAATATATAAATAAGAAAGAAAGCCAGACCTACTGGCTTTGACAATGGTTGTCAGCCTATTTTCTGAACTGTGCTGTTAAGTGATTACAGGTTCATTTAGAACCTTGTGTGAAGTACGAAAACATGTACAAATCACATTTACACTTTTATTGGAACTCGTGCCTTTTCTTTTAATAGCAGTACTTTAATATTTGGACGTGATTTTCAATCGAAGTTTTCACACAAATTCAGCTTTCTTTGTTTTGTGTTTTGCATGCATGCAACAATACCTTTAGGAGACAAGTGGAAGAATTTGCACAGCAAAACCCTGTCTTAAGGTTCATACTAAGCCGTAAGGACAGCGTATTCATAGTAATGGGCTCTAGGTTTATTATTTATAGGTTTTATATAGCGCCAGGTAGACCCAAAGATAGAGCACTTTACATAAAAATGAAAAATAGAATAAAGTAGCTTTACATATAATGCGAGACACTTAGATTCAAGTACAAGCAAAAATAGACACAAAGAGACTTGTTAGGCAAATAGGGTGGTTACAGTATGCGGACAATTAGAACAGCATGAGTTAAGGGAGTAAATGACATATTAGACAGCTGAAATAATCAAACGAATGACTATCACAAAGGATCTAGTCATAGCGAAAGTGAGCTATTGGAACACAGTTCAGTTAGCGTGTGTGTTAAAGTATTTGTTGAGGAGAAGGAGTTTCAGGTCCCTTTTGAAGCCAGTGTTTTCCATATTCTGGGTGCATTTCCAGAAAAAGAGCAAGTTTGGGTGGATTTCCTTTTTCAGTTTGGGAGGTATGAGAAGAAGTGAGTTGGAGCTTTTCAGAGTTCTGGTTCTTCCTGCTTTCATAAGTTTGTTATCTAGATAGTTGGGGGAGAATGGCTTTGTGGGTGAAGCAAACAGTCTTGTAAATATATCTTCCTTCTATGGAAAGCCAGTTGAGGATTTTGAGGGCTGATGTGATGTGTTTAAACTGTTTAACACCTGTAAGAGGCAGGCCGACATGTTTAGAACTGATCTAGGGGGGTGGGAGGGGTGAGGTGAATTTTTAGCATCCCTGTGAAGATGGTGTACTCATAGTCGAGTTTAGAGAGGACTAGAGATTGCACTACCGTCTTGAAATCATCTGGAGAATGACTGGTTTCATTTCCTTGAGGTGTTTTAGTGTGTAAGGCACTCTTTTGGCTGAGTTTTTTTATGTGATCCTTTTGTCTAGAGTGATGCCTAAAGACTTTACGGAGTTGGATAGAGTGAGAGAGCAATTTAGTGCAGTGTCGAGCCGTTTGTGGGGGAACATTGTTCGAGGCATTTAAAGTCTGGTTACAGTTGAACAGCAAGATAATGGGAGGTAAGGGAGTGCTGAAGTTTGAAGACTTTGAAGGCTGGGCCGGACGCAGTGGAGGAGTGACGTTGTACAGTGAGTAATATGTTAGCTTAGTTTGCGCACGTTGATCGTCATTTTAAGCACTCGTCTGAATAGGTACTTGATATCTGGCGCCGAGGTTATGTGTATCTGTATTTAGACAAGTCATTCTTTTCTTGAGGTAAGATTCATTTGTTATTTTTTGCAATATTCTACAGCAAACTCAACCCAAAGGTTTTGGAGTTCTTTATATGACCATCAATTACTAGACATAAGGTCACTTTTTTGTCAAGACTCTGGAAATTGATTTGCTCAGAATTATAGGCTGTTGAACCAACACCAAGACTCAAACCTGGTTCTCTAGTTCTAAAGTTAGCAGCTCTGCCTGAAACACACATTCTCTCCCACCCACTGTTATCCAGTGTTTAATTTGAGCCGGTGGTTTCTGGTTTTCAGCACCGGCACTTAATTGGCAACAGTGGTGCTTGAAACAGTCTGTCACAAGGTGGCGCTGTATAGCTGATTTATAGATGGCCACAGCAACAGTTTATTATTAACTCAATATACAATAAAAATTACTATTATCTGCCACTCAAGCCATTCATATAGCTTTGGGGGCTTGTGATAGGCCGAATTGTCACACGTGTAGGAGTGTGATGGTTAGAAGTTGTGTTGTTACAATCATTAGCAACATGTCAAGGGCAATGTGTGGGGCAAGCTGTAGTAGCCTCCTTATGAAAGCCCTGGCACCTATGTTTTTTTACAAGTTAAGCACTGATACTATTTGCAAGCTAGGGTTCATTTGTCTGCTCTTGCACTCATCCAAGTGCAAGTCTTAGAGCAGCGGCACAGGACCCGTGTGTATTAACAAGCGAGTGCGTTTGTTTCTGTATGCTGTATTCGTGCCTGTTAATTTCCCTGCTTTACTTAAATTGTTCTTCAGTTTAAATATGAATTCAAAACGTGGTACAAGTCAAAAGTATTTTTTCAGAGATGAAAAAATGGTTTTGCATCGTCTGCTGTTGTTTTCCTGATTACTGTTGCAAGACATTTGCAGATGCTGCCTGGTTTCCATAAGCACCCTGCCATATTTCTTTGGTGGCAGATGGATTTAAGACCTGTAGTTCTCGATAAATGTAGCTTTACAACACATAACTTTACAGGATTTGTGTTGTATATAGCAGGTTTGAACATATTATCCTCGAATTAATCTGCATGGCATTTTCAGCTTATCCAGGGCCAGTGCCAATGTTTTAAGTAATGGCGGGGATATTGTGACGAGGAGCAGCCAGGGGCATGATACTGAATAGACACAAAGGCTTTACAACAGAAGGTGTCGAATTAAACTTTGTCAGTTTGAGCGCCAGCAGCATCCTGGAAGTTCGACTAATTTATGTACGTGTGGTTTCTGTTTGTGTTTCGCATTGTAGCCTTTTGATATTCAGTGCAATGCTCCCTGCCATTCTCTTCCCATGTTGTGCTATAAAATGCAACCTCCAGGCTGTTCCCACACACTTCCTTTCGAGTGGATTGAGATAACTAACTATTGAACTCACTCCTAGGGCTGTGATGAAAGTGTTCAGATACAAACTTGCGCTGCAGAAAAACAATCGTTTCAATTTTGACTAATTCCTGAATACATACTTACCAACCACAGTGAGATGTCTTTGCAAGACATGGACTCATCCCTTAAGAATTTCGAATAGTTTGAATGACTTGTGTTGGCTTTGCCATGTAGCACTTCCTGGCAGCATTTTGACATCAGGGAGCACTTTAAATGACACGTGATATTGATAAGCAGCTCATGTGTTCTTTGCAAACCCCGGAAGAAGTAAAGGCTAAGCCAGGATCGAATCTCGCAACCAGGGGTCAACAGTGAGCACTGAACCCACATTGGTCATTTGTATGTTCGTGACTTTTCTGTCGCCCATCATGAATGCCTCTAGGGCACAGTATATTGTTTTTTCTTTCTTGGCTTACGGGACAATGCACCGTTCACGCTGTTCCGTGTAACCTTTCACTTCGTGTCATGTCACAAACCTGCCCTGTCTGATTATGACATCTACTCTGCGTTATTCTGTTGACAGAATTCATATTCTGTGAGACTGGGCTTGACAATGTTCTGCACTTGTGGCTGTGAGACGGACCGAGTTAGGTTGGCACCTGGCGGGGCATGCAGCTCGTCACGGGCTAGTGCCCTGGCACCTCCCTTTTTCTGTTCTTCACAATAGGTAAATGCAAAACTGCTGCTTTCCCATTTCGATATATTCCATCTCTGATGGTAAAGCACACCAAAGAAGCATCTCCTGTGTAGATTGTGGCTGTCTACATCCAAAGTCCGGATGGGGCAGTATCCGAAGATTCTGTTTACCAGGTGGCAACCTCTCCTTTCAGTTACCTTTTGCGGCAGCCACATGTCGTGGAAAAGAGTGCAATAGTTCTTCTGAACGAAAAGCAAATGCTAGAGACCATAATAACCGCACTTCTCATCATTCTCGCTCGTTATTTATAATGTTAACACTCTGGGCCCGATTCACAGAACTAACTTAAGACAAAATCCTAAACTTACTACTTACTGACAGACTTAAGACAGGTTTAAGACAAAATCCTAACTTAAGTCTGTCTTAAGTCTGTCTTAAGACAAACTTAAGACAAAATCCTAACTTCTGTGAATACCAAAAGTAGTAAGTTTAGAATTGTGTCTTAAGTTAGTTCTGTGAATCGGGCCCAGAGTTACTACCTGTGGGCAGCATGCCATACTCTGCCAAAAAAGCAATATAGAGAGCTGAGCGATGCATGATTGTTCATTTGTCTATCTTTTTTCCCTTGTCCATGCTTATCATGCCCTGTCCTGCACAGTGGTGGCTGGTAAGTTTAGGAGGGATGGGGTGGACGGGACACACATGTACACTCACAGCCAGGCATTTACACGCAAACACTCACAAACACATCCATTCATAACGCTCCTTACCAAATGTTCATACATACACGCACGCCCCAAACATTAATTAAAAAACACACACACTTACCTGCAGCTCTGCCTCAGAGGTCCCAGGAGGCTTGGGATTGCTGCCTTCCCTCATTGGCTGAGGGAAGGCAACAATCCCAATGTCACCACAGAGTGGGAAGGGGTCAGTGAGACTGCTAACCCCTCCCCCCACACCCCACTCTGTGATGAAGTGTTACTGATTGACACACGACCCTGGGCACTTAAGGGCTTAAAAACGAAGTGCCCAGGTGCGAGGCATTCAGTGACGCCACCCGTTGTCACTGAGCTGTGAAGGTCACGCCCACGGGAGCTGTGACCTCCTTATCCCAGCAAAGTTCAGCTCAGGCAGCCAGGAGCCTGCGCATTTAGCGCATGTCTGGCTTCTGGCTGCCTAACCTGAAAATGAACAGTGTCCGTCAGACTGACCTTTGTTCAGCCTGACAGACACTGTTCATGAGGGGCAAAAACTGTGGAGGCGTGGCCCCTCAGCCTCAAAGGACCGGCCGCGGCTGGTCCTGCGCCTTTATACCCATTGCTGTTGAATACAGCTGGCAACTCCTGGACAACCTTGTTAATTGCCTGTCAACTTCCAATTCGTGATCTGTTGCTGGTGGCTTACTGAGTGCTTCTGCAAACGATTTCAGAGCACAGTGGGCAGGATTAAGTGTAGCACCTCTTCATCTAATCCTCATCTGGCCTCCAATCACTGTCCCGCATGTCTGCATTCAATCTTGTGTCTTGGTTTACAGGTGGGGGCCCCAATGAGAACGGTGAGATCTCCAATCAGACAGACGTTATGCACCTATAGCCATATAGCAAAATCTGCGAAAAAGGACCCAATGCAAGCAGCATCTTTGAGTTGGAGAAAAAAACATTCTCTGGCCGTATTTATTACACCTTATAAACATAAACAAACTTTTTAGTTTCCATATTAAGTTACAATATATAGAGAATATAATCATGATTATCACGATTACATGAAATTTTCTAGCAAATACTCAAAAGAAGTCATGGTTGACCACTCCTCAGGCGTTTGTGGCATCTACTGATTCAATTTACTTGGACCTGGCATGAAACCCTACTTTTCCCTCTGTAAGCTGTCCTGTACAAGGCAAACTCACCTGCCCCCTCAAGACAGGGAGCTTTGGCCAGCGCTCGTCTCCCAAACAACCATGCCAGAGCCACCTCATACAGCGTCCTGCCTAGCACACATTGGGAGATGGGCCTTTGGAAAGTGGGCCAAACCATGGTCCCCTGGCGCAGCCACCATCCCCCAGTATCTCCAGAGCCATGTAATGGAGTATCTTGTCCGGCTATTTGCAATTTCTGTAGCGGATGTCCTCAACCTTCCAGTGGAGACTGTAGTACCCCTGCCCTGATTTGAGCTAAAGGCTTAAAAAAACGATTCCATCTTGAATTCTATTGCACTTATATTCTTGATGCCAGGTTTGTCTACCTGTTTTGTGTCCAAGCATGATTTCTCCCCCGTGACAACCGATGATGAAAAATGGCACGTCACCCAGTGGACAGGGGTTGTGGGGGAAAGAAGAACTCTGGTGCTGAACGGGTAAGGGGCACATCGGCGATACCCAGGAGCAGCAGGGTAACAAAGTGGTTACCTTGCTGACGTCCCTGACGACGGCCCAGGCTTCTAGCTGATACTGTGGCAGCCAATGGTTGCTGACTGCAGGAGACTGTGAAATTCAAAATGCAACGAGGACACCGTTGGCCACTGTACCGCTTCAGCCCACATCTATCTCCCTGGCCTGCAAATTTGCACCTTGGTCCCCTTTTTCACAGGTGGGGGAGCCACAGCAAAAACAGTCGGATTTCAAACCAGACATTATACACCCATAAACTCATAGCATATTCTGCAAAAAAGGACCCAATGCAAGCGTCATTCTTGTATTAGATAATATACCATTCTTTGGCTGTTTTTATTACACCTCATAGACATGTCAAATATTGTCGTTTTCATATTAAGTTACAATATGTAGAAAATATAATCTTGATTATCCAATGGATATAACTAATACATTACATTTTCTAGCAAATACTCAAAAGTCATCCTGGTTGACGATCTTTCAGACCCTTGCGGCATCATCTGATTCAGTTGACTTGGACTCAGACTGAAACCCCGTTGGTCCCTCCATAAGTTGCCTTTTGCAAGGCGGGCACAACTGCCCTCTTATGATACAGGGAGGCTAGGCTAGCATAACAGCTGGTCTCGCAAACAACCATGTCAGAGCCAACCCAGTACAAGGGTCCCCCTGGCACCTATTGGGAGATGGGCCCTTGCAACCAGGCCATTGCCTGGTCCCCTGGCACAACCACCATCCTCCAGTATTCCCAGGGCCCTGTAATTGAGTACCCTTTCTGGCTATGGGCAATCACTGCAGCGGATGTCCTCAGCCTTCCAGTAGAGCCTGTGGTATCCCTGCCGCAACTTGAGTTAAAGGCTTAAAAACTGTTCCTTCTTGAATTCTCTCCTCACTTAAAATCTTCATGCCAAGACGCGTGACCAGATCATTTAGGCCCTTAGAGTACTCTGCCATGGCGACGGTAATTCCAGCAATAATTAAATCAGCCCCTAAGTCTGTGAGTTAGGAAATTGTCCACTTCTGCGGTAACCGGGCATGTAAAAAAAACATAACTCAAAGATGTAGCATAAGGTGGGCAAGTGTGGCCAGGAGGGTGTTTTTGTCACTTGCTCCTCATGAGAGAACATTGCAGTGTAGTGTGGTGAGAGAATCGATGCAAGAAGGAGGTATAACATATTACTAACACGATGTCGGTATTGGGTAAAAATCCTTCGTTCTTTTCACCTGGAGTGATGCTGACCTCCAGGAAATGTTTGAAAATGAACATGCTCCGTTTTTAAGAATTATTAACCACACAAAGATGCTGCTGCCCCTCAATAGTAGCCACACAACTGTGATTATTATGTTTGTGTACATTTTTGCTTAATATACCTTTACTTATGTCATCGTTTCAGTGCATGATATTTTCATTAGTAGCCCACCTAAATCGGGTTCCTGTAAATGCTTTGGACGGATAACTGTGTCGAGAAGAGGCTGCCTTGGGAGAATGTGATACTGGGCTTGAAATGTGATAGATTTATAAAGCAGGGATCTGTCCTTTGCCAAAGAAATCCAGCTTTATGCATGATTGTATCCTGATTCCTAAGCTTAGCTGTACACCACGGGCAGTGCATCAGCCTTCATGCACTTGGGGGATATCAACACTTCCCACCCAGGCGTTCTTCTTGCCCTCTCTCCATCAGGCACGAGCAGCAGGCCATGTGCAGCCAGTAATCCAAGGGTAGCCATCTTTACTTTCTACAACTGATCCGTCTTCCCCTGCATTAAAACGCATCCCATTGAATATGCGAGCTCCACATTTATTTTATGTCGGATCTCTTGAGCAGCGTCTCAGTGGAAGAAGTTGCTATTTACAGGGTTATGGGGAAGAGTCCTGGCCACTTGCAACAGAAATAATATGGCAGCTGATCTCCAAAGCAGAGGGCGACCAAGTAGTCCCAGGTATCATAACACACCTGTTGGCATTCTTGTTCTGGTTAAAAACACCTGGTCGAAATGTTAGATGTTTACACCCACAATGCATTTAAAAACCCCACAAATGACTGAAAGTGCAGCCCAGGACTTGTAATATAAAACTTGCAGGAGCCCCTCATCTCCTGTCCTGTGTAACACAAGCATTTGCAACGTGTGAAAAAATAAGAGCAGCACTATTTGCTGCGTGTGGACTGTGTGAGGAGGAGACCTGATAAATATACTTTAAGGAGGAATGGTTCCAGTTTAGAATTATTGCAGTTTCAGGGACATCTCTCCTTTCAGCAGAATTTAAAGGAACCACCACTCACATACAGGGAGAGGTGTGGCGCCGCGGCCAGGGCGACTGACGCTGGAATCTGGGGACCACGGTTCGATCCCCGGCTCCGGCGGCAGGTTAGCCCAGCACCATGTGACTCTGGGCAATAGCTTGCTTAATCTTCCCGACGGCCCCCAGCGCCTAGAGACCCTAACGGGTGATTGTGCGCTATACAAATGTGGATTATTTTATTTATTTATATTATTATACCAGGGTGTACATCTAGACTGTTTTTTACTGTCAAAATCTTCTGACCTGGGACGTGCGTCCCCCTCTCAAAAGGCAGACAACATCTGTGGGGACACGAGATGTGCATCCACAGTGCAAAGCCCCCCCCCCCCCCCCCACATTTCGGACTGAGTGAGAAACTCAAGTTTATTTTCCTGTTGCCAAACATCCTCCAACTCTTACGCTGGTAAAAAAAGATCTCTACTGAGGTGTTTTTCTAATTATTCTTTTATCGGAGTTTACGCCATTAAATGAAGGCAGAGGTGAGTTGCTATTTACTGGAGCTTTTTTACCCTAATCAGCAATGATTAATAAAAAAACACTCTTTAATTAACGAAGCAGCACACTTGCATCAATAAAAGCTCAATGTTTGTGGCACCTCAGCAGGAAAGTGCCTGGAGTTAAGAGTTCGTGATCCTGATAACTAATATAGTCACAGGAAAAGGAAGCCTGTTTTGTGTTCTTAACAACATCAGCCTTAAGAGGAGCAGTCGAAGTCCACATATTAGAAGACTCTTTTCTTCTCACTCACTACCACAAGGAATGTGAATATTAGATCCTCTGCCGCATGCCTATGCCACGTTAATGGGCCTGTGATGAAGTGTCACCTCCTATTCGCTGCTAATAGCTATGAGCCAGATGTAGGATGGCAAATACCGGTCGGTAACGGCCGATTTCGGCCGTTACCGACCGGTATTTGGATTTCCAGATGTATGGGGCTATAAATTAATTATTTACCGATTCTGTAAATTTACCGAATCAGTAATTTGAAATGTAGGTGGCACTGAAAACAGTGCCACAGGCCCTTACCGATTCGTTAATTACCATGTAATACTATTGCATGGTAAATAACAAATACCTGTGTACATGCACATCTGTGCATGTACACCTGTGCCATGTGGCACACACACATGCCCTAAGGGCATATATGTGTGCCACATGACACACAAGCCAGAAACAGGGGTGCAACAGGGTGTCAAAGTGACACCCTGTCCCCCTTGGCAATTCGGTAATTTTACCGATTCTGTAATTACCGAATCGGTATTTGCCATTGAATCCAATGGGCTTCAAGGCCCATAGGAATCAATGACAAATACAGATTCTGTAATTACAGAATCGGTAAATACCGAATCCTACCGATTCGGTATTTTTTACCGAATAATTACCTACATTAGATTTACTGATTCATGAATACCGAATCGGTAAAATTCGGTATTTATGAATCGGTTAATCTAATTTACCTACATCTAGCCCTATGTTCCTGTTGTATGGCTATACTCCCATGAAAAGAGTTTGGTTAAAAAAATTATTTTGCTAACTATGTGCATGGCATAAGAAGCTTGCACAGCCAGACCATCACTTTTTCTGACACTCCAGCGGCGCAAACCTCTCAGCCATATCTATGAGTCCATGCAAGGCCCTCTTAGATGTAGAGTAAGACAAGGCAGCGCAAGTCGCTGTGCTGCCTTACACAGCACCAGGGAGGCATTCCAAGGGCGTTGCGTGGGTTTTCCAGTGACAACACCCATGGATTTTGACGCTGCCCAAATTGACTTGATCATGTATCCCTGGGGCAGGGCCACAACCTTATGCATCCCCAGAGCAGGCGTAACGTGGAGAAAGATTTTTATTTCTCCTTGCTTTTCCTCTTTCCATATGTGCTGCAGAATAAAGAGGAAAATGCCCCTCAGGATGGTTTTTGTGCAGGAAGGAGATGGGTTTGAGAATTGCGCTCGTCGTACTCTAGAGTTGAGCACCCTGGTGCACTTGGGCCCACCTCCATGAAGCACTCAACCCTCAGGCCGCTTCCTTCTTGGATTCTTGCCAGTCTTTATTAGATGTGAGCCAGACCCTCTCTCCATCACAGGCACCTGACATCTCTCGTATGGGGGGTCAGATGACCTCCAAGCCCGAACCTTCATTGCTTCAGTAAATGGTGAGTCGTGACTCGATCCTCCAATCCCTTGCCCCACACCTAGTACACACCTCCAAGTTCACAGAGTAACTCGCCTTCCAAGCTTTGACTTCTCGATATACTGAATAAATGAATGAATACATTTCGACATTATGAAGCTCACTGTCACTCACAATGGAGCATCCTGGCGCTAGGAATTAACCCGTTTACCGCAGCGGAATGCGTTCCACGCAGTAGGCGGGGTTGCGTTGGTCGTGCCCAGCACCCCAGAGCCGACGCGAGCATGCAACGGGTTAAATCTGAGTACCCGCCTGAAAAAAAGGGAAGGAAGGATCCTGGCTAGATAAAGGACTGGCAGGGGGCATCAGGGGCCAGAAAGAGCCAGGTCTTCGAGCTCTTTTTAAAAAGGGCTTGTAATTCAGTAAACCCCAAATCGCTTGGGAAGCTGGTTCCAGGCCTGAGGTCCTAGAACCAAGAAGGAATAATGCCTCTGGTTTTTAGTCTGTAAAGAGGTGGCTTAAGAAGATTCGCGTGGGAGGATCCCAGAGTTGTTGCAGTTGTGTGATGTGTGAATCTGGCACTCAGGTATTAGGTCCAGGATAAGGATTTTTAAAAGGATCCTTTTATCTACCTGCTACCATATACTGCTTCCATGGGCCTGCCCTGTGGTATGTACTGAAGGGACTTAGCCAGAATGCCCACATGGGTGGGTTAAGTGAGAGCTCTGCTCATTCTAAAATGTGAGAGTGTAGACTGTTTTTAATCAGGATTCCGCCTGGTGAAGTCTGCCCATAGAACCTCGCTCAGGAGCGGTAGGAACAGATTAAAGAGCCGCCGCCTTTGAACGGCTTCCCTCGCCTAACATGGCTTTCCAGGATTCCTCTATCGTCAGAGCGCACACGAGGCGGCTCTATAAGCGTGGCAGCCGCATTCAAAGCAGCCTTTACACCGGATCAAAGAACAAACGCTGGGCAGGCTACCCAGAAAACATGCCCAGGAGCCAGCGCTTGCAGCCACAGAAGCAGCCTCTGTGAAGGCGGCTCGGCTTGATTATTGGGGCTATTCAAATATTCCAAACAAGGATGTGCGATTTGTTTGAAGGCATTTCTGTCTTGTGTTTTGTGATGAATGTTTTCTTTCAATTATATTACCAGATGATGCACCGATTAATAATAATAATTTGCATATGCACATGGTGCGAAACGGATGCGAAGCTCGCTAGAGATGTATGTTTTAATGCTACGATATTACATTAAATACTACGAAACATACATTGGAATGAACTCACAATATAGAAGGAAAATCTATTGCACAATAAAGTTTGTGAAAAATGCAGGAGTGGGGTTGTGTAATCATTCTTTCCCTTACAAGTGATGAATGTTAATGCGTTAATAATGATCGAGGACATCAAAGGGGTATAGATTTCTGTTTGTAGCATTCCTAGTTATTTCATTTTCTCTATTTGTGCACGTTTCACTTTCTTTTCAGTTGGTTGTCATTGCAGTATTTAGGTGTGAATTACGAACCCCCATATTTGCGATAGTTTGGGAGTCACAAAGCCAAGCAAGGTGCAGGTTTATTCCTCCTTTTTGCAAGCAGAACATTTGCGCCCTTTGCTGTAGCAATCTGTGCAAGGTGTACCCATGACCGAATTACAGGAGCAACCACCCACATTTTGGCGCCAAGTATAACTTAATGTTTGAGTTGCGGCCAAATTCTGATGGAGGCCCCAAAATTTCCTAATTTTCCTTTGGAATAACAGCCATTCCTGGTTTGTAGAATCTAGTGCAAGGGGTTATTCAACAGCTTTTTTAGTGCAAAATGTGGTTTTCCACTTCATTGTCGTCCCTTGCACCACCTTCCTATTGGTTCTGCACTCTGCTCTCTTAACAGAACAGCTTTTCATTGATCTGAAGTAGTTTCTTGGCCTTAAAAAAATATATGTATTTGTATTAAGCGCGCTGGGTCTCATTGTATCAACCTTGGAAGGATGACATGCTGATTGGCCCTGAAGCAGAGCCCCTGGAGTGTATGCATCAGTTCACTGCGCCATATGCCACAACAGAAAGTATGAGGTAGAAAATGGGTTACAGCTCAGAAACCAACATAGGAATACGTTTATTACGATTAAAAAGCATTACTAATTGAGAGTGCCAGCCTTGCGTTTTGTGTGTGGTAAGTTCTGCTTGAGTGGGGCGAGATGGGTGGCTTGAGAAACCCGCACTCTTTATGCTGCTCTTAGCTTTATGCAGATGACGAAGCACAGAATGTGATGCCTGTTCGATCCGTGCTCAATGCTGTGATGGCTTCTTTTCAGGGGTGGCTCTGTGAACTGCTGCGGTGGAAAGAAGACCCTTCCCCGGAAAACAGGACCCTATGGGAGAACCTCTCCATGATCCGACGGTTCCTCGGTCTCCCTCAGTCAGAGCGAGACTCCATCTATGAGCAAGAAAGCAACGGCATTCATCACCATGGCGACAGGCCTCCCCTCATGATCCATGTTCCAGCAGAACAGATCCAGGTGAGTGTACCTCAGCCAATCACTGCCTCCTTTCGAGAGACAGCTCAACACTGTGCCACTGTACACGCCATCTCTTTAGCCCCTTGTGTGCTGGTGACGGAACCACTCCGTCACCAGCCACGGACGTGCTGTGCTGGAGACGGAGTGGTTCCGTCACGCCGCCCCGCCCAAGCTGCGCACCTGTGCGGCGCGTTCTATTGAGCGGGCGCGGCCGTGACGGAACCACTCCGTCACAAGCACAGCGCGCCCGTGGCTCGTGACGGAGTGGTTCCGTCATGAGCATGGCAGCACCGCACGCCCCCCTCCCCCCAGAGCCGTGGCGGAATTACCGCTGCGGCCAAGGGGTTACAGGTAGGCAGGATTCTGACATGAATAAACAAATCAGTTACGACATCTCCCTCTTTAAGAGCAAGGTGTTATCCTCTTAACGTAGGCGATGACGTTTCATTGGGCCAGATGTACAAAGCGTAGGAACAGTGATTCCATCCGAATCGCTGTTTGGACATTGCTATTCCTTATGTATAAAACTTTTTGGCCCACATGCATCAAAGCAAAAACAGGTCGCAAATGGTGCCCCTTTGCGGCCGGTATTTTTAAATTTGGGATGCATCATCCCAAATGCAAAAATCGCAATGTAAGTAATCTCTAAATTGCGATTACTTAAATTGCCATTGCATTTAAGGAATCGCAAATTGAGATTCCTTAAATGCAATGCATTAAAGTAAAAAAACTAGCGATTTCGCTAATAGGGGGTGCTAATTATCATGGTAATTTGCAGAAACTTTGAAAAATGCTCTAAAGTGCATTTTTCAAAGTTCCATTTTACACACACACATGCCCTTGGGGCATGTGTGTGTGCAAGATGTACCCATATGCAGATTTCAGGGGTGCAACAGGGTGTCCTTTTGACACCCTGGCACCCTTGAAATTGCATTCTCAATTTGCGATTCTCTAATTGAGAATTCCAAATTGAGAATGTCTTCCTATTCATACCTACTGGCCTCTAGGCTCGTAATTTGCGAGTCGCAATTAAGGAATGTTTAGAAATCGCAATTTTATAAGCGATTTCTACATGCATAGCTTTTGCTATTCCTTATTAGCGAATCCTTATTTTTCGCTAATAAGGAATCGCAAATGGCATTATTGATGCATGTGCCAGTTTGTTTCACACTTTGCGATTCCTAGTGGGTCTCAAATAGACCTCCCTCATGAATATTAATGAGGTAGATTGCAGTTTGCGACCCAATAGGAATCGCAGCCATCCCAGGAATGGCGGCCTGCTTAGGTCAGCAGACCACCATGTCTGTGAGTGCTTTTAAATAAAGCATTTTTTTTAATGTAGTCCATTTTCCTAGGAAAACTGGATGTGTTTACAATTAATTTTTTAAGAGTAGCCAGTAGTCCATGAGACCACTGCCTGCTCTTGAAAAAATTGTTTTCCATTCTCAAAGTGGAAAGGGTCCCCTGGGTATCCCTTCCCATTGGTGAAAGAGTTACCACTTCCTTCATGGAGTGGGTAAAATATGAATCTTTTGCAACTGTAATTCGGTCTCAAAACATTCATACATTCCATTGAGTTTCGGTATTTTGAAGGGACTCCCTAAACATGCCCCTTTCAAATGCCAAATCGTGAACACAAATTGCGATTCGGTAATGTATTAGTGAAGCGCAGTTTCCCCTAGATTCATCATTGTCCCATTTTGCAAGTCCTTAATAGCGATTATTAAGGAATCGCTATTAAGGACTTGCAAAACGGGATTCATGTAGAAATCGCAAATAAAATTGCGCTTCCTACAGCTTCCTTATTTGCGATTAGCAAATAATGGGGAGTTATTCCTTATTTGCGATTAGCAATTTTCTAATCGCAAATAAGGATGCGATTTCAAGGGTGCCGGGGTGTCCAAAGGACACCCTGTAGCACCCCTGAAATGCAAATGTACACATGTGTTGCGCACACACATGTCCAAAGGACATGTGTGTGTGTAACATGCAACTTAGAAAAATGCACTAAAGTGCATTTTTCTAAGTTTTCGCTATTTACCACGAAGTTACACTTCGCGGTAAATAGCGGCCAAAAATTGCGAATTCGCAAATTAAAAATGGTTATTGAATTGATATAAGGAATCTCAAATAGAGATTCCTTAAATGCAATTCCTCGCAAAAATGCGAATTCTATTATAGCGATTTTTGCATTTGGGATGATGAATCCCAAATGCAAAAATTGCGCTCGCAAAGGGCCAGATTCTCAGAATCCGGCCCTTTGCGAGCCGACTTTACGTTGATGAATCTAGCTGTTTGTGTTTTGTATATATGTGAAAGCATTTTTTAGGTCGCAAACAGCCGAACGGGACGTTTCCGATAGCAAAAATGCTTCGCACATGTGTCCCTTAATGTTGGAAACTCATTGAGAAGTTGGCTTTAGCAACACATCCAGGAGGTTTGTGGATGTCTTCTGTCAGTTCCCTGCCTCATGTTTCCGATGGCAGTGCAACACCCGACAGCAGAGCTGGCCTTGTCTGTACCAACTGAAACTCAGCCCTTCTGAAGCGAGGAAACATAGAGGTTGTTGGACAGAGTAACTCACAATTTCCAGAGGTTACCCTTTGCTGCCCACCCCCAGATGAGCCCCTTAATCTGTTGTGTACGCATAACTATATGGCTGTTCGCATTGTTACCCCCTAGTAACACCTAACCATTTAACCTCAAAACAAGTACCCAAAAACGCAGAATAGGATAATATTTCTTACAGACAAGTATTTAACTACTTTTCAGGTTAGCTAAGTTTACATGAAGCACGATTCTCTCTCTCACACATACCCTTACCTATGAGTAAGCAGGCGAGCAGTGCCAGGTTTGTTGCAACACAACATCACCACATGGCAGGACCTCAAACACCTCACTCAACTCTTCCCACTCGCATCATACTACTGCCACCCATTTGTACATGCAAGTCCGCCTGTAATCACTCTGAACAGTTAACAGTGCCACACTAGAGACAGATGCACACTGTATAAGAGACAAATACGATAACTCATTTAACTTCTGCTTGCATCATGAATTACTACCGAGAATATAGATAGAGTGTTTGGTTAAAAAAAAATTAAGAGAAGACATACTGTTATGTCCACTCTCTTCCATCCAACCTGTTATTCCATATGGTTAGGTTTCGAATGCATGCCACACAACTAAAAACAAGACCCATGCAAATAATAATAAATAAACAACAGATTGTATTTTATGTAGCACCTCTTACCACACTTCTGCCGTTTTAAGTATTGTAATTAACCACTGTTACTAATGGCAAGTTTAGGATACTCAGCATACAGACTTTGGTAGGCTAGAATGCCGAGTTTGACATGCCGAGATTTAAACTTGTGACGTGTAGCATCACTCTTTGTTTCTAGAGGCACCTAAAACTTGTGATCTCATTATGTCAACCGTTACGCGGTCAGCAAAGGTTTCACAGAGGTGCAGATGGACCCTTTCCAGTTTTTTTTTCCAGAGGGTCTTACCATTCCCGAAAGCAATCAGAGGGAATTGAAATGCTTGCTTCTCCACAGGAAAACCCTTGTGTGCCTCTGGCATAGGCCACTAGTGAACCTACAGCTTCTTCAGGACTTTCTGAGCCGCAAGGGAAGAGTCGAAAGGATTTCTGGTAGTAACACAGCACTCAGTTTCATCCAGAGCCACGGAGACCCATCTCTTGTCTTTGTTAAGGTTATGTTAAATGTCATTTGTTAGGCACCAGTGTTTCAAGGCGCTGAAAAGAAGACCAAACACAGGAGCTGTTTTGATCATGTGACTAGTTGAAACGGTAGGGTTTCAGTCCAGATCAAAGAATGGAGTTCTTTATATTGCCAGCGGTGAGAGACAATGATCTTTCATCAGAATTGACTGATCTGGATATAGATATGGAACAAAGAGAAAGTTGAGCTGACCGTAGAGCCTTAAGTGGTTCGTGCCAAGTGAATTTAGAGGCCAAGAAGTGAGGACAACCTTGGTAAACCGCTTTATCCACGATGATCATTACCTTAAAAATGTCCCTGCTGTGCATGGCCAGCCGATGCAGATGCACAAAAACTGACGAGATTTGCTCTGCTCGAGAGTCTTCTGTTGAAGAGTGTGACTGCAGTTTGAATAAGTTGCAGGCATCTAGAGATATTCTCAGGGGCTGCAAGGTAAGTAGCTTTACCACAATCCAGTCTGGATTGGACTAGAGTGTTAACCATTGTAACATGGAGATGTTTAACAATGAACGGGAGGACGGATCGTAACATCTTCAGTTAGAAGGGATACTTTGGCTGCCAACCTCTCTGGAGCCAAGTTAGTCAAGGTAGATGTCCAGATTGTGCATAAAAGATGGAAGGATGGAAGGAGAGCCCATGATAGAGGATCAGTTGAGTTCTTCCAGACCACAGGATCTAACGAGGACAATCATAAGCATCTCATCTTAGCACTTTAGGTTAGCGAGTCATAGATGAGCATTCAGCCAAGGCAGGTGTTTTGTACGTGGTACAAGACAGACTAAAGAACAATTGGTTGTTGTTGGCATGCATGTAAAATCTGCTGCCAATAAGAATGGATGTGAGCCAGTGGATGCGTATAGATGCTAAATACACGGGAGGAAAGTCAGCAAGGAAGAACAGCAGATGATAAGTGGTTTTATTATCGCTAAGGAAAGGAGGGGTCTCAAAGACTTTACAAATCTCAGTGCTCCACCTAGCCCGACCTAGAAACCTATTCACAAAACAAAAGGGAAAGTACAGGTTCAGATTCAGATTTGTTCCTACTGAACATAAGTTTGGTTATTTGAATTCCCCAGCATTCTCCGTAGTGTGCCTGGAAAGCTGTGCCGAGTGCAGGTTTCCAGGCATACAATGGGGATTTCCAGCTGGATCCCATTCCTGCTCTTCATAGTTCAACATAACATACAAATCCCCACAGCGGCAAGAGAGCTTCCTATATGCATTTTGTCCTCCCCACAGTGAGAACCTTTTCTTCTCATGGAGAAATTGCTTCCCCTGCTGATCCTCTCCCCTTCCCATCCTGAGTAGTGAATTAGGTGAGTTAGTACATCTCTGGCTGTTTCCTGGATGGAATCAGATTTTGGGAATGCTTTCATAGATAGGGCCTGATTAGATATCAGCGGACCGGTTACTCTGTCACAATGGTGACGGATATCCCGTCCACCGAAATCTAAATCCCATAGGATATAATGGGATTTATAGGTCAGCGGCGGGATATCCATCCCTGTTGTGAATGAGTAACCCGTCCGCCAACATCTAAATCAGGCCATTGTTTCCAAGGCAGCCCACGTCTTGGGATGCCCATTCCCACCTGCACTCATGGCAGAGAAATCCACAGCGGTATATGCAGATATATGCATTTGTATTTGTCAGGAGTCCTTTGAAGTGCATTCCTGGCAGGTGTAAAAAGATGTATTTTTCGGCAGTAAGCTCATGTTTACCTGCCAAAAAAACCTTTGTGAATAGGCCCCATACGTTTTATTTATCCAGATAAATTTTTGAGAAACTGCAAGAGGGGAATGCATGAGGACTGGTTAGGCTGAAACAAATTGCTATCATAGGGTATGTGACAAAGTCTGTTTGAAGTAGCACCATAAAAGTAGCTGGGAAAGATAGGTGATCACAGCTCAGTAGTTTGCCCAGCTGTAGTTGAGGCTTGTTGTGTGTGCTGCCTTTTCACACCCTCTACCTCCATCCGCAATGTCTTAGCCACTTCTATTATCCATTGAACATTGAGGGATTATTTACCAAAACTATTAGGTAGAGCCTAAAACATTTCTTTCACCTGATTCTTAGCAAGACAGGAACACAAGCTACAAAAAGCATATGTTTGCAGCACGTGTTTGTTGAAGATCACATGCTGTATATTATCCTCCCTCATAGCGTTGGACTGATATTACAAATTGTGCACTTCAAGACTTCATTTTCAAGGATTACTCTTCATCACTTAGCCAAATCCATAATGTGTCAGCATGCAGGCTTCACTTAGGATTTTTTTCAAACAACTGCTTCAGACCTACAATTTGGTGCCCCGTCTTTGAAGCAGCTTTGTGACCCAAATTTGTTTTGTCGTTTTAACTTGGCAACAAACAATGGACAATTCTGTTGAATATCAACAGCTTCTGCAGTACATCAGACTCTGCTTTGGCTACAAAAAAATCAAAACCATGCACCGGTAACTGTTGCATCCACAAGAACTCATACTCACCCTACAAGTTAAGAATGATTTATTGGGCATGAGTTGGATGGAAACTAGGCCATTTCAATGTTGTCCTCAATGACACACGAAATTGGCACAACCCAACCAGCATCAGGTTGGTAATCTGTGCTTGAAAGTGTTTGGCCTTGAGTAGTTCAAGTGTAAATGCACTGTCTCTAGAGGTCATCATCATAAGTGGGTTTACTGCCCAACCAAGGAGTCGAAAGTTCCGCATGAAGATAGCTTCCGGGTGAATGGGGACAAGGACTCCTGAATTTCTTCAAGGGTAACAAACCTGAAGAATATTACAGTGGATTTCTCTTCCCTATTAATGTAGATTTAATCAGTGGGCCCTATGCTGTAGGATGTGTTCTCCATAGCAGCAATATATCTACTTAAAAAGTCACCGTCTGTCCTGTAATGCACAGCTGCACAGGACTGCTGTATTACAGACCCAGTCAGCATTAAAATAGAATAGGAATCCAAGTGATATCCTTTTTGTTACTTTACATTTATTGATATGTACAGATAGACAGTTTGCAGGTAGCTTTTCCTGACAGTACACCATTAAAGGACTTACCAGCAGACCTAATTTAGAAGACCGCTGAACTAATCGTATGATGGTCAGTTTTGCTCTCTGGCCAGCTGTTCCTCTGTAATTCCATGACCTGGTCTTCACGCCACTTCTTTCTAAAATAGTATTGACTCGTCTTTGAAAGAGAGCACACTACTAAATATATTGTAGAGCACTGCTGAGCACCTTTGTACTGTGCGGTTTGATGAATACTTTACGCTTCTCTTATGGATTGATATGGGTTGAGTTTAACTAAGGAATCTCAGAAGCGGGTATCAAGTAGAAGAGCAAGTTCTTCTTTTAAAACATTTTTCTGCTGAATACAAATCTCCCACAGATTCCTTAAACCATTCCAATTAACCTGGTCCCCATCTGCATGCCCTCTGTGGGAACTCAGACAACCTAGGATGGAAATTACCTCAACAGTGCTTGTACGCCATATACATGGCCTGCTATTCCAGTTATGATGCATGGTGTTGTAAAGATTCAAATGGACCCTTCCTAGCCCTGGCAACTAGAAGCAGCTGACAATTTTCCAGTTCTATTCTGGTGCCTTGGGTAGCAGTTCATCCAAGGAATCTGCAGAAAGAAAAGGTTACATCCTTGTAATCCCACAACATACAAAAGAGGGTGGATTTGCTATTGGTGACCTGCACATCAAATAGTGTCCCCTTATTGTAAAGATTTCACATACTAAATGCAAAAAATCAAGTAATAAGTGCAACTTGGTGTTTGATGCTCATCCACCTTAGGCGTCAAAACTCTGTGTCCGCTACAAGTGCAACAGATATCACATTAACAAGAAAAACACCAGAGCACATCTCATGTAGTAACTTTTATCCTTTGTGCAATCAGAACTTTTCTAGAATCAATGCTCTTGCAGGATCACTCTTTTTCAATCCAAGAAAATCACGTGGCATAAACCATTCAAACTTTATTTCTTTTAAAACACCATGTTCCACAGCCGACGCGCGTTTCGCCCTATGCGGGCTTCCTCAAGGCTTGTTCACAATGTATCGAACACTATAGTCATAAAAGCACAGGTTTCCAATATTCGAAATACTTTATGTAAGATTCGCCGTAGATTGTTCGCACCCATTCATGCATATAATATATAAATGTTCAGGTCCTCTTTGTTCTCAACTGTTTTGGAGCCATAATAAGTTCCATTGCGTGTCGTCCGAAAATTTAGTAAGCATCCATATGTAACTTCAAGTAGTTCTGTTATCCTTGTAGTCCTAGTTCTGCATTGTAGGAATCATCATTGAAGTCATAAACGCTTGAATAATCCCTGTTGCGTGCCCACACCTTGTAACACTTTTTCAATACTTTTCTACAATGGAAACAGCACTACTGTACGATTGGTGTACGAGCCGTACCCCATTGTACGATCGGTGTACGAGCCGTACCCCCATCGTACATGGGGTACGGCTCGTACACCGATCGTACAATGGGGGTATGGCTCGTACACCGATCGTACAATAGGGGTACGGCTCGTACACCGATCGTACAATGGGGGTACGACTCGTACACCTCATGATCGTAGGGGTACGGTGTGTACCCCTTGCGATCATGGGGGGTACGCACCGTATCCGGGGGGGCCGTTCCATACCTGTTTCGGCGCGAACTCTGCTTTTACGGCTGTTTTCAGCTCCCGTAGAAAAAGGGTTGTACGGTGCGTACCCGACACGTATCGTACTTGCTGGGTCGTAAAAACCAGCCGCGAACCGTACAGATGTCGCGTACAGCGGGTTCCGAGGGAGAATCGTACGGAGGTGTCTCGTACGACTCATACGGAGTACGGCTCCTGGCACGAATCGTACTTCGTCGTACGTACGGGGGACGTTGCAGGGTATGATTCGTATGGGAAAAACGCTCCGAACGGCTATTCGGAGCGGTTTTTCCCGAATCGGAATCGCCCCCTTGGTGTCAACATCGTAATAACTAGCCACAGGGTAATAATGTATCCTCAAACAGTTGCTGATATTGAAAAGTGTCTAATAAGTGACACACGTACCGCTTGGTTTATTCTCAGTAAGCGCACTAAATCTCGCACTCCCTCATGGTATAGTAAAACATCCAGCATACTGATTTAATATATGCAGTAATGTGCCAGTGCGTGCAACAGGTGGCCGGCCATGTTAAATAACATATAGTGCAATTACCACCATGCAATGCGCAAGTGGAGTAAAGTAATGACGTCGTACATGGTAAACATAAATGACAATATGCATGCACATAGCTTGTCGAAAATGCAAAAACTAAGTGGTCTAATAGGATGGCGGGCGGATCGCCTCCGCCAGGCCGGCGGTAGCCACCGCCGGCTTGACGGGGGCGATCCGCCCGCCATCCCTGCAGGAATGACCCCCCGCCATATAATTATGGCTGGGTGGTCCGCGGCGGACGGAAAGACCGTCCGCCACATTTCTGCCCCGATTGCCTTGCGACCGGGGCATAAAAGGCTGCATATGGTGGCGGTGTCTGTTTGACACCGCCAGCCATATTACAATGCGCGCTGGGGAATGCCATGCGGAGTCTACATGCGGGGGCCTGTTGCGGGCCCCCAGGGATTCCGGGGGGGTGGGGGGGTGCACATGGAGGGAGCCTATGGTACCCCCCTGCATTTCAAAGAACAACATGGCAGGCACCGCGCGGTGCCTGTCACGTTGTGCTTTGAAATGCACAACATGTATTCTTAGCATTGCGGCGGGCGGTGCTATCAGCACCGCCCGCCGCAATGTTAAAAATACAGGATGCGTAGCGGGCGCTTCCTAATTTACCCCACGGGACCCCGGCCCTTATGGTGGGCGGTCCCTTTCTACGATGGGATGGAGGGCGGACAAAGACCGCCTGTCATCCTAATCGGCCCCTAAGACTCATCCAAGACTGAAGGATAAACCATAGCACTGAGTGCATCTAACATAATATGCATGCACTGATAAAATTAATCTAAACCAAGTGGGCATGTGCATTTGCATATGTGTCCCACGAAAACAGAATCAATTCAGTAAATTACAGCTCAAATGCAAATCAGGATGAACACTAGAACAATTAAATCCTGCCCAAGTGGGCGCACGTGCCTTTCAGTTTCTCTCAAGGTGGTCATAGATAGAGTGCTGCTAAAAAAGTGCTCGGCTACTCTCAGTTTCAATCAGTGTGGATAACTCGGTGACCAAAAAAACAATACAAAAGTGGGATTCATGTTACACATCATCTCAATCCAAAATGCACTGACATTTGTTTGCTGAATATCAGAACAAGGGGTGTCACTGTGTCAAAATGAAGAATATACTTACATTCTAGAACACAATTTATGCTCCCTGTTGCTGCCTCTGATTCGATGGCATCAATCACCACAAATCGAAGTCGTTTTTTATTTTGTCTTGATTTGATTGTACATGCCTATAAATTTAAAAAGCCTTGTATTTAGAGAAGAGGAGAACACATTTCGAAGCTAATCTGTTTGATTTTTCATTACAGCAGCAGCAACATCAGCAGCAGCAACATCATCAGCAGCAACATCATCAGCAGCAACAACATCAGCAGCAACAACAGCAGCAGCAGCAACAACAACAGCATCAGCAGCATCACCAGCAGCAACCACAGCAACAACAATCAGGCCCAAGGCTACCCCCAAGGCAACCTACAACAGCATCGCCAGCTGAATCGGAGGATGAGAATCGCCAGAAACCTCGTCCCCGAACAAAGATTTCTGTGGAAGCCCTTGGAATACTCCAGAGTTTCATACAAGATGTTGGTCTGTACCCAGATGAAGAATCAATCCATACTCTCTCTGCTCAACTTGACTTACCCAAATACACAATTATCAAGTTCTTTCAGAACCAGCGATACTATGTTAAGCACCATGGGAAATTGAAAGACAATTCAGGCTTGGAGG
Organism: Lissotriton helveticus; assembly: GCF_964261635.1. Taxonomy (NCBI): domain Eukaryota; kingdom Metazoa; phylum Chordata; class Amphibia; order Caudata; family Salamandridae; genus Lissotriton; species Lissotriton helveticus. Next base: position 1,172,621,542 of record NC_136071.1, read on the forward strand.
TGGACGTTGCAGAGTACAAAGAGGAGGAGTTGCTAATGGACCTGGAATTAAGTACCCAAGACAAATGTACTAATTCACTTTTTTCAGTAAAACTCGAAGATGAATTAACAAGAGAAGGCAACAAAGAGATTACTGCTAATTTGGAAGGGTAATTCAAAAGTATTATTACAAATTTATTTCAAATCCTCCACTGGTGTTACTTACAAATAAGCGTCCATCCTATGCACTGTCAGTAATTTTTTATACTTGGTTCGTCCAATGAATCTTGAAAAACTTGCACACTAAAATGTGTGATAAGAAGTGAAAACACAGACTTGCACTAAATGTTCCAACCTATTTATGAACTCCTGTCCTGCGCTGGACGAAGCATTTGGGATGGATTGATGTTACTGTGTGCTCACTGGAAAAGCCATGGCATACACAAAAAGCATGCTTTTGTTCCAGTGAATTTAATTCTACAACCACAAAGAAGCATTACAACTAATGTGATTTTCCTTTTTTATTTGTATTATTACCGTAACACTCCACAGCTAATTGTTGGAAGCTCACAAAATTATAAAGTATAGTCTGTTACATTTGCTCTGTCATACGTTACAGAACAATTATAGACTGTGGAATTAAGTTCTAACAGATGACATGCCAACAAATGCCTTGTATGATATGGCACTGCCGTAATTTCGGTTTGTTTTTAGCTTTCTTTTGGAAAACAAAGTCACTGTAAACTTTATTTCACTTTCATTGGTAGATAGTGGGTTTTTAGAAAAATGAAATGAAATTGTTCAACACAATTTAGTTCATATATTTATTTATTTTGACCTCCTGCATCATCATGTTGTAATTATTTTTGGAGGTGATTTTTTGTTTCAAGTAATATTTTGCTTCTCATTGTTCTAAAAGTTTTTTTATATTTATAAATGTATTTTGATGGGCAGTAAAAACAAAGTGTCTTAAAAGTTTTAAATAGAGAAAATGTGCTTTACAGAGTTGCCTATAAAAAGTGCTCTATGTTATCAAAGCAATTCATACTGTCAGCTTCACTCCTATTGTTGTATGCAATTTTTACTATCATGCAAATAAGCTTAGGTAAATAAAACAAATAGATCACCTTAGAAACTTATGCAATTAATGTGAAAATAATTGATGTTTGCAATGTGTCTTCCTTTGGTTTACAATCAATTTGAAAGCTAACATCTGTATAAATTTTCTGTACAAAGGTGCGTTTTCTTTTTTATGAGTTTCTTGCTATGAAAACACCAGTTATTTTTTTACTGCTGGTTGTTTCTATAAGTGTATCACAATTTTCTTTACACAGAAGATGTTCTGACTAGGAGTGGGTATTGACTGTAATTACACAATTAAATTGTTTGTATGGTATGATTAGGCAAAGAGTTGTCTTTTTATCCATTGTTTAAATGTATTTGAAAAATGTGTTTCAATGTTTTAGATGCAAATATTTCTGTATATTTTCACTCGACCTGATAGTACATGTTACTCTATACTTTAACTTCGCTAAGTAACCTATAAAAAAGGTGTGGTTAAATCTATTGACATTTGTGTATCTTCTATGAAGAGAAAGGAAGAATGAAAGACAAATACAAGACATGATTGTTCCTCCAGTATTGGAACTTTCATAGATTCCCAAAGCTTGTATCATTCCCCGTCATCGGAATGGGAGTCTTGATAACCACAATAACATAGCAGTAGCAAAAAAAGAGAAAGAAAAAGGCCTAGGCCCCATTCCCTTTTGTAGCATATCCACCTCTTTTTGCAAAAGAGACCAAAGTAAAGCTACAACCAATCAGATCAGCCTCACCCCATAGAACCCTCCTGAGAGAACCTCAGAGCCTCAGATTTTCTACCGCACGTTGTGCTAAGGGAGTCTCCTTTGAGCTCGGCTCACTTCAACTCTATTTGGCTATTTTTCAACAGTTTTTTCTTCAGATTTGTTCAGGTTTTCCTCTAGAATGTCTGACAAGGAGAAGAAAGCTCTTTTTAAGGCTTGTTCCATCTGTGGGAAGAAGAGATTATATGTGGAGGACAGGCATAAGGATTACATTTATTGCCTGTGTCCTGATCACAAGGCAGCAGACTGCAAGACCTGACGCACCTTCTCCTCAAAGACTCTCCGGAACCGGGAGGGTCGTCTTCTCACTTGGCTCCAAAAGCTGAAGTCAAGGAGGAAACTCTGTCTAGTGACAGTGAAGATTCATCATCTGCAACTTCATCCAGAAGGTCAGTGAAAAGGGGTAGGGCTTCCCCTTCACCATCCACAGACCGTCCTTCAAAGACCCCCCCTGAGTCAGAGAGCCGAAGTCCGAGCAAATCTCCTCACCATGGTGCAAAGGAGAGGGAAGGACTATCTTCAGCTGCAGCAGTGGTGGAGTCTGCTAAAGCTTTCTAAAAGCCCTCTTCTCTAACATCTGAGAAGTCTGATAAAAGTTCCAGATCGTCAGCGGCGCTGCAGAAGCCTCCGTCGACGAAGACAACTAAAACACAGGTGAAAAAAGTTCCACTTCAACGGTTCCTTCAAGCCTCCTCATCTCCTCAGATGAGGATCAAGATGTTGGCAACAGACCTGACCAGAGTATGGAGAGGGATGATTACGTAATTCCTGACCCGGCTTCTCCTTCTCCGGATCCAGTGGATTCTCCTCCGGCAGAAATTGGGGGATTTCACAAACAGATGGAAAGAGCCTCCAACATATTTAAGCTTCCTATGCCTTCTATTCAAACAGAATGCTTCCTCTATGATTTTAAGGAGCCCTATAGGAAGATGGTGCGTTCCATCCCCATCGTCAGCCATGTCTGGGACGAGGGATTGAAAGCAATGAAAACCCCGGCAACTGTCATCCCAGACTTGCCACGCCTGGAGAAGAAATACAAGGCCCCGGATAATAGTCCAGCAGCCTTGATAGGTCAGCCGAAGCCGGATTCGGTAATATCGCAGGCGGCTCAAAGAAAGTCACGAAATCCTTCTGCACCCTTGACAACTCTGCCTGTTAAGGAAGGCAGACGCCTTGACAATGCAGGAAAAAGGTTTTCTTCTATGGCGAGCCTGGTGCTTAGGGCGGCTAATGCGTTGGCGATCCTGGGCAGATATGATCGCCAAATGTGGTGCGACCTCTCACCATATTTAGACCAATTGCCTCAGGAATCCAAGGCTGAAGCAAAAAGGATTTTGCAGGAAGGGGAGACTACATCTGCAGAGGTGATAGACTGCGCTATGGATATTGCCACGACGGTGTTCCGCTCGCTGGCAGGCGCAGCGCTTCTTCGACTCCAAGGCTGGCTCAGGACAACATAGTTCAGACCGGAGGTCCAAAATAAAATTCTGGACCTCCCTTTTGATGGTGAGGCATTATTTGGCAAACGTATCGATTATGCCCTCCAGGACATAAAAAAGGACAGGGATACGGCAAGATCCCTGGGAACCCTACAGTGTAGAAAAATTCCTTTCTGTGGAGCCAAAGGAAGAAATACCACTTCGTACATGGGTTCTTATCAACAACAATGATACTATTCTTATGGTTCAACACCCCAATCTTATCACCAGTCTTATCACCAAAGGCAAGGCCAGACCTCTTCTTTCTCGAGGAATATCTCTAGAGAAAAACAGAATCGCCAGGGACGTGACGCCACCAAGAGGCAATAGCGACGTTCTGGCTCTGCCTGCTGTACCCACCTACCAAGCCCCCTGCCGTCATGCCTTCGAAACATCTGCATCTTCTCAGGCTTGAAGTTCATCAGATGCTCCTCAAAGGAGCTGTAGAGCCGGTTCCGCATTCTCAAAAGGGAGAAGGATTCTATTACAGGGTTTTTCTGGTCAAGAAGACGCTGGAGAAATGGAGGCCCATCTTAGATCTCTGGGAGCTAAACACCTATCTCATAAGTCAATGCTTTCGGATGGTGTCTCGGGGGACTTAATGACCACTCTCGATCTCGAAGATGCATATTTTCACATACCCATTCATCCATCCCACAGGAGGTTTCTACGATGTACAGTAGTCAAGAGCCACTTTCAATTCAAAGTTATTTCTTTTGGACTTCGCTCTGAGAATCTTTACCAAGGTACTGGCACCGGTGGCGACTTTCCTACGGAGGCGACATTTTCAGGTCTTCCCATACCTGGATGATTGGTTGCTGAAGGCCTCAACCAAGCGTGCAGAGGAGGAAACAGTAGAGGCATGTACGACACTGTTCACCTATCTGGGCCTGACTCTCAACAGGGAGAAGTCATCTCTCTGCCCGTCCTCAAAAGCACAATTCCTAGGAGCCATCCTGGATACATCTCACGACAAGGCTTCTCCATCCTGCGAAAGACAGGAGAAGCGTATATCTATGGCTCATCTGTTGCAAAAAAGAAGGTGTCTTTCAGTACGCCGTTACAAATCCCTTCTAGGAGTGATGTCCTCATGCATTCCTCTAATACCCCACTGCAGGGTAAGGATGCAGTTGCTTCAGGAGCAGCTCGACATGCAATGGCAGCAGGTTCACAGTTCTTTTGACGACAAGGTGATGATCATGGTGGCAATGAAAATAGCAGCCTTGTGGTGGACGAAGGAAGAAAATTTTTCCCAAGGTCTATCCTTCGTAATAAATCCTGCTCCTCACGTAGTCACTAGAGATGCATCGCTGGAAGGCTGGGGTGCGGTGTTTCAGGACTTGCAAGTAAGCGGGCATTGGTTGCCTCAGCACCGCCTTCTTCATATCAACCTCCTGGAACTCAGGGCGATTCGTCTAGCGCTACAAGCTTTTCTCCCGAGGTTGCAGGGATCAGCAGTTCTTGTCCGCATGGACAATACCACGGCAATGCATTACATAAACAAGGAAGGGGGTACCAGATCTCTTCCGTTGTCACAGGAGGCCCAGAGAATTTGGGAATGGGCGCTCCTTCACGAGATATCAATGCAGGCGTAACAACTTCCAGGAGTCCAAAACTCAGCATGCTCAGCAGGCTGTCGTCAGTCAGCCACGAGTAGGATCTGAACCAGTCTATCTTGGAGGAAATTTTCCGGGAGTGGACCAAACCATCAATAGATGTCTTTGTCACCCGGAGAACAAGAAATGCTAGTTTTATGCAAGCAAGCTTCACCATCGCGGATCTCTAGGGAATACGCTTTCGATAGCCTAGTCAGGCGCATTTGTTTACGCCTTTCCCCCATTCCGCTAATACCGGAAATTCTCAGGAAGATCAAAACAGAACCATGCAGGATGATCCTAATAGCTCCAGCTTGGCTGAGGCAGTTTTGGTTCACAGAGCTTCACCTCCTCTCTCTGGACCTTCCATGTCCTCTACGAATGGTCCAGGATCTTCTCACAATGTCCCAGGGCCAAGTCTGGCACCCGGATCCTCGCTCCTTACATCTATCAGCATGGCTCCTGAGCAGCGAGAGTTTCTAGATTTAGGTCTCTCTGAAGAGGTAAATGACATTCTCTCCCAGGCAAGATCTCCTTCAACTAACAAGACGTACCATTTGAAATGGAAACGATTTTGTATCTGATGTCAACAGGAAGACATTGATCCTTTTTCGTCTCAACCTCACCAGGTTCTTCCTTACTTCCTGTCTTTGACTAAGGCATCGTTGACTCACTCATCCATAAAAGTTCATTTGGCTGCAGTATCTCGTTATAGATGCACTGCATCTGGACCTTCTCTTTGGTCAGCCAGAACTATCAAGCAATTTCTCAAAGGCCTTTTTAGGGTCTTTCCTCCAGTGAGGCCGCCGCCTCCCACGTGACATTTGAATTTGGTGCTCTCCCAGCTCATGAAACATCCCTTTGAACCGATTCATCGAGCAGATATGAAATTCCTCTCGTGGAAGTTGGCTCTCCTTCTGGCTCTCACTTCGGCAAGAAGAATTGGTGAGCTTCAAGCCCAAACGATTCAGGAACCTTTCCTCCAATTCAAAAGGAATAAGCTAATTCTAAGGACTAATCCGAAATTCATACCTAAAGTGCCTTCGGACTTTCATTTAAATGAGCCCGTGATTCTTAAGGCTTTCTTTCCTCAACCTTCTACGCCACCGGAGAGGGCACTTCATTCTCTGGATGTGCAGAGATGCTTGAAATTCTATATGGACTGTACTAAATACTTTAGGAAAACTTCTCAATTATTCATTGCATTTAGTGCTCCCTGCAAGGGCTTACCCCTCTCCAAACATGGTATCTAGCGCTATATGGTCCTGTCATTCAGCAGCGGGCAAGCCTCTAGAGGGCAGAGTCGGAGCACACTCTACAAGATCCATGGCTTCATCTACGGCACTCTTTGCAGGAGTCCAGATTAAGGATATCTGCAGGTCTGCAACTTGAAGCAGTGTGCATACCTTCACAAGACATTACTGCCTGGAAACCTCGACACAAGAGGACACAGCTGTGGGCCAGGCAGTCCCGAGGAACCTCATTCATTGAGGGGTGAGCTTTCCTTTTCTTCCCTCTTTCCTTTCTTTACTGTTATTGGCACATTTTGCTATATGTTCTTAATGTTATGGCATTTTGGTTAATGTTTTAGTTGCATGTAAAAAAATAAGAAGAGATGTTAGAGAATGGAGAATGGAGAAAAGGTCAAAACAATGAGAAGGCAAAATGTGCCTCGGACTGCAAGCTACTCTGATACAAGCTTTGGGAATCTCTAAAAGTTCTAATACTGGAGGAAGAAAACAAATTACTTACCTCTAACTTTGGTTCTCCAGTATTGGTAACTTTCATAGATTCCCAAGCGCCCACCCTCCTCCCCGGGGAAAGCTCAGCCCTCAACATGTTTTGGTTGTACTGTTACACAACGGCTACGAACATCTGAGGTTCTCTCAGGAGGGTTCTATGGGTGAGGCTGATCTGATTGGTTGTGGCTTTATTTTGGTCTCTTTTGCAAAAAGAGGTGGATATGCTACAAAAGGGAATGGGGCCTAGGCTTTTTTCTTTCTGTTTTGTTGCTACTGCTATGTTATTTTGGTTACCGAGACTCCCATTCCGAAGACCGGGAATGATACAAGCTTGGAAATCTATGAAAGTTACAAATACTGGAGAACCAAAGTTACAGGTAAGTAACTTGTTTTCATACTGTGCATGTGTAAGGCAGCTTTGATAGAACTTGAGCGGAACTACTGGCTAAAAATTAGAAGTTATTTCCTTCGTAGATCACGTAAAGATCCACTAGACGCTTTTGATGTCTTCTCTTTCTGCAGTTTAAAAAAAATATCATTTGAAGAATAAAACGGTATGCACTCATTTACATATAAGAAATATCATATGAAATGGAACTGCTGTACCTTACTTTCTTTGGTTTAACATGATTTAATGCCAACATATATATTTTAGTGCAATGTAACTTTGCCTTGCAAATTAGTAAATTTTTAGTTCTTGCCTTCTTACCTGTGGGTTGGCCAGACTTAGTGTTTCCAATATACATACAGTGGGCTTTGCATGAGCTCCATGCTTGTGTTTTGATGGCTTTGCTGTCTGTCTCATTTGTCTCCTCTTTAGACAGGGCTTGACTCCCTGTTAACGATTTGTCACACACAGGAGCATTTGTTGTCAGGGATCTGTAATAAGGATACTGACGACGACTCTGTGCCTCCTTTAGAAGTTGAGTACACGTCCTTAATTGTAAACGAGCGTTATGCAAATATCTCTTGGGGAAACAAAGACGAAGAGCGATAAAGGGAGAAACAGTGGAGTGACCCTGCAGACTGCAGAGAACATCCCAGTTCCCTCTGTATTTGTCCACCACCAATGTCAAGGCACAGTAGATGTTAGACACTGAGATATCAGGCGCACCCCAACATATATAAAATATTCTGCTTCTTGTTGCACTCACCACAATAGATTACGGGTGATTGCTATGGCAGGCTCAGGCGAGATGGAGAGGTGAGCATTCCCATTACTGGTAAGCAGGATTGGTAGTGACAGGTTACTGGAGTGTTGTTTTAGAAAGACAATTAGGTGGACACGAATGGGAACCAAAATATTAAAGGTGCATTAGGAGTGGACGCCAACTGCAAACGTTCAGCAATGAAGAAATGCAACAAAATTCACAGTTGCCCAGCAAAGAGCTCTAGGTAGCACACATCCCATTCTAACCTGAAAGTAATACACTCATTTTGAATTGGGGATGGTATACATTCTACAGGTTATCCACAGGTACCATGAAGGAATGGGGAGGACCCTCTGATAACACCTTTCAATGTCTTTTGTAATGCATTATGGGTTTCCATGTCCTTTTTGGATATTGTCTGTATCTAGGTGGTTCTCTGGTGATGACGATTTTGTTATAATCCTGTAAACTTTGGTTTTACAGTGTTCTGATTATTTGACTTCAATTCGATTGAATCCTTCCACATCTGTGGTTTCTTGTATTGAGGGAACTCGTTTTTTCTTTTAATTTAAGCATTTAATCGGGGTGCTTGTTTTTTTAATTGATGTTTCTTCCATCACTTCCTCCTCTCCCTTCATACTCTCTGTCGCTTTCCCTGCTTAATCCTCAACTCACAAGTGAACTGTAAAACAAAATCCTTACCTCCCTTTGCCTCTACCCACCCCATAATCCAAAAAAATCCTTACCATCCCTCATTTCTACTTACCTCTGAGCCCTACAAAAACAAAAAACCCTTACCTCCCTTTACCTCTACCCTCCTCTAACCATAAAAAACTTGCCTCCATTTACCTCTACCTACACTTTACGTGAAAAGCCTTACCGCTCTTTACCTCTACCCACCCCTAAATCCTAAAAAACCTTACCTTCTACCGAACCCTGAACCCTAAATAAATCCTCCCTCCCTTTACCTCTACCATCCCTGAAACGTAAAAATACCCTTACCTCCCTTGTCATCTACCCACCCTGAACGCTAAAATATAGTCTTTACTTCCCTTTATCTCTACACACTCTTAAACCCTAAAAACCCTTACATCCCTTTACCTCTAACCACCGTGTAACCCCAAAAAGCCACGTACCTCCTTTTACCTCTACCCACCACTGAGCCCTAAAAGAAGTTCCCTACCTTCTTCAGCATTGTAAAAACTTGTTGTATGTCGTTGAAGCAGATGCTTTGTAATGGTGACTTACAGCAGCAGTTTTATGTAGTGTTAAAATTGCTCCATTGGCAGCATTTTGCTGTTACATACTATTCATTGCACAATAAAAGTCTCCAGCACATGTAATGTCTCGACTCCAGTGCCTTCATCCTCCTTTGCAACCTCACCTACCACTTGGAGGACCTTACAGATCCCAACACAACTAACCTCTTTGAAGACCTGTCTAAACCCGGACTCACCCAGTAAGTGGAAGGATCCACACGTAATGGCAGACACCTACTGGACCCAATCTTCACCAGCTTCAACAACATCACAGTTGGAAAATCCACACCTCTCACCGGGCCCAACCATACCCTCATCAGTTTCAGCATACCTGTCCCACACCACCACAGGAAAACCATCACCAAATGTTCACAACAGGACTGGAACAAGATCTCAGAAGTATTCTGGTATTCCTAACTCTTACATCGCTGGCCTCAACACAATAAGAACCACCTTGAATCCTTCTCCAACTACAACGCTTGGATCACCGCAGACACCATGGCTCCTCTCAAAGCCACAACAACCAGACCATGAGCAAGCTGGTGCATGGAAGAACTCTGGCTCGCCAATCGCAGAGCAACATGAACACAGATGGCGACAAAGTCAGAACAACACCGACAAGACAAGAGCAGCTACAAGTCCACCTTCAGCCGGTAACTATCACAAATCCGAGCCACCAAACACTCAATGCTCAGCAACTTCATCGAAAGCAGCACCAACTGCATGAAGCCGGAATCCAAGGTCCTGCATTTCGCTTGATTTGCTGCTTCCTGACAGGCTGCACCCAGTCGGCTAGCCTAGCACTCTTCACCTCGAACAGCCATCAAACTCATCTGCAGAGTTCCACAAGGATACTCACTCTGCCCCACTGTGTGAAATACTTACATGACCCCTCTCACCAACATCAACGCCACCAACCTTCTATCCTATGCTGGCGACACCCAGCTCACACTCTCCCTCTCCCACAAGACACCAAACACCCGTCCAATTTTTCTGCCTGCATGACCAAAGTTGCCAGATGGCAGAAAACTAACTGCCTAAAGCTCAACACAGACAAGACAGAAGTAGTAATCTTCAGCAAAGACACAGACAAGACAGAAGTAGTAATCTTCAGCAAAGACACCTCGCTCTGGTGGTCTGCCAAATTCGAACCCATTCCTCTCTCGGCAACCCACACAAGGAACCTCAGAATCGTAATCGACAACTGACTTACCTTGACCGGCTAAGTGAATGAAGTCTACATCTTCTACACACTCAAGATGCTTAAGAAAATCTTCAAATGGCTCCACACCAACACCCGCGGAGCCGTCAGCCAAACCCTCATCACCAGCAACCTGGACTACGGCAACACATTATGATGTAATCAATGCTGAACTGACCAGAAGTCTCCAGACCATACAAAACAAGCATGGCTCATCCTACATTCGACCTCTCACCCTACATTCAACGGTCCGGACGGAGGTCGAGGGACCGGTCGCGGGAGCGGAGCCATCATAGCTCCGGGAGTCGACATCACTCCTCTGAGTCGAAGTCGTCAGGTAAGCACAAGAAGTCGAAGAGACGTCATCGCTCTTCCGACTCCCCCCGACGCTCGCGCGACGCGGCCGGGGGTTCAGGTGGCACCGCCCACGCGGCTCCGTCGGAGTCGCAGGCGCCGCGTCCGGCTTCATACCCTTCGGTCCCTGGGCCTAACGCGACGCCGGAGGAGATCGAGTGGTTCCTCATGGCCATGAGGTCCCTCTCTCCTCCGACGGGCTCTGCGGCGCCTTCGGGCCCCGCGGACCCGTCTGGGGGTCCTAGCGGGTCGGGGGCTCCGGCCCCGACGTCGTCGGGTGCTTCGGCTCCGATGCAGCCGGCGCCTTCAGGCCCGGGGCTGCAGGGCCCCGCTGGATCTGGTTCCGGATCCGGGTCGTCGCCGGTGGATTTAACGACCTCCCCGGCGCCGACCCCTCAGGTGTCACCACCGGCACCGTCCTCGGGCGGCGCCGTCCCCGACGCCTCACTCGACCCGGTTCCGGCGCCGATTATGACGCCGTTCGGAGAGTTTACTTTCCATGAACCGGACCCATCCTTTGCTGAACCTGAGTACCAGGAGATGGGTGATGAGGAGGACTGGGAGGGGTCTGAGGACCCTCTGGCACGTGAATGCCAGTCTCATGAGGAATGGGCAGGTGAACTTGGGGAGGCCAGTGGTATAGACACTTCGCCTGACACTGGCTTTGTCTCGCCTCCTACCGTGGCTACGGAGGAGGGGGCAACCTATAGTGTGGTGTTGATGAGGGCAGCCAAGGCCTTAGGCCTTGAGCTCCCCGTCGCGGCCGTGTGGACTAATCTCCTCATCGAGGTCCTTAAGCCGCAGTCATGCTCAGCCGAGCATCTGCTGCCGTTTAACGAGGCCTTAACCGACGTTCTTTTGGGCACTTGGTCCAAGCCTGCTACGGGTTCGCCCGTAGATAGGAACGTGGCCAGACGCCACCGCCCGGCCCCGAGCGACCCATGTTTCCTGTCCACCCACCCCACCCCCGAGAGCCTGGTCATCCAGGCCTCCAATTCCCAGACCGCATTCCCGTCGGCCTCGCCGGACAGGGAATCCAAGAGGTACGAGCAGTACGGTAAAAAGATCTTCTCGTCCCTTAGTCTGGGACTGCGGTCTTCCAACACCGCATGCCTCTTGGGACGCTACACCCACTCTCTGTGGGATACGGTTGCGGAAGTGCTGCCAGAGTGTCCGTTGGAGGTACGGGCCAAACTCGGCCAAGCCCTTGTGGAGGGCCGGGATGCAGCCAGATATTCTATTCGGTGTGGGCTGGATACCACCGACTCACTAGGTAGAGCGATGGCAACGACGGTGGCGGTCAGACTTTTCGGCCGATGTCCAAAACACACTGATGGACATGCCGTTTGATGGCCGTCGCCTCTTTGGCGACAAGGCAGACCATGCGCTTGAGCGCTTTAAGGACTCCAGGGCTAAGGCCAAGTCCTTGGGCCTCTCGGCCCCGCACCAGCAATCGGCTGCCTTTCACTCCTTTCGTGGCCACGGTAGGGGTGTTCCCACACGTGCTGCCAGCCACGCTCCGCAAGGTAATACCCAACGCGGTGGCGGCCGTGGGAACCGCCGTTCCGGGGGTCGGGTACAATGGCGAGGCCAGTCCACACCTTCCCCCGCAGCATCCGCCTCGAAATCCTCCTAGTCCGTGCTTTCAGGCCCATGTGACGCCAGGGTTCGCCATCACCTCCTCCACTGGCGCACTGTCACGTCGAACAGGTGGGTGCTGCAGATCGTCCGAAGGGGCTACTCCCTCCCCTTCGAGGCGACCCCTCCAGCCATGCCACCGCAAAACCACCGTGTATCGGGGAATCATTTGCGACTTCTGCAGGAGGAAGTTACGGCCCTCTTGGCCAAGGGGACCATCGAGCGCGTTCCTGGGCCAGAAGTAGGGTGTGGTTGTTACTCCCACTACTTTCTGGTACCCAAGAAGGGCAAGGGGGGCCTACGCCCTATCTTGGACCTCTGGAATGTCAACGGCTTCCTCCGGAAGGAGAAGTTCAAAATGCTGACACTGGCTCAGGTTCTAGCTGCCCTGGACCCAGGAGACTGGATGGTAGCGTTGGACAGGACGCTTATTTCCACATCCCCGTCCTGCCGGCCCACCGGCGCTACCTGCGGTTCACGGTTGGCCAAGAGCCCTTTCAGTATACCATGCTCCCCTTCGGCCTTACCAGCGCCCCACGGGTGTTCACAAAGGTGATGGCGGTGGTCGCAGCTCATCTGCGCAGGTTAGGGGTTTCAGTCTTCCCCTACCTCGACGACTGGTTGTTGAAGGCGGGCTCGCCCAAGACAGTCGTCAGCCACCTCCAGACTACGGCAGATCTCCTGCACCAGCTGGGGTTCTCCATCAATGTGCCAAAGTCACACCTGTGCCCCTCTCAGAAGCTCCTCTTCATCGGAGCGGTTCTCGACTCGGCGCGGTTTCGGGTTTATCCATCCGAACAGCGGGTCCGGGATATTCAGGCTCTGATTCCCATCTTTCAGCCGTTATCCCGGGTCTCGGTCAGGTTGACGCTGCGGCTTCTGGGGCTGATGGCCTCCTGCATCCTACTGGTGCATCACGCCAGGTGGCGGATGCGGGCTCTGCAGTGGGACCTGAAGTTTCAGTGGGCTCAGCATCAAGGCAACCTGTCCGACCACGTCCTGATCTCGGAGGGCACTGCGAGACAGCTGCAGTGGTGGCTCACGGACCGCGATTGGGTCAGCGGCAGATTCCTCTCCCTTCCCCAACCGGAGCACGTAGTTGTGACGGACGCGTCCCTCCAGGGCTGGGGAGGCCACATGGGAGAGGCAGAGATCAGAGGCCTCTGGGCTCCGGCGGAGGCCCGGCTCCACATCAACCTGTTGGAGTTACGGACGATTCGTCTAGCACAGAAGGCGATCCTCCCCTCTGTCCGGGGGAGTGTAGTGCAGGTGTTCACGGACAACACCACCGCCATGTGGTACTGCAACAAACAGGGCGGGGTGGGGTCGTGAACCCTTTGCGAGGAGGCTCTGCGCCTCTGGCAATGGTTGGAGCGCCAGGGTGTGACCCTGGTGGCTCAACACCTGGCAGGTTCCCCGAACGCCAGGGCGGACGAGCTCAGCCGTCGGTGCATGATGGATCACGAATGGCGTCTGAACTCGGACGTGGCGCAAGGCCTCTTTCAGCAATGGGGAGAGCCTTGGTTAGATCTATTCGCCACCGAAGAGAACGCGCAATGTCATCAGTTCTGCACGTTGGAATTTCCAAGGCGGCACTCGCTCGGCGACGCTTTTCGACGCGAGTGGAGCTGCGGTCTATTGTACGCCTTTCCACCTATACCACTTCTGCCCAGAGTGCTGAAGAAGATCAAGCGCGACCGGGCCCAAGTCATCCTTGTGGCTCCGGACTGGGCACGAAGGTACTGGTATCCAGAGCTACTCAGTATGTCAGCCGATCCCCCGGTTCGTCTGCCTCTTCGGGAGGACCTTCTGTCGCAGCAGCAGGGGACGGTCCTCCACCCGAACCTGTCCAGTCTCCACCTCCATGCTTGGAGATTGAGCGGCGACAGTTGAGGCCATTTGACTTGCCTCCTGAAGTCTGTAATGTCATTCTGGCAGCCAGGCGTCCCTCCACTAAAACGGTATACGCCTGCAGGTGGAACAGATTTGTGGCATGGTGCACAGCAAAGGCTGTGGATCCTCTCTCTGCCCCTCTTTCTGAGGTTCTCCTCTTCCTTCTTTCTCTTGCCCAGCAGGGATCTGCTCTGGGCACTATCAAGGGCTACCTTTCTGCCCTTTCAGGCTTTCTGAGGCTGCCTGATCAACCTTCTTTGTTGAAGTCCCCCATTGTAAATAGATTTCTTAAGGGCATCACACACACGTTCCCTCCTGTTTCGTTTGTGATGCCTCAGTGGGACTTGAACCTTGTTCTTACTTTTCTGATGTGCGCTCCCTTTGAGCCACTTCACAACTGTCCTCTCCGTCTTCTTACTCTGAAGACTGCTTTCCTGGTTGCCATCACCTCTGCCAGGAGAGTGAGTGAGCTCCAGGCTCTTTCTTGTACTCCACCTTTCCTTTCTGTCCATCCGGACAAAGTGGTGTTGCGTACTAAGCTATCTTTCCTGCCCAAGGTTGTCACGGCCTTCCACATCGGGCAGTCTATCACCTTGCCAACCTTCTTTTCGCCACCGCATCCCTCTAAAGAGGAAGAGCGGCTCCACCGTCTGGACCCAAAACGTGCGCTCTCATTCTATTTGGATCGCACACTCCAGTTCCGGGTGGATGACCAACTCTTTGTTGGCTACGTGGGCGCTAAGAAGGGGAAAGCGGTACACAAGAGGACCATCTCCCGGTGGATCATCTTGTGTATCCAGGCATGCTACTCCTTGGCTAGAAAGGAGCCCCCTGTTGGATTGCGGGCTCACTCCACCCGAGCCACGGCGACTACAACTGTCCTGGGCCGGGGAGTGCCCTTACAAGACATCTGTCAGGCAGCTACGTGGGCATCGCTGCACACGTTTGCAAGACACTACTGCCTGGACAGCCAAGCCCGGAGGAATGGCTTCTTTGGCCGTTCTGTCCTCCAGGACTTTCTGGTGTGATTATTGGTTCGCAGACCCACCACCGGGGTTGGTATTGCTGGGGTATCTATTCTAAGGTAAGGAATCTAATACTAACGTGTCTCTTTCAGATGCACAAGTTACTACTTGTGTAACGATATATCTGTAAGAGACATTAGTTAGTATTAGATTCCTTACCGACCCCCCATCCTCCCCGTTCTGCGAACCGATATCTAGGGTTAGGGTTATCCCCTTCAGGGCCCTAGTTTCAATGGCACCAGTGTTGGTTTTTAACATGGCTCAGGGCTTCCGGCGCGGAAAAGCTGTGTCTAAGAACTGACGTCAGTACGCGGCGTCTAAGTACTCCGACGACGTCATCACGGCGCCCACGACGCCGATGACGGACGCGGAGCCGCAGACGACGCCTACCGACGCGCAAGGGTACTGCTACGCAAAAAAATTCCGGATCCAGTCTGACGCCTGGGGATATTCTAAGGTAAGGAATCTAATACTAACTAATGTCTCTTACAGATATATCGTTACACAAGTAGTAACTTGTGCGACACCTCCTCTTAGTCGGACTCCTATTTGCATACACCCCCCCACATACACAGAACCAGATCCGGCAGTTATGTCTTCTCCTACCTCACTCCTAAAGCATGCAACACCCTGCACATCAAAGCCTCCTCATCAGTTCTTGAATTTCACAAGAAACCGAAGACCTAGTTCATCACTTAGCCTGACCTTAGCACAGCCCATACAACTTCTGCTTTAGTGCCAGGATACCCTCCTGGGTGAATTGGGCACTATATAAATACACATTATGTAAGTGTCTGGATTTTTTTTAAAAGGGGGAGGGTTTAGCAAACACTCACAAGTTTTGAAAAACTTTTTAAGGGTTCATAGTAAATGAGCAAACTTTTTCTTAAAACTAGTGAAAGTTGTTTATTGGTTGTCCTGAAATATTAAATCAGACACAACTGAGGTGAAAGAGGTATCACTCCTACACCAACCTCCTGATCAAGTATCCAAACATACAAAAAGATGTAGGAGGATAGAGAAACAAACAATAAGTAGCGTATGGCACATGCTTTGTTCTTAAATTGTCCTCACCCACAAATTGTGGCATGCTTCATCATTGGGCTTGCTAACAACATCCCTTCGCAGACCAATGCCTGGGATGGAGCAAAATGGAGGTGAAAGACAATACAAATAAGTAATTGTAGAAATCAAAAAAGAAATGTAGTGCCGAGATTACATTTAAAACCTGCTCAGGAATATCCGCTATATGTTTTATTCCTATAATTCCTGGTCAGGATTAAAATTTATATAGGATGGTTTTGCAGGAGCGGGTTAGTGGCCCTACATCCCTACTTTCTACATGTCTGTCAACACGTTTCAGCTGATTTGTTTTAGCCCAAAAAGGGTCTTCTGGCTTTCATCAGCACCATCGATCCCCTACTTCCCCAACTCTCCTACCTTTTTTTGCCAGTAGATTTAGGTCTGACCCATTCCGGTCTGGGGGCTTGTGTACACACTGCGGTAATACAGAGTTTCACGGATGTAATTGCTCGAATGGTTGTGCTAGCGGGTGTGGATCCCTGTAGTAAAAAATTCGTTAAGGAGAGACTGTGGCTGCTCAGATTCACTCAGCATAGGAAGTCAGGAATAAAACATATACTCCTGATCCAGTTTTAAATCTAATCTTTGTCTTGAAATATTGTTATGTTATGTGTATTCTCAAAGTGCACTATCACCTGTGAGGCTAAGCAGGCGTGTGCCTACCTGTTTTTATATTGGGTTGGTTAATTGAAAATCAAGGTCTTCAGCTTCATACGAAATTCAAGAAGAGAGGAGGAAGCTCTGCTATGGAGTGGGAGGCTGTTCCATGCTTCGGGAGTGATGTAATAGAACGACCAACCTCCTAATCTGCTGTAGACGTGCCTGCTGCCTGGGCTGGCCCTGCTGCTCTATGCCAGGATAGGCCTTCCTCTTACCTGCCTGAACCAGCACTGCAGCCATGGAAGACAACACCTCAGTTTCACGGTATGCAGCCTAGGTTTGGCATTTATACTCCCTGTTTGGTTGGCTAAGGGAATCACTGCAATTGCTATTTGTGTGTTTCTAAGCCTACGCCAGTATTGGAACTTTCATAGATTCCCATGCTTGTATGATTCCCTCTAAAAGAGACCAAAAGAAATGAACAACCAATCAGATTAGCCTCACCGCTTAGAACCCATCTGAGAGAAGCTCAGAACCTCAGTTTTTCGTAGCCGTTGTGTAACCAAACCACTGAAGATGGAAGAGGCTGAGCTTTCCCAGGGGAGGCGGTTGGGTCGCATGGGAATCTATGAAAGTTTCCAATACTGAAGAACCACAGTTACAGGTAAGTCACTTGTTTTCTTACTCCAGTATTGGAACTTTCATAGATTCCCATGCTTGTATCAGAGTAGCTAGCAGTTATCCGCACATTTTTTGGAACCATGACCAATATCAAACTAGGAACAAAGCCATAGTAAACAAATCATAAAGACATTTTCAATGGTCAACAACATACTTAGAAACTTCAGAAAAATAAACACATAAGGTTAAAAAATGTGCTAGAGCTGATAAAACAGTAACATGGAAGGAGGTTTGAAAGGGAAAGCTCACCACTACTGAAAGAGGTTCCTCAGGACTGCTTAGCCGGCTGCTGTGTCACTCTCTGTCGCAGAATCCAGGCAGTAATGCTGTGTAAATGTATGTGTACTACTCCAGTCGCTGCACGGCAGATCTCCCGTCTAGGAACACCAGCAAAGAGGGCTGTAGAAGAAGACATCGCCCTCGTGGAATGAGCACAAACTCTACCTTCCAGGGGCTTGTCCGCTGCCTTGTGACAATATTGGATAGCATTGGTGATCCAACGAGCGATCCCCTGCTTGGAAAGGGGAAAACCCTTACAAAGGTCACTAAAAGACACAAACATTTGAGATGACTTTCTGAAGTCTTTAGTTAATTGAAGATAGAACTTTAAGCACCTCTGAATGTCCAGAGAGTGAAGTAGTTTCTCTTAAGAATTACCGGCTCATTCAAATGAAAGTCCGAAGGAACTTTAGGAATGAATTTTGGGTTAGTATGTAGAATCACTGTTCCTTTTTTTAACTGTAGAAAGGGTTCCTGAATGGTGAGATCCTGCATTTCTCCCACACGCCTCGCAGGAGTCAAAGCTAGAAGAAGCGCTACCTTCCAGGAGCGGAATTTCAACTCCGCTTTGTGAATAGGCTCGAAAGGAGGCTTCATAAGCTAGGTGAGAACCAAGTTCAGATGCCAAAGAGGAGGAGGAGGCTTGACTGGAGTGAAAACTCTGAAAAATCCCTTGAGAAACTGTTTAACTGTCCTTGCCGACCAGAGGGAAGGGCCTAAAGACGTGCGTCTGTACCGAGAAATCGCCGCCAGATGCACTTTGATAGAAGTGTGAGCCAGTCCCGCTTTTGCTAATGATAGAATGTATGGAAGAACTTCATACGGCTCCGATTCAAAAGGATGGAGGCCAGTGTGTTGACACCAAATACAGAAACGCTTCCATTTCAATCTGTAAGTATTGTACGTACTTGGGGCTCTTGCCTGAGAAAGCACCTCTTTACATTCTGCTGAGAGATTCAGATCAAGAAAATCTCGCTGCTCAGGAGCCATGCAGAGAGCTAAAGAGACTGAGGATCCTGATGCCAGACTTGGCCATGGGACATCGTCAGCAGTGAAAGAATCTGCTGCAAAGGCAGAGGAAGGTCCAGGGAGAGAAGGTGGAGTTCTGTGTACCAAAACTGTCTGGGCCACGCAGGAGCTATCAGAATCATCCTGCACGCTTCTACTTTGAGCTTCCTGAGAAGTCTGGGGATCAGAGGAATGGGGGAAAAGCGTAAACAAATGCGCCTGACCAGGCCATCGAAAGTGCATTCGACAACGATCCCAGGTGGTGAATCCTGCTTGCATAGAACCGCCATTTCTTGTTCTCGGGAGTGGCAAAGAGATCTATGGAAATTGTGCCACATCTGTGAAAAACCTTGTGAAAAACCTTGTGAAGAGTGAAGTTGTCCAGTTCCCACTCGTGGCTGACAGACTTCAGTCTGCTGAGAGTGTCCGCTGCTTTGTTGAGGACACCTGGAAGATTTTCCGCTCTGAGTGATATCTCTTGCTGAATTGCCCAATCCCAGATTGATTAGGCTTCTTGAGACAACAGTCGAGATCTGGTGCCTCCTTCTTTGTTTATACAATGCATGGCTGTCGTGTTGTCCGTACGTATAAGAACTGTAGACTGTTGTATTCGTGGAAGAAAGGCTTGCAAGGCTAGGCAAATCTCTCTGCAGATTGATATGCAACAGACGATGCTGAGGCTGCCACCGGCTGCTTACATGAAGGTCTTGTAACACCGCTCCCCAGCCTTCGAGAGAGGCATCCATAGTTATTATGTGTGGAGCAGGGGCGAGCCTGAAAGAGAGACCCTGAGAAATGTTTTCTTTGGTCATCCACCACAATGCAGCCTCTTTCATGGCCTCGGTAACAGATCTTGTCGTCGAAGGATCAGTTGACTTGGCGCCACTGCAAGTCTAACTCTTCTTGGTGGGGACACATTCTTAACCTGCAGTGAGGAATTGGGGGTGTTCATGAGGAGATGGAACCCAGCAGGGACTTGTAGAGGTGAACTGAAAGTGACCTTCTTTTTAACAATCGGGAAGCCATGGACCTTAGCTTCTCTTGCCTCTCCAAGGTCGGGAAAGCCTTGTTTACAGATGTGTTTAGAATGGCTCCCAGAAATCTGTCTGTCCTTGACGGATGGAGAGAAGACTTCTGCTTGTTGATTGTTAGGCCGAGATTGGCAAACAGGCGTGTACACGTTATGACTGCTTCCTGTGCTGCCTGTTTAGTAGGAGCTTTTAGCAACTAGTCGTCCAGGTAAGGGAAGACCTGAAGCTTTTGTTTCCGCAGAAAGTCTGCTACTGGAGCTAATACCTTTGTGAATATCCATGGAGCAGATCTCAGTCCAAAGGGAAGAACCCTGAATTGAAAATGGCTCTTGGCTACTGTGAAGCGAAGAAACCTCCTGTGAGCTGGGTGGATGGGTCCCTGAAAATAAGCGTCTTCTAGATCCAGAGTGGCCATGGAATCCCCTGAGTTGAGAAGTCAAAGGATGTCTTGTAGAGAAACCATCCGAAAGGATTGTTTGATGAGATAGGTGTTGAGCTCCCTCAGATCTAGTATAGGGCGCCACTTTTCTAACGTCTTCCGGATCAGGAAGAACCGGGAGTAAAACTCCTTTCCCCTTTGAGAGATGGGGACCGGTTCTATAGCTCCTTTGAGGAGCATTTGATGGACCTCTAACCGTAACAGACGGAGAGGTTTCGATACCGTGGCGCGAGGGGGCTTGGATGGTGGTGGTTGGACAAACTCCAGGGTATGGCCAAAATGAATGATGTTCAATACCCAACGGTCTGATGTTATTTGCTGCCAGTTGTGGAGGAAATATGTAATTCTGCCTCCCACTGATGACACAAGAGAAGAGAGGGCAGTAGTCAGAGCCAGCAAGCTGCTATTGGCGTTTAGAGTTGTCTCTGCCCTGGCGACCTCTTCTTCCTCTGTTGTTCCAGCGAGATACAGAAGAAGAAGATTCTGCCGTTGATTATAATTCGTCTTGTAGAATTGTGACTGGGAACCATATGAGGAGTACCGTTGTTGTTGGTAACCTCCCCTATATGTAGAGTTACCGCTTCCCCTCGCTCCTCGGAATGGGAACTTGCAGTATTCCTATTACAGCTCGTTCGGGGCTCGAGAATAAACAACCACAGGCTGAAGGCCACTTCTCGCTGTCCCCAATGTTGCCTATGACTGAGGCTGGTCGGTGATGCAAACCGTCGTGACCTCTAGCAAGATGGCCCTAGCATAAAGTCTCTCTCTGACTATGATTCGATACCTGGATTTTTATAGTATCTGATCAACGATTTCATCTTATATTATGATAACAAATGTAGATCCTGCAGAGGCTAAAGCATCAACAAGACTAAACAATCATGTTGACAAATGCATTTTCTGGATTCATATATTGATTATCTACACCTATAAACAAAAACAATAAAGGCATGTCACCTCTGACGATAAGTGGACATGATGGTATGTCAGCTTAGGCAGTAAGTGATCATAATGCTAACATTTCTATGTTTGTCTTGAAAACGTCACATTTTCTCCGAAACCGAAAAGAGAGTCCCAGGACAGATGCAGAATGAAAACAGAGCAGCCTTATACCTAACTATAATGTCCATTATAGTTTGGTATACTAAGTAGATCTTCACTTTTATTTAAGAAGTACAAACTAGAAATTTACTGAAAAAAAGGTTAAAGTGATGTTATGTTAGGTGTTGAAATAAGTTTAACTAGTGTTTAAAAACCCATGAAATTCCCCAGTTATAGTTTACAGAGCTAACTATAACTTGCTCCCCCGCCACACACTTCTAATGACCTCACATATTACATCCCTCATGACATGCTAAATGAGACTATGTTACTATTTTAAAAAGAGTGGGTTGTTAAGCGGCTAAGAAGATGGACTGGTTGAGTAAACATGTGTAAAATTTGTGCTCTACTTATACAAACTTCTCTCTCTCTCTTACTATTTTTAGCCCCTTTAACAAAACCTTATGCTTCCAATTACTAAAATCCCACACCTCCCGTCACATTTTGAATCCTCTGGTTTTACGCCTGCTGTAACATCTCAATGATCATCTACTTCAGCCTGCTCTTTAGCAAAGGCTTTTAATTCAACAGCTCCTAGTCTATCTAAATGGCGCAGGAGTGTGCCTCTTTTGTCTCGAATACAAAATGCTAGTGCTCTTCTCGTTCACTGGAACTTGGTGGAGATGCTGCCGTTAATTTCCAGGGAGTTAAGTGACTGATTTGCTGCTGTTGTTGTTGGCATTTCATGTTTGGCTCTACCTCTTAGAATGTTTTACTGAAGTGGATGAGGAAGATATTTGAGAGCTCATAGACATTGTGACCTCATTTTTAGGTTTCTAAAGCACAAATCATAATTTCTATGCCTTATTTTGTTCATTCCTAGAGGGAATATTTTATGTTTTACAGCTCTAATTCCATAAACATGGCTTTAGTGGGCCACACTCTTGTCATTATTACAGAATGTTAACATGTTTTTTGTTCATTAGAACAAACACTGATGAAGCTACAGTAGAATAAATCAAGTGATAGGCTGCTGCTGCAGTTGGAAGTACATGTTTTACTCAGAATATCAGTCTGTGTTCTTACATGGAGGAGGAAGATATTGTGAGCATATAGAAACTGTGCTCTTATTGTTGCTGATTGATCACCTTCCATAACCTCTATGAGAAAATCATGAGAGAAACCAGTTTTCTCTCAAACATGGTTCATTAAACCTCAGCAGAGGATCAGCATTTTTCAAAGGGTATAATCACCTTAAACCATACCACAATTCCCACAGTCCATATGGTTCCACTAACACATGCTGTGTCTGTAATCTGTTATCACCCTTTATATGTGTTCCTTTTTGTCACCCTCTTAAACAGGCTTTCAATATATGCATTTAAATGGGGATAATGTCGCTGGTTCCTTAATATCTGGCACAACATTTCTTCCATGTTATGGGCAGCAGATCAATGGGCTAGGGGCCCCTTCCCCCCACCCCCCCACATGTGCCTTGGGATCAGGGTGTGCTCACCCTGACAATTTCTGTTTTTTAAAATTCATTTTCAGGACACGGGGACCATGTCCGAGATTCCAGTAATGGCCGCCAAAAAATATTGTTCAGGTTGTGGGCAGCCTTAGCTATTTTCCTGAAATGTAATTCTTTGCACTAGTGAAAACTCGAATTTTGGCTAGTGTAGGGATGTTAGGCCTCAGACTCCATCTACTTTGTGACGCTTCACTGCACCACATGGATAGACTTGTATTTTCATGTCTTAGTAGAATAAAAACTTGAAAGTGCTCCATGTGCAGGGACAGTGCTGTTTTGAGAGACAGTTGTACAAATTCAAGGTTGCACCCAGCTGAAGAATTGCGCACTATGGGCCAGATGTAGGTAACTAATTTTTACCGATTCTAAAATACCGAATTTTACCGATTCGGTATTTTAGAAATGGGAAATGAGATGTAGGAAAAAAATCGGTAATAAATACCGATTCGGTAAAGTTACTGATTCGGTAGTTTTTGGGAGCCCTACATCTCAATGTCCAAATACCGGTCGGTAACGGCTGAAATTCTGTATTTTCGGCCGTAACCGACCGGTATTTGGCTACCTACATCTGGCCCTATGTGACAATAATTGCACCAGCACAGGTGGTGTCAGTGAGAAGCTCCACGTTGAATTATTATGAGAAATTTTCTGAATCCATTTGTCTGCAACTGTTTCTCTCTGCTTGATTCTGATCGGCGGATCCCATGTGAACCATGTACAACAGTAGTACGATTATGAAGCCCTTTGCTCAGAACCCAATGAATGTATGTTCTTTTGCATGTTTAACAGGAGCCTTTCCCCGCTAACCTTTGGAGGGGAATCCATGCCGGTTTGCTCTCCCATTTTAGACTTTATATTTTGCTGACCTGAACTTTACTGAGTTCTTGATTGATTTCTATACCTTAACTGAGCTTTGCCCTCTGATCTATCCACTATCTGATATTGATCATTCAAATGAATTCTGTATGGCTAAAGTAAAACTCTTAACGCTTACGTATTCCCTGCCCTTCACCTTTGTAGGACAAAATGGTTCTACATGTCTGTCATTGTCTGTCATTGAGATTGTCCTTTAGAACGCATTAATTCACACTGGTCCAGAGGAGAACACCAACATCGTATTGGGATCACACCACTCCTGGTCCATTAGTCAGACAAGATTGGAACCGCCCGCGATCTCATCAATCAGAATTGACTTGCTCCTATAAAATGGCTATTCATAGAATATCTGATATGACTACATGTTTAGCCCCTTCATGGCCACCCTGAGCATCTATTTAAACATGAAGTTTAGTTAGTGTTGTTTGGTTAGCGAGCTGAAAAGAGAGTTTAACGAGGTCCGATACTTATATTAATTTGAAGGTGGTGGATAAATTGTAAATGAACATTATAACTATTGCTTTCGAATTTTCAAAGTTTGTGTAGTTTTAACTTGGTTTATATAGTCAAAATATCTTTATTGCTTGATTATTAAAAACCTTTACAATACTGTACACAGTAAATGCATTAAAAACATATATTAAAGGAATTACAACAGACATGTTGTGCCATCGCCATTGGTCTTTAAAAGATCGAACCCCAGGAAGGGACTCACTTCCTGCCCTGTAGATTATGGTTGAACTAAGGTGAAACTTTACCAAGCCTGTTAATACCAATAGTCTCGACTCTCGGGGGAAATGCATTAAAAATGAAACGTGCCAATAGAGTGTGGCCAATGTTCTAGGTGAACTTCTCCAGTCCCTAGCTGTTACAGGTTCACGTAAGCAGATTTTGTAAACAATGAACCCGTGAAAGTGCGGGTGCAGCAGACAAAGTGCAGTGCGCTTATGATAAAATAAGAACTGCATCAAGACTATTGTTGTTAAAAGGTGCATGTGCAAAGGTCTAGGCATCTAAAGATGTTAGCTGACTGATTGACCTGCGCAAGGGTTAAAGCGCAATGTGCTTAAACTAGAATAATAACTGCATCAGAGCAAATTTTATTTAAAGTGCTTAAGCTGTTATCACTAAAAAGGTACGAGTTCAATGGTCTAGGCAGGGGTTCCCAAACTTTTGACTCCCGAGGACCCCCATTGACCCACCAGTGGAAGCCGGGGACCCACAGCAATTTTTATGATTTACATTTCAACGATTAAAAGAGTAATTTGAAAGAAATAAACACACATGTGCACACAAAATAAACACTCAAATTACTAAGGATTTTAGTATTTTATATTGAAGGAGTTTGCAAAAAAAGGAAAAATGTAATGGGAAAGTTGGTGCTGCATCTCTGTGATTAACTTTTAAATGGTTAGTTTTATTTTGCAGTACAAGGCTCCTGCTCCTGCCAAGGCCAGAGTGGAAACCCAAAGCAGCCCTGGCAAATGTTTCAGACCAGTCCCCATACAGTGCACACCAAATTCAGTGAGTGAGCCTGACCACTACAAAGGGGGCTTTGGGAGGCTCTCCTCTCAAGAAAATTTAGGATACAACAAGGGGGAATGTTTTGGAAGACAGGTTGTTCTTCAAGCAGAATTGCGGGAACATTATGCACAGTGTTTCAGCGGGAAAGCATTGACAACAAGCAGGGCAATAAGATTCATTTGTTGAAATATATTTTTTGTTAATCAAAAGGTTTGAAATTACAATTTAATTGCAATAGTATTTTATTGTAGTGAACCCCTGAGGAAAGACTCTTTACAGTCCAAAATGTATTGGGTATAACAAGATTTGCTACTAAGGATGTTTTTTATGTATTTTGGCGTGTTCAGAAAAAGGCGCGATGAGCATATCTGGGGCATGAGAAGCAATGAAATTCATAAACATTTCATGTGTGAATGAAATCAAGAAAATAAGCAAAGCATAAGAAACTTGTTGGGGTACTTCAATTAATTTTGGCTAAAAGTTGGAAGAATTTGAAAAAAAAGGTGGGACAACCCCAACTCGGAGCTGTGCACCTGGTCTAGGAGTGATACTTCGCTTCTATTGTTCAGGACACTGCCCTGTGTGCCATGCCTCCTCCCATGCACTGCATAAGATTTAGGTAAGTGACCCCTGCTGCAGGCCTTTAGCCCAAAGGCAGGGAGCACTATATCCTATGTGTGGGCATATCTGCATGAGCAGACATGCCCCTACAATGTCGAGTACATTCTGTGGTGTTGTAAGTAAAAAGGCAAACCCTAAAGAGTATATGAGCTGGATACTTGTCAACACAAGTTTCCCAGCTCCATGATGGCTTCACTAAGTTCTAAGATGTTTGCTGCCAAATATCTTGTCTTAATAAATCCTCACTGATTCCTGTGATTTGTTAAGAAATTCACATAGGAGAACCTTTTAGAGGGTCTCCTGAAACCTAACCAAACACTGGTGTGGTCTCTGGCTGGTTTTCACCAGCCTGCCACCACCAGGCATGTTTCTGACCTCATAGGGTGAGAGCCAGCTCTCTCAGAGGGCAGAAAAGAAACAATGCCTGCTCTGGGCAGGGATGTTTCACACCTCCTCCAGGACAGGATGGCCTTCCTGTGCAGGTGGCTTCAAAGGCAATATCTCCTTTAAAATCTAACTCAGGAACCTCCAGATAGTGGGGGAAGCCAAGCCCCCTTTTTGGCTCCACTTAGGCGGAAAGGCAGAAAAAGGATTTAGATGAGGGAAGGGTCCCCACTTATCCTGCACCATCCCTAGGACTAAGCAAGCAAGGTGACCCCCTCTCCTGAAATTCCACCATCTTGAGATGGTGGGAAAGCAACCTATCAGGGCTAGGATAGAGCCTCTTCCCACAGGAAGTGTTCACTAAAGGGTGTAGAAACCCTAAAGGTAGATAGCCCATTGGCTACTACCTGACTCCCCTTGTAACACCCCCAAATTCAGTATTTAGGTGGCTTCTTGAGACATGAATCCAGATTCATCAAGCCAAAGAAGACTAGAACAATTGAGAAATTGCAAAGAAGCTCCTTTGGAGTGAAGGTATCACTCCCCTGCACACTGCAGGCAATGTTCCTGTGAAGTCTGGTTTGTTGACTTGCTGCTCCCCGACGACCTCAATGCAGCACCAAAGCAAGAAGAGTACAACAGCCCTGGAAGGTCAGATCAGCCCTGGACGGTCAGATCCTGGTGGCCACCAAGTTTGGGGCCACCAGGACCTACCAGAGCTGTGGCATACCAATACCCAGGGTACTGGACCCCCAACGGCAAACACCAAGAAGAAGAGTCCACTCCGGACTCCCAAAAGCCCAGAAGCAAGCACCCATCTAGGGATATCGAGATACCCATAACCTACTTCTTGAGTGGCCCAGCTGTCCTAAGATTGCCTCTCAAGGTTGCCTGCTCCTAAGCACGAGGACCTCAAGACGCACAACGCCCGGCTGACCTGGGCGCTCTGCATCCAGCCCCCCCAACATTATCTAACCCAGCCCTTGCGACCTCCTCCCTCCAAGGAGAACCAGCAAACTTACCTGTAAGTCCTTCTGTGCAGTGTGTTTTCAAGTGGCCCCTTCATCTTTGCGCGACAGCTTTCAAGACCCTCAGTACTCTGCTCACGGACGAGCCGGGACAGTTCCAAACTTCTCCTGCTGGATCTGTGAACCTGGCCCAACATCGACCTAAAATGAGAAGGTGAACTTCCTGGAAGCATTGCCTGATTTTCAATATATTTTTTGTCCATTTTTACCATTGTTTCCTATGGTGTGTAATTGCGCACAAAAAGTGATATATTTTCGGAACTTTGAAAAATCTTAACTCCAAATGTATTTGCCTTTGAACTGTGTTCTGGGTCTAAAAAATGACATAAAAATCGACTTGATTTTTATAAATTGGTCTTGGATTTTTTCTTGAGTTTGTGTCTTATTTATTGCCTCTGTGAGTACAACAAATGCTTGGCACTACCTTCTGATATGCCTAACTGCTCGCCCACACTACTACAAAAAGAGCATTAAAATAATTATTATTATTATTATTATTATTCTGAGTTTTGTATAGCGCCTGGTTACCTATAGGCATCCCAGCGCTTACCAGAACATAACACTACTAGAGAATGAAGGGATTAAACAGAAAACAAAAAAGTTTTTAAAAGTTTTCGAAACCGAAGAAGGCTAGCTTCCGAGCGCAGTTGTAGGGGCAACGAGTTCCACAAAGAGGCCACATTTATTGAAAACCTTCTGCCACCCGTTCTTGCCTTTTTCACCCTGCCAACCTGAAGGAGATGTTGATGGTCAGAGCGAAGAGAGCGAGGGGCCTTATAAGGCTGGACCATCTCCTCCAGAATAGGTGGGCCTACCCCGTGCAGAACTTTGTGAGCGATACAAAGTGACTTGAATTTCACCCTGTCCCTCACAGGGAGCCAGTGCAATGCCCTCAACGCCGGGCGAGCAGATTGACGCCTGGGAAGACCCGTCAAAAGCCTGGCCGCCGCGTTCTGCACTTGCTGCAGTTTATTCAGGGTAGATTCGGGTGCACCCAGGAATAACGCATTGCTGAAGTCCAGCCGCGAGATGATAAGTCCCTGGATGAGAAGCCTTCGGGTGGTCACTGGGAGCAGGGGCAGAATCTTCTGAGCTGCGCGGAGCAGGCCAAAGCACACACCAGCAGTCTTTTTGGCATGAGTTTTAAACGATAGGTCCTGCTCCAGCCATACCCCCAAGCTCTTGATCTCCTGTTTGGGGGGGGGTACCGGTCCCAGACAGTCTGGCCAGCTGCTGGGGGACAGAGATGGAGAGGAGTTCCCCAGCAGCATCAGTTCCGTCTTGGAGCCATTTAACTTTAGGGCTGAGCTGCACATCCACGTGTAGATCTTCTCGAGACACGTGTGCAGCCGGTCGGGATGGTGCGCCGACTGGGAGAGGCCTACCACCAGCTGAGTATCATCAGCATAACTGATGATTTTAATACCCAGCGGCAGTACCACACTCTCCAGGGGGGCCATGTAAACGTTGAATAAGGTAGGGCTCAATGAAGAGCCCTGTGGCACACCACACTGGAGAGGGGTTGAAGATGATTTTTCATGGCCTTCCCACACCTCAAATGAACGATCTTCCAAAAAGGAAGCGAACCATTTGAGGGCCAGACCCGTGACCCCCACCCCTGACAGCCGTTGGAGAAGCACCTGATGGTCCACGGTGTCAAAAGCAGCGCTGAGGTCCAGGAGGATCACTGCCACTGATCCCCCCGAATCCAGCATGCTCCTAGCATTCTCCACGACCGCCAACAGGGCAGTGTCAGTCTCCTGACCGGGACGAAAACCCGTTTGGGAATCGCCCAGAAGGGAATTGGCTTCCAAGAAGTCCGAGAGGCGCCTGTTCACCAGCTTCTCAGCCACCTTACTGATACCCGGCAGCAAGGAGATAGGCCGAAAGTTGGCGAGATCGGCGGGATCGAGGTTAGGCTTTTTCAAAAGGGCCTTAACCACCGCCCCTTTCCAACTGGGGGGGACTACCCCATGGGCGAGGGACAGGTTTATCAGGTCCGTCACAGGGCCGCCAATCGCAGAGGACACCTGTTTGAGATATTTAATAGGTGCTGGGTCTTTCGGGGAGCCGCTCTTCATAGAGCCCAGAACCGCCAGAACTTCCTCCATAGTGACTGGACCCAGGGAGGCCATCTCCACCGATTGCATCATAGATTGAGAAATAATCTACTTTTACTTCTGTGTACCATTTGGAAAATCTCTGGACTCTCTGCACAGTGTCCTTTTTTTTAGTATAAAGAGCCAGCTTCAAAAATAGATTAAATCTTTTTAATTCTTCCTAATTAGCTCCAATATATTATGACGATTACTAACCACAGACTGCACATTAATCAGCGCACCCACGCATCTTTTTTGCAGTTGTGTTTCTTGGGACGCCCACCATGGTCATTAATCTAACAACTCCACCTATTTCTTCCAAGATGATAAATTTAAGCTTACCTGATCAAAATAAGGCAGTAAGGTCAACTCCTTTAGGCTGTCAGCACAATTATTATCTGTAACACTACTATATTTAGCCAATGCACATAATGCTTAGGATGGAACTTTTAGAAATAACATACTCACTAACCCTGGGGGTAGTTCGTATAGTAGCGCTTGTCGTAGCTACGCATAGTGTACTGTGCAAAATGCTGTTCGCAATGATTGCACAGTGCCGGGGGCTTGTGCGCACTGTGCAATCAGTGCAAACTGCATCTTGCACAGTGCAAGCGGTCGTTTTCTGCCACTCGAGTAGATTTCTACTCAAGCGGCAGCTTTCTCAATGCGGACTAGTAGTTTCTCATTGCGAGCGGTCGCGAGCATACGCGACCACTCGCAATGAGAAACCTGACCTCCCCTCGTTGAGAGTCTCGCAGGAGGTTTATTTTCCACGCTCGTGATCGGCAACTTGATGTTGCTGATCACGAACGAGGAAAAAGTCTCGCCGGGATGTCATTTTGCTCACTCGCGGTTGCCAACTTGAAGTTGAGGACCGCGAGCAAGCAAAAAAAGACTGATTCCCAAAGTACGCAAGCGTAGCGTAGTACTTCGCCCAGGGTTAGTACTCACTATTTTCCCATCAAGAGATAGCTTTCCTGTCTGCAGGTCGCAGTCCTGTCATGGATGGTCACAGACGAGCTTGCCTTTTGACATGCCCACTGCGCAGATGCGCATGTAGTAGAGAGCTACAGCTCCTCACCAAGAAGGTTTTAAAAATTGACAACCAGAAAATAAAAATTGCCTCCTTAGTGCGCAATTCATTTGTGGATTTTTCAAAATTAAAGGTTTTCCCACACACAATGATATTAACATGCAACACACAAATATATTAACTGTGTATCTTTCAAGTTTAACTGACTGTAGTTAAGATAGGCTGCATTTTAAGATGGCCAACGTTGGACTGCCATGTTTTTTCTTGTTTTCATTTCAGGAGAAAGATGTACCAGCAACTTCAAACGATGCACTAATGAACACCTGCACTGCATGGTTTGATTTGAATGTATCTCATTATCTTACAGATATCTGGTAATCTGAAGGACATTTAGTGAGATTTCATTGTGCTTTAGCTTGTGAAAATAATGAAGCTGCCTTATCCATTTGTGCTTTGACCTGATTGCTTCTCTTCCTGGGAATCATGTGTAGGTGGAACGAAATGTTAAAAATGTGTGTTCTAAGGTAATGCAATGTAGGCACAGCAGTAGATGCTTTTCCCTTTGGTTAGAAAAAGCTTTACCCAACTGTTAGAGAGAATGCCCTTTCCAATTGCCTATGAGCAGATACTTTCTATTGCCTTTCAGAGACTTTTATTATGACACTCATTATCCTGACTTTTCCTCAACCTTCCAGACTTCCCCCAGTTTAGCAATGTAGGGTTTTTACTTTATGAGAAAACTGATTGTACTGTTTGTTTGAGACAACTTTATAATAGTTTGTCTTTGCTTTTGAATTGCTTTGAAATATACTGACTAATGTATTATTGTTGACATAAAGCCCCTAAGGTGCGACTCCATCTTATGTAGGCCTTGACTCCATCTTAGCTAATGGAGGTCACCTTCTTCTCATCTTAAACAATGGAAGTCGCCATCTTTCCCGATTTATAAAAAATCATTGTCATGTCTCCCATTAGATGCAGATGCTGTCTGACCTTTTCTTTCTATCAACTGTGAAAGCTTCAAGACATCCCATTAATGACATAGATACAACACTTGATGCAACATTTGTCTGGGTCAAAGGTCTGCTTTTCACCATGTCAAGTTTAATTATGAACACATACAGACATCTAATCAAAATAGTGTAGTCTGAATTAACATCCATATACCTTATATGCTCATGTTCTGGGACGCACACCTTAATGCACATGATCTATGTCAGACATTTCTAGACATGTGTCGGAAATTCCAAATTGTGCTAAGATTTAGTATATACGGCCTACCACTTGACCATTTGTTAGGAGAGGCCCTTTCCCAGATTATCACCTGAGAGAAATGGTCTCACCTACTGTCTGCACACTTCACACTTCTCAGATGATACATCTTGCCTAAAGCTGATAAAGCAGGGTCCCTAAGGAAGACCAACTGACTGTCACCCCAGCTTGTTTGCCCTTTCGCGAGGAACAGTGTCTTCACGCCTCCACTGATAAATACTGCCTTTGCCGTCAAAGAGGTATGCAGTGCGTCTCTTCTCCCTAAGAAACTCTAGACTGCAAGTTGCTCTGCCTTCCATTCTCTCTTAGTGTAGCACATTCGTCATTAGGGTGCTAGGTTTACATGACATTTTAAAACATGTTAGAAATTTTTATTTTGTTCTCATTATGTGCAATGTGCCTGCTTTCTGTTTTTATAATAACCTGTGCAGTTGTTTTTAGAGGTGGCGTAGCGAGGTGAAATGTTTTAATTTCTCCTCGTTTTTTCCTCTTTCAATGCGTGCTGCATTCTACAGCACGCATTGAAATAGGAAAAAGCCTTTAGTGGTTGTTTTTGTTCAGGAAGGTGCCCTTTCCTGCACAAAAACAATCTCCCCATGGCGGAGGCATACTTGCACCATGGTGCAAGGTTGCCTGTGCCGGCCCTTGGCAGCTGTTTGTGCGCCAGCGCAGGGGAAAGCACAAGAATGCGACATATTCTTGAAATATGTCGCATTCCTGTGCTCTGAAAGTGCCGCAGCGTGGGCTTACGGTGCCAAGCTGCGGCACTTTCTTGTAGATCTGCCCCTTTTAACTTTAAAAAGTGTTCATTCTTCTTAGTACAGTGTGTGTGATACCGTGAATAGCGAAATAAGGTTTGTTGCTGTTTTCACAATGTCTCTGATCCCTTCATGTGATTGTTAGTAACCCAAAAGCAATACCTCTATGTCAATAACACATTGAGTATTGTTTTGCGGGGCTACAACAACTTGTCTTTCGCATTCATAACTGGTGCATTGATGCAAGTTCTACCGTGTTACCCGTGGGTGGGAAAGCATCCCTTGTAGAGCTACGCCAAAGTTGTAATTACTGAACTGAATGGATTGTGATGCGTAGTTTTATTCGGAACTAAAGATACATCGGAGTGAGCGCAGTCTGAATCTGAGTTTACACCAAAATTTTCATGGTACAAAGCACTTTGGGGCATAATTATGTAGCTTTCACACAGTGCCACCTTGCTGCACTGTGTGAAAGGGAAAGAAATGCACCATATTTAACAGAATTCGAAGCATTCCTGTTTTTCCCAGTGCGGGCATATAATGTGCGGTGCACAGTCTAAATATCGATTCCTAAATTTGGACTTACAGTAATATTGAGTTGGAAATATCGAAGGTGGAGAATATCGAGGTCAAGTATATCGTTGGACAGAATATCGACCCTAAGGTAAGTAATATCGAATTTTTTAATATCGATGTAAATAATATCGAAGTTAGTAATATCGATATCAAATATATCGATGTTACTAATTTCGATGTTACTAATATTGATATTTGTTTATTGTTATGTATTTTATTATGTATTTTATATGTATGTTTTATTTATTTTTTGTTAAGTATTTTATTTGTTTTAAATTATATGTGTACTATTTTTTATATATTAATAATGTTAATTTTAAGTTAATTTTATGTTTTAGTACTGGAGCGGGTTGTGGGTTTATAGGGAAATTGGGTAGGAAGTAATTTAATTGTAATTAAGTAATGATTTTTTTAATTGGAATTGATTTTCATTTTATTTTTAATTAATGATTATTTGGTAATTAATTATTTTAATTGGTAATGAATTTTTTTAATTGATAATTAGGGGTCGATCCGATCGGGTAAAATAAACATCTGTACGAATCCTATCCGGAGCCATCTCCGTACGACTCGTACACACGCCGTACCACCCGGCAAGTACGATCCGGACCGGGGCACCATGACGCGATCCGTACGGTCCACTTCAGGTAAGGGCGATTTGTACGGAAAAGCGCACAATCACATACACACCGTACGGTGCGTACCCCGCATGATCGCAGGGGTGTACGCACCGTAGACCCAGCGAACATGGGGTACGGTGCGTACACCCCATGATCGCAGGTGTACGGGGCGTACCCCTGCGATCATGGGGGGTACGCACCGTACCCGGGGGGGCCGTTCCGTACCTGTTTCGGCGCGAACTCTGCTTTTATGGCTGTTTACAGCTCCCGTAAAAAAAGGGTCATACGGTGCGTACCCGACACATATCGTACTTGCTGGGTCGTAAAAACCAGCCGCGAGCCGTACAGATCTCGTGTACAGCGGGTTCCGACGGAGACTCGTACGGGGATTCGAGTTGTACGGTCTCTGTACGATTCGTACGGAGTCCGGCTCCTGGTACGAATCGTACTTCGTTGTGTGTACGGCGGATGTTGCAGGGTACGATTCGTACAGGAAAAACGCTCCGAACGACTATTCGGAGCGATTTTTACCGGATCGGAACCGACCCCTTAATGTTTTTAATTGGTAACTACATTTTTTAATTGGCAATTAATTTTTTTAATTGTTAATTCATTATTTTAATTGGTAATTCAGATTGTTAATTGTTAATTACTTTTTATTTATTGGAAATACATTTTTATTATTGGTAATTATTGTTTCATTTAAAATATTTTTTGATTAAAAATAAAGGTATTGTTTACTATATTTTAATTGTTAATTAATTTGTAATTATTAATATGTTTTTTAATTATTTTAGTGTTCAATATTTATTATTTGTTAACTAATAATTATTAATTGATATTATTGGTATTTATTGTTAATTTATTGTTAATTAATTATTCAATTGTAATTATGTTTTTAATAATTATTAATGGGTATTTGCAAATGATGTAGAGTTTAAAAAAAATTCAATTATTAGTTATTTTATTTACAACAAATATTTATAAGATTGTTATATTTAACTTCTACGCTATCCAACTATTTCCCTACTGTTGCACTATCTGGAGTTGGAATAGTAATTTGTACCCCTACGTTATCCAACGCTTTCCCTACTGTTGCACTCTCTGAAGTGGGAATAGTAATTTTTACCCCTACGCTATCCAACGCTTTCCCTACTGTTGCACTCTATGGAGTGGGAATAGTAATTTTTACCCCTACGCTATCCAACGCTTTCCCTACTGTTGCACTCTCTGGAGTGGGAATAGTAATTTTTACCCCTACGCTATCCAACGCTTTCCCTACTGTTGCACTCTCTGGAGTTAGAATAGTAATTTTTACCCCTCAGCTATCCAACGCTTTCCCTACTGTTGCACTGTCTGGAGTGGGAATAGTAATTTTTACCCCTACGCTTTCCAACGCTTTCCCTACTGTTGCACTCTCTGGAGTAGGAATAGTAATTTTGACCCCTATGCTATTAAACGCTTTCCCTACTGTTGCACTCTCTGGAGTGGAAATAGTAATTTGTATTCCTACGCTATCCAACGTTTTTCCTACTGTTGCTCTCTCTGGAGTTGGAATAGTAATTTTTACCCCTATGCTATCCAACGCTTTCTCTACTGTTGCACTGCCTGGAGTTGGAATAGTAATTTTTACCCCTACGATATCCAACGCTTTCCCTACTGTTGCACTCTCTGGAGTGGGAATAGTAATTTTTACCCCTACGCTATCCAACGTTTTCCCTACTGTTGCACTCTCTGGAGTTGGAATAGTAATTCTTACCCCTACGCTATCCAACGCTTTCCCTACTGTTGCCCTCTCTTGAGTGGGAATAGTAATTTGTACCCCTACGCTATCCAATGCTTTCCCTACTGTTGCACTCTCTGGAGTGGGAATAGTAATTTTTACCCATACGCTATTGAACGCTTTCCCTACTGTTGCACTTTTTGGAGTTGGAATAGTAATTTTTACCCCTACGCTATCCAACGGTTTCTCTACTGTTGCACTCTCTGGAGTTGGAATAGTAATTTTTACCCCGAGGCTATCCAACGCTTTCCCTACTGTTGCACTCTCTGGAGTTGGAATAGTAATTTTAACTCTACGCTATTCAATGGTTTCTCCACTGTTGTGCTCTCTGGAGTGGGAATGGTAATTTTAAGGTCTATGCTATACAACGTTTTTATTACTGTATTTATTTTAGTTATGGGTTTTGAATAGTATTTTTATTTATTTAGCTATTTGATATTTTTTGTATAATTTTAGATAATGTAGTATATAATTAATTTAAAAAATAATAAAAGTGTTTTTAATTTTTTTAATGTATTAATAATAATTATTTGCTTTTTATGTATGTTTTTGTTTTATGTTTGTAAATGTATTTGAAATTTATAATTTTTGTTAATTTATAAATGATTAAAATAATTATTAAAACTTATTGTTAAGTAAGTATATATTATATATTGTTTGTATATGTTTAATTAATGTATTAGTATTATATATGTATTATTTATTAATTTTAAACATTATTAGATATTTTTAACTATGTTTATTTTATTTATTAGTGTTATTTACTTTATTTTACATCTATATTTTTACCGGGGAAAAAAACGATATTTTTAACATCGATATTTTTAACATCTATATTTGTTTTCGATATTTTTGTACTTACCATGTTGTTGATGGGATGTCGATATTCTTGCCTTCGATATTTCAGCATTGATCTTCCTGTAGGTCGATATTTTGAAGGTCGATATTTTGTCAGTGATCCATAATGTGCTGCCTAGTGCCAATGCAGGCACCATTGTGCTGTGGTGTATTGGAGCCTGCGTTGCAGACAAGATTATTTTTGTGCAGGAAGAGACACCTACCTGCAGATAAACAATCCTCTGAGGCTTTTCCCTCTTTCTACGTGTGCTGCAGAATGTAGCGCACATATGGGAAAAACAAGGAGAAATAAAATATTTCTCCTTGTTACGCTGCCCGTGGGTAGGTGTAGCATTTGGACACACTTCCCAGGTTTACCAGTGTTGGTAAATCTGGGAATGCCTCAAAATTCATAAGTGGATGTGTGAGAACACCCAATCTCCACCCTTGGAACACCTCCCTGGGCAGAGTAACGCAGAGCAGTGATATTAGCTAAACTTCTTTAATCTGGTTTATCAAGCCATGCAGGGCCATGCAAGGCGGCCTTGCGTGGCTTAATAAATCCAATTCAGGTTTTGCGTCGCCCTGGCACCGCTTTGCGCGGTGCAAGGGAGATGCAATACCATCATAAATATGCCCCCTCATCATTAGAGTGAGCTGATTATGCCTCTCAACTCACTTAACCTATTCTGAATAGCTTAGCTTGTAACAACTAACGGTTATGATATAAAACCCTAATCAAAAACAAGCATTAATACCTGCCCCAAGCTAGTAACAAAGAGAAATCCCCTTTATTGACCTCTTTATCATGAAAGATGTGGCTTAAGGGCTAGATCAGCTGACTTTGAAATTGGGGAGCCGATTTCGAGTTAGGCCGGAGGTGCAACTGGTGCTCATGTAAAGCACTCTGGTATCTTCGGATTGAGTTTGCACCACGTAGAACTGCCAGAAATAAAAATGTCTGAAGAGGCATATTTTTGAGAAGGTTGCATCACGTTTTGCACCATGCAACCTGGTACATGCGTAGCGCAAACCTCTAAGACAGGTTTAGGAAGCGACACAAAGCCACTTTGCGTGGGTCCGAGGGCTTCATTTATGAAAAAATGACGTATCGTTGGGCAAAAAAAAACGATGTACCACTTTCATAGCGCCGTCCTTACGACACTATGGATGTGCCCTATTTATAATACGGCACTCCATGGCGCAAGGATTTACAGATACATCAGGGATTCTGAAGTATCTGGTGGTGCAACAATGACGCATTGCTGGAGTGTGTTGGATAACTGACGCAACTCTAGCAATGTGTCATAACCCATGGACGATTCCCGAGTGAAAAGACCTGCGTCAATCCTTACGCCTGCTTGAGGCAGGTGTAAGGATTTTGATGCAGTCAAGTCGTAGAAGTGGTGCAGTGAAATCTCATAAATTTCACTGCAACACTTCTACAAGGCTTTTTTATGGGGAACGCCCACCCTGCATACTGCATACCCGATGCCGGTATGTTGTAGTGCAGGCCTTTACAAAGTGATACATCTACCTAGGTAGGAGTGCCATCTGCATTGCGTTGGGTGTTCCCACGAACCTCCCATGGATTTTAACGCATTTCT
The DNA here is from genome assembly GCF_964261635.1 of Lissotriton helveticus. NCBI lineage: Eukaryota > Metazoa > Chordata > Amphibia > Caudata > Salamandridae > Lissotriton > Lissotriton helveticus. Next base: position 1,172,659,432 of record NC_136071.1, read on the forward strand.
AGATTTACAAAACCTTGTAAACCTGAGAATGCATCAAAATCGTACGCCGTCACAAGGGCGGCATAATGAGGAGAAATTCCTTTATTTCTCCTCGTTTCTTCCTCTATGTGTGCTCTATTCTGCAGCACACGTAGAACCAGGAATATGCCTCGGGGGACTGTTTTTGTGCTGGAAGGTGTACCTTCTTGCACAAAACAGCAAGCGAGGGGAAGGAAGACTTGCTGTTCAGACAAGCGCATCCACTATGTCTCCACCGGCCCCATGACGCTGCACCAGCAGTGGAAGAGTGGTGTGTGGAACCAAGGAACGGGGTAAGAGAGCAGACCTCTACAGATGGTATCTTCAGACAAGGGAGCCCAATGCCATCCATAAAGATGCTCAGTGGCACCCTTTGATTGCTGCTTGCTGGCAGAATCAGAACTCACAAAACAACACCATTGTTCAAGGCCCTTCTTAGTTCCCAGGTTGAACCCTATAATTGTCCAGGGCCCGTCTACATTTCCCAGGTTCTGGTCACCATCCCTGGGTGGTCGCTCTTTCGTGCTCCAGCCCCCTTTGATACTGACTTCTCTGCCACTGGATATAAGCCTAGCTCCATCTCTGTTTAGCCTCAGGAAAAAGCTTAAGATGATCCGTCTGGGTGACTCGGGTCTTCTAAGCTCAGCGCCAAGAGACCCATTCAGGTAGGAAGCGCTATGGAAATGTCTTCAGTCAGTCGCTAAGAGAATGATGCTGGAACAGCATCACACAAGGAGTTGTCCTTGTAAATAGAAGCAAGTCTGCAAGTGGGACAAGTTTCTTTCAAGGAAAAACATATCAGCAGTTTATGACCATATGTACCTCAGTGGAGTGTTGGCCAGTGAACCGTGCACAAAGCCTGGCGAAATTAAACATCTCGATGTCCATCAAGGTCCTCTGAGCTACCCGCCTGCGTAATTCACCGTACAAGTGCACAACAGGTTCTTCTAGGGATGGCAAACAGAATATATGACTAGAACCAAGGCCATGGGGTGGAATATTGTAGGGCAACTGGGTCAGGATGATAGTGACAAAAGCTTCTCACCATTGTCCCAACGTTGAGTGTTGGCAGTGCTGTTTGACGGCCTGAGTCAAGTTTTTAGAGGGTGGAAGTGCTCATATAGCACTGAAATATCCACCCCAATTTGAATCTAGTGGTATATACTATAATTGAATTGGCATAATTTACTTAGACCCCTAACGGGCCAGTCCGTACTTTGTGACATGTGTCCACCTCACCAGACAGACAACCGGAGACCCTCGTCTTTCGATCCACAGCAGAGCATCTGGGCCAACTTTTCTGTTTCTTCTGGATTTGGAAGAGACCCCATGATCAAGGCATCTAAGATGCTGAGCATTTTGGTGTGACCTTTCAGAGTTCAAGCCTCACCAGGACCTTAGTTCTTAAGGAGCCTGGCCAGTCTGGTGGGTAACTGCACTTTGAGAAAGGTATTCAGGATATATAATACGTAGTTTCGTATCCTAGGTGTGAGGGAGGCACTTTCTCAACCCGGAAGGAGTACTGTTGGACCTGATCCAGATAAAGGTGATCTTTTCGGTTGACGGTAGCCTTAGGACAGAGTGCTACATATGTGTTTTAATGTTGTATCTGGCCTTTTTCCTGCTGCTTGGGGGAGGGGTGATCTCGTCAGGATAGGAGCACTGTTGGGTCTCTTCCAGATGCCCATTTTCTTCTGCTTGGTGGTGGGCGAGGCTTCTCCATCCGACAGTTCTACAGCCCTAGGCAATGCAGCAGGCTGGTAATTTCAATGAGGTCTTTCCAGAACGATGTGTCCAACTTTGGTGCTGTGACGAACAGTCTAGCCCTGAAGAATTTGCCGAAAAAATGCAGGCAATGAAACATGTTGGCTTGTGAAATGGGTATGCATGAATAGCAACCTATGCACACTTTTTTTAATTTGACAGTTCACTCCTAGTGAATAATAAAATATCGTGTGAGAGGCGTGCCTGTCAATTTTAATCACTTGCGTCACTAGTATAGAGTGTACTTAGTTGTCACTCGCTTGCACCTACACAGTTTTTTGTTTGTTTGGACACCTATTTCTTTCTAGATAAAGTGACTACCAATGATGAGAACAGTGGGCTTATCTGGTGAGTACCTGCCAGTTACCCCGATGGTGGTTCGCCCGTGAGGGGTCACTTTGTCTTTTTTCAAATTTTTTCATAATTTTGCACTAAGATTTGGTGAACACTGTTTTGTAAGCAGACTTGGGAGATTGAAATAATCAATCACCATTTTCTTTTGGAAAGACTGTCTTCGGAATGGAGTTTTTTAGAAATAGAACTTTTTTAAGGCATTGAAGTGTGCCAATCAAACCAAAGCAAGAAACAGGTGATTGTGCAGAAAAATTGTATGTTTGGTGATATATACACCTCGTAGAGTAGATAATTAATGTGATCTACATACGACATCCTTTGCCTTGGGGAACGGGTTTTTTTTTTATGAATGTGGGTATAGCACAGGCCTGGGTGTGAAATTACGCTCCACTCACGAGTTTGTGGATTTTATCCCACTCTGCGCTCCATGTAGTGCGAGTAACTAAGCGAAGTGAAGTTTTTTCTTTGTTCGCGGTGGCCAACGTTAAGTTGCACATGCATTCGAGGAAAATTTTACACCAGACCACCTCCCGGTGAGATTTCCCAATGCCGGCGGTTGCGGATAGCCACTACTGCTCTGGTTGAGAAACCTTCCGTTCACGTTGAGGAAGCTGCAGCTCAAGTAGAACAACTGCTGGAGCGGCAGAAAGAAGCTGCGCCCTCTTGCAATGTGTATGGTGCCGTTTGCACTGATTTTCCAGCACAAGACAAACACCCTGCGCTAAAAATCATTGCGAATGGCACGACCTAATGAACTCCGCGTAGCTCGGCTGAGTTTTTTGGTCACTTCATGGAGTTCTGCATAGAGGAACTCCATGTACTCTGACCAGGCCTAGTATTGCAGTTCCTGTCAGCCTATGTGTGAAGGGGCATGTTTAACAAAAGATCACACAATGCAGGGCAGAAGCAAAGTTGCTGTGCTGCATTGCATGAACGGGAGAGAGCTGAAAAGCACCATATCTTCTAAGATATGTGGCTCTTCGGTTTCCTCCTAGCTCTGGCACACGTTTGGCTGCCTAGCACCGATGCTGGCACCTTTGCACCGTGCTGTAAGGGTGCCTGCATTATGGACAGGATTGTTTTTGTGCAGGAAGGGATACTGTCCTTCACAAAAACATATGCATGGCAATACACTTGTATGTTGGCAGATAACATATGTGCAAATTTATGTCTGTACACCATTAAGTCTTGCAACAACTAGAGCTCGCACATAAATGATAGCATGTAGCGGTAACAGATCAATTTATATACATACAAGAAATGCCCACCTGCATGTGCGCATGTTTGATATGGGCATTGCTAATGACTCCTTGCAACTATGCTGTATCGCCAAGGTTATTGATCAAACAGCTATGTATATAATCCCAAAACTCATAACAACAATTAGTGGGGGGAGGAACAGGGATGGGCCAAGGTGGAGAAAGGAGGCACGTGGCTGCAACCACCATGCCACCTCTGCAGATTAAATGGGTTAGGCGTGTTTACATGGTCCTGCACTTGAGTCTATTGTGTGTAATATGTACTGCGCACTCCAGACCACACTGTATGATAACTGTGATGTCCGCCTGCATGTTATTCAAGTCAGTCGGCGTTGGGGTTGTCTGTTGAATCTTCTGGAGCTAATTGTAGTTGAAGCGTCATTAGGATTACGTTCCAGGCAGTCGAAATCGGATATTTGCGTAATCCAAGGGTATCTTCCCTTTGAAGGGAAGCACCCTCTGCTTTGGCCCAGTTCGGCATGGATGGAGACCAGGCTTTCAGTGTCGGAGCGTCTTCAGCTTTACAGCGTTTGTGATAAGCCTCTTGGCTACCACCAGGCCTATGTCTAAGAATCTGGAGGGGACTCTAACAGGTAGATTCATCAAGCATTTTTGCGAGCGCAAACGGTGCGAATCGCAAAATTCGGCCCTTTGCACCCGCAAAAATGGCATTTGAGATTCATCAATGGTTCATGAACTCGCAATTTGAAAAATCGCAAATAATTGCGATTTATCAAATTGCGGTCGCATTAAAGGAATCTCAATTTGAGATTCCTTTAATGCTATTCATGAACCTTTTAAAAATTGCGATTTCGCAACCTCTGGCCGCTATTTACCGCGAAGTCTGACTTCGTGGTAAATAGCGAAAACTTAGAAAAATGCACTTTAGTGCATTTTTCTAAGTTGTATGTTACACACACACATGTCCTTTGGACATGTGTGTGCGCAACATCAGGCTACATTTACATTTCAGGGGTGCTACAGGGTGTCCTTTGGACACCCCTGGCACCCTTGAAATCGCATCGTTATTTGCGATTAGCAAATTGCTAATCGCAAATAAGGATTGACTCCCCATTCATTCCTATGGGCCTTTAGGCTTATAGGAATGAATGGAAAGGATGAATGAAAGGATAGGATTAGAAATCACAATTTTTTTTCCGATTTCTACATGAATCCCGTTTTGCGAGTCTTTAATAGCGATTCCTTAATAATCGCTATTAAGGACTCGGAAAACGGGACATTGATGAATCTGGCCGATAGTTTCTTACCCCAGGCAAATATCCCTGTGATGCAGGCTTCCCACTTATTTGGGAGTGACATGTCAGTGCTTGTGGACAAAAGCTTTATCCCTCCTCTAGTAGTTATGTAGCTTGGGTCATGACCATAGCATATGCAATAGTCCGGTGTCTATCAGTTTACAACGTGGACAGCATGCATCTGCGCTGTTAAAATACCTGTTAATTTTTTGGGGGGGATAGGTATGCCCTGTGGACAATGTAAAATTGAATCAGGCGAAACTTGGCATTTCTGGAAATCCGTCTGGGGCTCTCTAGTATCGTGGTCCATTCTTTAGGTGTGCACTGGCGAGCCAAGTCTACCTCTCATCGGTTATGCAGGGGTCCCTAATCGGTTACTGAGTGTTCACAAATCGATTCTGCAAACCATTTAATAAGGTGTCATCCTGTTCCCATCACATGTGTGTATTGCATCAATAAATGTGTTTGTGGTTCCTGTGAGATGTTGCCCCAGTGGTACCCCAGTGTGTTTATCCAAGAAACATGGTTTAAGAAGAGTCCAGGAGAAATTTCCTCTTCACTAGCCAAATTAGCAAATGTCTGTAGCCAAGCTGTGAGCTCTGCCATTCTGACCCTGCCTCCACCCCTTGGAATACCCAGCAATGGGATGACTGGTGCATAACGCCTGATGTGTCTAGTGAGGTATAAAGCCAGACAGAAACACTTCTGAGATACCTGTACCAATAAGAGGAGCTATTTGTAGGCAAGCTTTTTAATCCTCCTTCTCCACCTCCGATTGTGTTACTGTCAACTTTAGCGCCAAGAAACTAATCAGTGTTAGTGCGCTCAATAAATGATTTAATAACATAACATAACATAACATAACATAACATATTTGTGTGGCCCAGTACATGGATCGTAAATATATAAAAGTCTATCTACCGTGTATGGGGGACCACATCCCGCTGTGTCAGCAAGGTGTAGTTCCTCCACCCAGCCCGCCACCCATTGTATCTGGTATGCCAGATAATAGTGTTCGATGTTCGGTAGAGCTAGCCCTCCTTGCATGTGAGGCACATATAGCTTTGCGAAAGCCACCCTGAATCGTGTGTTGCACCATATGAGGTCTCTAAGTGTACCTTCTAAGGAGCAAAAAAAGGATGCTGGTAGGTAGAGTGGGGGGTTAGTAAAATAGTACAACAGGCGAGGGAGCATGACCATCTTTATGAGTGCCACCCCGCCTGCAACTGAGAGACTAAGGGGCATATTATCTAGCACATGCGATGATCATTGCAAATCGCGCATTGCGCGATTTTCATTATCGCCGTCTATCGCTGGATTTCAGCGCTGGGTTAGCTATGTATTATTAACGCCCAGGCAATGTGAAATCCAGCGATAGAGGGTGATAACATGCATTAGCGTGAGAAAAGCTTTGAAAAATGTCCTGCAATAATGTTAACCTTGATAATAGGCAGGTGTGGACTTAGCCCTGAGATCCACCTCCCATGTTACAGATGGCTAAGTCGGATTAATAGCAGGAGTTGAAATCCTGCGATAAAGGGGCCTTAGCGCAACTTTGATCATCGATTCGCAGGTCTAGGGCATCCTTGTAAATATCGCGATGCAGTTTTAGCAATGTGTACCAATGTTGTTCTGTGAGGAACGCCCACTTTGCATGTCATTAGCGATAATAATCGCTGACATGCAAAGTTGAGAAAAGACGGCTGCTAACTCAAGGAAACGCGTTAGTGTGTCCTTGATGATAGAGCAATATTTAAATCGCCGCTTTTCGGCCGAAAACGGCTGCTAAAGCGGCGAAATTTGGCTTGATAATATGCCCCTAAGTGTTTTCCAGAATTCTATTTCTGACTTCAGAGCCGTGACTGCTCTGTTTAGATTGCCATCTAAGATTTCGCAATCTGCATGATATAGTCTTATTCCCAAGTAGCAAAACATGACCGGCTGCCAAGTCACTGATGCGCCATCAACAACCAGAAGGGGGGTTGCTGAGTCAGGGGCAAAGGGGAATATGCATGATTTCCTACAGTTGACACCTAGCTCTGATAGTCTCGCAAATAGTTGGTTTGTCCGGTATGATCAATGGTATTGTCTATAAGTTCCTAATGTATAGCAGAATGGCATCCGCATATAGTGAAATAGCATGTATTTCCAAACCTAACCGGATACCCCAGTCCTCTGCTGATTGACGCATGGTTATCGCCAGAGGCTCTATAGCCAGGGAGAAGATTAGTGGCGAGAGGGGGTACCCCTGCCTTGTACCTCTTCTGATCTTTATGGGCCTTGAAAACAAGGTTCATATGCAAAGCAGTATTGTAGGTGCTCCATATAGTAATTTGACCAGACTTAAAAAGTAAGGTCCAAATCCAAATTTCTGTAGCACCGCAAACATATAAGGCCATTCAACGGTATCAAAGGCTTTTTCTAAGTCTAATACCAGGCAGCCCGCTTCCGGCCAACTCTCTGTAACATTCCGCATTACCCGGCATAGCCTGCATATGTTAAGGGAGGTATTTTGAGCTGGAACAATTTTGTCCCGCTTGGACAAGATGCAGAGTGATGGGTCCCAATAGTCCTGCCAGGACCCCTGCTAGTATTTTAGAATCCCCATTCAGTAGCGCCAGGGGTTGATAAGCACCCATTTGCATGGGGTCTGTATCCAGTTTCGGGAGGGTGATCAGTGTGGCTTCTGTCAGGGAGGCGGTGCGATTCCGCTTTTAGGGCAGCGCTCCCGGATCTAATTAGCACGGAGGCACTAGGCTGTGCTAATTTCAATGTTCTCGGAGACCTTAATCTTCATTTTGACTGCCTGTCCTCGCCCCCCATTAGGAGTATTCTGGCCGATTGCAGCTCTCCCAGTTGGTCGTCTCCCCCACTCATAGAGATGGCCACATCCTTGACCCTTTTTTCACTAACTTAGAGGGAGTCAGGGTACTTTGTTCCACCCAGATGGTCTGGACAGACCATATGCTGGTGAAAATGTCATGCCCCATATCTGAACCTTCCTTTATATCCCAGAACAGATTAGTTTTGAGACGACATTGGAACAAATTGAAACTGGAAGATTTTTACCGTTTGTTGGAGGAGGCACCACTGGGCCCTTTCACTGATGTTGACCGCGGATATGATTCTTTCTGTGAGTGGATCTCCCGGGCCTTGGGTTCTTTGATCCCCCTGGTATGGTCAAAGTGCCGTTTGAAAGAGCCCAGCCCTTGGTACGATAGCGCCTTAGCGTCTCTGAAAAGAGCCTGTAGACAGGCTGAGAGGCATTGGAGGAAATCGTTTGATCCCGAATTGAAGGCCTGCTATCTTGCTAAAATTAAAATCTATCATAGGGCGGTGTGTAGAACACGAGCATCCTTTTATGCCCAAGAGTTTCAGAACAGCTTGAATCCCTCGAAACTCATTTTTTAGGTGTTAAAGGATCTCATGGCTAAGAGGACAACGGCGGCAGAAATATGTTTGGACTCCCATTGCGAGGGTCTGGCCTCCTTTTAACTCGAGAAAGTTCAAGCCATCTATCGAACCTTTTCGATAGGATCTCCAAATCTTAATACAGAGCGGGTAGGCTGCATCTCGGGAAGTAGTGAGTCTCTTACTACCCTGCCCTCCCTATCTGTGGAGGCCTTCGATTCCCTGAGCCTTAAAATTAAGTCTGGATCTCCTGTTGATCCGCTGAAACCGACTCAGTTTAAGAATATGTCGCCGTTATGCCGCACTCCGGTGCTCTCTTTGATCAATTTATCACTTTCCTCTGGTGTAGTTCCCATTAGGTGGAAACAGGCTGTAGTTACGCCTATTCTGAAGAAGGCTACTCTTGACCCCCTTAAACCTGAGAACTACCGCCCTATTTCCTTGCTCCCTTGGGCTACGAAAGATGTTGAGGCCCATGTAAATGGCATTCTTGCAGACCATCTCACTAGGGCTAACATTCTTGACCCTACCCAGAATGGGTTCCGTGCGGGCCATAGCACGGAGACGGCCCTACTTTCTATGGTCGAACATCTGCGTTCTGTGCTTGATGCGGGTCGGACGGCGGCACTATTATTATTAGATCTTAGTGCCGCGTTTGACACGGTCTCGCACAGGATTTTGCTTCAGCGACTTGAGGAAGTGGGCGTCACGGGCACTGCCCTATGTTGGTTTCGAAAGAACCCTCCCAGCAGACCCAGAAGCAAGAAGGCATCCTGGTTCACCGACGAACTCAAGGACTCCAAGAAAACCTGCCGCACCCTCGAGAAAGCCTGGCTCCTCGACCGGACCACCAACAACATGACCGCCCTCAAGCACGCTACCCGCAAGCACCACCAGCTCATCCGCACCACCAAGAAGAAATCCCTGAAGGAACGACTGGACAACAACGCCCACGACAGCAAGGAACTCTTCACCATCAACAAGGAGTTCTCCAACCCCAGCACGGGCACCAACGACATCACTCCGTCACAAGACCTCTGCGACTCCCTCGCCTCGTTCTTCCACCGCAAGATCACCGACATCCACAACAGCTTCGGCGCACCACCCACGCACCCAACCGTCGAACCCACGCCCCCCACCGCCACCCTTCGCACCTGGACCACGGTGACCACCGAAGACACAACCCGCATGATGAACACCATCCACTCCGGATCACCAACCGACCCCTGCCCACACCACGTCTTCAACAAGGCCGACTCCACCATCGCACCCCAACTCCGGAACATCATCAACACCTCCTTCAACACCGCCACCTTCCCGGAGAGCTGGAAGCACGCCGAGCTCAGCGCCCTCCTGAAGAAACCTACAGCGGACCCCACCGACCTCAAAAACTTCCGCCCTATCTCGCTCCTCCCTTTTCCTGCTAAAGTCATCGAGAAGATCGTCAGCAGACAGCTGACCGCCTTCCTCGAGACAAACGGATCCCTCGACCCCTCGCAGTCCGGCTTCAGAGCCAACCACAGCACCGAGACCGCCCTCATCGCAGCCACCGACGACATCCGGACCCTGCTCGACAAGGGGGAAACAGTGGCCCTCATCCTCCTGGACCTCTCCGCTGCGTTCGACACTGTCTGCCACCGCACCCTAGTCCAGCGCCTCAGCAACATCGGTATCCAAGAGAAGGCACTGGAGTGGATCATCTCGTTCCTCGCCGGAAGAACACAAAGAGTCCGCCTCCCCCCGTTTTGCTCCGAGGCCACCGAAGTCATCTGCGGCGTCCCGCAAGGATCTTCCCTCAGCCCCACCCTCTTCAACGTCTACATGAGACCTCTTGCAGCCATCGCACGCCAGCACAACCTCAACATCATCTCTTACGCTGACGACACCCAGCTGATCCTCTCCCTCACCAGAGACCCCGACGCCGCCAGAACCTGCCTACACGAAGGGATGAAAGACGTCGCCGAGTGGATGAAGGACAGCCGCCTGAAACTGAACTCGGACAAGACGGAAGTCCTCATCCTGGGATCTTCGCCCTCCGCCTGGGACGACTCCTGGTGGCCCCCAGCCCTGGGCACCGCACCCAAGCCAACCGACCACGCACGCAACCTGGGCTTCATCCTGGACTCCTCCCTCTCGATGACCAGACAAGTCAACGCCGTCTCCTCATCGTGCTTCAACACCCTACGTATGCTTCGCAAGATCTTCCGCTGGATCCCGACCGAGACCAGGAAGACTGTCACCCAGGCACTCGTAACCAGCCGACTGGACTACGGAAACGCCCTCTACGCCGGAACCACAGCTAAGCTACAGAAAAGACTCCAGCGCATCCAGAACGCCTCCGCCCGACTCATCCTGGATGTCCCCCGACGCAGCCACATCTCCAGCCACCTGAGGAACCTGCACTGGCTCCCCGTCGACAAGAGGATCACGTTCCGGCTCCTCACCCACGCACACAAGTCTCTCCACGACCTGGGCCCCAAGTACCTCAACGACCGCCTGACCTTCTACACGCCCACCCGCCAGCTACGGTCCACCAGCCTCGCCCTCGCAGCCGTACCACGCATCCGAAGAGCCACCGCTGGAGGAAGATCCTTCTCTTACCTGGCTGCCAAGACATGGAACTCCCTCCCCATCCACCTTCGGCTGACCCAGGACCATCTCGCCTTCAGGAAACAACTCAAGACCTGGCTGTTCGAGCAGTAGCATACCCCTTCCCCCAAGCGCCTTGAGACCATCCCGGGTGAGTAGTGCGCTATATAAATGGTATAATTGATTGATTGATTGATTCTTACGGAAAGGTCAATCCAGGTTGCGATTCCACCCGGTAAATCCAAATCCTATCCACTGGACCTGGGGGTCCCACGGGGCTCATCGTTGAGTCCCACTCTCTTTAATCTTTACGTGAGGCAGCTGGCTGCGGTCGTCAAGCAATGGGGCTTGACGATGGTGTCATGTGCAGATGACACGTAGCTGGCGGTCACGTTGAGTGGGGACTCAGACGTGGAGGCTCCCAGGTTCCGTGATGGTTTACGGGCAGTGGCCATCTGGATGAATTCCAACTGTCTCCAGTTAAACACCAAGAAGACAGAGGTTATGGTGGTCGGCAAGCAGGTGGGGTTGTGGGGTGACAAGTGGTGGCCTCCTGAATTAGGTGTGACCCCCTCGCCAGCATCGGAGATAAAAAATCTTGGGGTCTGGCTTGACCCTACCCTCAGTTTTATTTGTCACACCAAGAAGTTGGCGGCCTCTTGCTATGGCACTATCAGAGGACTTAGACCTATCCTTACATTTTTTGATGCCTCCACCAGACAACTGGTGGTTCAAGCATCAGTGTTGTCCCGGCTGGACTACGCCAGCTCGCTTTTAGCTGGGATTAATCAGTCAGAACTTACCCGGCTGCAGCGAGTTCAAAATGCTGCAGCCAGAGTGGTGATAGGTCTGCCTAGGCGGTGCTCGGTCTCTAAATCCTTGCACTCTCTCCACTGGCTCCCTGTAAATCAGAGGATTAAATTCATGGTTCTTTGCCTTGCGTTTAAAATCCTCAAGGGTACTTCGCCCCAAATTTTGGAGAATCTGCTTACTCCGTATGTACCCCCGCGAACACTCAGATCTTTGGGTCAGAATCTGGCGGTGGTCTCGCGCTTCAGGCTGAGTAGAGCTGGGGGCCGCTCTTTTCGAGTGCTAGCGGCGAATTGGTGGAATTCTCTTCCTCCTCATATCCGGGCTATGGATGACCTTCTTCAGTTTAGACGCGCCATTAAGACCTTCCTATTTGTCTAGCCCTTATGCTGTTCCTGTGGCCCGTTTGTCTTTCTTCCGGTGTTGTGTTGTGTTTGCTTTGTCAAAGCGCCAGGACGCCCCTTTGCTGGGGCAGCTGTGCGCGGTATAAGTAAAAATAACATAACATAACATAACATGTCGTTCGCAATACTTCAGTGTACACCCTAAGAAACTGTGCCCCCAAGAGGTCGGCATATTTTTTATAAAATTCATGCGGAAAACCGTCCGAGCCAGGAACTTTGCCAGATGGTAATGCTTGCATTGTGCATCTTAGTTCCACTAGTGTGAGTGGAGCGTCTAGTTCCCTACGTTGATCGGGTGTGAGTCTGGGAAAGGCAAGACTGTCAAGAAAGGTATGTATGTCTGCCTCTGATACTTCCAGCACTGGTCGATATAGTTGTGTGAAATGTGTAGTTAGCTCTCTGCGAATTCCGTGCTGTGTGTATATTTGAACCTACCTTCCAGGGATCCAAGTGCCGTGATGGGTCCCGATAACTGGTCAAGTTTGATCAACCAGGCCTGGAGGGGCCCAAATCGATCCGCCGTGGCATGGGTTTTCAATGAGTGTGCCGCAAAGTTTAGACATCTTAGGCGTTCTAAGAGTGCTACATGTTTATTGCACACTTTTAACAATGGGGTGGAATCAGGAGCTTCCGTTATTGCTCGTTTCCAGTGCCAATAGAATTTTTCCACCTCCAACAATTCTGATTCTATTTGTTTCCTCATACCACAACTCAGCCCCTGGCACGTTCCACATAACGTAACTTTCAGGGCGACCCATTCCACCATGGTGGATGAGGCAGTACCTGTATTGTGCACAAAGTACTCACTAATGGCCTCCATAACGAATATGGGAAGGTGGAGTCTTCCAGCATCGCCGGTTATAACCTCCATGTAGTAATGTCAGGGGTTCTGTGCTCCCAGGCAATTGTGACGTAATGTCGGTTGTGGTCAGAATGTTTGCGACCCCGGTACTCTGAGCCTGCCACATAGGAAAGTAAGGAACTATTCCTCGGTCCATTTGCTGCAACGTTCTGATTTCCTGGTATGCCTGACAGACGAGGACCCGAAAACTGGCCCGTGGTTTCCAGCCAGTGCCAGGTGTCTTGCAGCATGTCAAAAAATCTCGCCTTACCGTCCGAAATTACTCGGAGTCTTGCTGGCTACAACAATGAATATGATATGTCTAACTGTAGGAGCTTCTGCTTGACTGATAGGAAAGATCCTCATTGCCGTTGTACTCTTATTGTGTAGTCTGGAAAGAACAGGTCCCTTGTATTCTCAAATTTGACTTCAGAAAGTTTCCATATTTCACACAGGACTATGTCTCTGTCCCTGAAGTACAGCATTTAAAAAAATAAGTGGACTTACCCCCATGCCGGGCGCTGGTTTTCTGGATGGGATGCGGTGTGCTTGCTCTATAGTAAAAAATGGGGACAAAGAGGAGGAGGGTCGAATATCTTTAAGACAATGTTCCATAAAAGTAACCACATCTTGGCCCTCCGCTCCTTCCGGTAGGCCAATCAGGCGGGCATTGTTTCTTCTAGAGAGGTCTTCCGCATCCTCCACTCAATCCTCAAGGTTGCGTATTCTGACCTTTTGTGCATTTTGTTGTTTCTCTCTAAAATCTGTGGCTGTCGCTTGAGCTCTACTATACCTTGCTCCGCAGAGGTGACGCGGTCCTTCGACTTCCTTTGATCCTTGTGCAATAATGTAAGGTCCACTGACACTTTATCGATTTTGGATTCTAGCGACTCTCTTGACCTCTCTATGGCATTCAGGATTGCGTCCAGCCTGTCTTCCGGGAGGCCGGCAGTGGCTTAGGTTGTGTTTGGTCCCTGTCTACAAGTCCTGCGGCTTGCGAGAAGGTTCGGGATCCAGTGCCTTTAGTGCGGACCATCTCTACAGCTGAGTGACCCAGTTCATCTGGCTGATGCATTGCACCTCACAGGCATGAACAGTGTAGCTGAAAGTATGCAGTGTGTTCTACAGCATCTGGTCTATAGTTGTGTCGGCTCAACCAAGGGTTTAAGTCTCATCTTGCCCAACAGTGAATCAGGCACAGAGAGTCATTCCATGTGGTATAACTCGTTGGACTCCCGGTGCTTATTCTATACGTAGGCCCTGCATAGAAGCCACCTATTTTATCTCCTGGTGTAGATGGTTCAGTCTAAGGCACTACAAGGGTAGCAGCTGTTCTGATGAGTACCTAACTGGGAGTCGCGCTATGTGTGAGGTCCAATGTACGGCCGCAGGTTTCACCTTTCATGCAGTAGTATCAACGTTGCGTTCTCAACCCTCGCGGGTGAACCAACTCACAGGGCCCAGAGTCTCAGTCAGTTGGTCAGCTTCATGAAGTGTCCCCTCCAGCGGTCTCTTGCCTCCTGTCCTATGCAGGAGACTCCCACCGATGCAAGAGATGCTGGTACTCTCAGCACGCAGGGTGGGGCCACTGCTCATCCAACTATTGGCGGCTAATTTCTGCTTTCTGGGCCCGGTGTGGCCCAGCCTCCTCTCAGCGCAGATCCGGCTTCGCACTGCGTGCGCCTGGTAGCAGTGCCTACATCGGGGCACACCCTTTCAGCGGTTCATTTCAGGGCCTCCCCCTACTTACTCTTTGTTGTTCTCGCCATGTTGTTTCCGCATGGCTCCGTCTCTTCGGCTTCCACAGCTCGTTACTTTGGCGACAGGCTTCGCGACAGGCTCCGCGTGTTATCTCCTCTGGCACTCCTCACACGCCCTCCGGCTGCCAATCGTTTCTCCCAGTCTGTACGACGAACCAGATCACCACTGTTTACAGAGGCCTGCGGGCAGCGGCTCCTGCGCTTCTGCTGCCAGTTGGTTGGGCCCTGAGGGGTGAATAGGGTCCTCCTCATCAATCCGCGTTTCAGCGTGTGCAGTCTCTTGCAGGCAGAAGCCCAGGCCTTGCTCTGGGCCCTGCTCAGTGGCAATGGCTGAGGCGCTGTTCATCCCCACAGCTGTTCGCAAAGGCACCTCCTTCAGCACCGAACACTCCTCGTGCTTCATCGGTGCTTCGGTGTGCAAGCTTCTCGTCTCCCGCTGATCTCCTTTAGTCGTCGGCTCTCTTTGCTCGTGCGCTGCTTAGCTTACGCCTCCAAGGCCTGTTTGCAGAGCAAAGACCTCACTTTTTGTTCAGACGCACAGGCGACAGATTCTGAGGCAACGATGTCCCACGTTTGATGTCACGGTTTTTCACATACATTTGTCAGATTATGGGGATATGTGGCCGAGCGACCTTAGAATGCGTCTGCCGTATTGCCCCTGTTTCCATGCCCCCTGTGATGTAGAATGCATCATGTGTAGAAAGAGGAGATAATGAGGAGAAATAAACACATTTCTTGCTATGATTTACTGGAGAAGGCATAGCATTTTGTTACATCTCCAGGTTTATTAGCTTTAGTAAACCTGGGAGTGCCTAAATCCATGGATCGATTCATTGGAAACGCCCATGCTCCATCCAAGGAATGCCTCCCAGACGCAGTATAACATAACACAGTGCAAGGGGCTGCGTTGCGTTACATTTTCTTTACCAAGCCACACTTTTTGAGATCAATAAAACAATTTTTGCTTTTAGCCTATATATCTGATTTCTGATTCATGAGGGTGCAGCAGCTTCTCCAACAATAAAATCATGCAAAAACCATGACAGTAAAACACAAGCACTGACAAAGCTAAACGGCTGGCACCCAATGCCAGACTCTTTAGCTTTGCCAATGCTTGTTTTTGTGGCACCTATGGCCACAGGATGCCTCTCAGGAAAGTCTGTCACACTCAGGCTCACGAAGTAAAGTCTGCGTCAGAGAAGGGAGACCTGGAGTGATGGAGATTACCGGTAAGTGACCTGAGCATTCACCATGGCGGTCCTCTCCTCCAGCCCTCAGTCCTTCGCGTCTACCACCAACTTGTCGATGCATCTCTGCCGTTCTCCGCACTACACCTCTCCTCCTTCCACAGCTGTCAATCACACGTGTTTTACAGGCATTAGCCACAGGAATCAAATGGAAGAGTGCCTTTCAAGCTACCACTACTTAACTGCTCTTAAGAGACGAGCATGATTGCAGCTAAACTCTTCTCTCGTGTTTTGCACTTAGGGTACTTAGTGCTTTCTTCTCTCCGTCACAATACAAGAGATATATAACACTTAATGAGCCCACGCTTGGCGACATGTATGTGATACAGACAAGCATTACCTGCCTCCCCATTAGGGAGAGGCATCCCTGGGGGATACAGCAGCAGCACATCTGCAGGAGGGAGGGGGGGCTCTGTGCAGTGGATGCGACTCTGGTGCTTTGCATCAGCTGAGAGTTGACTGCATCAGTCAGTGATGGAGGCCAGGCAAGGATACTGACCATCCTGGGTCAATGCGGTACAAAAGGGGGTGGTGATGGACGGAGCATCTGAACCAATCAAACACTCACACCCAGTCAAGAGATCTGGGTTTAATCCATCACCGTTCTTTAGCCCACTCTGCCACCCCAGTTTAGACATGGCCATATGCAAATCAGTCTGACCCTGTGCCTCATGGGAACAGTCCAGCCCGAACTGCCAAGCCATGCCTTCCCTGGACCGGACTCAAGCTTCCTAGGACCGGTTTCTGGCATTACAGCCGTCTTCAGCCAGGCTTGCTTGAATCCAGTGGCAAAGTGAGCAAGGGACTCACGTCTGAGCATACCCTTCCAACTTATGGAGTGCAAAAAAAGATGGATTTAGGCCCAGATCTCTGTACTGGGGTGAATGTATGACATTGTTCTGCATTCTGTCTATCAACTGTTGTTTTTGCATCCTGGGTCAATGACCACAGGTGCTACAGAAACCTGCAGCAACCCCTCTACCCTCGGTAATGTCTGCTTCTTAGCATCTTCGACCACTCTGGCCAGCTCCAGGCAAAAAGCCAGCTCGCCCTTTGGGCTTTCCCTCTTCTGCTTATTTTTATACTTATATTTGGATGCCACGTACGTCATTTGTATGGCACCATGGCCCCATTACAGGTGCCCATAATCATTCCTGCTTTTTCTTTCCACCTATTATCAGGGATCATGGTAATTCCAGGTGCAGGGGAGTAAGTGGAATCACGTTCCGACTCCTCACCCACGCACACAAAGCTCTCCACAACCAAGGCCCAAGATACCTCAACGACCGCCTGAACTTCTACACTCCCACCCGCCGGCTTCGATCGACCAGCCACGCCCTTGCCACCGTCCCCCGCATCCAAAGAGACACAACGGGAGGAAGATCCTTCTCCTACCTGGCCGCCAAGACGTGGAACTCCCTCCCCACCCACCTCCGCCTGACCCAAGACCATCTCGCCTTCAGGAAGCAACTCAAGACCTGGCTGTTCGAGCAGTAGCGAACCCCCCTACCCCAAGCGCCTTGAGACCCTCCGGGTGAGTAGCGCGCTATACAAATGCTTGATTGATTGATTGAATTAAGAGTTTTGGGGGGGAATAACATGCACAAATCAGAATTACTGTGCTGATTTCGCCATGTTTTCTCGGGTGTTGGCCCGTCCATTGTTCTTTTGCCTACTGTTCCAATGCCAATAAGGACTACCCATATGTCCTTATGCAAATCAGCCTGCTCCTGCCCGACCAGACAGCCTGATCTGCTGGGCAATACAGCTCAATTTATCAGGCAGGAAAAGATTAAGAGCTGTTTGAACTTCTAATATCTCTCTTTCTCTCTCTCTCTTTCTCTCTCTTTGTCTCTTTCGCTCTCTTTCTCTTTCTTTGTGTCTCTTTCTCTTTCTTTCTCTCTCTCTCTCTCTCTCTCTCTCTCTCTCTCTCTCTCTCTCCTCTCTCTCTCTCTCACTCTCTCTCTCTCGTTCTTTCTGTCCCTCGCTTTCCCTCTCCCTCTCTCCCTCCTCCTCTCTCGTAAACCTTTCTCTCCAGACCTGAAACCTATGGCCCGCCAGACAATTTTGCCTTCCTTCTTCAGAAAGGGGGGAACAAAATGGGCATTAAAAAGCATATTTATTAAAGAGTTGGTTTGCCTTTGTAGCGCGCACAAGGGCGCAAGAGCGACGCAACTCTTAAGTTAGATTTATAAAGCCACTCCAGGCCACGTTGCGTGGCCTTGTGTTGCGTGATGAATCCAGAGTAATGCAACGCAGTGCAATTCGCTGCGTTGCGTTATTCCACCCCAGCGAGGCGTTCCATGGGTGCAGCGTGGGTGTTCCCACACATCCACCCGTGGATTTGGGCGCAGTCCCAGGCTGGTAGACCTGGGAATGTGTCAAAATACCACGCCTCCCCAGGTGAGGCGTAAAGAGGAGAAATATCTTTACTTCTCCTCATTATTTCCTCTTTGAATGCGTGCTGCATTATGTTAAATACAACGCATTCCTGCCCCTTCCCAATCACGCAGCGCAGGAAGATGACTTGCTGCACCTCACTGCACTGCCTGATTTTTGCATAAATATCCCCCTAAATCTTTCCTTGGATGTCCCTAGTTTAGTCCCAGTCACAGCCTTTCCTGCCAGCTGGCCAGCACACCTGAATGCATTAAGTACCTGCCCCTACATTCAAAGTGGCATGTCGTTCTATCACGTGGACCTCGATTCACGTGCGCGTTCCCTGAAAACAGAGCAGGAGTATGTATTGAACATCTTTACTCCTGGCTCCTTGGCACCACCCTGCAGGGCGGGTTTGTGAAGAGTCTGAAGGACCCCTTAGTGACCACGAAGGGTGATGTGAGCTTCAGTTCTTTGGTTTTCCACAACTGCATGCTGCATATTTGCTAAAAAGCAGTGCAACGCCAAGGTGTGTCCGTGAAGTGTAGCATGGGTTTTGTCCTGGTAGGGTAACATTCCAGGACACATTTTCTTTAAAATGTTTCACTCACTGGACTGTGCTGAAGCACACATGCAGTGTTTGAAAATGTAAGAGAAATAAAAGCATTACACCTAGATGGCACCTACCTCATGGAGTTGTTATTTCTTGGCACAAAACCTACGATTCCAAATTATTAGATAGGGCTTTGCATCAAAAACCATGTTTTGTAGTTTGGGAACGTCCACATACCACACAAGAGATGCCCCCTTTATGTAGTCAAACTAATGCAATGCGCCATTTTCTCCAGATTAAGGCTATTTTCCAGGACAATTAAAGTTTTGCGCTGGAAAGTAAATACTTTATCAACACTTTGCACCTCTTTGCGTCACTTTGCCATGGCTCGTAATTCGGCCACTAGGTTTGCACATCATCACTCCTGGCTCCCTGACCTGAGTCCGGAGAACACCTTAGTGACCACGATGGCTCATGTGGTGCTTCAATTCTTGAGGGTTTGTCAGGTTTATGATGGTTGAAAACCCCCAAGACCGCATAAAGTGATATTTTGTTACAATCTATCAGATGAGTAGAGGGTCACCTAAAGGTCACCCGATGGCCCAATGGCATAATGAGGGAGAGAAAGTATTGTGAAGGCAAGTACTAATAAGTCCTACAAAACAAAGGGGGGCCTCATTTACAATCCCGTTGCGCCACCGGTACGTCACTTTTTTTTATGCACCGGCGGCGCAATGGGCTTGCCCATACTTACAAGGCCACATGGCCTGCATGACTTTTCATGGCCGTGTAAATATGGGCCCCTTTCATGCATTACTCTGTGTGAAAGGGGCATTCCATGGGTTTTGCTGTGGGTGTTCCCACACAACATTGATGGAACCTGACACATTCCCAATTTTACAACATTTTGTAAAACTAGTAATGTGTCAGAATCCTATGCCTCCCTAGGGAAGGAGTAGAAGTGGCGCAAGGAGAAGTACTATTTTTTCTTCTAGTCTTTTTTCCCTCTTTGTATGCAGCACGCATAGAAAGAGGAGAATGACATCAATTATTGTTTTGTACAGGAAGATGTCCCTTCCTGCACAAAAGCCCGCACTCTTACAACATAACGCAACAGTGTCTGTGTTGGTGCACGGCTGCTGTTTGTGCGCTGGCACAGAGAAGAAGGACAGGAATGAGCCGTATCTTGTAGTTACGGCACAATCTTGTCAATTTATTTCGGTGCACGGCCGCACAGGAGGAAGGCTTGCTGTACTGCTGTATGTCAAAATATCGTAATTGAGGCCCAAAGGGCTTAGTACAGTCTTTGTCCAGATAGTGTTGAACCTGTGCAGTCTGACAGAAGGCACCATGTCACCCACTGCATGCCCCACCACAGCACACCAACGCACATTACCACATTACCTCCCCATGTCTAGAGCACATTTCCACACTTCACACCAGCTGTGGCCGCTGCGGGTAAGGGGAAACAACCTTTACAACGCAACTTTTACAACGCACTACCATTACAACAAAACTTTTACAACGCAACATCCATTACATCGCATGCCATTACAACGCAACCATTACAACGCATACCACTACAACGCATACCATTACAACGCATAACATTACAACGCATAACATTACAACGCATAGTACCCTTACACTATCCAACACTTACCCTACTGTTGCACCCCCTGGAGTTAGAATAGTAATTTTTACCCCTACACTATCCTAAACTTACCCTACTGTTGCACCCCCCTGGAGTTAGAATAGTAATTTTTACCACTACACTATCCAATACTTACCATACATGCAATGTAATGTTATGCATTGTAATGGTATGCGTAGTAAAGGTAGTATGCGTTGTATTGGAATGCGTTGTAAAGGTAATTTTAAAAATTCTTTGTAATGGCATGCGTTGTAATGGAATGCTTTGTAGTGGATGTTGCGTTGTAAAAAATGCATTGTAAAGGTATGCGTTGTAAAAGTATGCGTTGTAACGTCATACATCCGCGGGTAAGAGCGTTAGGGCCGGCGGGAGGGGGGATTTAGAGAGATGACCACGAGGGAAAATTAATTGTTTATTTAATTTTCTCTTGTGGTCTTCTCTCGAAATCACCCCCCCCCCCAGCTGGCCTTACCGTTCTTACCTGCAGTGGCCGCGGCTGAACAGAACCCGAGTACGAAAAGAGGGACTCAATAAGGAGTAATGCGGAAATGCCTGTAGACGGTGACCCCAATACGAAAGCTCAGTCGTTAAAGTATCTACTGCAGAAATGTGTGAGTAAACATTGCATGTTCCAGTCGTAGATGGATAACTCAGTGCGTTAATACACCTGCTGCATGGACGTGTATGTACAGGTTCCAATTCTGGCGAGATAGCTCCCTCCCACATCACTGGGCGCCTTAGCGCTATATCAGGAGAGTATTACGACTGAATTGAGGAAGCTTACCATGTTAAGAATTTGCAAGATTGACTCATAAATTCACCTACCTTGCACCAGAGGCCGGCTCAAACTCTGACCACCCCGAGCCCTCCGCGTCCAGACACGGGGTCTCTCTTTTGATCGTGCCTGTGATTGGCTTTGCCTTTAATTTGCCAGTGGGCAGTTTTGCAAGTAGATGTGTTACAACGTGCTGTTAACTTCTAAGGCTTGGAGATTGCTCGGTCATTTTAAATTAAGACGACCGAGGCCGAGCTCTCTCCAAGGTTTTTACTTGCAACTGCTCTGTCTTTTTCTGTTGTCAGAGCGGTGAAGGTAATTTATTTAAAAATAGTGTCTCTGGCCACTCGTTTCTACCATGCCTCCCTCCATATACAGAATAGACACACACGCTGTGTGTGTATATTGTATATGGACGCATGGTAGAAACGAAAGGCCAGGGACACTCGTCATTGAAATGAGTGTATTTGGCATTTCGTTTCTACAATGCACCCATGTAACATACACACACAGCATGTGTTTCTGTTGTATATGGAGGGAGTCATGGTAGAACCCAAAGGCCGCACATTTCATGATTTAAATGAAATCATGAAATGCGCTGCCTTTCGTTTCTACCATGCCTCCCTCCATATACAAAAGAAACACACACACACTCTGTGTGTGCAGGGCTTTAAGTGGGATATAAAAACTGGAGGGGGGTCTCTCTTAGGGGCGGCCGATGTAATTATGAGCCTGGCTTAACACTGCTAAAAACCAGAGTATGGATAATTGGAGGTAAGTAAATAATTTAATTAATAAAACGAATTTCGTAGTGCGCCCTGCATCGCAAAATATGATGCAGGGCTCGCTACGAAATTTAGTTTATAAAACGAATTTCGTAGCGCGCCCGCATCGCAAAATGCGATGCAGGGCGCGCTACGAAATTCGTTTTATTAATTAAATTGTTTTCTTACTTCCAATTATCCATACTCCGGTTTTTAGCATCCCCCACCCTGCCCCTCCCCTGCCCCACTTTTCGCCCCACCGCAACTCCCTCCATGGGCCGCGGCTGAGCTGACCAGTTCTTAGCCATGTTATCCAATGGAAGGTGGATAACACGGCTAAGAGCATTTTGTCGCTAATGCGTGAATATCGCTGTATTCTCAGCGATATTCACGCTTTCGCCGGAAAATTTATCGCTTTGTAGATAAACGTTGCTAATAGCACGTTATCTCAGCAATAATTTCCGGCGATGCTTAGCGATAAAACATTCGTTGCTAAGCCTAGTTAGAGATAAATATCGCTAATCGTTGGTAATATGCCCCTTTATGTTATCCTAGGTGGCCACCAATTCACTGATATTTGGCAGGTGATGACAATCAATTAAAAAGTTCCTATTCAGGGCACTCAGAACTACACATAAGCGCAGACATTTTTTCTGTAGGTGAGGAGAGCGTACATGCTCACCAAAAAAGAGAGGGCTTGTGAGGGCAACTCAGGCAGAACAAATTATATATGAATAACATGTACAAGAGTGCACACTCTCAAGGTGCTGAATAACTTTGTGTATGCTTTTATGGTGTCTGCTGAATGCCTATACTTTTTAGTAAACTATCTTTAAAAAAAATCTCTGCATTTTTTGAACATTCGGTTCAGTTTTGGATCAATAACTAATCTTTCTTAAACGCCAAAATGACTTTCTTCTTATAAATGCCACATATTAAGACTTCTTGCATCAGAATCTGACAGGCCCACCTCATAATTCCTGACTTACCACATAATTCCATTGGCACCGGCCCTATATCCCATTGTTAACCTCTGCTACCAGAGCCTTATAAGAAACAAGTTATTACGATTCAACGTTTTTCACTCATTGTAAAAGTATTCTGCCTTCCCTTTCCGTAGGTTGCACACACTCTCTGAAACACACACAAAATACTGCTGCTCCTGCAAACATTCTGCTTTGCTGGTTTGCAGTCGTACTGTTTACACTGTGAAATGCACCTTGGCGGGATATAAACACATCAGCAACACAGAAATAAAGTCACCAAAAGTGTTTGCAAACATTTCCAGCAGGCGAAGGAACAGAAGACCCAAAACAGCTCGTTTGTAACCAAGCTCTGTGGCTCACGAGTACTGGGAACAGAAGAACCGGGGAGCAGGGGGTACCGCCTGGCCTTGCAGAGAGGGATGAAACACGTGCCATGAGCCTGGTTGGGCAGCAGGGGGTGGCTAGCTTCTACCCCCTTGACTTGCAGACAGGCCTAACTGGGCTGTATGTATGACACCAGTTTCAATTCCAACAATTTAGAAAGCATTACTTCGGATATATTAGTTCTGATCACCAATATTTTCAAACTAATAGGTTTATGCATTATGTTCCATAATTTTAGACTGCATTATTTCGGTTTTTAATTTGCAAATGTTTGGTTTTTTAAGTTTTTTAATTTTTTTAATTTTAATTTTATTTCTATTTTTTAATTTGTCAAATATTTAGGAGTATTCCCAACACCTAAAAAGTCTTTAATGCTATTGCTGCAAACTGAAAAAACTCATACACACATCTTCCCAGGAACCCTAAAAGAACGCATAGCTATGTATGGTTATACTTACCTTATAGTTAGGAGAAAATTTCAGTTAAAATATAACATTTCGAACTCACAAAAATACTGAAATTCACCAGTTATACTTTATAGAGATAACAATAACTTTCGCCAGTGCCACGCAGTGCTTATAATCTAATTTTTTTCATTTCTCATGACATGTTCAATGACATCATTGTTGACATCACTGATGATGTCATCCACTAAGTGTGACAGTTTGTAAACGCTTTTGACACTGAAAAGAATTATGGGGCCGATTACGAGTCTACCAGTCTTTGACCGCCAGACTCGCGGTGGCGGTTCTGCGGCACCCTATTCTGAGGCAGCCATTTGGACCGCCATCACTTCTCCACTGTTCCTTGGCGGTGGCGCAGCAGAAAGGGGCATCCAATATGCAAGGCAAGACCGCCGAGGTCTGCCTAGCATATTTTGAGTTTCCCCATTGCCAACCTAATCATTCCGTTGACCCACCATGAAAAGGCTGACCGTGGGGAAACAAAGGGGACCCTAAAGAGACCCCATATCCAAGCTGCCATGGGGATGCATTCAGGGGAGCAAAACATGTGCCCGCCTGTTTGCATGCACCCCAAGTACCAGCACAGGAATTTCTTTTGCGTTCCCATTGCAGTGCTTGTTTTCAGGGCACCGCTGTGGAAACGGCAAAAGAAAAACTCGCCAGACATGAGTTGTACTTATAATCTGACGGGCGGGCCATGCACCGCCAAACTCGTAATCAGCCCCTTAGTGAGCTCTATCTAGAGCTAATCTGCTATAGCTTCTGTACTGCTTATCAGTGAATGCATTTGCAACATGCTTGGCCTCCTAATGGGGCCTGCATGTGTGGGGTGTGGGCTCCCCGTGAAGAATTGTCCACAGCACAAAGGCTCTGCATAGCAGGGGCTTCACCACCTAACAGGGTTTAGAGTTGAGAGTTAATAATACATTTAAGAAGGGAAGCTACACAATGAAAGAATCCTGAGTTACATTTATTCAACACTAACTCATGCAATAATAATGATCATGCATATAGTGAATTGAATCAATATTTATTATTTATTTTATTTATTTTTAAAGTTTTATGTAGCGCGAACAAGATCCTGAGGGATATCAGAGCACTTTACAACAGGATGGGAGGAAGGATATAAATGCAATAACGACATCAGATAAGACTACCAAACAGGAATAGTCACAAAATTACAAGACAAATGAATCAAGGAGAGTAATACAATAAACAGGTATACAGCGGTCTACACAGGGGGGCACACTATGCAGTAAGGAAGAGACAAATTTAACGAAGGTACAATGATTGTAGGATCAGTGACTTCGAGCAGGTGAACCTAGATAAATTAAGGTAAGAATTTGTTCATTAGGAATCTTTTAGCCTCCAGTTTGAAAGCATATAGTCATATCTCAACTTGATCAACCATAGAATCCATTACACTTTTAAAAGAACATCCGTATTGCAAAGATCAAAGTCCAATGAATTTCAGTGCTTGTGCTGTAAAATACTTCAGATTCATACTCTTATTTTCAATTGATTCAGTTGACTCTTCAAACAAGAGTATTTGTAAAGTCCATTTTCCTCACACAAACAGCAGCTGGACTGCCTTATACTCAAACAGACAGCAACTGGAGAGCCAACACGTGTTTCACAGTACAACACCACTTCTTCAAGGCTGAACAATGGCAATTGATAGCTTGTTCTTTACATAATCGATTCCACAATGATTAGACCAGTTGAAAACATGATTATAAAGAAAATAAAAAACAATTTATTAAATCAAAACATGATGTCGCTATAAAATATAGTTACATTGTTTCATGTTACAATATGGCTGTGAGCTCAAGAAAAGGGAGAAATGAGGAAGGAAAGTAACATCAATTCTGAAATTATTACTTCCTACCTAGTAACCATATTTGGCCACTTCTGTAAAAATCTTCACAAAACCTTCCCAGAAAAATCTCATCCACTACAGTTGTTTCTGGGAAGTTTTAGAGTGATCTGTCAAGTGAGGGCCGGGAAAAAAGGGGGCAGTGGTTTCCCATTTTAAGTTAAATAATTTGTACAGTTCAATCTCAGGAGATTATGTTCAACATTTATTATATATTCAAGATTGATTTGTAAAAATGTTTTCATTAAATTCCTAAATAAATAAAATGTTTAAATTGTGTTTAGATTGTTTAGGGTTATATTTGGTGGTTTGTTTGTTTGTTTGCAAAAAAGTCAGACTTTGCATTGTAAAATTGCATGCAATTGTTTTGATTGTTTTGAGACTATAGTTTTTAGTTGTTTTATTGATTGTTAGATTCTTAATTAATGACAACTTTCTTCTTTTTTTATTTCTAAAAATTGGTATAGTGTGGGGTGGCTTTGTTCTAATGTTCCTTGAGAGGATTGTGCCAACCTTCCATTGCATTGTTGGTTTTTGCTTGCTGTGCCATGGTATTGTCTTAAACATTCAACCATGTTATATGATACTTAAATTGGCATCTGTGAACAGAATGGAGCAGTCCGCTAACCCCAAGTGTCTTCAGAGTAGTCCACTGGGGGGGTTCATTTGTGTTCACGTCTTTGGTAGTAATGTGATTCTGTTAATAGGTTATAATGTTCTGCTACTATAGTTACTAGTACGTATGCAAAGCCAATTAATGTTTTTAGTTCTTCTGTGAATTCATCATTAGTTGTGTGTTCTACATTTAATGCCGATTTTGTAGGTGTCTCCAGACACTTTGTTTAAAATGATGTCAACAGTCTTGAATTACTGTATGTGGGTATATTTGTAAATTGCTTGAAATCATTGCTTATTCAAAGTCTATAATTATATTTTTGGGCTTGTAATTGTTGGTTTAGAATATCATTTCATTTATTAGTTTGTGGAATGTTGCATTTTATTTACTTGGGAACAGTGCATACATTGATTCGATGGTAGTGCTTTAAATTTTGTAGATTTGTGTGACTAGCGGAGGGCTTGATTTGAATGTGCCAGCCATCATCCACATGTTGCTCTTGCAGTAAATGTCTAATTTCAATTTCTGCTCGGTTTGGGGGGCATGATTATGCTCTCTAACATTTTCAATTTCATTTTGTTGAGCTGCCTTCCTATATTATGCACTAGAATACTATTTTGGACATTTCTAGTGTGTTTTCTCACTGCTTGTGCTTTTAATGTTGTACGTATATCACATGTGGTATAATAGTAATTTTCTTCTCTGAGATCTTGTGCATGTGACTCGCTCAGCCATTTTATCTGTGGGTTAAATAATATTAAAACATTAATTAATAATGCTTCTTTTTATACACTTATTTGCATATGTTTTAAACATTTTTGTACATGTATACCTACAATTTAGATATTCTTTGAGTTTTTTAGAGAGATTTATTCCATTTATGATTAATGTTGATGTTTTTTGACACAAGTGTTGTTATTATCTGTTGGAAAAAATAGTAGCATTAGTGTTATACGATTAATAACTATTTTTGTTTTACATTTTAAGGCTTTATTGTTTTTGTTTTAAAAGATAAAGTTGTTTATAATATATTTGCTATCATTTTGTGGTATTTTATTTAGTTTATGATTTGTTCTTGTGAAATTTGATTTCCGGAAATGAGTCTGACTTTATTTCCTCTATTTTATTATTATTAGTTGATTCATTTTTCTTATCTGTATTTTTTTCAATTTGTTTTTATTAGTAACGCTTTGTGACAGACAAGCAAATATCATTTACATATGTTGGTAGCTGTCTTCATTCATCATTATACTTTGTGCAGAGGTTGATAAGACAGATGTTTTAAGAAGTTACATCTCTATCCACATTCCTACGCATTTCTAACTCACCATGGGCGACACACAGATATCCCCCCTGTAAACGTTCCATTTGTCCATTGTTTGTCCCATTTCTTCGGGCACCCCCTAGTTATAAACACCTCTTTTTCTGCAATCATACGCCTATCCAGTTCCTTAAGCCATATCGACACGGAGGGTGGTGCCATTCCACCCCACCCCCTTGCCAATTCTCTTTTTACCAACGTGTATCCTAACGTCACCAGCTGCTGTTCAGTTTCTGTCAGGTCAGTATCCACCCATATGTTTAGCAAGCCCAGTCAAGATGTCAGGTCCACCGACTTTCCCAACGCAGACTGCATATGATTCGTGGCCCTCTCCCAGACACGGTGTACCAGCAGGCACTCCCACAGTGCACGATAAAAGGTAGCCGGCTGTTTGCAACCCTTTAAACAGAGGTCATCCTGTCTCGCGCCTGTTTTTGCGAGAGTGATCCCCATCATATATGACCGGTGTAGAACCCTGAGTTGTATCAGCCTAAACCTAAGAGTAATGGCCGCCTCACTGAGTGACATAAGGGCCAGCTGCCAATCCTCCTCCGCAATCGGTCCCAGGTCCCTCTCTCATTGCTCCTTGAGCTTGCCAAAATTATCTGGTAAATTATTGCTAAGTTTTTTATACGTTAACGAGACTGCCTTAGAGTGCAGTGGCCCATCTAACAAGCGGTCCTCCAAGGGAGATGAATCCGGTATGTCTTCGCAGCTCGGGAAAGCCGCCCGTAGAGCATGTCTGATCTGCAGGTATTTAAATACCTCCCCTGAAGCCATCTTGTAGATCCTTTGAAGAGCTTCAAACTTAAGTATGGCCCCCTTTTGAACTAGGTCCTTTACTGCCGAAATTCCTATCACATCCCACCTATCAAAACCCGGCTGATAGCATAACATGCCTAGTTTCTGCGTGCACCATAACGGTGTTGCCTTAGTAAGAACGTTGGCCCATCCCAGCCGCGAGTTTGCCAGACGCCAAATTTGTACTGTGTGCTGTGTTGGGCCGACATATCTCTGTTTCATAGTGCGAGAGTAAAAGGCCCCCAGATAGCCCAAACGATCCATTTGGTATCTGTCCAGGGTGTAAGCCGGGTCTGGCGGTGGGACGTACATCCAGTGATTAAAGGCTACCGGCTGAAAGGCCCAATAGTATAGCCTGAGGTCTAGCAATGCTATTCCACCATCATACCATCCTTTCGTTAGGTTCTGAAATGCCACTCTAGGGGTTCTGCCATCCCACAACAGCGTTCGTACCTCCCCTTCCACCGCTGCAAAATACGTATCTGGGATTCGGTTCGGGCAGTTCTGAAGAACATATAGAAATCGCGGGAGCGCCAACATTTTAAAAAGAGCAGCACGGCCAACTAGAGTTTAACGTTGTGTTTAACGTCTGCTCGCAGTTTGGCCAGCGGGGCTGCCAAATTATGACAGTAGGAGAGGGCCGGGCCCGAAGTAACAATTATCTGTATTTTTTAACCATAAAAAGAAAGGAATATAGTAATTAATTAGTTTAAATGTTTGTAGATTTACTTTATTTCAGCGAGGCGTGGGTCAACTATCCGACTAGACACCAGGGAAAGTTTACCCAAAAAAGTACAAGGGTGGGGGCTACCCATAACTGGCATGGCTATTCCCCCAATCCTAAAAAAGCTGCAACAGTCTATCTGCCCCCTGTGGGTGGCAGATGTGGGTAATTACCACCGATCTCACTAGATGCCAGGGATTTTTTTTTAAAAGAAGATGTAGGGGTGGAGGTTTCCCACCATGGTTGTGCCCATTCCCACCCCCCCCCCCCGAAATGTGGCATCAGTCTTTATATCCCCATGGGGGTGATTACATCAATCTGACCCCCACCCCTGGGTGGCAGAAAGCCCACTAGACACCAGGAAAATATTGGGACAAAAATGTACTGAGATAGGGGCTGCGCACCATGGGCATGGCCATGCCGCTTCCCCCAAAATAGCAGCAACAGTTTTTCTGTACCCTCTGGGGGAGGCTGGGGTAATTATCCCCAATCTGCCCCCCAGGGGGTGGAAGGCCCACTAGACACCAGAGAAAATGTTAAAAAGAGAAAATGTAGGGGTGGCGCTTGTCCACCATGGGCATGGCCATGCTCCTACTCCAAGTGACATTAGCCTTTCGCCCCCACCCCATAGCAGATGGAGGTGATTACCCCCAATTTGCTCACCTGGGGGCAGAAAGCCTGCTAGACACCTTAAACATTTTGTAAAAAAGAAATATACAGGGGTGGGGGCTGCCCAAAAATGTGCAGGTTTGCAAGGTTACTCTAGTTGCCAGCTGAGCTAGGACCCAAAAAATGTGTTGTTTTGAGTGGAATAATGTTGTGTCTATGTTGCGTTTTGAATTCTTTCCTGTTGCGGGTACTAGAACTGCCCTCAGAAGTGAGGTACTATTTTTATCAGGACACTTAGGGGAATGCTGGTGAGTGGAAGTTCGTGGATCCAAGCAGATTCCAGAACTTTCCATCTCAGATGCGGGGAAAGTGTGATTGTTTTGTTAAAGTTTGCGGTTTGAAAGGGATTCTGGGTGCGAGAACCTTGGGAGAGCCATGCAAATCACCCCACCCTACATTTCCCAAGGTGTCTAGTTATCAAAAATTTGCAGGTTTGCTAGACTTTCCTGGGTTCTGGCTAAGTTAGGGTACAAAATCAACAGCTACACAATTCACAAAAAAGGGTCAGTTTACAATGGAAAAATGTGATGTGTCCACACAATTGAGTTATCATTTTTATTGTGAGACTTGAGGTAATGCTGAGTAAAAGGAAGTGTGTATCTCTCCACAGATTTCAAAACTTTCCACCCCAGGAATGTGAGTCAAAGGTTAAGGTGTGCATGGGATTCTGGGTAAGAAAAACTTTGGAAGTCATTCAAGTCATACCACCCTAAATTCACAAGGGTGTCTAGTTTTCAGAAATGTGCTGGTTTGCTAGGTTTTCCTAGGTGAGGGCTGAGTTAGGGCCCAAAAACCACAGCTACTCGGTTTACAAAAACGATATTTTTTTAGTAGAAAAATGTGATGTATCCATGTTTTAATTTAGGCCCTTTCCTATCATGGGCACTAGGCGGACCCATACAAGTGAGGCACAATTATTTTTCAGAAGACATATGGGAGCATAGAATAGTAGATTTTTTTTATTAACAATAGGATTTTACTGCCATCTTGTCTTCCAAATGAAAGCCAGTGTGTAAGAATGAAGGCATCTTGAAAAACACCCTCTATATCATATGCTACTACGAGTACCCACAAATTCAGAAATGTAAAAATAACCAGTGCACCTGAACTCCAAATCTTGGGCCCATTTCAGAGACAAGTTTCCATTTCAACACAAGTGACAACATGACAATCCAGTGCCACCTCCTATATCATCCCCCAGGAAACACCACCGCATTCACTGATCACTTGTTCAACCTCATTGTTCATTGCTCACTCCGAGACACAAACAACCTAATTCTGGGAGACCTTAACCTACACTGGAACGAAAACAACAACCCGGTAATCCAGAACCTAAATGAGCTGCTACACAGCAACAACCTTACCCAGCACTGCTCAGAAGTTACCCACAACAAAGGAGCGACCCTGGATGCCATCATATCCCGACAGGACTCCATCACAATCGATCAGGTCCTCCCTGTGGACTGGTCTGACCATCACCTCATCCTATTCCACACCACTCAACCAATCACACACCAACCCCCCAACCAAGAGTCCCCTAAATGGACGAGAAATCTTAGACAGATCTCCATGGTCGACTTCGAGGAAAGGTTAGGCTCACTCCTGCCTACCTCCATGGATGATCTCTCTACAACAGAACTCATCACTCACTATAACTCTACTATGACTTCCATCCTAGATCAATTAGCCCCCCTGAAACTAAAAAAAAAACTAGGATCACTCCATATAGAGCCTGGTTCAACTCAGACATCAATGCTGAAAGAAGACAACTGGAGCTGCAGCACAACGATAGAGGAACAACCCCTCCACAGGCCTTCTCGAGCAACTCAAAACAATCCGAAGGAAATACAAAAAACACATCAACAATGAAAAAGCCATCTTCTTCTGCACCGCTCTGGACAAGGCAAAAAACAGACCCAAAGAACTATTCAACATCAACATCCCTCTGTTGCCCCAGGACAAGCCTCCAAAGACCTGTGCGACAACTTTGCCAACTTCTTCATAGACAAAATCACCAAGATCGAGCTCCGACGTCATTGCTCATTGCCAACTCCGAGACACAAACAACGTCATTCTGGGAGACCTGAACCTACACTGGAACGAAAACAACAACTTGGTAATCCAGAACCTAAATGAGCTGCTACACAGCAACAACCTTACCTAGCACTGCTCAGAAGTTACCCACAACAAAGGAGCGACCCTGGATGCCATCATCTCCCGACAGGACACCATCACAATCGATCAGATCCTACCTGTGGACTGGTCTGACCATCACCTCATCCTATTCCACACCACTAAACCAATCACACACAAACCCCCCAAACAAGAGCCCCCCCAAATGATTGAGAAATCTTAGACAGATCTCCATGGCCGACTTCGAGGAAAGGGTAGGCTCACTCCTGCCTACCTCCACGAATGATCTCTCTACAACAGAACTCATCACTCACTATAACTCTACTATGACTTCCATCCTAGATCAATTAGGCCCCCTGAAATGAAAAAAAACTAGGATCACTCCAGCTAGATCCGGGTTCAACTCAGACATCAATGCTGAAAGAAGACAACTGGAGCTGCAGAACAACGATAGAGTACCAACCCCTCCACAGGCCTTCTTGAGCAACTCAAAACAATCCGAAGGAAATACAAAAAACACATCAACAATGAAAAAGCCACCTTCTTCTGCACCGCTCTGGACAAGGCAAAAAACAGACCCAAAGAACTATTCAACATCAACATCCCTCTGTTGCCCCAGGACAAGCCTCCAAAGACCTGTGCAACAACTTTGCCAACTTCTTCATAGACAAAATCACCAAGATCGAGCTCACACTAGATGTCAACCTCAACACCTCATGCACAATCCCATCCCCAGAGACCGAAGCCAATGCATGCAAGCACCCCATGAAAGTCTGGAAATCCTTCAACCCCATTCCGGAAACCGAAATTCTCAAACTGATCACCACCTCCAATCCCGCAACTCATGCATTAGATCCCTTACCCACTCAATTGACTAAAAATCTGAAACTCTCGATAGCTTCATACTGGTGCAAGATCATAAACAGCTCCTTGAGAACTGGCATCATACTGGACTGTCTCAAAGTCGGTCAAGTCACTCCTCTCCTGAAAAAACCTGACCTTGACACTAACGATCTGAACAACTTCAGACCTGTTTCCAATCTCCCCCTCCGTGCTAAGATTCTTGATTGTTTTTATGTCTAGAATGTATGTACTTTTATGATATGTAATATATCGAATAAAGTAATCCAACATCCGAAAAGTGCGTATTTTCACAATTGACTCAGCACATGGACAGCATCAACCTTCTTGATCCCCACCAATCGGGCTTCAGAAAAGGCTGTAGCACGGAGACCGCAATCCTTAACATCGTGGATGACATTCTCAAATCTCTAGATACCGAAAAATGCTGCCTACCTATTCTCCATGCAGTGGATCACAATCTTCTCCTCAAGGCTCTCCAAGACAGGGTAGGAGCAGACGAGGTGGTCATACAATGGTTCTCCTCCTTCTTACACAACCGCACCCAAAGGATAAAAATCAAAACCTTCACGTCCAACTCACACCCTGTCAACAGAGGTGTCCCACAAGGATCAGTGCTCTCCCCACAACTATTCAACATATATATGGAACCCCTCACCTCCCTACTCAAAAATGCCAACATCACCTTTCACCTCTATGCAGACGACACCCAGATCTATCTGGAAACCTCCTCCTTTGAAGATATTCAGAGACTAAACAAAACTCTTAAAGAAGTACAGCATTGGCTATCCATGAACCACCTGAAACTCAACCAAGACAAAACTGAAATTCTCCTCATCTCCAACAAAGACGAAAACCCCCAAATCATGGAATGGCTTAAAGAAATCGATGCTCTCAACTGTAATCTCACGCCGGCTAACTCCACTAAATCATTAGGAATCACCCTAGACCCCAAACTGGACGTGGTCAGGCACATCAAGAACTCCGTGAAAAGTGCCTTCCTCAGTCTGAAGCTTCTCAACAACATAAAACCCTTCGTCCCGCCCAAAGACGTCAAACAAGCAACCCAATCCATGGTGTTATCTAGACTTGACTACGGTAATGCCATCCTCACTGGTACAGCGAAATCCCACCTAGCCCCCCTCAAAACACCTCTAAACGCAGCAGCCAGAATGGTCAGCGGAGTTAAGAAATTTGAGCACATCACACCTGCACTCAAAGGTCTAAAATGGCTCCCAATAGAGATGCGTGCCAGCTTCAGAACTGCCTGCCTCACACACAAAGCCCTCCACACAAGGAAGCCCGAATACCTGGCCTCCAAACTCAAAAAGGCCAGCCAGACAAGGAACCTCAGGAGTTCCAACTCCCTTCTGCTCATTCCTATGAAAACACGCAAACAGAAAACGGCTGCAGGAGCCTTCACCGGAAATGCTCCCAGAATCTGAAACTCCATCCCAACAGACATTAGAACTATCCCGTCCTTTGTAAAGTTTAAAAAACTCCTAAAAGACCTCTACCTCAACCGTGCCTTCCCAAACAGGTAACCAGCACTGAAGGACACACACTTGCATTCCGCAGCACCTTGACACTTTGTCACCAGAATCTACCTCCTTCTAGCACCCTCTCGCCCCTCCAAGCTCCCCCTCCCTGAATATGGTTCTGCACAAGACAATCATTCACTCTGCGAGGCTCTCAGGACTGCTCTGCCTCAATGTTGCACTACATGGTGGGACTTCCGAACCAATTTATATACCTAACATTATCTGGGATTCCTGTACTATAACTGTTGTAAAGCGCTCTGATACTCTCGGGTCTGGCTAGCGCTATATAAAACTCCTTAAATAAAAATAAATTTAAAAAAAGAGATTCATAGGTTTCCTTGATAACAATTTTTTACACTACATCTTTCACCATATGAATTGGTCTGTACGCTGTAGACAATGAAAAACCATTGTACAGTGCAGCTCAGTTGTCGGCTCTTGGTACTTTGGGTTCTTCGAGAACTTAAAAACCCTATATATCCCTGCAACGAGAAGGGTCTAGCGGACGTAATGGTGTATTGCTTTTATACATCGGCTATTGTAACAAAAAGTTACAGCTGAAAATGTTGTCACAAATGGTCATTTTTTCATACTCATTTGCAACATTTCTTGATTTTGACAATTAGTTTTTTTTGGAGGGTGGACATTTAGGGATCTACATAGATGACTCCTTGCTGATTTTGGAATGTTGTCTACTTTTCAGAAATCTATAGCTTTCCTGGCTCACTTATGGGTTTCACATGGTTTCCACTGCAAACTTGGAATTAGGTTGAAACAACTAAAGTATCTAGAGAAGCCAGCCTTAATCTTTTACACTCAGAATGTTTTTCTAGAATGTTTCTGCACTTAATCCACAGAACTGTTAAACTATTAAGCTATAAGTGACCTCATGAACAATCATGGTCCAGCCTCTACTGTGTTTATTTTACAATTCCCAGAGGAATGGACAGAAGACAGTAACTCATCATGCCCAAGCCCATGTAGCGGTGCCAAACTCAGCACTGGAGTTTGTGACCAATCCCTCGGCTGTGATGGACGCTCCATCACTATACCAGTATTCTAGTCACTGGTACACCCAACCCCTGATGTGATGGATCAAAATAAAATAAAATAATATCAAATCAATATATGTAGGCAATTACAAACTGTCAAACTATTAGCACTACATTTCTGGAGCAAGGAACAAAGTAATCAAGTTTTTTAGTGTTTAAAGTGGCTGGGATAGCTTAAGCCTTCATTATCTCATCCCATATAGTTAGTGTGGGCAGGCGTGCTGAGAATCTGCGAACAGCAAAATGTATCACTAGAGTAACATTTGTGGCACTTTGGAAAGTAATACATGTGAACTTTAAACAGAGCATGTGTAGCTGGATATAGACATTGAGGCCCTGTACAATTGAAACCAAAAAATTGAAGTGCAGAACAAAAGAAAATGTGGGAAACTTGCAACCATGTAAAAAGCAATGAACATCTGTGTGTGTGTATAATATCTAGTCGTGGTTGCCACTAGGAAGTTAGGGTTAGGTTACCTTTTCTATAGAAAGAGTGTTTTTGGTTAGCTAATAACTTTGATTCTGTTTGACAAATCTTCACAAACCTTTTCCAAAAACAGGTTCATCCACCTCACCTCCTTCCTGGAAAGTTTTGGGGTGATTCGTCAAGTGGGGCCCAGAAAAGACCAGGGTCCCAACACATAAAATCCCCATGCCTTTTCCCTAGATTTCTTTAAGATTAGCAACAGCAAAAACTGCTAAACGGAATTTCACCAAATTTGGCAGGAAGTTAGATCTTGGTCCGCACATTGTTTCATGATTTGGTGTACATCTGTTTAGTAGTTTTTGAAAAATTTAAAGTAAACATTTTTTTTATTTTTAGGTGGTTGGGTCCACTAGAGTCTCGAGAGACTCTTGCGTGAACTCCAATTTAAAAATTGAGTGTTCTGATTGCCAAGGGAGCTTTATTTTCCTTTGGCCATCCTGCTCTCGTGGTAGTCAGTTTACTGCAGGAACAAGCGCTCTAATTGGCTGCCAGCAACATAAGAAAAATGCTGCCGCCAGCCAATACAGAACTCGGGGGACTTAGTCCCCTGACCTGAAATTAAAAGAAATAGTATAAGAGGGTAGGGTAGGGATACCCAGACCCTCCAGAGGCCACACGGTAGGGACCCAGAGGGGCCATCTCCCTGAGGCAAAAAAAAGAAAAAACAAAATTGGCAAAAAATGCTGCAATCCCGCAAGACTCTTGCGAGATTGAAAAAACCTAAAAAACAAAATAATGACCGGGCCGCATTAAAATAGGTTATCTTCCAGGGATCCACCAGTTGGATGCGTTTCGGCAATAACTGGCTTTTTCAACACTGGTACTGTGCAAAAGTTCATGTGACCGATTTAAATAAGACTCCATTGACTCCCATTGGATGATTTATCATTAATACAATATCAGATTGTTCATTATTTGCATTAATTGCAATGTATAATTTGCAATATTTGTGTCTCTTTGATGGTATAACTGCGTACCTCCTAACTTCAGTGGAACTTTTAGGCAAAGGGGGTTTAAAACGCACAATTCCACCCACCATTTCACCATACAGATATATATATTCACCAACAACGTTACTCCTGCTGGAAATCCTTCGCCTTGCAAGGGGTGGCTCGTATCCGGCAGAGCAGCCGGAAATAAACATCCACAAAGGAACGGCGTGCCATCGAGCACTAAGTTCGCGTAAATAAAACAGGGAGTCGGTCCTTTAAGCCAGAATAGCGAGGTTTATTCAAGTCATAAACTTGTGACGCGTTTCGCACTCCACAGAGCGCTTTTTCACACAACGTTTGTGTATTCAGTTCGTGCTTATAAAGAAACATAGAAAAAACACATATTCAGTTCGTACTCATAGAAAGAGGACTATGTTTTTCACCGCCATCTTGTAAAGGTTCACAAAGCTTATAAACATCAATGCGTACATATTTCATCTAAAGTCAATACTGTTCATGTAAAATTCATTGTGATATCCACCTCCTATTGTATATCATTAATTTGGAGTTTATCGGTACGTATGCTTTGAACCCAGACTATCCTGTGATTGAGTGTATGAGGAGTTCGTGCACAGCGTCATAGTGTGCATTGTGGGATTCGCAGTCTATTTCATATTCACTGAGCCCGAATGTCTCTAAGGTACAAATGAATTGCAGGTCTGCTATCGTACCAGTGTAGGTGGTCAAAGTGAATTCCTCTGCCCTCCATATAAAAATAGCAAAGTAAAATATCATATGCAAGTATTCTGTGCGGTGTGGTGTAGGCGACATAATAGGTCACATTGTGGCTGGTTAGTGCCTGTGACCCAAAAACTCAATTCCCTTATTTGTAGAACAGAATGTCGGGCAGCGGGAGCCATATATACAGAGTAGTACATGCTGCAACACGAATGTAATTAGCGGCTGGTTAGTGCCCAGAATGTCATATACACATCAACAGTACTACAGATGTCATATCACATGATTGAATGGCATAACGGTCAAGGAGGACACAGTGATCAACAAGACCTTCTTCAGCACGAAAAAAACCTCACACAATAATCGTAAACACAAAAAATACGAAACTTCAATGCATGTGAAAATTACTATTAAAACCGTATACTTTCATAGAAAGGTATACATTACATCCTGAGATAGTAGATGAAGGATGAGTCATGGAGAAAGGTTTAGGGTGCAAATGTCGCGAGCCTGCGGCAAAGTCCCTCCCTTCCTTCCTATGAGAGAGAAAAAGAGAGAACAATAGAGATTAGAAAAATAGAAGAAAGTTATTTATAAATACAGCAAATGCTAGTCAGTCGCTAACATAACAATTACTTCTGCTCAAAATACATTACTCTCTAACATATGTTCCCTGATCAAAGTACACATAATAGAAGAAGTATACTACTCTGTACAGTTCCTCTACCTAGAAAATAGTATGGAGTATGTGGTAGTTATTATTCATATTGCAAATGTATGGCCATCTCCTCATCCATATTGTGTCCTTTCGGGTAACGGGTGCACATGTTAATGATATATCTAGATTCTCTTTGTCTTAATTTCAAAGTACGGTTACCACCTCTCTGTCCTAAGTTCACCTGTTCCACAATGAAGTATGACAATTTAGTTTGATGTGAAAAGTGGTGTGTTTCAAAATGTCTGGCAATGGGGTATTGTTTATCGTTTTTGTTGATAGCCCTAGTGTGTTCTAGTATTCTCTTCTTCGCCATATGTGTAGTACTGCCCACGTACTTAAGGTCACATGGGCAGACTAACACATATACGACAAAGGAGCTGGTGCATGTCAGAAATTGTTTTATTTCAATCATTTTGTTGGAGCTGGGGCTCCAATATTCCTTTACCATGTGACTGTTGTTACAGGCTTTACAATGCCCGCACTGGTAAAAGCCACAGAGATCAATCCCTCTGTTGAGTTTGAGGTTGCCTATGTCATTGTGCATCAGAATGTCCTTGAGATTTTGGCCATGTCTGTAAATTATACTAGGTCTCTCAGGGAGATTAGGACCAATTATTGGATCTCCTTTAAGGATACTCCAATTTTTTACTATACACTTCCGAATCATATCGAAATTGCCATTGTAATTCAGAATAATCCTTGTTTCATAAGTCTCAATATTGTCAGTTCGTGAGGCAGGATTGGTGTTAAGCAGGGTCTCACGTTTAACTAATTTTACCTTATCACTGGCCCTTTTGATGACCCACTTCGGGTAACCTCTGACTAAAAATATTTGGTCATCACTTTCTCTTCCAGAAGGAAGTCTGCTTCCGAGCTGCAGTTTCTTTTAGCTCTGAGTAGCTCACCGAATGGAATACTCCATTTGAGATTTTCCGGGTGGTTACTCAGGCCATGTAGTAAGGTATTGCCTACTGTGCTTTTTCTGTGAAGAATGGTATGTAGTCTGTCCTCTCTGATCTGGACCTTGGTGTCTAGATAGTCTATTTCCTTTGCC
Organism: Lissotriton helveticus; assembly: GCF_964261635.1. Taxonomy (NCBI): domain Eukaryota; kingdom Metazoa; phylum Chordata; class Amphibia; order Caudata; family Salamandridae; genus Lissotriton; species Lissotriton helveticus. The sequence continues at coordinate 1,172,698,627 of NC_136071.1, forward strand.
CTTATATTACAGGTAAGTGAGATGTTACACTGATTCTGGTTGAGTCTGGATATGAAGTCCAGGGCTTGCAATTTTGTCCCTTTCCAGACGACAAAAATGTTGTCAATGTATCGTAGCCAAATTATGACCCTGGAAAAATCTTCAGTGAGATTGCTGTCTGATCTCAAGTCATTCTCCCATGCCCCCATAAATAAATTCGCAAAACTTGGGGCAAAACATGTACCCATAGCGGTCCCATGTGACTGTACATAGATGTCATTATTGAAAAGAAAAAAATTGTTAGTGAGACAGTGAAAATCATATCAAGTATCATAGTGGTATGTTCCAAATAGCAGATCTTCCTATCCTTCAAAAATCTAGTGCATGCTTCTGTTCCTTGTTTATGTTCAATGACAGTATACAAGGAGTTGACATCCATAGTTATTAGAAGATCATCCTTCTCCCATGTAAGATTGTATATTTTGTCCAAGAAATCCTTTGTGTCCCTGACATATGATGGCAAAGACATAACGTATTCCCTCAGAAAGTGATCAGCATATCGTGATACGTTTTCTTTCTAGTACACTACCCCTGGATGAAATTATGGGTCTTCCCGGGGGATCAATTCTGCATTTGTGAATCTTGGGCAAGAGATAGAGAATGGGTAGCACAGGATAATCTCTCTTTAGGAAGCAATATTATTCCCATTCAAGGAGTCCTCTATCCTTTAGATATATAGATATATATACATGGCGGACTGGTGCTGGGCTAGCACTCAATAAAGATATTTGCACTTTCTTTGGGTCTCGCTGCTCTTGTTTTGTTCGACGGTGACTGCTGCTGCTGTTGCTGATTATTTCGACTTGGGAGCACCACGTACCTTATATATATATATATATATATATATATATATATATATATGTATACATATATATATACATATATATATATATCTAAAGGATAGAGGACTCATTGAATATATATATATATATATATATAAACACGAAAATGTGGCTGTTCCCAAGCCTCTGTTTCGGCGGGCTCACGGCAGGGGTAGCCACCCCCCTAAAGTATACACAACATACCGGCGTATTCTCTCCTTCAATCGTGGAAAAGAACAACACAGGAGCCGTGGCCTCTATTCTTAATGCAGGTTTATTTCAGACACAACGTCCTACGCGTTTCGGAGTGATTCTACTCCGTGATGAAGGAGTAGAATCACTCCGAAACGCGTAGGACGTTGTGTCTGAAATAAACCTGCATTAAGAATAGAGGCCACGGCTCCTGTGTTGTTCTTTTCCACGATTGAAGGAGAGAATACGCCGGTATGTTGTGTATATATATATATATATATATATATATATATATATATATATATATATATATATATATATATATATGTTTTGCAGCACATTAGGGCGATAAATAACAATGATCCGAGTTACCCTGTAGCGCGGCATTTTCACGAAACCCATGAGGGTAAACCCAAGGATCTGAGATATTATTTAATAGACACTGTCCCAATTCAGAGAAGAGGTGGGGACAGGGAGGGATTGTTACGACGGTTAGAGACCCACTACATATTAATGTTAGATACTAAGCAGCCAAAGGGATTGAATATGAGTGAGGATCTATACACTTACTTGGACTAACGGCCTCCAACTGTGTCTATTTAGATCAAACATGGGTTGCACGCAGCGAATGTAGGACGATATATATATATATATATATAACTAACTCGGCTTCGGCAACCCAATGCCTTCTGGTTAGGCTTGAAGACACGCCTATGTAGGCGGATCTGATTAATAAATGCAGGTGTTCCTACTCCTTAGCGGTCATGTTCATTTACTCTGGAAGCTCGTGATCAAGGGCGGTGGCCCGAAACATGTTGAGCTGTTGTGACCTATGGGTGGCAGTTTGTGCGTCTGTTGGAGCCCTCGCTGTAAGACATTCAAACTCTGTGTGGCCTCCTCACCTGTGGCAAACTGTTTGATTTATATATATATGTATATATATATATATATATATATATATATATATATATATATATATATATATATATATATATATATATATATATATATATCTATATATATATGAAACAAGACTGTTCGACTACCAAGATCTGTTCTTGAAATCTCATCATTATTTCATACTATGTGAAAGACTATGTATTCGTAAAATAGGATTATGTAAATATTTTGATAGTACTATGTATACAATTGAAGTTTTATCCATAGAGACATATATTTTTCTATACAATGCAGGCTTTTATAATGGTATTTATGTTGATTTTAACATTCGAACGAATGAATTAATTAGTACCTTGCTTGAATACTGGTTCAATTAATTGTGGGAATCATTCATGTGATGTTAGAAAATCTTAGTCGAGGAAGCCTATTGGAAAACTGTCTCCGAGAAATACATTTATTTGTGGATACTGAGTTAGAGGTTGTGTAAATGCTCTTAATGTTAGTTTGAAATTAATTTAAGAAGTTTGGGTGTCACATGTTTGGCACTATTAAGTCACTTTTAAGCAAAAAAATTCTTTTTAACACTATTAGGTATTAGTTATGGGGGTTCAGGGGAAACATACTGTTTTCAGACAAAGAAGTAAATAATATTCAAAGTTGATGTGTTCAGTGATTAAAACAAGAATGTGAAAAAAACCATGAACCGTTTCGAGATAAATATGCATGCCAAGTTGGAAGGCATCGCAATACATATTGAAAGTCAATATAGAATGCACTTTAGCTAGCTGTGATCAATGAAACAATGTATTTTACAACCACAGCTATGCTTTTCCACTAATGCATTTAAGCAGTCATTGGACATATGGAATTGATTTTATCTGTATTTACATGTATTTAAATTGAATTATTATCTTTGGAACAATAATGAACAAAAACTATCAATGAATGTCAAGTAGTTCTTCTATGTCTATTTAAGCACAGTCACTTTAAAAAGAGGTGTGTCTCACGACACTGTTGTCATGTGATCAAGGCAGGGATCTGCCGAAACGCGTCGTGATGAATGGTCGCACATATGAAATAAACTAAAAAGATGCACCAAATTGGGTCTACCTAGTCTCATTGCAAGTCCGTGGTGAAGTTGTGGAGGAGGCGAGCTTTTGAAGCATATATATATATGTATATATATATATATATATTCACTGAAAATACCATAGGTTATAGATCATATATAGTTAGGAATTAGCATTTACAAAACCTTGAAAATTCACTGAAAAAACCATAGGTTATAGACCATATATAGTTAGGAATTAGCATTTACAAAACCTTATTTTACTCACACAAAAACATTGAAATTCGCATATATAGTTAGTTGCACTAACTATATATCGCGCACCCGCAATCCACTGCTGATCATGTCACATATTACATCATTCATTACATGGTCAGTGACATCACTGATGACGTCACTGATGACATCTCAAATGACAGCACTGATGACATCACTGATGACATCTCAAATGACATCACTGATGACATCACTGATGACATCTCAAATGACATCACTGATGACATCTCAAATGACATCACTCATGACATCACTGATGACATCACTGATGACATCTCAAATGACATCACTGATGATATCACTGATGACATCTCATTTGACATTACTGATCACATCACTGATGACATCATTCATGTGATAATACGATGAACCTCTTCAGACTCCAATATAACCTTAGATACACTCAGTGTAAACAGACACTCACAGACTGTCACTCATCCATGGAGTTACTCACACACCTAGTCAGTCATGCAAAGAATCAATCACACCTCCATTTCCTCAACTATACAGTTATACACACCTTACTTATTCAAACATATACTAACACATATTTACTCTCTTATACAATCCCTGATACAAGTTCACAATGATCCATACAGCCACTCACACATTCACTGGCTCTTATGCACAGTTATTTATATATGTCAACTCTCACATGTACTGTGTTTTACATATGTACTTACTTTGACATGTAGCACTGAGATATCCATTCACTCACCAATACACTCATGCACACAGTCAACCGCCCATACAGCTGTTTCCACATGCACTTTTGAACCCATACATCTAGTGAATCAACTGCTCACACATCTATGCACAGAGTCATACACCTCCCAGCCACCCACACATACACTCAGTCTCCCATACAAATACTTGGGCAACCAATCAATAACCCATATAGTTACTCATATAGCTACTGATCAACACATGCAGCAGTTTACAGAACAACAGACATAATGATGCACAAATTAAGACAGTTTAGTCACTAACCCATGCACTCAGTGAGACACATTTAATCACTCACTCATACAGTCAGTCATGCACCTACTAAATCCTTCATCCAGACACTTATACATCCACTCATTCTTCAATATGTAAGACATATTTTAACTTTACAGAAACATACAGTCACTGGATGTTGCCATCAGTGATGTCATCAGTGATGTCATTTGAGATGTCATCAGTGATGTCAATAGTGATGTCACTGACCATGTCATGAATGATGTAATATGTGACATGATCAGCAGTGGATTGCGGGTGCGCGATATATAGTTAGTGCAACTAACTATATATGCGAATTTCAATGGTTTTGTGTGAGTAAAATAAGGTTTTGTAAATGCTAATTCCTAACTATATATGGGGGCAGATTTATGAAGGCCTTGCGCCGCCGGTGCGTCATTTTTAACATGGTAAAAAGTGACGCACCGGCGGCGCAAGGCCTTCATAAATCTGCCCCATGGTCTATAACCTATGGTTTTTTCAGTGAATTTTCAAGGTTTTGTAAATGCTAATTCCTAACTATATATGGTCTATAACCTATGGTTTTTTCAGTGAATTTCAATGGTTTTTTTAATAGAAAATATCAAAAGCTGTAAAATGTATTCTTCTTTTAAAGGAAAAATATATTTTATATGTATTTAATAAAACATTTTTATGTATATACATTTTTTGAGGGAACGAATTTATCAACTATCATGCTGAAGAAGAGTGTGGGGAAAAAAAACAAAGAGTCCAAAGAGGAGGACTAAGAGGAAAGAACAATCAGTTCAAAAATACAATTGCTTTAAAGCATGAAGTGCTTTTCCACACATTTACATTTAAATAACCCATATTAGAACATACAAAATATCTACAGAGGAGACGGTGTACATTGAATTTTAGACTCTTCATTGGTACCTACATGTTGGTACTTACATCACCCACACAACACAACAGCTCTATTCAGAGCTACCCTACCTCAAAGCACTCTAAAATATTATTTTAATATTTCCCTTGGTTTTCCCCTTGTTACGCTTTCCAGAACGCTACCCGGTGCGCGGACCGGGCGCTAACCGTGCGAATTTTTTTTTTTTTACATATATGGGCCTCCTCAGCCACCCTCAGAAAACCTAGGGGGTCAGGATATGTCTCCCGTGCCCCCTTATACCCATTCCCAACATTGTTTATCCTCCATCTTGTGACTAAATTCGTCCGAACCACAAGATGGCGGACTCCCGTTACGCTACCGGTGAGCTACCCGGTTCGCGTACCGGGTAGCGCTTCCACCGCGAAAAATCGAAAAAAAAATTATTTTATTTTTTGCCCCACGGGGCCCTTTAATAGCCCCCACATCAATCCTAGTGGGTCAGGAGGGGTCTACCTTGCCCCCTTTCATTCATTTCCCCCTTCGTTTATTTCCACCTCTTGTCTCTCGATCCTACCGAGAGACAAGATGGCGGCCGCTCCGGACTGTTTAGAATGTTGACAGTCACCGGAGAGCCAATCCGCTTCTCCTCGCGAAGTTCCGTTACGCGTCTGGTACGCGAACCGGGGCGCTAACCGGGACGCTGTCACAGATATATATATTTTTTTGAACGTTAATTTCTCAAAATCCACTGGAGCACATATCTTGAGACCTAGCAAAGGCACATCGGGCAAACAGTCTCTACAATTTTGCCAAGTTTCATAGAAATCCATTTAGCCGTTCGAGCTAAAAGTGAGTCCAACCGCCCTATGGAAAACTCAATGTTAAAAACACGTTTTGGGACCCCCCTTTTTTCTCGGCCCCCGCTTGACGAAACCCCCCCAAACTTTCAGGGGACGCTCAGAAACGAAATGTGCCATTTTCCTGAAAATTTCAGCCAATTCCGTGCATCATCGCCAAGGTTATTCAACATAGAATTTTCAGAAATCCCTATTCAAAAAAATCCTAACTATATATACCTACTGGTGACCACCAGTAGGTAATATATATATATACCAGAGTGGGGCATGTTTCTTCAGCAGACTTTCAAAGTGAGCCTGCAACGAGGAGCTACACGACTGGACACCTTTGGTTCCAGTGAGAGACATTGAATAACAGGGCAGTTAGTGCATGGAAGGCTTAGGAACCACGAATACCAGCATGCCAAGCAAGCGCCTATGAGTGTCCACTAGTGGGCCGGACATGCCAATAAAGGACTCTCGTGACCCCGCGCGGCTTTCTATTCACTGGGCCGACCTCTGAAGAAGTTGAATGCCGTCAACGAAATGCGTCAGGATTACCCGGAATCAATCACCTGCCTGCAAATGCTCTCAATAAATGGTTTTGAACTTGTGCAGCGAGTGCGACTCATTGGCCTTCCAATTCAGAGGGGGGCCCACCTTCCCATATACAACGACTGTGTCCTGTCGTAGAGTGAAGCACCGACAACAAGAGCGCCGCGTTTTCCGCACACAAAGGACACACCTTGAACTCACCCGGTCACACGGACAAAGGAAAACAGGCTGCCGCCTAGCACCAGAGTGGGGCATGTTTCTTCAGCAGACTTTCAAAGTGAGCCTGCAACGAGGAGCTACACGACTGGACACCTTTGGTTCCAGTGAGAGACATTGAATAACAGGGCAGTTAGTGCATGGAAGCCTTAGGAACCACGAATACCAGCATGCCAAGCAAGCGCCTATGAGTGTCCACTAGAGGGCCGGACATGCCAATAAAGGACTCTCGTGACCCCGCGCGGCTTTCTATTCACTGGGCCGACCTCTGAAGAAGTTGATTACCCGGAATCAATCACCTGCCTGCAAATGCTCTCAATAAATGGTTTTGAACTTGTGCAGCGAGTGCGACTCATTGGCCTTCCAATTCAGAGGGGGGCCCACCTTCCCATATATATATATATATATATATATATATATATATATATATATATATATATATATATATATATATATATATATATATATATATATATATATATATATATATATATATATTTATATATTTATATATATATAAATCTATATAGGTATATATCATATGTATATATATATCTATACACACACACACACACACATATATATATATTCACTGAAAAAAGCAAAGGTTTTAGGGGTGTTATAGTTAGCTGGAAATTTCAATCGTACAAAATCATTGAAATTCCTCCGTTATAGTTAGTTCTAATAACATCATCCAGTGAATGTGGTTTAGTTCGATATTTAAATAAGTATTATATATATTGTAATCTGCGTTGAAGAATGAGTGGATGTATAAGTGTCTGGATGGAGGATTTAGCAGCACTGTGATTGACTGTTTAAGTGACTAATTTAAAGTGTCTCACTAAATATATGAGATAGTGATTAAACTGTGTGAATATCTGTATCACTCTGCATAAGTTGGTTACTAGCTACGTGAAACTCTATATTAGTTATTGATTAGTTAACTGAGTATTTGTATGGGAGAGTGAATGTCTGTGTGGTTGGGTGGGAGGTGTGCGACTGTCCAAAGATGAGTAAATAGTTGATTTAGTAGGTATATGAGGTTAAGACTGTATGTGGAAACAGTTGTTTGGGTGAGTGAATTTTTATGGGTGTGTTGATGAGTAAAATATATTTCTCAATCATACATGTCCAATAAAGTAGAAATATAAAAGGCAGTCTATATAACATTTGTTGTATGTAAATAAGTATACGTAAGTCTCAGTGATTGTATGAGTGACTGTATCGAAAGCTGTATACTTGTAATAGTGATTTTATAACACACTAAATATGAGTTACTATCTATATGAATAAATAAAGTGGTTTGTATAAGTGTGTAGCTTAGCAAATGTAAGTATGATCAATTGTTTGCATAAGTGAGTAGGATGACTGCATAAGTGAATAGAATGTGTGCTGGTGTGTATTGTCGATGTAGGTGTGTAAGTATATTTAATAATGTTCTATTGATCCTTGTTAGCATGTATGAGTGAATCTATAGGTAAGTGTTTAGATGTGTGTGTAGATCTAGGAATCACTGAGTGGGTTTTTAGAAACTTGTATTGGTGTGTCAAGGGTTTCAAATATGGTACTCCATATTTTATAATGAGTGTTGAAAGGTTATACTACTGTATGATTAGGTGTTTCTGATTGTCACATGGATGATGTCATCAGTGATGTCATCAGTGATGTCATTTGAGATGTCATCAGTGATGTCATCAGTCATGTCACTGACCATGTCATGAATGATGTATTATGTGACATCATCAGCCGTGAATTGAGGGTGCGCGAGTACAACTAACTATAACAGAGGAATTTCAATGGTTTTGTATGAGTGAAATGTCCAGCTAACTATAACACCCCTAAAACCTATGTTTTTTAAGTGAATTTCTAAGGTTTTTTAAATGCTAATCCCTAACTATAACATGTCTGAAGCCTATGGTTTTTTCAGTGAATTTCTAAGGTTTTTTAAATGATAATTCCTAACTATAGCAGGCCTGAAACTTATGTTTTGTTCAGAGAATTTCTAAGGTTTTTTAAATGATAATTCCTAACTATAACAGGCCTGAAACCTATGGGTTTTCCAGTGAATTTCAAAGGTTTTTTCAATGATAATTTTTAAATGTATTTATTGTTATATATTTTTTTCATATTGTTTTACTACTTTTTTTTATCTATTTATTTTTAGATATCTTATTTTTTAAATTACATTACACATATTCAATAAAAATATATATTTAAAAAAATTAAAAATATTTAATTTTTTAAATAATTTTATATTCTTTTAAATATATTTATATTATTTTCTTATTATTTTTTTGGGAGTCGCGCAACCAAAGCGCACCTTTCTCGATCACTGCGCGGAACCTAGCCGCCATTTTAGGATTGTTGTGTAGGATCCGCGTAGGGTGTGCAACGGGTACGAGTTTTCTTATGCGATTGCTATGCAACTGTCATGCGACTTGAGGCGCATACGTGACATGTACGTATTACGAGACTTGACGGTCACGTGGTTCCGCGTGATGTCATATGCGTGTTGGGCGCGGTGGGTGCGTGACTCCCGCAAAAAAATTTTATGTCCAAAAACATATATATATATATATATTTAATATAAATATTAAGGCAAGACTTTATCTGAGCTAATCATAAAAATAATATTCTTTTACTTTTAATAAAGTTACATTACTTTTAAATGCAATTTCGCGAAGTCGCGCTGGTTGCGAGCTGCGTGCGTGCACCCTACGCGGAGCCCATGTGACCAGAAAGAAAGAGAATTGATTGGTTCATAACTTTTCCCATTGTAACTATTGATGGACCCCACCCATTTCCATCATTCTTCTTAGAGCTTCTTTGGAGACAGATCTATAACCTGAGAAGAACTTCTTTTGGATTATTTCTTTTCTGATATTTTCCAATTTCAAGACAAAATGGCTTCAGGACAACAGCCAGCACAAGAATCAGAACATTCGTCGGACGAAGAATTTGTTGTGGAACCTCCACCTCCAAAAAGACCTTCTTCAGTGGTGTGGAAGTTTTTTACCTACCCTGAAGGACAAAAGAAGGTGAATGCCACAAAAGTCACCTGCAAAATCTGTGGTAACGTTCTTTCAAGAGACAGTGCCAATAAAAAGTACTCTTGCGGCACTGCAAGTATGTACAAACATCTAAAGAGTCTGCATCCTGTGAATTTGTCTCGGGAGGAGTGCAGGAGGCTTAGAAACAACCCTCAAACTGCAGTCCCAAGTACTTCTAACAGTTCCTCTTCGCCAGCACGTCTGGACATACATTCCGAATTTGCACACATAAAAATACACTGCATCAAGTGCAACCAACTTCTGTGCTACGGGGAACAGTCTGTGGACCTAGTCTATACAGCACCACCGCTGTTAGACTTTTTTTTTGTGGGTTGTTAGTTCCTGAAGTTCACTGTTTTTTTCGTCCTTTTTTCTTTTAAAAAAACAACAATTTTTTTTGTAATTGATCAAAAAACGACAAAAAAATATAAAACAAAAAAACAAACAAAAAATTCTTTTCAGAACTAACTTCTCTGGTAAAGAAAGAGCTATATTTGTATGATAGTGTATGAAAGTTTATTTGAATGTATGCATAGTGCATGATTGACTGAAAGAATGCATTAGTACTGTATGGTGTTTGTATAAGTGCAGAACTATAAGGAAGTATTGTAGCACTTTTAGCTCTTTAGCTGCAGTGTGCTGTAGTACTTCCGAAGGGAAGCAACATATGTACATAAATATGTTGCAAGTCTATGCTTCCCTCTGCACTGCTGCTTAAACTGCAGCCATTCGATGACACAGGCACCCTTGCACCATGGCGCAAGGATATCTGTGTCATGCAAAATTTGTTTTTGTGCAGGAAGACACACCATCCCGCACAAAAACAATCTGGAAAGGCATTTTTCTCCTTCAATGTATGCTGTGCATTTTAGCATACATTTAAAGAGAAAAAATGAGGAGAAAATAAAATAATTCTCCTTGTTGTGCCTTGTTACACCAATTGCAGGATGGGGCAGCATTCACACACATGTCCTGATTCATGATTTCTAATAAATCTGGAGATTTCTCTTGTTCTAAGAGTGTTCTGTGCAAACACGCAGACCTATGGAATTCCCCTTCAACATAGGAGTTTGAAGCACTCCGTGCCCTAAAGCCTGGCTCACTGCATGAGTACACGGATACTGACTGAATGATTACAGTACTATAAGGAGAGACACGAGGTGATTTTGTAATTGGTTGAGTTTTACATTAGTGAATGGATTAGTACATGGTACTGAAAGAGTCACTATGGAATTCCAAGAGCAGTTACAGGGTGTTTGCTGGAGTGTATCGATACTGACTGGGGAATTGTAGGCCTCAAACACAAGTGTGAAGGTGGTTTGACCACTGCATGCATAGTGCAGAGGAGTTTGAAGCACTCCGTGCCCTAAAGTCTGCCTCACTGCATTAGTACATGCATACTGACCGAATAATAACAGTACTATAATGAGAGACACTGGGTGAATTCATAATTGGTTGAGTTTTACTTTAGTGAAGGGATTAGTACATGGTACTGAAAGAGTGACTATGGCATTGCAAGAGCAGTCACATGGTGTTTGCTGAAGTGTATGGATACTGACTGGGGAATTGCAGGCCTGAAACACAAGTGTGAAGGTGGTTAGACCAATACATGCATAGTGCATAGGAGTTTGAAGCACTCTGTGTCCTAAAGCCTGGCTCACTCCATGAGTACATGCATACTGACTGAATGGTTACAGTACTATCAGGAGAGACAATGGGTGAATTCATATTTGGTTGAGTTTTACTTTAGTGAATGGAATAATACATGGTACTGAAAGAGTCACTATGGGATTGCAAGAGCAGTCACAGGGTGTTTGCTGGAGTGTGTGGATACTGACTGTTGAATTGCAGGCCTGAAACACAATTGTGTACTTAGGGGCAGATTAGGATGGAGGATGGACCTGCGTCCGTCCACCACCCCAGAGGTGGAGGGACCATCCGCAGGGGCAGGGTCGGTCCCTTTGTGCAAATTAGGATGTGACCGCCACCCTGGCGGTTACATCCTGTATTTTTAACATTTACATGCACAAAGCGGCAGGCACCGCGCAGTGCCTGCCGCTTTGTGCATGTAAATGTTGGGGGGTACCATAGGTACTCCCCATGTGCACCCCCCAACGCCCGACACCCTGGGGGCCCGCAACGGGCCCCCAAAAGCCAAAGTCCACATGCTTTTCCACGGCGGAAAAGCCGCCGCGGAAAAGCATGTCTCCGTGAACATCCTAATTTGGCTGACGGTGTCTTGCAGACACCGTCACCAAATAGCCCTCCCCACCCCGCGGATCAGCGGCAGATGGACCTGCCGTCCGCCGCTGGTCCAACCGCAATCCCACCGCCATCCTAATCTTGCAGTGGGTGTTGTATGTGGCTGCGGCGGTTAATCCGCATCCTCCAGGTCGGCGGTGGCTTCCGCCGGCCCGGGGGATGCGGATTAACCGCCATCCTAATGGGGACCTTAGTTAGTTAGTCAGAGTCCTGCACCCTACAAGTAGAAGTCGTGCAACAAACACGTTGCAGTCACGCACCCTACACGATAGGAGTCGTACATCCAACGCGTGCACACCAGGGGGCCGCACTGAGCGCCGCGCTGGGTATGCAACTCCCCGTATGGAAAAGCAATCTGGTTTGGATTTTGAAAGAGAGGGCAGGTTTCCTGCTCTCTCTTTCAAAATCCAAGCCAAGTTTGCTATGGGAGTGCGGGAGCTGCGTGACTCCCACCCTCTCATAGCAAACTGCAGTGTCCCGGGGGTGGGCACCCCGGGACACTGCAGGAGCTGGCCCTGGGGTGGCGGTCCCCAGGGCCACAACAAGGATCCAGGAGGGGGGCTGCGCAGCCCCTTTCCAACAATACACAAAGCCCCGGGGAGTTGTGGTCCTCGGGCCTTGCGGGGGCCATTGTGCCCCACCCATGTATTTTTCTGGGGGGGCCTTGGAGCCCCCCAACTATTTCTTTTGTAGCCCCGGAGGGTGGCGGTCCCCGGGGACCCTCTAGGCCCCCCATTAAATTTTATAATTTTGCCGCCGGGATTTGGCTTTGCTCGAGGGCTAATTATTAAAGAAGCTCTGTTTTATTTTTATTTTTTTACGGCAGGATCCTCGCACCCTGCGCGCACCCTGCCATTTAAAAAAACAACAACATTTTGAGGGCCCTGGGAATCCTTGTGGGACCACCTAAACAGGTCTAGAGGGTCAGGGTATTTCTATCCTGCCCCCGTTATACGTTTGCACACTTATTCCACTAAATTCTTCAGCCTCGCATCTACCGAGGCACAAAATGGCTGCCAACACTTCCTGGTTTCGAATGTTGACCACCACTTGACAGCCAATTAGCATTCAGCGCACAATCGGGACGATGCGCTTAGGGTGCGCTCAGGTTGCGTGGATCCATCGCAGTCATAGATATATATGTGCTTTTAAATGTCATTTTCTCAGGAACTCCTGAACGGATTTACACCATTCAAGCAAAAGGCACGACGCTGAACTAAGGACTACCTCTTTGTCAAATTTGGTGTAATTCCGTTCAGCAGTTCGGGCTGTAGCCGCGATGAACGGTTCCTATGGAAAATTGCATGGGGAAAACACGTTTTGGGACCCCCCTTTTTTCTCAGCCCCTGCTTGACGAATCACCCCAAGACTTTCAGGCTAGGAACGGACCGGCGCTGGCCATTGGTTTTGAAAATTTCACGATAATTTGTCAACCAGCTCCAAAGTTATTCCAAATAGAATGTTGCGGATTTCCAATGGAAAATAGGTCCTAACTATAACTACCTACTGGCAACCGCCAGTAGGTAATATATATATATATATATATATATATATATACACACACAGTCACTAAAAACACCAAAGGTTACAGTAACGCTATAGTTAGGTGTGAGTAACAGAGTAACAGATCTATTTCTGTTTTAAAAAAAGAAATTTCAAATTCACTGAAAAATCAAAGGTTAAATTAACATTATATTTAGATGAATAAGTCAGTGATAACATTAAGGTTTTGAAACAACATTAATGTTTTGAACAAAAAAATCCCACAGAAATTCACCAGTTATAGTTAGCAGGGTCAACTATAACGTATGTCCCCTCCATGCACTGCTTATGACCTCACATATTACTTCACTCATGACATGTTCTATAACATCATTTACGGCATCTCTCATAACATCGCTTTCTGGACCAAGATCAGGCTTCCTGCCAAGTTTGGTGTAATGTCATTCAGCAGTTTTTTCAATAGACCTGTCTAACAAAGTGGAGAGTACTTTTGTGTTTTGGAGGCCCCCTTTTTTCTCAGCCCTCGCTTTAAGGATCACCCTGAAATGTCTAATGCACAAACGAGGCAAAAAGGAGCACTTTTTTGGGAATGTTTTATGAAGATTTGTCAAATGGCATCAAAGTTATTAGCAAATTAAAAAATGATTTTCCTATGGAAAGGCTGACTTAACTATAACTACTCAGTGACGACCACCACAGGGTAATATTTTGATACATATAGACAGATAGACAGTCAGACAGACAGACAGACAGACAGACAGACAGACAGACAGACAGATAGATAGATAGATAGATAGATAGATAGATAGATAGATAGATAGATAGATAGATAGATAGATAGATAGATAGATAGATAGATAGATAGATAGATAGATAGATAGATAGATACATAGACTGTAGAGCAATACGCGAAAGTACAAGAAGTGTGAAAGTACAGATTTGATATATATGTGAAGTTGCAGCCAAGGAGTTTGTTATGGCTCCTGAAGGCAGGATCTGTTAGTGAGAACTGTCTCCAAATATTTATATTCAAATGAATAATTGCTAAATAATGCCAGTTGTAAAAAGGAAATGGAGGCTGGGGGCCTGCATAACGACAGCAGCCCTAGGGATGCGGTCGCACATGCACCTAAACAACAGAACACTTGAAACTTTTAGAGCGTCATTAATACGCTTTTTAATGTGCTTTCTGGAGCTTGACAGACAGACTCTGGTTTTTTAAAATAAATTCTAAAAATAAATGAAACTCTTGGTAGGAGTATATTTAATATATCTTGTTTTAAAGTTGTGTGACAACTCTGGGAGGCCTCTGTGACGGTGCTGACCAGGGCATGGGAGTGCACCACAGCGACACCTAGTGGCTGACTTCTGTGGGGCAGTAGTGGGCTCCGTGTAGTTCTCAAAAGCGATCCCTAGGGGCAGGAGGGCACACTATGCACTGCTCTTTAGCGACCCCTAGGGACAGGAGGTCAGTCCATGCACTGATCAGCAGTGACCCCTACCAGCTGAACTGGACTGTGGGGGAGGGCCATGCATTTCCTTAGTGAACTGGATGTATGTATGCTATACAGTGCTCACCCACGTGTGTGGTCATGTGTGTGTCTTCTAGTCTTTGTGTGCAATACACTAGGCCTGATTTCTGAAACTCATGCACAACACAACATAGCCCACAAATGCTGTGCTGCTTTATGTGAGAAGGACAGCACCATATCTATAGTGATATGGCACTCTCCTCCCCTCTCCCTAGCTTGGTGCTCAATCAGGCTGCCGAGCGCCATGCACACACCTTTGCTCCATTCCACAAGGGTGTGCACATGAGTCTAGCGTAGGTTTTGTACTGGTACCCTTCCAGTACAAAATACTATGCATAGACAACTTTAAAACGTTTCTCATGTTGGATATGTGCAGTATAGTGCAGCACATATGTATACTGGGAAGTGTTAGGATAGATAAAAGCATTTCTCCTTCTTAACTCCTACTTCAAAGTGGCGCTATATGTTGGCGCAACACCCTGTCTACTACTGTTAGTAGATATTGTTGTGCATCAAAAAGCATGAGTGGTTGCATGCGACTGACCATGTACTACCCATGTAACGCCCCCCTTAATGCTCAGCAATGCTTTGCGTTACTTTTAGGCAACTTTCTATTGCAAAACATTTTACGGTGGTTTGCATCACTTTTGTGTTTGTAATCTGGGTCACTTTGTCTGTTACAGAATGTGTGCATGCATGTTTCCCTCACCGCCCCCCCAACTGGAAGTCGAATCCTCGTGAACTTCAGCATCCTTCTTGTTATTCAGAGTGAGTTTGTTTCCCTGCCCTGGACTCCTTCTCGCCTGCACCAGAGCCACCAACACAACTAGAATCATTTGAACGCCAGCTGCTTGAGACCCTTACGGGTGAGTAGTCGCGCTTTACAAGTCACCTGATTGAGCCCTCAAATTCTTCACCATACCCTTCGTATACTGAGCACCCATAGCCTATGTGCTCAAATGACACTGTCCCTTCGAGAACGCAGCCCTCATCCTTCTTGAGAAAGGTCACCCAGCAGGCAGGAAACCAACCCATTCTCATCATCAAGGGACTTTGTGGAAGAAGGGCTATCTCTCTGGAGAAGCAGTGTTGTAGGTAGTGTGTCTTTGTATGTGGTATTTCTACAGCACAACCCAGCCGAAAGGCAGTAGAGTGTTGTACAGGGTCAAAGACATGCACAGCGTCAACGAGAGATAGGAGAGGGAGCCGGGGTGTGGACATTTAATGCACTGTGATCGGGTGTTCATTAAAGAGGTGCTCAATATCCTTCTTTACCAATATAAAGAAACAGAAAATATACTTTTTGGTACAAATATATCAACTTATGAAAATGCAGCCAAGTCTTACCTAGCAATGGACTTAGACGAGACATTTAGGGGTCCATTAGGATGACGGACGGATCGCCACCGCCATGCATGCGGTGGTGATCCGTCTGCCATCCCTGCCCGTCCGCCACCTTTCTTCCCCCCGCCATATTACAATGGTGGGGGGGGACCGTGGCGGAGGGGAAGACCGTCCGCCGCTTTTCCGCCGCAGTCGGCTTGCGATCGCGGCGGAAAAGGCCTGATATGGTGGCGGTGCCTATCAGACACCGCCAGCCATTTTATGATGGCCGGTGAGGAATGCCTTTCCGCCACGGAAAGGCATACGGTCTTTGCTTTGGGGGCCCTTTGCGGGCCCCCAGGGTGAAGGGGGGATGGGGGGTGCACATGGGGGGTACCTATGGTACCCCCAGCATTTCAATGTACACCATGACAGGCACCGTGCGGTGCCTGTCATGTTGTGCATTGAAATGTACAACTTGCATTTTTTGCATTGCGGCGGCCGGTGCTTCGAGCACTGTCCGCCGCAATGTAAAAAATGCAGGATGCACCCGCCACTGTGGCGGATGCATCCTAATTGGGGCACGGTTCCCCCGCCCTTGTGGTGGACGGTACCGGCCCCCGACAGGATGGCGGACGGACTTTTTCCGTCCGCCATCCTAATGGACCTCTTAATTCCCAGGTAGTAGCTGGTCTCTTTGTTGGTGGGGGTGCTGTTTCTTGAGACCCTCAAGCACAGTTTCGCGTCACTTTCTGTTCACTGTAAGAGTGCTGTTCAGAAAGGAAAGCGTAACACAATTTTGTTGTTTACAGGAACTACACATAAGACAGTAACATTTTGTCATGACACTTAAGTGGTCATATCCCTGACATCAGAGTAAACACTGAAGAAGGGCTTCTCTTTCAAAGATTAGGAACCCCTGGTAGAAGGTTACTTGTCCACTCAAAGTGTTTTAACTCGGGCTGTGCCATATTTGAATGTCTATGGCCAGGTGTCTGGCAGACGAGTTGAAACCCTGCATTATTGGAGAGCTAAACCATACCCCCTGTTCTAAAACAGGATGTTGGAGAGAATGTAGCCTTACGGCTAGAGCGGTCAATCTCGAAGCTGGAGAACCAGGTTGAGTTTTGGCAACGACGCTCAACGTCATGTGATTCTGGGCAAATCACTTAATCTTCCTGTGACTAGCAAAAATTAATGTGTAAATCTGTAACTAAACTGGTGCTCACATAAAGTGCTCTGATACCCGATGTCTAGGGTCTAGTTTGCATTAAATACATTTTTAAAAAACTCTATAAAAGCAAGACCAATCAGTCTGGGGGTCATATTTACGCAGACACTGACATCTATAGTACTCGGAATACCAGGCCTGCCTCCGCCAAGCTAATGCAACCGGCATCATGGTGGCATTGGGAATACATAATTTGTGCATCGTCCTGCTGGCCAGCAGCATTTCCGGAAAGTGTACGGTGCACAGATATTGATTGTACTAATCATCAAAGTGTATTGCCCAGAGGTCCCACTTCTTGCAATCTGGATACAAATGGCTTGATTTAGATTTCGGTGGATGGGTTACTCTGTCACAACTGTGACGTATATCCTGTCTGCCAAAATATGAATCTCATTATGTCCTATGGGATTTATATTTCAACCTTTGAGGTCGATTACCCATCCACCGAGATCTAAATCTGGACCAAAGTCTCTGCAATTTTGCTGCTGCAAACAGACCCTCACACGGAGTGCACCATAAATAGAACTGGGTACCCAAGCTCTGTTTGTTAAGCGACCACTAACGGTGTCCAGTAAAGTGCTTGCTCCCCTAGTCTGCTCTTTGGTTGTGAAGAATCACTGTAAATTGTGTGGTTTTCTGTTGAGCCCGTTGCCAGACAGCCTGACCTTGCTTCAAGGATGTTCAAGACCTTTGGTTGTGTCCAGCCAGAGCAACAACGACCTCTGTTTAAGAATTAGAAGAAACAACCTCAGAGCTAACCTGACCACCTTCATTTCCAGGATGCCTACATCCACGGTGAATTCTGCCTGAGTCCCGAGTTCAAAGTCTTCTACCCAAAGCACATCCCCTGATGGAGACGTCAGGTTTCACAAGATGTTGTGCAGATTCTGCTTTGCACAGAAGACCCACTGGAACATGGTCCTCTGTCAACTACTGTGCAGATTTAGTCTGTCAGTCTTATTCTGTCTTCATATTTTCCTTGGGTCTGTATCCACATATCTAGATGCCCTTAGAACGACATCTGCAATCGATCCTCTGATGTCAGACTGATGCGCGATGCAATCGGAAGCAGCAAGGACTTTAGCAACACAAAAAGATGATGGATGGAATGTTTGAACAATATCAAATGTTCACCCCCATTGCGGAGACCTGGGCCTAAATCCATCATTTTTATTCTCAACATGTGATTCTAGTTTGAACCTAGCCCTATGCATATCAGTCTTGGCCCTGCTCCTCATGGGAATGGTCCAGACCGAACTGCCAGGCCAGGCCCTCCCTGGATCAGAATCAAGCATCCTAGGACCAGTTTTGAGGTATCACATCTCATCAGCCAGGCTAGCTTGAATCCAGTGGCAAAGTGAGAGCAGGACCCATGTTTAGGCATACCCGGCGCACTTCGGGCAACAATAGTAACACAAAATGTTGATGGACGGAATGCTGAACATTGTCAAACATTCACTTCCAGTGGGACTTAGCAGCTGCGATGGGCATGATGCCTATCGGGAATGGCTTACTATAATTTTTATTGAGGCCAGGCGTACTCCCGGATACAGAATTATGCGGTGGGGTTGCAGGGAGTATTTCCCTAGTTTAAGGAGAACCCAGGGAATGAGGCAGATCTCGGACTGTCAGAGCTCAATGAGCCAGTTGTCAAGAGATGTCCCATCTCCTCAACTCTTAGGACTTTTTGCGAATAGTCAGGGAGATGTCTTCATCTGGAAAATTTGTTACAAAAATGTTGTCCCTTAAATTATATATTATAAACTACTTCATATACTTTAAATGTTTCTTATAATGCATACAAGTTATTTATAGTTCTGTTCAGACTCAGACTTCAGCTAACTTCTACCTCATCTGCCGTTAATTGGTCCTTTATCAGCTGACGACACCATTTCCATGACCATTACCTCTTTCCTTCATTGAGGTGTGTCTGGTCTGCCATCTGCAACCCATGTGTCCCCTCTGCACACCTGTCTTTACTGGGTTGTGGACCAGGCCGCTCCTCGAACCCCTCACAGCCTTGTGTGGACTCAGCTACTGCTGGTGACAATGTAATGTACAACACACCTTGTATCCACCTTGTAAGCACCCTACATTTTTAAAAAGGCCTCAAATTTGATCAACAATGTTGCAGACGTCACTGGTGTTTAGACAAAATGTTAGCAAAACTATATCGTGTGAACAAAATTTTGTGTCAAGAATATTGAGGACAAAAAATACTGTGAAGGTAAGATTCCATAGGTAAGTAAAGTTTTACTATATTTACCTCCACATACATGTGCCTTGCCAATATATAGATCTTCAGGGTACGTAGATGTGAAGTTAAGCATAATAAATCTATACTTACCTACGCACACTTACCTTCTCGATATTTTGGTCCTCAACAATTTCGACACACTATTGTGTCCACAGGATATTTTGGTTTCCTATATTCTGTCAGTGATCCGATTTCACCCTCATGGTTTGAAGCTGCCCAGTGATGGACAGTTTCTTACTTGTGGTTACATGAACAGACAGATGCTCCACACTGGTGAAATTTGCTTGCTCGGCGTGTATGGGCCATCCCACAGGATTGCTACGTCACCGTCTGAGCAAAGCTAGCCACCACCTCCATACATTGCTCCGCTAAATGTCTCCTACGGATGCCCCTGTATTCCTCCAAATGCAGGGCAGCCCCCTTTGCAATAGGCCAGCCTCCCACATCCGTCTTCCATCTGCTATGTGGCGGACTGTCTGGAGACTGGCAATGTAACACAATGTCCCGGTGAGATAAACCCAGAGGTTGCAACAGGTGTTTGATTTACTGCATCACTGTAAGGCCTCCTATGGACTGTTATTGTCATGTTGCAAAAAAACAATTAAAAAAAACATTTAAAAAAATACTTTGCTCACCAACGTGCAGGAACACAGAGAAAAGGACTGCACTTTAAGGAATGTTACCATGTACTTGTGCATCAGTGGTGTTGCTATATGCAATGTACTCTAATTTGCACTCACCTGTGTCTCTCATTGGTGGAGGCAGTACATTCTCTTTGTTTGCCCGGTGCATGCTTTTTCCATTTGTTTTAACCTATCTGCCTTGTGCTTTGTGGTTGTTCCACAGTTGTGCACTGTGCCAGGTGTTGACTTTCCTTTTAAGTGTCCACAGGTTCATTTGTAGCCAGTGGCGGCTCTTCCACTAAGGCAGAGGAGCGTTGCCCCACTCACTGCTTTGCAGTATCGATTTACTATTCTGAACTCCACATCGTCATACCTTGAAGATATATATACGGCATAGGGACATATATGTTATGTTAGGTGGTGTTTTATATAGCGCTCAGCTACTCCAGAGAGTGTCCCGGCGCTTCTGACCTAAGACAGATATAGAAAATCTAAACTTACTTTCCTGTCAATATTTAATTTTTGATATTCTGTCCTCAATATTCTGTCCCATCGATTCCTGATTCGATATTCTGCCTTCAATATTCTGTCCCATCAATATTCAGTCCCATCAATTCTTGATTCGATATTCTGTTCCATCAATATTCGGTCCCATCAGTTTTTGATTTGATATTCTGTCCCATCAATATTCTGTCCCATCGATTCCTGATTCGATATTCGGTCCCATCAATATTCGGTCCCATCAGTTCTTGATTTGATATTCTGTCCCATCAACATTCAGTCCCATCAATTCTTGATTCGATATTCTGTCCCATCAATGTTCATTCCCATCGATTCTTGATTCGATATTCTGTCCCATCAATATTCGGTCCCATCAATTCTTGATTCGATATTCTGTCCCATCAATGTTCATTCCCATTGATTCTTGATTCGATATTCTGTCCCATCAATATTCGGTCCCATCAATTCTTGATTCGATATTCTGTCCCATCAATGTTCATTCCCATCGATTCTTGATTGGATATTCTGTCCCATCAATATTCGGTCCCATCGATTCTTGATTGGATATTCTGTCCCATCAATATTCGGCCCCATCAGTTCTTGATTTGATATTCTGTCCCATCAATATTCTGTCCCATCGATTCCTGATTCGATATTCTGTCCCATCAATATTCTGTCCCATCGATTCCTGATTCGATATTCTGCCTTCAATATTCTGTCCCATCAATATTCGGTCCCATCAATTCTTGATTCGATATTCTGTCCCATCAATATTCGGTCCCATCAATTCTTGATTCGATATTCTGTCCCGTCAATGTTCTGTCCCATCGTTTCTTGATTCGATATTCTGTCCCATCAATATTCAGTCCCATCAATTCTTGATTCGATATTCTGTCCCATCAATATTCGGTCCCATCAATTCTTGATTCGATATTCTGTCCCATCAATGTTCTGTCCCATCGTTTCTTGATTCGATATTCTTCCCTCGATATTCTGTCCCGTCGATTCATCATTTGATATTCAGAGTGCACACTGGTGCGGCTGGTCTTGGTAAATGATCAAACTAGGATGAGACTTTGCTTGTCAAATCATTTATCTAGACTTATGATGTCACTCTGTACTCATAAGATGTGAATTTTTACCACACAATAAGTCTTCTCACTTACACATGCTTAGCGCTGTTCATGAACTGGGTGGAGCAGCATGGGTGGATCCCCTGGTGGGATACTGCTCAGGCCAATTACAAATGGCATGTTGTTCTCCACCCAGATTTCCCACATGCAGGAAAACTTGACTGCGTTTTACCAGGAGAAAAATCTGGCTGGTTAAATCACATGAGGGTTGGGCTGCAATGGCAGTTGAAGAAGATTTTTTAGATGACTTTGAGGTTACAGCTGCTGCACTTCTGTGTCTGGCTAAACACAACTTTAGGAACACTTGTTTCCCTTTAACGAACCTAATAAGAAGGAACATGAACTTTTAGGCCCAGATTAACAAACTTTCACACAGCACATCACGGTACCCAAAGTCAGCCTGTGTTGCGTGAGAGGAAGAGAGCATCTACAAAGATGTAGCACTACCCGGCTCTCTCCCAAGCACTGGCACACAATTAGGCTGCCGAACACCACACCGACATCTTTGCGTCATAGTGCATAAGTGTCTGCATGAGTCTCGCAGAGGTGTTCGACTGGAAGGGTGCCCTTGGCACACTGAAAAACTTTAGGTGTGTGCTGTACTGTGCAGCACACATGCAAAGTGGGAAATGTTAGGAGAAATAAAAGCATTTCTCCTTTTTAATGCTTGCTTTCAAGTGGTGTCATTTTTTAGCACAAAATCCTGTCTACTATTGTTAGTAGATGGAGTTTTGCATCAAAACAATGCGTGGTTGTGTGGGAACGCCCATGTGCCACTTATGAAATGCCCCCTTGACACAGAGTAAATGGCTGCTTTGCTTTTTAGGCAGCTTTCCACCCTAAAATGTTTGCGCAGGAAAGGAAATTAAAAAAAACAAAGGGCCCCATTTATGAAAAGTGACGCATCGCTGCGTGAAAACAGCGATGCGTCACTTTTCACTGCCTCCTCCTTGCGACACCAATGATGCGTCATATTTACAGTATGACGCATCATGTCGCAAGGAGTTACAGATACGTCAGTATTTCTGACATATCTGAATGGCGCAAAAGTCACGCATTGCTGGAGTGTGTCACAAAAGTGACGCAATTCCAGCAATGCGTCCTTTCACATGGGGAAAGCCCCATGTGAAAGGGCTTGCGTCAGTCTTACTCCTGCTGTGAGGCAGGCGCAAGATTTTGACGCAACAGCGTCCTAAAAGTGACGCAGTGAAATCTCATAGATTTCAATGCGTCACTATTACGAGGCTTTTTGCGGGGGAACGCCCCCTCTGCAAACATTATACCTGACGCAGGTCTAATGTAGCGCAGGGGTTTACAAAGTGACGCATCTGCTTAGATGCGTCACTTTGTAAATAGTGCGCAACAGGTGGCGTGTTTTACGCCGCCGATGCGTCACGAAAAGTGACGCATCGGAAGCGCAAAACTGACGCAAGGCCTCATAAATGAGGCCCCAACATTTTTGCTCAGGCCTGTGTCACTTTTGTGATGCAAAGCTAGCGCAAAATGTTGGTTAATTTGGCCCAAAGAATCAAGCGGCCCTAAAGCCTGCGGTGCATTCGGGGGCATTTGCCAGACTGAGTTCTTGATTGTGCGTCGCGACGGAGATGGCTCTGTTAGGAGCCGCCACTCCGCGAGGTGTCCTTGACTCTTCCTCTGAAGGCTTCTGACAGATCACTTACTGTGACTTTGGTAACTGATTAGTCAGCACACGTTCGAGGCTCGGCCTTCTTTCTTCTTCTTGCCGTTGCTAGATTCTGCCTCGGGCCTCCGGAGTCCCGCCGTGTGATCTGTAATCTACACTAGACTCCCGCCGCCTGCGGAAGAAAATCTCGCGAACTCGCAGACTGGCGCGAAACCCAGAGTGACCCGGGCTATCTGCGGCTGTGCCACAACAAAACCACCGCTTCCACCGGCAGCGCCTTGATGTCTTTCAAACACGGCTCTCTGCAGGATCCTGTTTAATCAATTAGTAAAGTAACATTAACAAAAAGCAAAGATGCATTTTAGTGCCTCAGCTCTTTTCCTTATCAGCCTCATTCTCGCCTGCTTTCTTTCCAGAGCCCAAGGTGCTGAGAAACAGCCTCATTACCACTAACACGCCTTATAATTGTGGCTTCGGGTTTTTTTCTTTTTAAGCCACAAAAAGGCTTTATGTGGCTCTAAAGCAGGAGTTGTTTTTCGCGCCGCGATACTCGGGCGCTTATCGCTGCTCCAGGCGGCCATTGTTTGTGCGCGCCAGATAAAGGCGCGCGCGCTCCATCCCTGCTAAGGATGCCGCTATTAGCACTTTAGCAGAATAATACTGTATCCACCGGTAATAGCCTCAAAGGCTTTATTGGGAAGGCATTATCTCATGCATTTTAATAGAAAATTAAGTTGATAACTAAGAAGGGAAATATGTCTAACTCATATGACGCGCATGCGCATATATGATTGTGCGCGCAGGCAGGCCCAGCTGCGCTCAGCCAAGAGTTCTTAATAAGTGTTAAAGAGGCCATCTTGTGGATGATGTCACAATGGATCTCAAAAACCCAAGCTGACGTCATCAAACAAAGCAACATTCTAGAATCCCCATTGTTGGCGATTGAGGCCAAGGAAGGACTGGAAAAGAACTCTGGGGCATATTAGCAAGGAATAGCGATATTTATCGCTAAACGTGCTTAGCAATTTTTTTTATCACTGCCTATTGCAGGATATTTTAGCAGAGAAAACATGCTATTAGCAACGTTTTTCTCCATTGTGCTAAAATATCCAGCGATAGCGGCGAAATGCGAGAATATCACTGGAAATTTAGCGGTATTCTTGCATTAACACCAATGGGGTCTTAATCTGATAATCCACCCCCCAGTGACCATACAGGTAAGTTAACTTTTTAGCAGGCATTAGATTATAGCGTTAATCGCGCTTAGTGCGATTTTTTTGTATCGCTTCGCCTGCCTTGCTAATAGGCGATAACTGTGTTAGCGACTGTTTTCAGTCGCTAACACTTTGGGTACGCCCACTCTGCATGTCATTAGCGATAAATATCGCAGACATGCAAAGCGGGCCCCAAACCTTTAGCTATCGCCTAAATGCTGTCGCTAACTGCTGTTAGCGACAGCTTGCTGATAGGGCGATAAAAATATCGCCGCTTTAGCGGCAAAAAGTGCAGCTAAAGTGGCGATATGGCCCTTGATAATATGCCCCTCTATTTTTTGCCCTGCACTGGGTGGCCCTTACATAGCCTTCCAGTCCATCAGGAAGATAGGGGGTGGTACAAATTCAACACTATTGGGATTATGTGTCAAAGGAGGACCAAATTATGTGGCAGGAAGGAATGACGCAATTGTGTGGAAAGCAACAACAAATCCTGCAGCACGACAAGGAAAATTATATGGAGACCTTATGTGATTGCAGGCAAATTTTGCAACACTTTATGTGGCATTAATAACTAGCTTTTTTAAAATATTTGAACCCCTCGATACAAAGAGAACACAGTTTTATAAATATACAAAAGTTTATGGAAAAGAAAACTATTTAACATTCAGCAAGTTCTATTTAAAATTTCATTCACCAGCAATCCATAAATTTCTCTTGTATGGAAGTAAAGAACCCTATTTTATTGAAACTGTCCATTATACCTCCCAGCATATAATAAACCACATACAATGTTGCACTCACCAAAAACACAAACGAGCATGCAAGTACACATTTTATTTAAATAACGGTGCGTCTCGTTTATTCTGTGCATCATAGTTATGAGGTGAAATTGTCTTCTGCTTTAGGTTTACCCTGCGGTTATACTTAAGTGTCTCCGATAGGAACCCCTGAAGAACATTACAGCACATTTCATGTGTATTAAGTATAAGTGCACTTGCATTTTTGAATCAAAATCACTGGACGTTAAAAAAGATGCAATATGTTTATTATTAGTGTAAAAGTTAGGCCACTGTTTCCATAGGAAATTGCTTTTTGATTTGCTAATAACTTTGGTGCCGTTTGACGAATCTTCACAAAACTTTCCAAAAAGAGTGCTATTTTGTCCTAGTTTGTGCATGGAAAGTTTTGGGTGATCCATCAAGCGGGGCCAAGAAAAAAGGGGGGGGTCCCAAAATGCAAAATTTCCATGCATTTTCCATAGACTTTTTTAGACAGCGCTGCTACAAAAACTGCTCAACAGAATGACACCAAATTTGGCAGGAAGTTAGAGCTTGGCCCAGTAAACCCATTCAGTAGTGTTTGAGATATCAAGGTTTTAAAATACTTGTATGTCTGGATGTTTGGGTTTGAGGGACTCTCATGAGAGTCCATCACTGCCAATTTTAAAAAATGGTGTTTTCTGAGTGGCCCAGAAAGGTTTTTTTTCTCCTTGGGCCAATTTGGGACAAAGTCTTCTGTCCTGAAGTACAAAAAAAAAAACTTAAAAGATCAGGGTAGGGATACCCTTGCCCCCTTGGCCCTGTGGGAGAGACGCAGGAAGACTTCTCCCCGTGGGGCAAAAAAAAATAATAAATCAGCATTTGTTTCCACAATCCTGCAAGATTCCCACGGGATCCCAGAAAAAACGGAAAAAAATGAAAACAGTAGATTCCATTTTCTTTATTATATATATGGGGAGACTTCCTCCCCAAGCCCATTTTGTGACCTGGGAACCCCTTCTCCCGGGGGCTGCATTCTTTAATTAAGAGGATGGGAGGCCCCACTCCCTGAGCAATTATAGGCCCCGGGAAGCCCATCCCCAGGGCAGCATTCATTAAGGGTAGCCAATATCCCATGCTGCATTCTTTAACCCATTCCGTGCTCCCGTCGCCCTCCTTTGTGCTGCGAACGGCCAACGGCCGTCGTAGCCCCGCCCACCTCTTAGAACACCCACACCGCGGAGTAATTGCCGCCGCGGTTAAGGTGTTAACCCCTTCGACGCTCATGACGAGCTCAGCTCGTCATGGAGTTTCCATTGATTTCAATGGAAATTCAATGGTCCTCCTAGCACACCCCTTAGCATCCAAGTGGTTAATTAAGGGGATAGTTCCATGCAGCCCCCCTCCCTGAGTCATAATAGGCCTAAGGGAGCCCATTCACTGGGGCCAAAATGCGCACTTTCATGGAGGTAGCGGGCGTGTGGTCCCCCTCCCCCGGCTTTCAAAGGCTCCGGGGACCCCATTCAGTGGCTGTGTCCCGGGGAGTCCTCCCTCGGGACACAGTAGTTTCCCTGACCGTACAACAGCGGGCAGGGAAGCATATGTTTGCTCCCACCTAGGCGGGCCATTGTTAAATCTTCCGCCAAACGGGAACAAACATACAATTCTGCTCATAGCTGGCGGGAGCTTTAAACATGCTTTCCGTAGCTGGAAAAAACATGTGTTCTGTTTCCCTGCCCCCACTCTTGCAGGCAGGGAAACAGAACTCATGTGGCTCCCACTTGGAAGAAACATGCAAAAAACAGCTGCTCTCTCTGATCGGAAGCAATGCTGGCTCCTGCTGGGGCCGGCTGGGGCCGTGTGGGCTTTGGGGCACCCGCGGGGCATATAAAAGCTCGGGGAGGGGGCTTAGCATTCCCCTTCCCCTTTTTTATTATATTTGGCCCCGGGGGGACAGGATTCTTAGTGCTTAATAAGGCTCAGAGAGAGGGGCTCCATGTCCCCCTCCCTTTAGATTTTACCCCCAGGGGATGGGGTCCCCGGGGACAAGATGGCTTGGGGAGGGGTCCGCACATCTCCCCTCCTCTTTTTAATTGCATTTGACCCTGGGGCTGTATGCATTCCTCCCCTGTTTAATTGCTTTAAAGGCTTGGGGAGGGGAGCAAAGCAGCCCCTCTCCCTTTTTTATTGGAACTGGCCCCAGGGGATGGGTGTTCCTGGAGCCAATTAAGGCTCAGGTGGGGGGGCGGCACACCTCCTCCCCTTAAAATATATGTTTTGGACCCAGGGGATGGGGTCCCCAGGGCCCGAAGGCCAGATCTACCCTGCGCACAGCAAATGCTGTGCACGGCGTGGTGTTGGCAGCCCATTGGGGGTTTGGCCACAGGGCCTGGCGGCGGGCCAAGCCATGTGGCCAACCCCTGCTGTGCATGGCCAAAGGCTGTGTGCCGCGTGGGGTTGGCTGCCTGCGGGGATTCAGAAGCAGGGCCTGGTGCTAACGCCATGCCATGCACTACAAACGCCTGTGCACAGCATGGGGTTGGCTGCCTCCGGGTGGATGCCTGTGGGGAATTGGATGCAGGGCTGCAAGCCAGGTCCTGTGGCCAACCCCATGCTGTGCGCACCGAAAGGCTGTGCGCAGCTTGGGGTTGTCTGCCTTCGGGGCGTGGTGGAGGAGGAGGTGGCTTTATGTATGGTAATACAATATTACTTTACATTAAAAAAAACTAGAAATTCACTGAAAAAAACAAAGGTAAACTAACATTATAGTTAGGTGTGATAAAAATATCTGTTTTTGTTAAAACAAAACTTTGAGGTTCACTGAAAAAAACAAAGGTTAAAGTAATGTTATAGTTAGGTGGAAGGAAGTTTGTGACTCCCTTCAAATTCCAGAACTTTCTATCAAAGGAATGTGAGGAAAATGTGTTTTTTTAATTCAAAGTTTGAGGTTTGAAAGGGATACTGGGTACAAAAGCCTGGTTAGAGTCATGCAAGTCATCCCGCCCTGGATTCCGCCAGGTGTCTAAGTTTTTTAAAATATGCACGTTTGCTAGGTTTCCCTAGGTTCCGGATTAGGTAGGGCCCAAAATTCACAGCAACTCATTTTCCAATCAAAGGTCCGTTATGAGTGGAAAAGTGTGATGTATCCATCTTGTGTTTAGGGCCATTTCCTGTTGCAGGCACTAGGTGTACCCACACAATTGAGGTACTGTTTGTATCAGGAGACTTGGGGGGAATGCTGGGTGGAAGGAATTTTGTGGCTCCTCACAGATTCCAAAACTTTGCATCACAGGAATGTGAGCAAAATGTGTTTTTTAGTCAAAGATTGGGAATTGCAAGGAATTCGAAACCAACATTTGCGCTCAGCGCTAGTAAAAAAAACGACATTTGAGCTCAGCACTAGTGCACAACCAACATTTGAGCCCAGCGCTAGTGCAAAATCAACATTTGAGTCCAGCACTAGTCCAAAGCCAACATTTGAGCCCAGCGCTAGTGGAAAACCAACATTTGAGCCCAGTGCTAGTGCAAAACCAACATTTGAGCCCAGAGCTAGTGCAAAACCAACATTTGAGCTCAGCGTTAGTGCAAAACCAACATTTGAGCCCAGCGCTAGTGCAAAACTAACATTTGAGTTCAGTGCTAGTGCAAAACCAACATTTGAGCCCAGCACTAGTGCAAAGCCAACATTTGAGCTCAGCGCTAATGGAAAACCAACATTTGAGCCCAGCACTAGTGCAAAACCAACATTTGAGCCCAGAGCTAATGCAAAACCAACATTTGAGCTCACCGCTAGTGCAAAACCAACATTTGAGCCGAGAGCTAGTGCAAAACCAACATTTGAGCCCAGCGCTAGTGCAAAATCAACATTTGAGCCCAGCACTAGCGCAAAACCAACATTTGAGCCCAGTGCTAGTGCAAAACCAGCATTTGAGATCAGTGCTAGTGCAAAACCAACATTTGAGCTCAGCTCTAGTGCAAAACCAACATTTGAGCTCAGCGCTAGTGCAAAACCAACATTTGAGCCCAGCGCTAGTGCAAAACCGACATTTGAGCCCAGCGACCGTGCAAAACCGACATTTGAGCCCAGTGCTAGTGCAAAACCGACATTTGAGCTCAGTGCCAGTGCAAACCGACATTTCAGCTCAGCGCTAGTGCAAAACTAACATTTGAACCTAGCGCTAGTACTAAGATAACATTTGAGCCCAGCGCAAAGGTGCAAAACCAACATTTTAGCCCAGCGCTAGTGCGAAAACAACATTTGAGCCCAGTGCTAGTACAAAGACAACATTTGAGCCCAGCGCTAGTGCAAAACCGACATTTGAGCCCAGCGCCCGTGCAAACCGACATTTGAGCCCAGTGCTAGTGCAAAACCGACATTTGAGCTCAGTGCCAGTGCAAACGGACATTTCAGCTCAGCGCTAGTGCAAAACTAACATTTGAGCCTAGCGCTAGTACTAAGATAACATTTGAGCCCAGCGCAAAGGTGCAAAACCAACATTTTAGCCCAGCGCTAGTGCAAAAACAACATTTGAGACCAGCGCTAATACAAAGACAACATTTGAGCCCAACGCTAGTGCAAAACCAACATTTGCGCTCAGCGCTAGTAAAAAAAACGACATTTGAGCTCAGCACTAGTGCACAACCAACATTTGAGCCCAGCGCTAGTGCAAAATCAACATTTGAGTCCAGCACTAGTCCAAAGCCAACATTTGAGCTCAGCGCTCGTGCAAAACCAACATTTGAGCCTATTGCTAGTACAAAACCAACATTTGCACTCAGCTCCAGTAAAAAGCAACATTTGAGCCCAGCGCTAGTGGAAAACCAACATTTGAGCCCAGCGCTAGTGCAAAACCGACATTTGAGCCCAGCGACCGTGCAAAACCGACATTTGAGCCCAGTGCTAGTGCATAACCGACATTTGAGCTCAGTGCCAGTGCAAACCGACATTTCAGCTCAGCGCTAGTGCAAAACTAACATTTGAACCTAGCGCTAGTACTAAGATAACATTTGAGCCCAGCGCAAAGGTGCAAAACCAACATTTGAGCCCAGCGCTAGTGCAAAACCAACATTTGAGTTCAGTGCTAGTGCAAAACCAACATTTGAGCCCAGCACTAGTGCAAAGACAACATTTGAGCCCGGTGCTAGTGCAAAACAAACATTTGAGCCCAGTGCTAGTCCAAAACCAACATCTGCACTCAGGGCTAGTAAACAACCAACATTTGACCCCAGAGCTAGTGCAAAACCAACATTTGAGCTCAGCGCTAGTGCAAAACCAACATTTGAGCCCAGAGCTAGTGCAAAACCAACATTTGAGCCCAGCGCTAGTGCAAAATCAACATTTGAGCCCAGCACTAGTGCAAAGCCAACATTTGAGCTCAGCGCTAGTGCAAAACCAACATTTGGGCCCAATGCTACTACAAAACCAACATTTGAGCTCAGTGCTAGTAAAAAACAACATTTGAGCCCAGAGCTAGTGAAAAAACCAACATTTGAGCTCAGCGCTAGTGCAAAACCAACATTTGAGCCCAGCGCTAGTGCAAAATCAACATTTGAGCCCAGCACTAGTGCAAAGCCAACATTTGAGCTCAGCGCTAGTGCAAAACCAACATTTGGGCCCAGTGCTACTACAAAACCAACATTTGAGCTCAGTGCTAGTAAAAAACAACATTTAAGCCCAGAGATAGTGAAAAAACCAACATTTGAGCTCAGCGCTAGTGCAAAACCAACATTTGAGCCCAGCGCTAGTGCAAAATTAACATTTGAGAGCAGCGCTTGAGCCCAGCGCTAGTGTAAAACCAACATTTGAGCCCAGCGCTAGTGCAAAACCAACATTTGAGCCCACTACAACATTTGAGCTCAGCGCTAGTGCAAAACCAACATTTAAGCCCAGCACTAGTACAAAACCAACATTTGAGCCCAGCGCTAGTGCAAAATTAACATTTGAGCCCAGCGCTAGTACAAAGACAACATTTGAGCCCAGCGCTGGTGCAAAACTAACATTTGAGCACAGCGCTAGTACAAAGACAACATTTGAGCTCAGCGCTAGTGCAAAATCAATAATTTGAGCCCAGCACTAGTGCAAAGACAACATTTGAGCCCGGTGCTAGTGCAAAACAAACATTTGAGCCCAGTGCTAGTCCAAAACCAACATCTGCACTCAGAGCTAGTAAACAACCAACATTTGACCCCAGAGCTAGTGCAAAACCAACATTTGAGCTCAGCGCTAGTACAAAACCAACATTTGAGCTCAGCGCTAGTGCAAAACCAACATTTGAGCCCAGAGCTAGTGCAAAACCAACATTTGAGCCCAGCGCTAGTGCAAAATCAACATTTGAGCCCAGCACTAGTGCAAAGCCAACATTTGAGCTCAGCGCTAGTGCAAAACCAACATTTGGGCCCAGTGCTACTACAAAACCAACATTTGAGCTCAGTGCTAATAAAAAACAACATTTGAGCCCAGAGCTAGTGAAAAAACCAACCTTTGAGCTCAGCGCTAGTGCAAAACCAACATTTGAGCCCAGCGCTAGTGCAAAATTAACATTGGAGCTCAGCGCTAGTGCAAAACCAACATTTGAGCGCAGCGCTTGAGCCCAGCGCTAGTGTAAAACCAACATTTGAGCCCAGCGCTAGTGCAAAACCAACATTTGAGCCCAGCGCTAGTGCAAAATTAACATTTGAGAGCAGCGCTTGAGCCCAGCGCTAGTGTAAAACCAACATTTGAGCCCAGCGCTAGTGCAAAACCAACATTTAAGCCCAGCACTAGTACAAAACCAACATTTGAGCCCAGCGCTAGTGCAAAATTAACATTTGAGCCCAGCACTAGTACAAAGACAACATTTGAGCCCAGCGCTAGTGCAAAACTAACATTTGAGCACAGCGCTAGTACAAAGACAACATTTGAGCTCAGCGCTAGTGCAAAATCAATAATTTGAGCCCAGCACTAGTGCAAAGACAACATTTGAGCCCGGTGCTAGTGCAAAACCAACATCTGCACTCAGGGCTAGTAAACAACCAACATTTGACCCCAGAGCTAGTGCAAATCCAACATTTGAGCCCAGCGCTTGTGCAAAATCAACATTTGAGCCCAGCGCTTGTGCAAAATCAACATTTGAGCCCAGCACTAGTGCAAAACCAACATTCGAGCCAAGTGCTAGTACAAAACCAACATTTGAGCTCAGTGCTAGTAAAAAACAACATTTGATCCCAGAGCTAGTGCAAAACCAACATTCGAGCCCAGTGCTAGTGCAAAACCAACATTCGAGCCCAGTGCTAGTGCAAAACCAACATTTGAGCCCAGCACTAGTACAAAACCAACATTTGAGGTCAGTGCTAGTAAAAAACAACGTTTGAGCCCAGAGCTGATGTATGACGTTACAAAGTATACTTTTACAACGTATACCTTTAAAACGCATTTTTTACAATGCAACATCCATTACAACGCATTCCATTACAACGCATGCCATTACAACAATTTTTTTAAAACTACCTTTACAACGCATTCTATTACAACGCATACTACCTTTACAACGCATACCATTACAATGCATAACATTACATTGCATGTATGGTAAGTATTGGATAGTGTAGGGGTAAAAATTACTATTCTAACTCCAGGGGGGTGCAACAGTAGGGTAAGTGTTGGTTAGTGTAGGGGTAAAAAATACTATTCTAACTCCAGGGAGTGCAACAGTAGGGTAAGTGTTGGATAGTGTAAGGGTACTATGCGTTGAAATCGTATGCGTTGTAATGGTATGCGTTGTAATGACATGCGTTGTAGTGGTATGTATTGTAGTGTCATGCGTTGTAATGGTTGCGTTGTAATAGCATGCGATGTAATGGATGTTGCATTGTAAAAGTTTTGTTGTAATGGTATTGCGTTGTAAAAGTTGCGTTGTAAAGGTTTTTCCCCCAGAGCTAGTGCAAAACCAACATTCGAGCCCAGCGCTAGTGCAAAATCAACATTTGAGCCCAGAGCTAGTGCTAAAAAAAACTGTTAACAAGCATTGTCTCCCTCACCACGATGCTCCCCTTCCTCCGCCTTGCAGTATTTCTGGATTTGGCTCGGGTAAGGACGGATTTGTTCTTTTAGCATTATTTACACTAAAGCGAATTGTGCTAAAAAATAACGACGGAGGAGCCATATCTCTCTGCTCCCTGGCTGTCTGGTCCACCGCAGCATACATGCCACTCACAGGTCTGCACAAGCAGAGGCCTGTCTGGGAAAACCCCTCCAGTGTTGAACATTAATGTGGCAGTCTTGAAGGGGGCGGGGAGTGGTGTGGTGTGGGGGACAATCTTTAGACACGGGGTGCTGGCAATCACCATCACCTCACTGACGCCATAGGAGCTGTGAGTCCCTAACTGCTTAAAGTGCGAGTGCACCAAATAACGCAGGGGCATATTACCAACAACTAGTGTTATTTATCGCTAAATCGGCTTAGCGAGTTTTTTTTTATCGCCAAGCATCGCCGGATATTATCGCAAAGGTAACGTGCTATTAGCAACGTTTATCTCTAAAGCAATAAAATATACAGCGATAGCGGCGAAATGCGTGAATATCGCTGAGAATACAGTGATATTCATGCATTAACGCCAATAGGATCTTAGCCATAATATCCACCTCCCATTGGATATAATGGCTAAGAACTGGTCTGAGCAGGCGTTAGCTTTTGGAGATATTCGCGCTTACGGTGAATATTTCCATTGCTACGCCTGCGTTGATAATAGGCGATAGCGATGTTAGCGACTGTTTTTAGTCGCTAACAGGTTGGGTATGCCTACTTTGCATGTCATTAGCGATAAATCGCTGACATGCAAAGCGGGCCCCAAACCGCTTGCTATCGCCTACAAGCTGTCGCTAACTGCTGTTAGCGACAGCTTGCTAATAGGGCGATAGAATTATCGCCGCTTAGCGGCCGAAAACGGCCGCAAAAGCGGCAATAATCTCTTATCGCCCTCCTTGATAATATGCCCCAGAGTTCATAGTGGTGGGGGAAGCTAACGAGGAGGTGGCTTCCAGTGCAGCATTTTGGAGCTCATTTTATCAGGAGCACATTATGAGTTGAAACACTAAGGCACATTAGGCGTAACACCATGGTACCATTGTGTCAGTGGAAGCAACAGTCATAAGAATTACTGAGCTATTTTAAAAATACGAGAGGGCCTCTGTGCCATAAAAATTCAGCCATAAGTGCTGTGTTCCAAGGGCAAACAAGCACTGGTAATGCATTGGTTTAGCTTATATGATTAATAAAATTCTGTTTTTATCAATCATCATTTGGGACAAAGGATAGAGCTCCCTGACAGGTAACACAGGAGTGGCGAGGATGTGGCGCAGTGCCTAGAGCTGTTGATTCAAGAGCTGGGGCTCCCGGTTCAAGTCTCAGAGGCACATCCTGTGATTCTGGGCCAGTCACTTAACCTCTCCAGGTAATAAGTTGCTATATAAATCTGCTGCAAGATGAAAAAGCAGAAAGAGGCACAATTTTATATATATATATATATATATATAATATAATATAATCCACATTTGTAAAGCGCACAATCACCCGTAAGGGTCTCGAGACGCTGGGGGCCGTCGGGAAGATTAAGCAAGCTATTGTCCAGAGTCACATGGTGCTGGGCTAATCTGCCGCCGGTGCAGGGGATCGAACATGGTCCCCAGATTCCGGAGTCAGTCGCCCTAGCTGCAGCGTCACATCTCTTCCACCAAAAATAACTCCACCAAAGTGGATGTTAACAATATTTAGGCTACATGAAACTGGTCAAAGAAGCAGACGAGGAGCAAGCAATGGTAAATGCACGAAAATATGCTACAGCCCAAAGAAATAGAGGAACTAATGAAAAGCCAGGAAAGAGAGGGGGTGGGTTGTAAGTCCTTTTTAGTTTCTATTAAAAACAATAGATTTCACAACCACCATGCAGGCAAAACCTAAAAATGGCACAGAGTGAAGCTCTGAAGTTCTGCAGCTAAATTTCTCAAAGAGGGTGCTGCAGAACTTCCCTCGTGCCTAGTTCATGCTCCACTGGCTTGGGGGGTTGGGCTGGGAGTGGTGGGGATTGCTGGCCACCACCAGGGGGATGTGTCAGCTCTCTCCATAACACAGTCTACTCCAGTCTAATAAGGAACATTTCTCCAAATATTATTGGGCAGAGTTGAAATATTGTAACTTAGCAATATTGGTGGGTTCTGGCCCACGGGTGCCCCCATCTTTGGCTTTCAACATTGACATCGATTCTGGCATGGATAGGAGTAAGTGACATCATGCACCCTTTGACACTCATGACATCACAAGTTTGACCACCCCCCAACAGCGGTGGTGCTGTTTTATTTAAAGTATTTCCGCTCTGCTGAGGACTACTGGTCATTACAAGTGCAGCAGCCATGTGTATGCAAGTGCTAAGTTCTTTGTTAAAGTGTGATGTCTTTGGTCCATCAACGCCAAGCTTTGCTCCATGTTTGTACAGCACTCATGGGACCCTCAAACTGCTGCGCAAGTGATTCCTAAGCAAAATATGTAGGTCCAGAGTAGTGGGTTTACCTACTAGCACTTCTGGGTATATTCCAAGATTAAGGGCCCCATTAGGATGGCGGTCGGGCTTTGCCCGCCCGCCACCCTTGCAGAAAACGGGACCGCCCGCCTTAAGGGCGGGAGTCCCGATGTCTGCATTAGGATGCGCCCGCCACAGTGGCGGGCGCATCCCCCATTTTTAACATTGTGGCGGGCGGTGCTCACTGCACCGCCCACCACAATGTTAAAAATGAATGCGCACATTTGCATAAACAAAGCGGCAGGCACCGTGCGGTGCCTGCCGCTTTGTTCATGCAAATGCTGGGGGGTACCACAGGTACCCCTGGTGTGCACCCCCCACCCCTCCTTCACTCTGGGGGGCGGCAGGGGGCCCTCAGAGTGAAGACCGCATGCCTTTCCGTGGCGGCATCGCCACCACGGAAAGGCATCCGATTTGGCCATAATAACATGGCTGGCGGTTGCCTATGAGACACCGCCACCATATTAATCCTTTTCCGCCCCGGCCGCAAGGCGACCGGGGCGGAAAAGCGGCGTACGGTCTTTCCGTCCGCCGCGGTCGCCCCCGCCATACTAATATGGCGGGGGGCATTCGGGAGTGGATGTCGGGCGGATTGCCCCCGCCAGGCCGGAGGTGGCTACCGCCAGCTTGACTGGGGCAATCCGCCCGACATCGTAATGGGCCCCTAAGGCTCCAAAGAATGCTTCAATAACAATCCCAAAATCAGGTCTTTTTCACTTTTCACTTTTTATTTCCAGAATATACAGCAGCAGCCGACGCAATGTTACACCAAAAATGTTATCAGGGAAATAAGTAATAACGGACCAGTAAGCGTTGTCTCGTAGCACATCCAAACGCTGCTACGCAGTCGCATCAGTTGCGTGTTTAGGAAATCGGTGTTTGGAAACGGGATCATTGCGATACAGGTTAATGGACGTATCAAGGTCCGCGTAGCAGCGTTTGGATGTGCTACAAGCTGCGAGACAACGCTTACTGGTCCGTTATTACTTATTTCCCTGATAACATTTTTGACGTAACATTCCCTGCCTGATTATGTGAAATTCTGTTCTCATATTATTATACAAGCTATTCTCAAATAAATCGACTGCTCTTTAGCAAACATATTTTGCAGTCTTCCAAAGGACAAAATTCTTTGAGCCTTGAAAAAGCCCTGCGGGCAAAACGCACGTCGGCTGCTGCTGTATAGTCTGGAAATAAAAAGTGAAAAGTGAAAAAGACCTGATTTTGGGATTGTGATTGAAGCATTCTTTGGAGCCTTAATCTTGGAATATTGGAACAACTAACTATTGGAAACACATTTGAGAGTGACTGTCCCATAGTGATCTTTGTTATTTGAACAACCTTTATTGTTTTGGGATTATAGATATAGTGATTGAGTGTGCTCTGGTGTAGTTTGATTAATCAGTGCTCTGGGCCAATTGGTCTCGAGAATTATTTATACCCTGGTGGGTGGGTATGTAGACACCATCTCTTGAGCACCTCCTACCAATTGAATCTAACAATGTACATGTAGACTTAGAATGTCCCAAGATGTGCAGACCGCATAGCAAACCCACAACTTGTTCCGTTATACTTCTGGGTATATATTTACTTGCTTTTATATTTCACAAAGGTTTGCTAGGGTGCAAATGGGAACCTATGTCAGCTGCAGGGGCAGGAGTACTCCTAGAAAACAATTCTGAATTACTTCTATTTCCTTCCATTTGAATGCTCGCTCCACCAGAGGAACTACATATAGGGGCAGATTTATGTTGGGAATGCGCCTCGTTTGTGTCACGCAACTGCGGCGCAACTGCGGCGTAAACGTGGTGCATCCCTATGACCCATTTACAACGTGACGCATCTAGGCAGATGCGTCACGTTGTAAAGCCCTGCGCCATTTGTGGGCGTTCCGGCGCAGGGTGGGCGTTCCGGGGCAGGTGCGCCTCGCAAAAGTGGCTGAGTGAAAACTATAAGATTTCACTCAGTCACTTTCAGGCCAATGCTGCGTCAAAACCCTGCGCCTGCTTGAAGCAGGCGTAGGTCTTGACGCAGCATTGCATTGTAAAGATGGGGCACCCCCGAGCCTTGCTGGAGCTGCGTCGCGCTTGCGACGCAACTCCAGCAATGCATCACCTTTACGGCACAGATGCGTCACGCATCTGTGCCGTTTTTGCCCCATGGTGCGCCGCATTGTAAATGCGGCGCACCATGGGTGGCGGAGCAGCGGCGCAAAATAACTGGCGCATCCCTGGGGATGCGCCAGTTATCATAAATCTGCCCCATAGTGTCGAGCAACGAAATAGAAAATGTCCTGCAATGACGCGATTGCGCTTGCAAAATGTTTTTTGACACAAGGAAAATATTGTTGTCCTTTGAAGAAGCCCCTTCCCTTACACCTCCACCTGTTTTGCTGTTTTATTTTCCTTTGTTAACCTAGAAACACATTTTCTCCTGCCCTTCACTAAATCTCAGACCGTTTCACCTGTAGGAATAGGCTATGAATACTCGCACATCGTGGAGTGTGTGACTCTGCACACAATGACAATGGCATCCCTGCCCTACACCACTCACTCCCCAGTGATGGGAGCAGGTTTAATCCCTGTTGCTATAAGAGCCTGCGGGCTAATATTATGTGTGAATATATTTTTTTGTAGTGTGTTTTGCAACTATCTACAGTGGTTTTCGCTTGTAACAAACACTACTTTGCCTTGAAGTTGAATGTGCAAATAGTTTTGTGAATCAGGCCTTGAGGGTTAACAGAGAGAGGAGGTGGGGGCAGAAGAAGGGAGGAGGGATATGATGATGCCTGTTGCATCATGTCAGATGCTTGTAAAGTGCTGAAGCTTCAAAGTGCCGAAGGGGAGAGAGGGGCAGGGGATGGCGGTGAAGAAACATGATGTGGCGAGGAGTAACACAGGAGAGAAGTGGTGCATAAAGACGGAAGGGGAGAGCTCGAACGATGAAAAGAGATCATAAGAGTATGAATGAATGAATGAATTTATTGTTTGGTTACTCAAAACCATTACATTAAAACCAAGATACAAAAGTTACAAAAGTTAAAAGATCATAAGAGTAGTGGAAAACAACAGAAAATTAAAAATATACGTGTCACTTAAATGCACCCTCTCAATGGTCATGGACATTGTGAGAAAATGAAACAAAGATGCACGGTGGTTTAGCTGATGCTGCAATATGCATAACTGGGCGGGTCTTAAGCACAGATGCTAAAGAAAAAAACATTGGTAAAGCCATTCAGCCGCACTTTTCCATTGCTTGTTTGCTGCCATGTTTGGCTTTGCCAGTGCTTGTAGAATGTTGATGCAAGCATTGGCAAAGCTAATAGTGGCGGCCATTCCATTTTGGAAGCCTAGACTACAATCTTCTAAAATGGTGAACTTTATGTTCTGCACTTCAAAGATGGTCAACGAATTCAGTCTAATTACAATATGACAACCAAGTTGTAAGTATCGAAAATATGCTTCCAAGATGGCCGCTGCTGCACCTACTGATTTGGCAAAAGCATGTAAAAATATGTTGCATGCTTTGGCGATAGTGATAGGCAGCGATCTTATTTTCCATACTTCAAAGATGGTTGTCACGTTGCCTCTGTGTAATGGGACCCAGGGGGAACCGGGCGAGAGCCGGTGTCCCCCTGGGATGATTCGCGCGATGGAACAATCCATCGAACGCGATAGGCCAGGAGGGCAATAGGGGACGGGATTTAATGAGGTCTACGTGGGTTGGTTCTTGGGCGGGAATGCCTCACTTTGAGGAGATTCGTCAGCCAACGTTTGTTTGTCCCACCCACCCAACCCTTATGGGTTTGCTGTTTTTAATAAAAAAAAAAAAATCACGTTGCCTTAGGACGGGTAACAGCTTTTCCTTTCATTGTTTTTCTGTTTCTTTAGGTGCTGGTTGGGGGTCTGGATGGTCTGGAGCGGGCTTATCCTTTCCCTCTGGGGTGGGGGAAGGGTAGATGGAAAGATGGGTAGGAAAAAGATAAAGAGGAAGAAAATGGAAATGTTGGGATTGTACAGTATGTGGGTTTTATTGATAAGTATTGTTGGGAATGTTTTTGATTATATATTTATGAGGAAAAACGTTTGAAGTTTTGCTAATGTTTTCTTTCTCTCTCGTGACAAAAATGCTGCTTTAAGAAGGATTATTCTGTTTGCCTGTCCTAATAAAGTGACCTTTTCTGCTAAGAATAACAAGGTGTTGCTATTGCGCGATATATGCAATATAGGAGCCATCCTGGAAGTATACAGAATAACGTTCAAAGATGGCAGGCCACTGCTATTGGCTTTGCCAATGCAGAGGTGAGTAGCGCATAGAGGGAAGGGACAGAGAGACAGAGAGAGAGAAGCTGGAGAGGAGAGGAAGGGAGAGAGAAAGAGAGAGAGAGAGAGAGAGAGAGAGAGAGAGAGAGAGAGAGAGAGAGAGACAGAGAATCAGAGACAGAGACAGAGACAGAGAGAGAGAGAGAGAGAGAGAGAGAGAGAGGGAGAGAAAGTGAATGAGGGAGAGATATGGGGCAGCAGCAGTGCTCAGTGTAGGAGAGACAGGGAGAGTACAATAAGGAGGCAGTGGTGTGTGGGAACCGAAGATGACAGGGGAGGCAGGGTGGTGA
The DNA here is from genome assembly GCF_964261635.1 of Lissotriton helveticus. Classification (NCBI taxonomy): domain Eukaryota; kingdom Metazoa; phylum Chordata; class Amphibia; order Caudata; family Salamandridae; genus Lissotriton; species Lissotriton helveticus. Next base: position 1,172,739,572 of record NC_136071.1, read on the forward strand.
GAGAAAGACAGCAGAGAGAGATAGAATAGTATATTGGTGCCTCTTACTTTGCCACCGCTGGCATGTTCTATGCTGCACTTGTGAATTCTTCCAACACCACTTTTTGTTTTCGGCGGTGCACACCCTGTTTTGGGCTGATTTAAAGTTGCACCATAATAGGGCGGTGGTGAATCTGCATGGGAAAATAACGTTACTGTGGGGTAACATTGCACCAGAACTGTGCAATTATGAGTTGAACTCCATGGAGTGGGGAATAACAATGTGGGTCCGGATTTATCGGTTGTAAAACCACTCAGAATTCCCACTTCTCTGTGGCTTAATGCACACATTGACCACCTGCTTTGGGTAGGTGGTAGATGTATGCTGTAGCCTCTGTGTGGGTCGGGGAGGGGAGGGGTGCGTGTGGAGCAGAGAAGGGCAAGCTAAGGTCGGGTGGGGGAACACTGTGAAAAAAGGGGAAAGAGGCCTGGCTGCTACTGCAGCCAAAGCCTCATGGGATTTTTCTGGGTGTAAGTTTCACCCGGTAAAATCGGGACTGGTGTTCCAACACCCGGAAAACCACATGCAGGAACATTGGCCCATCCAGAATCAGGCGCAGCGGAATTCCATGAGGTAATTTTACTCTTCCTGACTCATAACCAGGGGCAAGAGGAAATATACAAGTGCCCTTATTCCCTCAATGATCAGGGGTTTGCTTGTTCTTTGCTGTCTCCTGTGACACAGGCTGTGAGGAACTCTTGCTTTGGCCCAGAATTGACTGCAGGCCAGTCTTGAAGTCCCACTGGCATCAGCACTCACAGGGCTGACACTGAAATCTCCTACCTGACTGTAGATAGCTCCATGGCCTGAGCGCCTGCTCCTGAGATCTCCCTTTAACCACAAGGCCACAGGTTTGATTCCTGGCAGAGCTGATTCATCCTTTCAGCCTTCTGAGTTCAACAAAATTAGCATCCATTCATGTTGGTAAATCAACATAAATGCAATGTGTGTGCTTTAGAGTACTCTGAAGTGCTTGGGAGAAAACATCCATAGCACAATCTGAAACACCACTAATGAATGAATAAATAAAAACGAAGGAGCAGGACATATTCATCATCATAACCACAGAGGGAACCTCGGTTACTGTGCTCGAAAATCAATAAATGATGTTCTAATTGGATTTCTCCACAGTTATCCTTATTGCGTTCTGCTTATTGAAGGAAATTCAGTATTTTAATACCACATTGTACAAGAAAAACCACAAGTTAACAGCAGCTTCACTTTAGTGCTGTCTCCTCCAACCATAAAGAAAACTAGCTGTGGATGTGATTAACGCTCAGTATCCCCCATTCATGTGCGAAAAACATTACATCTGGGGCAACGCTCTACGGGCCAGGTTCTGGTGTTAACCTGGGCTTCTAAGGGAATTCACAAGGGCATATTATCAAGCCCATTATCGCCGCTTTAGCGGCAGTTTCCTCCCTATAAAAGCGGCGATAATGTATCGCCCTTTCGTGATATCGTGATAATATGGCCCCTCATCCTAAGCGCAGGTATGTGATAAATATACCACCTGATTGTTGCACTAGGGGAATTAGCACACACCACCAAAGTTTTAATGGGGGCTCAGCATCAGGGAATTGCGAATTTTGCACTCGCGACTGACTCGGGTGGTTCGTGCTCCCCACCTATCCTGATTTGAATGTGATCTGTTGCAGAGGTACACACCAAAGGCCAGGTGTGGTCTGCGGGGATAAAAACCAAAGCTGCTGTTCATGGGACTCCAGCTACAACTATGCTTAGGGTCAGTGTTACGAGCGAACTCTACCCCACAGCCTACCTGCACAATGGAGCCACAGCAGTTCCAACTGGCAATAGGGGTGGCCCAGCCAGGTTTTGCCTTGAAGTGTGAAAGTAAAAGAGGAGCAGGTAGATGCCATCCAGAGACAGCCCGCTCGTGCCCCCCCGGTACTCCACGACACCAGGAGGGTAGAGGCATCAACTGCAGCCTTGAGCACTGAACGATGGATGTCTGCCTTGCTTGGGGGGTGCTCGTGCTCATATTGTGGACGTCTGAACCACATTGCTAAAGAGTGCCGCGGTGAAGGGAGAGGATCAAGAATGGCGAACTGAGGTGGGCTGAGGGCAGCACCAACGGCAGCTGTTGATCGAAAAGGAGGAGACCGAAGGCCAGCTATCGCAGAGCATCCCAAGAGTCTGTCTTGTGCTCAATGAATACAATTACGGCGAGATGTTCACCTTCTCCTTTGCAGGCAAACAAGTTAACCAGACATGCCCACGGCCCATGTGCACTGTGGAGATCGGAGGCGCATTTGTGAGGGCTCTAACTGACATGGGAGCCTGGGTCAATGTCATGGACATCACCCAGCTCTACAAGATATCCCCACACATTAAACTGGCTCCCATCAGAGCAAGGATATACACCTACAGAGACACGGATCCACTGCCACTGTTAGCAGTAATGGAAGTGGTAGTGGTCAGCGAAGGGAGGTTGAGAAGAGCCTGCTTCCACGTCATGGAAGGAAACAAAATCACCTTCCTGAGCTGCCACACGGCTGAAGACTTGTGGGTCGTATTCTTCGTGGGGCAGATCCATAAGTTGCACGCCACGGCCATCATGCAAGAGCTTCCCCATCTGTTTTAAGGATTGGGATGGCTCAGGAACACAAAGGTGCAACTGCACATTGATGACACCGTCAGGTCTACAATGCTTCACAAGTGGAGAGTACCCTTCCACCTGCGACCGTTGGTTGAAAAGGAACTGTGAAGCTGGAGCAGCATGGTGTGATTGAAAAAGTCACCCGGCCCACACCCTGGGTCTCACCCCTCGTAATCACGCCCAAAGCAACCTGGGGCTATTTGTCTTTGTGTAGACATGCGCCTCCCCAACAAGGCCATTCGGCTCGGACGGCATATCACCCCTACTATGGACAACATTATGGCGGACCTGAATGGTGCACAATGGTTTTCAAAACTTAACATTAATGCCGGCTACCACCCGCTGGGTCCAGCCATTTATTATATAACTACGTTCTCTAAAAACATGGGCCTCAAGAGATACCAGCGGCTACATTCTGGCATATCCTCAGTGCCAGAGGTGTTTCAGAACACCATCAGTGAGACCCTCTCCAGCCTTGGTGGTGTTTTAAACATCCGTGACAACATCCTGATCTTTTCTGAGACCCCGGAGGAGCATCAAAAATGGCACAGAGCAATGCTGGAGAGGTTGGCGGACTGTGGTCTGACACTCCACAAGAAGAAGTGTTTGTTCTATGAGAATTCAATCAAATTCTTTCGGAATGTTTTCTCAAGAGCGAGGGGCTGAGGGTGGAGCCCAGGAAAGTGGAATCAATACTGAATGTGTCAGCTCCCCGGGTTGCCACGGAGGTGAGGCGTATCCTTGAGATGGCAACCTACTGTGGCCGATTCATTCTGAACCTGGCCGCTTTGCCCAAACCACTGAGAGCCCTTACAAACTTGGATGCTACCTGGGAGTGGACGGAACTTAAAGACATGGCGTTACGTAAGGTGAAGGATGCTCTGCTGGCAGACGCCACCATGGTTTACTTCGACCGAAGACACAAGACAGAACATGTCGGAGACGCTAGTGCCATAGGGCTGGGAGCAGTCCTCTTGGAGGAGAAGAGTGAAGGATTGTGGGCCCGACAGAGCCGGCAGAGCACTATCGGGCACAGAGGCTTGATATGCTCAGACAGAGCGAGAAGCACTCGCGACCTGGTGGGCCTGTCCCCATTTCCATCTGTGCTTGTGCTAACAGCAATTCAAAGTCATCATGGATCCCATGCTGCTTGTCTCACTCTTTGCGGGAACATCTCAACATGCCCCTCCCTGCATCGAGCAGTGGGCAGTGCAGCTACAGCCCTAATCCTTTGAAATAGGGTACCGTCTTGGAGTGAACAACCTGGTGGACTACCTATCTTGCCACCCCCAGGAGCAGCCTGGTAACATCCAGAGTGAGAAAGATGAAGGGGCAGAATGATTTGTATGGATGGTTGTACATGAGGCATGCCCCAGGGTGCTGCTGATCAAAGAAATCACGGCGGCAACTATGACGCGCATGAGTTTGTCCGAAGCCAAGGAGGTGCGCCTTCGCAAGCAGTGGTGAAACTTTCCGGATAATTCTAGTTCAGTAACACCCATTAAACAAGCAACCATGACCCAGCTCTGAAGGGACAGGGATGTACTGAGCACCAGGAGTGAATGACCGCTGTTACGAGCAAGATGCATCATAGTGCCGCAATGCCTGTGGGTCAGGGTCGTTGACCCAGGAATGGACACCATAATAGTTGAAAAGGTGCAGGGTTGTCATTCCTGCAAGATCACCAGCGGGGAACCACAGCCTTCCCCGATTATCACTGAGGAACCCTGCCTAAGATCATAGTCCAGAGTCAGAATGGCCTCCAGATGCTCCCCTGATGGGCGGTTTACCGAGGCGTATTGGACAGTCATGCGAAGCTGGTACAGTCCATCGCATTTTCAAAAATTAAACCAATCCTTGCAAAAGTCTTTGCCATGCAAGGGCTCCCAGATGAAGTCAAGACAGACAATGGGCACCCATTGCAAGGGCAGGACTTCCAGCAGTAACTGCTATCGCTCAACCTCAAGCATCGAAAGGTGACCCTACAATGGTCCCAAGAGAATGGGGAAGTGGATCGTTTTATGCGCTCATTGAATCGAGGCTCTGCATCGGTGTGGAGCAGGATGAAGACGCAGAGTGCTGCCTCCACCGATTCCCATGGGCATATTGGCAGACTCCACATATCATCCATGGATGTCATTTGGAAGTAGTCAGGGGGTGCAGCTGTGACTTCTAGCTTTATCCCTGAAACTCCTGGCACTTCCTTTGCAACCCCTGGCTTCAGAGGGGGCAAAGACCAGAGGTCGCAAAGGAAGTGCCAGGAGTAGCTAGAGCAAGTTAGAGGTCACAGCCGAGACCACAAATTACCTCCAAATGACGTCCATGATAGCACCACAAACTGTACCCCCATGATCTGTTGCTCTGGAGGTCTGCTAGTGATAGCATCCCAGCAGGGCCCACCTGGCAGCCGGCGATTCTTGAGGTGCAAGCGGCTCAAGAGAAATGGAAGGACAACAAAAACCGTGTTAATCGGGTCCAGCAGGCCGCTGCACGGTGCTATCCCTGGGTGACCAAGTTGTTATGTGTGATCGCCAGCTTGGGTGGAAGTTCCGTATGCCTTTTGAGAGAGAAATCCAACAAATCGTAGACATCCATGGACTATGGTAAATGTTGAGGGAGGCTATACCACTGTAGCCAGGAAAATTTCCTGGTTCAAGCGAGTGTCACCCATACTCAAGGAGCAGAGTGATGATCAGGTGAAGCCGGAAACAGTGTTGTCTGAGAAGGCAGCTGGCCCCAGTGATGATGGTGCCAGCGGCCGCCCCTTGCAACCGGCAGGACATGTCGTTGACTGGCCGGCCTGTTCCCACCAGTGATCACCACCACCAGGACCCACTTTGGTAGCCCCGCTGGTTGGTGCGAGAGATGCTGGAGGTCGCAGTCAAGGTATGGTCATCACCCTAATCCTGCATCGAGCCAGGTGCTCCCAATCTATGTATACAGGGTGTCAATAAAGATTGTTTTTCATCTAATAAAAGTTGGAAGGGATGTAGAGAGCCACCCGGCCTCTACTATACATTTGTTGCAATCATATCCCGCGGGCCAGGAGCCGGAACAGCTACTACTATACTAAGTGTCAGTTTATTCATTCCTGAGCAGACTCTACCCCGCGGCCTACCTGTACAGCGAAGGAGCCACAGCGGTTCCACAACGCCCATTACACGTTGTTGTCTTTTAGAGCCCTATTGTCTTGGGCATGTTCCCGCTCTCCATATAAACCTACATCAACTTTGAAACTGATTAAAAATAGAGGGGCATATTATCAAGGACCGGTGTTAAAATTATCGCCGTTTTATCGTCAGGAAAATGACGATAAAATGGGGATAATGGGCTTGATAATACGCCCTTGTTAATTCCCATAGAAGCCCATGTTAACACAAGAGCATGGGCTTCTATGGGAATTAACAAGGCCGTATTATCAAGCCCATTATCACCGTTTTATCGGCAGTTTCCTGGCGATAAAAAGGCGATAATTTAAACACCGGTCCTTGATAATATGCCCCATAATTTAATAAACTATGTTGTGGATTCTGAACATATGGATGGATGCAGAACCTGTTGGATATTTGACACCTGTACTGAAAACCTGTGAAAAAACATCATTTACATTGAGGGGCCAATGAAAAGACAATATTTCGGCCTTATTACAAGAAGGCCGGATATTTCTCACCTTTGCAAACCTTGTGCAAGCCTATGTAAGTGAAGGAGGCAGAATTTTGAGTTGGGCGGGGCTTATGGGGTATGAAGAAATGTGCAACTATACCTCGATACACATCTGTGGGTCAAATCTGCTGATATATAAAGGGAAAAAACTGACAATGTATTACTAGGAAAATGCGCAGTGAACAACATAACTGAAAAGTGTAATCCTCGTCGCCAGCGGAAAGACGACGGGCAGCTGGTGATAAGGTGGAAGTAAGTTTTGCTTCAAGCATAAAGTATACAACCTGTAGGGTCGCTAGGGGAAGGTCCAGCTGCCAGTGGTTTGAAGCAGAGCATTCCACATTCCCTCCAACAATTACGTCAAACTGAGTTCCACATTCCTACCCTCACTTCAACATCCACCCAGCTAAGCCCAACAATAACATGTGGAATTTGTGTCAGAAATGCCCAATATCTCCAGATTATTCCCCATTTTGAATGGCTAAACGTGTAATAGGCGATCATTATCTCATCCGATATATACCAATCCTGTGTATGGGATTTAATTAAAGGCAATGATGACTCCCAGTCTCTGAATCAGGCACCCCCTGCCGATCACCAGTGCAGCACTGCAGCTCTGGTGCACTTTCCGTGATCACGAGCCGTTCATTCACGGTGCTGTGTAGATCTCTGTGTAGTTAAAAACCATAAAAAGTAGAGCTAAGTAATAGTTCTCCCCCCAATGATCTGCAAATATTTGTGGTTTGGCTCTGGTAAGCATGACTTTGTTCTTTTTATATTCTTGACACTACACCAGAGTGTGCTAAGTAAATAAGCAGGTAGGGTCTAAAGCCCTCGGCTCCCTGCCTGCTGGGCCTCAGCAGCAGACATGCCGCTCACAGGTCTTCACAAGCAGAGGCCTGTCCTGGAAGGCGAGGGCAGCTTTCACGTGTCTTGTCTATTTCAGCGAGAAATTCGTCAGTTTCCACCCCCTTTGGTGTTCAACAATGTGTCAGCCTGTAGATGGGCGGGGGCTCCCAAGCTTACGTCCAGCCTGCAGAGGGGTGTGTCAGCATGCCCATGGTGCCAGGGTCGTAACTGTCAGTAGTGCAGAAGGAGCAGTGGCACCGGGGCCCTAGGGGCAATTGCACCTCGATTACAGCTGTTGTTTAGTTCCGAACTAGGGGCCTCATTTATGAGACTGTGCGTCACTTTTAGGCCGCCCGTGCGTCACTTTTTGTGACGCACCAGTGACGTAAAAAATGCGCCTTGTTGAGTCATATTTACAAAGTGACGCATCTAGGCAGATGCGTCACTTTGTAAAGTCCTGCGCCACATTATACCTGCGCCAGGTATAATGTATGCAAGGGGGGCGTATTGACGCAAGGAAGGGTCGTAGAAGTGACGCTGTTGCGTCAAAATCTTGCGCCTGCCTCACACTCAAGGCATCTTCTCAGAAGCTCTCAAGACAGAAGCATACACTAGACCCTCATGACCTCGCCAACTACCAACCCATCACTTACCTACCAATCATTGGCGAGATCACTGAAAAAGCAGTCTGTGGTCAACTCCAAGATCACATTAGTGCTAACCATCTCCTGCATGTCTACCAGTCTTGCTTCAGACAATGGTACAGCATGGAGACTGCCACCTTACACATTGTAGACGATGCCCTTCTGACCACAGATGAAGGTGACCCGTGCCTCCTCATACTGCTGGACCTCTCAGCTGCCTTCGACAGTCAACCATCCCAGTGTCATATGCACCCAAGAGTCTCAAATGTGATTCCCCGACAATGTCCTTCACTGGTTGTGCTCCATCTTCTCCACCCAGCACCCGTTTGCTCACAAGGGCACCCCCAGGTCCCAAAAGAACCCATCACCTGTGGAGTCCACCAGGGTTCCCTGTCATGTTCAGCCTCTACATGGAGCCGCTTGATGCTCTCCTTACAGATAACATCACAAACATTCACCAATCTGCTGATGATACCCACCGCTACCTGAAAGTCCCCTCTTCCTGTTTCAAACATCCAATACCTCAAGCACTGACTGCACATCATTCAGACCTGGATGTCCAGCACCTGCCTGAAGCTCAATCCAACTAAGACAGATGCCCTGTTATTTTCCAAGAACAATCAACAAGAAACACTACAAACCTGGCTCAAAGACATGAACCTTGACAGCTTTGAACCCTAACTCTCAGTGAATGCCACGTCACTTGGATCCACCCTGGACACCAACCTCAGCCTCAAGGAGCACATTGCCAAAAACAAAGACAACCTGGTACCAGCTCTCTCTTCTAAAAAAGTGAAAATGTTTCTTCAAGACAGTGACGTAAGTGCTGCTGTTCAAACCTTTGGGCTCTTACACCTAGATGGCGACCTAGATGGTCAGCAGGATTCCCTCAAGGGTGATAGTGCGCTTTACGAAAATGCACATAACACAGCATTGAAAGTAGGGTAACACCCTACTCCATTGCTTCCCAGATTCCACACTTACATCCTTTAAGGCAGTGGTCTTCAAACTTTTTATAGCCAATCCCCAGTGCCGAAAAAAATCATTGGGCACCACTCAGGATTTTTCACAATTCTTTTTTATTAAATTACCAATGATTAAATATGTGTATACATATTTAAGAACTGCAGTTCTGTTCTGTTACTGATTTAAGAATGCAATCAAATACATGATTGCCAAACATACTATTCTGGTCAGGCAGGCCTTACTACGTTGTACAAGTATCCACAGTGTGAAATGGGGGTGGAGGGGTTTGAAGAATATTAGGAGTCTCTCACTTTTGACACCTTCTTCCAGCCAGGATATAAATCGCAAATGATGTTACTGATGGCCCATTACAGAGCCGTTTGGTTCCGCTAATTTTCTCCAGCTTAAAACAAAGCACTATTACCAGCTCAAAGCTTTTTTTGCCCAGAGCTTGGAATCCCCTGGGATCACTTGAGGCCCCCTAGAGGGGCCCGCCCCCCAGTTTGAAGACCTCTGCTTTAAGGCCATCCTACGTGCAGCAGGATGTCTCATCCAGGGCCTGGAGATACATGATTACATTTCCCCATCTTGATGGAACTCCACTGGCTACTCTTGATGGCCCGCACCATCTTCAAAACCAGCTGCATCATTTACAAAGCTATCACGACCAGCACCCTGCTTATCTTGTGGACAAACTCACCATCTCTGGTGGAGGGCACCTTCCGACAGGAGACTAGGAGTGTAAAAAAGAAAAACAAGGCAAGAGGCCTTTTCCATTTATGCACCTAAGATCCGGAACAACAACTCTACATCCACCAGGACCTCCCCAACGCTGCACCAATTTAGGAAAGATTTGAAGTCTTCTTCTACTTCTTCCGGAGTTTTATATAGTGCAAACTCGACCCAAAGGTATCAGGTATCAGAGGCTTTACATGAGCACCAGTTGCGTTACAGACGGACACATTCATTTTTAGGCATGTCGAGATTAAGTGATTTGCCGACAATCACCGAATGTTGAGCGTCATTGGCGAGACTCGGACTCAGTTCCCCAGATTTGAGATCGACCGACCCTAGCCGTTAGCCGTCTCTTTAAAGAACAATACATCACCAAGCAGTGCCAGTCCACAAACCAGTTACCACTCCTATCACTCGCTAATGTTATGATGAACTTTGACAATGTGCAGCACTCTGCTGTCTTTATGCTGTTTTTTTAGCTAGGTTTGCACACTACAAATACCACATTCATACATATACACACACATATATATGATAAAGCATATGCAGGGCCACTGGAATTATGCGATTGTGCGGTAGCTGCGATGTACGCATGATTATAGATTTACCGCATTTGCCACATATTTCATCATCTGCTGTATAATCTGCACATTCTAACGAAAACAAATATATGTGTTCCTAGATCATTGGTTCTAAAGTTAATAACAACAAAGCGACATGTGTTACTGCGCAGTGGAAGGACCTTTGCAAAGGTTGACTCGACACATTTCTGTTGCTTATTGCTGCATTTGAGTGTTAAAATAATACTAATGAGATGGAACCAATGCCCATACAAACTTAACAAGTGTATAAACGACAAAATAATGAAGCAATAGTATCCCAAAATCTGCAGCATTAAGCCGCATCATTTGCCTTTTCTTGGTGCATAATTTACTCAACCCTGTTGCATAATTTTCCCTCTGCTGCCGCATAATTCCAGTGGCCCTGAGCATAGTTTCTTTGTTTTATGCCGTGTGCTCATGACGAGCTGAGCTCGTCATAACGGCCGCAACGCTCGCACGCTGGGATAATTCCCCCGCTGTGCTGAACGTTCTGAGGAAACGGGTGTGGCCGTGACGAGCTCAGCTCGTCATGAGTACAGCGCCACCATGCTGCGTGACGAGCACCGGGGCGCTGTGCGCCCCCCTACCCCCAGCACAGCGGGGGAATTAGCTCCGCAGGGAAGGGGTTAAGCCATGTTACACAGCAGCTCATCTACCCTGCAACATGTAAATATTCAGCGGTGGTCAGTTGTGGCTGTACTCTAAAAAGTGCACATTTCCATCTAGTGTATACATTTGAACCAAATACAAGTCAATATGAGACGGTCATGTGACAATAATTAATTAGTAGATAAGCAGAAACTTATCTAACATGCAGGTGGGCAGAACTTTTCCTCTGAAGAAGCACTTGGGGCCTTGCAAGGAAGAAAGCATTCATATCCACAAATACTGACCCTTTTCACAAAACCTGCTTCCCTTGCCAGGTTTCCAAAGTAGGGTATTCTTGCTGAAATGTGCAATATACTTTGCAAGACACAATGGCTCCTGGGCCTACCACCTGCTAGAACAGTTGTCAGTAAACCCAATATGGTACGAAGCTTTAAATCAAAACGAAATGATTGGTTTCCACCTGCCCATAAGGTGTAATGCAACATAAGGTAATATGTTTCACACACTTCTTTTATGAATAATCTGTATATATCCTTTTCTCTTCACACATATTCTAATTTTAATATGACTAATAAAATATTTTTCACAATAGCTCATTGCAGGTCCAAGATTCTTGTTGTTTTCACTGTTTCTGATAATCCAGGTGCACCCGCTTTGGGGAAAGGTGGGAGCTCTGCTCTTTTGCAAATCCTGCATCCCTCCATTTTCCTTTCCTCTGCTCTTCGTATTTCCTACCTTCAAATGTCACTTTGCTTCATGTATTCCCTGGCAAGCTACATATTTTCAACTTATATGCCACTTCCTGGTCCCCTCTGACGCTTCTGTGAAGTTGTCATCACTTTGCTCGGTGCGCCTCCTGTTCACGCCTCACCTCTTTTTCTGCTCAGTGACTAAATTTCTCAACTACTGTGTATTTTCTTTTTCTTTCTTTCCCTCTTCTTTCTTTCTTCCTTTCTTCTTTGTTTGTTTCTTTCATCTTCTCTTTCTTCCTTCCTTCCTTCCCTCTTTCCTCACTTCCTTCCTATCTTTCTTTTGTTCTTTCTTTTGTTCTTTCTTTCTTTCTTTCTTTCTTTCTTTCTTTCCAATCCTACATCCAGACTCTTATTTTACTATCTCCAGATCTTCAGCCCTCCTCTCGTCTCTGTTCCTTCACCTCTGATTTTGTTACATATTTCACTTTCCAAACTATTGCAATATGCCTTTTCTCCTGACTTCCTCTTCTGTGCTCTCCAGGCCCCTTTGTCCACCTTAATTTAATTTCTGTCTACCATTTCAAGTGCTGAGCTTTTTACCTTTTTCCATGGACGTTAATTCACCAAAATGCCAGGGGTAGGGGAAGTGACATCACACACCATTTGACCTTTGAAGTTACACACATGTGCTTACACATACACACAGAATCACACAGTCTCTCACATAAATACACTCACCCACAAGCAGGCATACAACATACATTTAAAAGCATGTTTTACTTACCTCATCTGCCAGATAGGGATATATTGCAGTTAATTGTACTCCATTTTTTATTTTTCTAATAGTGAATAATGGGGCATATTATCAAGTGGGTTTATCTCTGCTTTTTTGGCTTTAAAAGCCAAGAAAGCGGAGATAAAATTATCTCCCTATTACCTAGCTGTCGCTAACACCAGTTAGCGACAGCTAGTAAGAGATAGCGACCATCTTGGGCCCCACTTTGCATGTCAGTGAAATGTATCACTAATGACATGCAAAGTGGGAGTGCCAAGATGTTAGCGACTGGAAACATCGCTATCTCCTATTACCAACTTTTGGAGATAGTTGCGCTAAACGCGAATATCTCTAAAAGCTAACACCTGCAGTTCTTAGCCATGTTATCCAATGGTAGGTGGATAACATGGCTAAGAGCATTAGCTCGGTAATGCATGAATATCGCGGACTTTTCAGCGATATTCATGCATTTCGGCCGATTTTTATCACTTAGGAGATAAACCTTGATAATAGCAAGGTTCCTAAGCGATTAAAATCGCCGCAGCACGGCGATAAAAATATTGCCGCTAAGCCAACATTGCGATAATTATCGCTAGTTGTTAGTAATATGCCCCAATATTATTAACTATTTGTGTAATAAAAAATGACAAAAAACCAGGAAAGTGGAGCCCCAACTGATGTCCATTGGGACAAGTTGCCCCTGTGTTACAGGCACTGATTTTGCCACCTTTGATGCCAGGGGTTGCAAAGGTTTTGCTAAGGATCGCAAGGGGCAAGCCAGCGGTTGCAGTTGCGAGTCATGTTGGCCCCTAAATGATGCGGTACAAAATGGGGTGGTGATGGACAGAGCATCTGAACCAATCAAACACTCACACCCAGTCAACAGATCTGGGTTTAATCCATCACCGTTCTTTAGCCCACTCTGCCACCCCAGTTCAGACATGTTCAGGCCCCTAAATGATGCCCATGGCTTTCTCAATCGAGCTACTCCCGCTCTGGCCCATTCAGTCCTCTGCCCACATCTCCTACATGCAATTTCTACCCCCTTCTTCGTCCCTACCTTTACCCCTTCTCAATCTTTCTCTACTGGGTCCTTCCAGGACTTATCTAAGCACTCAATCATATCTTCACTACTTCAAAACCCTCTCTGGATCCCTCCTCCATTCCCCCTCTTATGTTCTCCTTATTTATTTTGTAACCTATCTTCACAATCCACTGGAACTCATCATCCACCTCCCCACCATCAGCTTTCTATTGTTCATGACACTGACTTCCTTGTCCCAGAAATTTAATTTGGTTTTGGCCTGCGCGCTTTACTTTGAAAAGCTCACCCAGCTCTCACAAGCCTCCTGCAGGTTTCCTCAGTCCATGTTCTTTAATTCTTCTGCTTGTTGTGTCTGAAGATTTGGACACATTAGCTCGCTCTCTTCATCTTGTTGCCCTTTCCTCTCTTGGACTCTTTGATCCAAAACCTTTTTGTTCTCTTTTTTTTTATCTCTCAGTGAGTTTCACTCTTTCTGGGGCTGACTCATTTTCTCATTCTTACCCATTGATCTATGGAAATCTATAAAGACCCACTTCTTTCTATTTTTATGCCCCTTCCCCCCGTTTCCCGAATAATCTCATTTTCACACTTGTGTTCCCATTTTGATGCCAATGTTTATCTATTTTCCTCATTTCACCCCTGCACTTTAAGACACTGTCAATACCTGTCTACCCTCTCTCATTTCAGGGGTGTCCTTCCCGTCCTTACATCTTAATCCCACTAATTCCAAAATAATCTTCTTCCCTGCTCCTATTCTGTACTCTTTTCCTCTTTCTTTGTCAGTCTTTTTCCACCTGCTCACCTTCTTGTTTCTCTACCTGCTCTATCTACTGACAAGCTTAGGCACTTACCGGCACTTTCGGTCTCTCTCACTCACCTGAAAGCCCTTCCTTCCTCAGCCTTTGCTCCTCTTCACTCTGTTTTAACTCAGCTATGCAGGTACTTTGTCATCTCTCAGTCTAGGCACATTGTTTACCTCATTGTCCTTCTTCTTTCACGTCATCACTGCTCGCCCTAGTTCTGCTTGTGAACGTTGTTTTACCTTTTCTTAGCTACTAATGTGTTTGGAATCAAACTTGCGCTAACATGAACTGAAATTGCGCTTTCTTCCATTTTGAAATAACGTTGCAATACAGCACATGATTAATGCTGGGTTTGTTACATTTTCTGCTCTAATAAAGAACTGTGGGGCAAATTATCAAGAACGGCGTTAAAATTATCGCCGCTTTATTGGCAGGAAGCTGCTGCTAATGCGGAGATAATGGGCTTGATAACATGCCCTTGAGAATTCCCATAAAAGCCCAGGATTGATGTCCTTCACACCAGAACATGGGCTTCTATGGGAATTCACAAGGGCATATTATCAAGCCCATTATCGCTGATTTAGCGGCAGTTTCCTGCCACTAAAGCTGCGATAATTTTAATGCCGTTCTTGATAATATGCCCCTTTGCACTTTGCTTGGAAAGGTGGGCTCTTCCCAGTCTTCTGAGTGAAGTGCACCCGATCAAGGACAGCCTCGCTGTCCTAGACCGTGTTGTGTACATTGTTTCAACTCATGTCCCCTGAACAGACTTTGAGAACCTCTAAATCTAAAGCTTAGTGTTGTGAGAAAACCTTCCAATGTATTTGGTAGTAAGTTGTTTCCTCTTGCTTGTTTCTCATTGGTGCACATCCTGAAAACGATGCACTTGTGTAGTAATGAGTGAAGTCCTTGGTTGAATGTTCTCTAAAAGGACCTGCTTTTTTCTCTGATACCGGAAACCCCCATTTCCCAATTCTACAAGGAGAATCCATGCAGGACTTTGTTTTGAACTTTACTCGGTTCTTTGCCCTTATGATTTATATGCATTGATAATAACTTTATCAATGGTTTATTTCATGTACTTTGCTTTGATAATTCTTTGTATGAACCTTTAAAACTTTGGCTTGCGTCTGTCGTTCTTATTAACCCATGGCATAGTTTGTGTGGTAGCGCTACATGTAGGTACGCGAAGTGCACTACGTACTACACAAGCTACGCGAACTGCCTAGTGCACTGTGCAAAATACTGTTCGCACTGAGTGCACAGTGCTGGATGCTTGTCCGCACTGTGCAATCATTGCAAACTGCATCTTGCACAGTGCAAGCGGTCGTTTTCTGCCACTCTAGTAGGTTTGTACTCGAGCTACAGTTTTCTCAACGTGGGCTGGTAGTTTCTCATCGCGAGCGGTCGCGAGCATACGCAACCACTTGCAATGAGAAACCTGACTTCCCCGCGTCGAGAATCTGTCCGGGAGGTTTATTTGCTACGCTCGCGATCGGCAACTTGATGTTGCTGAATGCGAACGAGGAAATAGTCTCGCCGGGATGTTACTTTGCTTGCTCGCGGTCGCCAACTTGACATTGAGGACTGAGAGCAAGCAAAAAATGCCTGCTACGCTACGCGTTTTTGCACTGTGCGATGTGCAATTCGTGGAGCGCGTAGTTGCGCAAACTACGTGAGTGTAGCGTAGTCCTACGCCCAGGGTTAGTTCTTATTGAGAATATTATACCCATGTTTCTGTGACTGTGCTTATTTGTATTAGAGACGGGTCCAATCGAGGAGCACGGAAGTCCATGTAGGGTCCATCTCCCCCCTCCCTGCCTTCACTCCTCCAACTGATGACTGTGCTCACTCTCCTTCACCTGCCTCCCTCTGCTCTCTTGTGTTTCAGATCCTTTTCTCTGCTGGCACTCAAGCTCTGGAATTCAAATCCACACATCTTCATTTCCTCCTCTACACCCTCACTTTACGTACTAAACCCCCTTCTTCTGAAGTTTCCCCGGAGAATTTGACCATTTTACAATCAAGCTCATCCCCTGTACACATTACTTTCAGGTTTCCATAGAAAATACACAATATAACAGATTTGTAAAAAATGAAGTACAGTGGCTGAAAATGCTGCCAAGGAGGCTACAGCCCACTTCTACCTCTGGTGTGCCCAACTTTCAACACTCGCACTGCCTCAGTCTCTATCCTGTAGCCATGCTCTGCTGTCTGTGCCCTAAGGCATGCGTTTTACTTCTTTCTCTACACCGACAGATGAGTGCGAAAACAAAATGCACGCCAAGTGAAAATGCTTTTTTTGAACATATTAATCAGTGCGGTCTGACTGGGTTTGTTGCAGGTCAGGAGGCTGCTTGAGCACAGCTGGTCATGTGACTGCTAGTGCTGCCTGTAATTAGTTTGGTCCAGTTATGACGACGGCACAGGCATCCACTGCTCCTCTTGCTGTGACCCTGCCTGCCACAGCACAAGCACTGTCCCCAGCCGCAATGCTGCAATGCCTGTGAGACGTGAGTATGGTTGTTGCACCTACTGGGCTCAAGCACACTCAGCAATTAGCATGCTTGGAGGCAGCGTACGGAAACTGCAGGTGACTCCGTAGCACACAAAAGTTGCGGTGGGCCACATCAAGCACGTTGAGGATAGTAGCAATGCAGGGCTACAGGCCCCCACTATTATCCAATGGGAGGCTTCAGCTAGGCAGTGGCAGGGTGCAGCAGACTCCGGGAATAGAATGCAAGCCATTTATTAATGGTGACTTCTTGGATTCATGACAGGCGTGACAACATCATCACTAAAGTGATGATACACAATCATGCCTGGCTGAACAGACTTATGCCTGCCTATGAAAACATACCAGCCCGTCACCATGCAAGGTATGTGCTTCTTTTTATTTGAAATTGGGCAATTAATATTGAGACCACCATCTGCAAGACCAGAAATCTTAGCCCCCGCCCTGTCAAAGAAGTGCCGGTGCTGAGCACCTGAAAGCACCTGCTCAAATTAAGCACTGCAATATAATGTTCTCTCTTGAATTTTCTTTTGAGTTGCATATGCCCGGCCCTTACATCTACCTTATGTGCTGTCCACTGCATCTACATGCCATCTATCGCATGCCCTGCGCCGGCTCTCCATGGCCCTTTATGCATTGGTTCCAAGTAGCCTCTTTGTCCATGCCCGGCACCGGCTCCCTGCGGTCCCTCCCTTTGTGCCAGCTTCTTAGATAAAAACGGGTTGCATCCCCATGCAAGTGGAGTATGTCCTCCGGGCACTGGTTAAATAGTCCTTCGAAAAGGTTTCATTAGTTTATTCCCTTGTTCATGAAAACCCCACCTTGTATCCGGGGATTTCAATGTTTAATGATATTGTTACATCACAATACTTTTCTCTCTGTTTTTGAGAAATTCAAAATACATTTCCCAGAATGCAGTATGGCAGGTATATACACTTCTTTAATCCCAATGCATTTCAGCTGTCAAGCCTTCGTTTGTGGAAAATCTGCAACTTTTAATGATGACTGATATCAGTTTGATTGAAAAGAAGAAGAAATGCCACTAAATAATACTAAGACCTTAACCCACAAGCTTACTAACTCCTTTACATCAAGCTTCTTAAATAAACCCTCCCATACCTGCCCTAAAGTTACAGAGTCAAAAGCAATGACTCTGTTCCATGCCCTGTACTGGCTCCCTGCATGACCGGATTGGCCAGCTGGGCAAGCGGGCAATCCCCTGGGAGGCTGGAGCCGCAGAGACCGGTTTTGACACTTGGAGACTGGTTTTGGCTTCCAGGAGTGGTGGTGCACATTACGCGATCCCGGGTGCAACTTGAAAGAGTTGCTCTGGTTCTAGCGCGCATTAGCACGTCTGCACATGGAAGCTGAATTTATCATTTTTGCCAGGGCTGTTTTAAGTTCCCAGTCCGGCCCCGGCTCCCTCTAACTTCTTCCCTCTGTGCTCTGCACCAGCTCCGCATAACCGCCAACATCTGCACCTCCTCTCTTCTCCACACACTTAGAGGTTTATTTACAATCCTGTCGCGCCAGTTTTGAGTCACTTTTAACATGGGAAAAGTGACGCAAAAGTGGCACAACAGGCTTGTAAATCTGCCCCTTACTTTTTAGGCCTCTCCTACAGGAAACCTTTAGCTATCTTTTTGGAAAAGGCCACTTGTGTACAATACCAAAAACGTACAGTGGACTAAGAGACCGCCCATTTATTACCGTGGCTTTCTTGTCACTCCCTTTCACTTCCTTCTCACTTGATGGTTTTCCTTCATTTTCTTGTGTTTGTCTCTCCTCTTGGGCACAGCTTCTTTACCATCCTTTTGATTGGATAACTTGTATCCTGTCTCTGCTGACCTTGAGGGAACATTTTTTTTCTTTGCACTGAGCTCTCCATGAGATTGTAAGTGTGTTCTTGACCTCTCTATCATGCTCTGCTTTCCCCTCTTCATATTCCCACCCTGCACACTCTGTGAATCCCTCCTTCCCCACCCCCACCTTGTCTATTGTTTTACCTGCCAGGCTTTTTTTTAAAACAAAATCTGTATCCTGTACCCCCACCTCATGCTCCTCTGCCCTCTTGCTTTGCTCCTTCCCCGCCTTTGTTTACCACCCCGAATCCAGTCCATCATTGCTCTCTACAACTCTCACTTTATTTCATTTTTGTTAAAGTTTAAATTACTTCGGAGACCCAGCAGCTCACATGTGCCAGGCCACTCCATTTACAAAGAATCACTTTTGTGCGAGTAAATATTCATTTTTTTATTTACATCTCTGAGTTGCTACTTCCATCTTTGACTGGTTAATGGTAAAATGAATAAAATGGGACTGCGTCATTCTGTACATGTGCTCATCCATGGTGATACATGCATGCACATCTGGAATGACGTGTCCGGCAGCAGCATCATGACGTGTACGCGTGCGCACATTCTCTTCATTGTTATGTTATGTTATGTTAGGTTAGTTTGTATAGCGCATGGCTACCCCAGCAATGGGGCGTCCCAGCGCTGCGGACAAACATAACAAATCAATTGTATGAAAAGAGAAAGTGTGATGGGGCTGCCACTGCCCTACCACTGCCATACAGATTAGATGGTAGAAAATAACCAAGTTTTAATTAGTTTAAGGAAGTGCTGATGGTTCGTGGTAGCACGTACTTGTAATGGAAGAGCATTCCATAGAAGTGGGGCCTTGTGTTTAAATGAGCGTCCACCCGCTCTGCTCCTGCAAACCCTCGTGGTGCAGGCCAGATGGAGATCTGTAGAGCGGAGATCGCGAGTCGGGGTGTAAGGGGTGCAGAGTCCCTGCAGAATTTGAGGGCCGCGTCGGTGGAGGACTTTGTGGGCTACACATAGGGTTTTAAATTGGACTCTCTGTTTAACAGGTAGCCAATGCAGCCGGGCGAGAGCCTGTGAGGCAGAGCAATGTTTTGGCAAGGCAAGCAGAGTACGAGCTGCCGCATTCTGAGCCCTTTGAAGTCTCTTAATGACCGTCAGATTAGAGCCCAGAAACAGAACATTGCAATAGTCCAGATGTGAAAGGACCATAGCTTGGACAATTATCTGCTGGGTCGGAGGTTCAAAGAATCCCAGAATGGGCCTAAGGGAGCGAAGGCGCCCAAAGCAGGTGCCTGCCACTTTTTTTGTATGGGAGTCTAAAGAAAGATCATTATCCAGCAAAACTCCAAGATTTTTTACTTCCAGCTTCGGGGTTGGAGAGGAGCCCAATATAGGGGGCCACCAGTGTTCCACCCACTTCTGTGGATTCCGGCCAACTATGAGCAGCTCTGATTTAGAAGCATTAAGTTGTAAACAGTTGCTGGATAGCCAGTTGGCAATGGCCACAAGGTCCTCTCCAAATTTAGCTTGGTCTAGCTCAGCGTTGTTAGAAAAGGTGAAAAAAAGCTGAGTATCATCAGCATAAGAAGTTAATTTTATCTCCCGTTCTTTGGCTAGTATGGCCAGGGGTCTAACATAAACGTTAAACAGCGTAGGGCTGAGAGCTGACCCCTGAGGGACTCCACAGCTGAGGGGGTGTCTGCCGGACGAGTGTGGAGCAGCAAGCACCTGGAAGGAACTGTCTGATAGAAATGACGCGAGCCAAGCCAGGGCGGTGCCCCGACCCCTTTTCTTTCTTTTTTGCTGATGCTGCACGGCATGGCTGTAGCAGAAAGTACAGCATTGATCATAAGGAAGAAAGATGACGTTAAATCGAATAGAGTATGTAAGTGTGTCCTATATTCCATAATCATGACCCTGATCTATGCAGCTTCAGTTGAAGGCAGCTTGGAGTATTTCAGTTTTAAAAAGTTTTGAGGGATTCCTGATCTCAGACCTTCAGTCCCCAACAATCCATCTCATTGTTTATCACAAAAGGTTGTGGGTGGGTTGCAAGCTGATGTTTGGTGGGTCTCAAAAGTCGAAGCAATAAATAAAGATGCTTTTAAATTCTGTATTCATCTTGTGACCGTTGTTGCACTTCAAAGACAGATGTCACGTGTCAGGCTACGTCTTCTGACAAATTGCATTTTTTTTTTCTTAACATGGGGATTGGTGTTTACAAACGCCCCTGACTTTGCAGTGAGAGAAACAAAAGAAAAGTGGATTATGTGAAAATGTTGCGTGGGTACAGGGATTGTGAAAGGAAAGGCTGCAGGGTGTCATTTTGTTTGTAACACACAACAACATTTAAATGCCTATAATTGAACTGTGCAAATTTGTTAGGGAAGCAAAAATGAAGCACACTTTTTTTGTAATTCTGAAGTGTGATGGGAATAAAGATTTTAGTAGGATCAAAACAAATCAAGACACTTTACTTGGAGATGTTCAAACAATAAATATTCAGTGAAACCCTATTCCCACACATGATTAGTTATGTGCAGTATACTTTTATCAATAGAACTGTATGTCTGTGAAAAACTGGTGGCCATTTCAATGGAAAATGTGCTGTCTGTGAATGACAATGGTCAACCACACAATGCTTTAGTTACATTAGTGGGTCACATAAGTTTGTTGTCCTAAAAAGTGGGGTAACAACCTTTACAACAAAGGTTTTACAACGCGGTACCGTTACCACGCAACTTTTACCACGCAAGTCGATACAACGACTTGCGCTGGGGGGCGCTCCAGGATAGTAAATAGTTTAATATAGTATCCAACTCCTTCCCTACTATCCACGGGGACTGGAGTTGGAATAGTAAATAAAAATATTTACTATCCAGCACCCCCCAACGCAAGTCGTTGTAATGACTTGTGTTGTAAAAGTTGCGTAGTAACGGCACGCGTTGTATAAGTACGCGTTGTAACGTCGCACATCCTAAAAAGTGGGTTGTGGTTCTAAAAGGTTCCGGAAGCCCTGATCTATGGATCTTTGGAGGTCATTGAGTTTCAACATAGTGAAAAGTGTGCTTCTGCAGGTAAGGTGGATCTTGTAGTCTTTATGGACACTGCACAGCACCTTGAGTTTGACCCTCGCATCTGTTGCAAGGCAGTGGAGTACTTTAGTGTTGGGTTTGATGTAGTCGCACTTACGGAGGTTTAGGCATATTCTGGCTGCTGTTATTCTGAACTCCTTGGAGGCTGATAAAGAGGACCCTGGAGAGAGCAGGGTATATCTTATTAAAGTAGTCGAGGGTTTGCCAGGGCTAAACCTTGGTACACTCGGTTTGGTGGTTGGAGGGAAGAAATGGGTGGATTTTTGGAAGGAGAGAGATCAATTACCACTACATTGAATTGGAGAGTAAAAGTAAGTTTGTTGTCTAAAATGATCCCAGGATTCCTGGCCTTTTATGAGGCGGCAGGATGGATTCCAAATTCAGTCAAAAGGGACTGGATGAGGCACGGTGTCACCAATATTTAGGCTGTTGCTTTTTTTTTAAGTTTAAAATGTATTGAAAGAAAATATGTTTTCATACATAGGGAGTAATATCATATAGGAGAAATCACATTATATGAATATTATAAATGTAAATTTAGAACAAAACGAAAATGTATTAGTAAAAAAAAAAAGAGGGAAAGAGAGGGAGAGGGATGAGTGGGGGAGGAAAAATCAAGAAATCCATTACGGTATTATTTTAAAACAACAATAATAGTAACAGTGTTAGGAGAACCTGAATCTCTATTTCATGAAACACGAACATAATTAAATATGCCTTAAATATAAGTATATAAAATACAATACTGAAAATAAAAAGGAGCAATATCAAAATTTACATCTGGAACTAAGTTGAAAAAGACAACAAAAGATTTATGGAGGTTTCCTGACTTCATCTGGAGTATTAACTATATTGACTGACTTTGTAGCTATATCAGTTAGGTAAGTGGATAAAGGAAGCCATAAAAGATCTCTTTTAATGGATAGGGATATAGGAGAAACATTGCATGTGTCCAGTCTATGATGAAAGCAAAAGCATTCCACCAAGCTCCGAAGGTAACTTTGTCAGCTTGTTTCCAATTGGAAGTTATTAAGTGAAGGGCTTAGGCTGTTGCTTTTTGATCCCATTCATGCACAAGAAGCTTTCCGTTCTACAGTGGGAAGTGTAGTAGAGGCAGGAAGTGATGTTGTTTGGGTGTCTCACATTTAGAGGCTGACCTGGAACTATTAAGGAAGCTGAAACTAGAGGCATGCATAGATAGTGAAGTGAAGACACAAGGGGCTGAGCCTTGGTGGATCTTATGCAATAGTGGGTAATAAGATGATTCAAAAGACCCACTTCAGATACTCTGGTTCCATTTCTGGATCCAATGTAGCAAGAGCCCAACATTCAAGCACATCCAGCAGAATACAATGGCATACAGTGTTGGAGGAGACGAATGGGCGTAAGAGGATTTTTGTGGTCTACGTCCACGGGGTGAAGGTGCTCTTCCCTCTGGTTGACCAGGGAAGTTTCAGCGCCCGTTATAAGCTGGAAACAAGATAGGGAGTCACGTATGAGGTGGTTTAAGTGGTTGAGCTGCAAGTCCACTTAGAGTTTTCTCATCACCTCCCTTACTGTAATTTTGGTTAGAAGGCAGAAGAGTGACGAGTCAGAGGCGTTGCATGGATGCCGTGGGTCCTAGTGCAAGTAATGAAAGTCGGCCCCCTGACCACTTGTTGGGTAGAATAGTGCTGAAGTAATAAGGGTTCAGTGGTGTCATCAGGCCTCTTACCCCAGTGCGACTGCACCTGCTGCACCATTGACAGTTAGGCCCCCGGTCTCATTGTAATGTCTTTTTCAGTCCTGCAATATCCGACTTCATATCCTCCATGCTGATTTGTTAATTAATTTATCACAATCAGTTTTCTCTTTTAAGTTCATACTTGGTATATTTTGGCTTTAATACTGCATTTCTGTCCTTTTCTTGTGGGTGCAGGATTGAGAACCCAGTCATTTCCCTCACACTGCACCCTTACCATGCCCCCCCTTCACCAGAACAATGACTCTGCAACACCATCCTTTTGCTTTTTTATCAGCTTACTTTGGCATTGCTATCATCTCTACATCACGGAGACCTTGTCTACAGTCAACCAGCGGAAGAAGGAATGGAATCTACATGAATGGAGCAGTGCTTAATTTGTGCCGGGGTTGGCCAGTGCTGGTCACCAGCACTTATGTCTAAGTACTGCTACTTATTCACGAGAGTCCACTACGTGGTGGTGCTGTCTGTCTACTTTTGACAGTGTACTTGAAAAAATGATAAACATCAGAACTTCTTGGCTATCCCTACAGATTGGAGGGACCTGGAGTAGTTTCAAATGCCACACTTTGACAAGTGTGATGTTTGTAGGTGATCCAGCGCTCTGATTGAAAAACTGTCTCACAAACACTACCTATCACCATGATACTCACCATTAATCATGAAACACATATAAAGGCCCATAAACCAACGAGACAATTTTTGAGCAACTGAATCATGTGACCTAATTAATCAAATCTATTCACAAACTATTTACATAATTATATACAACTGTAGTTTATCTATTTTCACCATTGTTTTAAACTTATATCATTTATAATTAGGCCACTAAGGCGAATGGATCAACTGATGGAAACTAAACCATGAATAAACAAGACCAACTTGTCTTTTCAAATCTAATTTTATTAGCTTTATTTTTTAAAGAAAGAGCATTTACGTTAATGAATGTTTTATTTTATTAGCAAATAAGAAAGCATCATTTTAATAAGGAAATGATTTATTAGACTGACATTCTCAAGGCAAGCTCAGAAAACATGAAAAATTTGCAGAATAACAGTTTCCATTCCCTAAATCTATTTCCCTGTCTAATTCTCACTCCACCTAGAAAGGAAAAATCAATTAAAGTCTGCTGTCCTTACGTGAGCCAGAAGTCCAACAGTATGTCACGTCAATCAGGAATCGGAAAGCGAGAAGCGCCCTCCTGCTCATAATGTCAGGTTTTATACCTTTCTTTCTAGCTAAACTTTCTACATTTTACATTCTTTGAAGAGAATCCAGACTTTTCATTGGCTGTCCTGTGTCAGTCCATGATAAAATTATGAAGTCATCTCCGATTCTTGACCAAGTTCAGACTTTACATAAGCCCTATTGTCCTTTACTACCACGTCTTTCGGCTTCCTCAAGAAAGATACTTTTTTCCCTCGAGTTTCAAACATTGACTTCCTAGCCTTGGCAGACACTTTAAGTTCCTGTCCTTGAGCCTTTTCTCCGAGAGCACGTTCAGCACAACGAAAGAACTGCTTTTTCTATCAATGATGACAGTGCGGTAAAAATCTCCATATCTGCGCATGTGCAAGGCTCCACTCTGGACAAGCTTTTGCATCTGCAGCTCTGTCAGCCATTTTCTGAACCAACTTTAGGCCTTACTTTGGAAACTATTATTAAACAAACACAAGACATCAATTAATTAAAGAATTGAGACCCATTCTGTTACCCACCCCCAATACTAATTAAACCCGTTAATTAAGTTACCTAGCAAAGCACATACAAGCAGCATCATAATTACATTTCTTCTTTGAACTGCACGAATCTCCACGAGCTTTTGTCACAGAAAGGACATAACATAAGCACACTAAATAAGCACATGCCATTAGTTAAACAGCCGCATTTAATACTGACAAAGACCATAGACAAGGTTAGTTTATTATTTTTTTTGCGTTTGCAACATAAAGCACATTAGTTTATCCCGCGTGTACTGATGGATGTATTTTTAAACTAAGTTGATTAATAATTTCACCACATGCTTGTTAATTCAATTACTTCTGTTATGGGAGATTAACTTCGCAAGTTTGAACAAAATCTTGTTCTTTACCTTGCTCCATCAACTCCCTCATCTGGTGATTTCAAAATCACCAAATAATACCCAAAATGTATACATTTTCAACCCTTGAACATGTTTTGGACTTTCTTAATATTAGTATTTCTAAACTTTATATTCATCTGTTTTACTGCATTTTTCATATTGAGTTCTTCGAAACTCTTCTAATTCTATTTCTTTTTCTTTACATGTTTTCTCCTGTGTATCATGCAACTAATTTTTAACAAAAGTATCACTATAGCTATGACTATTAAAGGAAAAACTATTTTACCTATAATTGAACTACCAATCTCTTGAAACCAGTGTTTAATTACTGCAAATCGTTTACTTAATCGGTCTGAAAAACTATCATCTTCTAAAGGTTCAACCTCATTGTGTAATTCTGTTATATTCTTATTATACATTTCTATATTGTGACTCTTGTCGGGTATGTACGTACAGCAATGTTGAACATGCAAAATTCCACAGACTCCACCCTCTTTTGCTAGCAAAATGTCTAAAGCAAGACGATTCTGCATTACCATAGTTCTCATAGCAATAAGCTCTGTGTTCACTAATTGAAATCCACTAGCAGTGTCTGTGGACAATCTATCAACAATTGTAGACATTTTTCTGATTTTGTTTGCATTCAGTATTATTCCTACCATAGGTATTAATGCACCAAATACGTCACCCATTATTTCTGAAAAGCTTTCCCTTCTGAATCTATTCAGGTGATTGCCAATTTAAAATGAACCCTTTGCATTTCTATCTACATGAAAAATTTTTGGAAAAACTAATCCCACGTCCCATACCAGTGGTCAGGAAGATTGTAATAAGCTTTATTCCCACAAACAAAATAAATTCCAGGAGAAATTGGATCTTTGCCTCCTTTAAATCCCCATCCCCCTATGATACGATAAGTATCTTCACATTGACTTGCACCTACAAAGTGATTGTCAAACAAAGTATTATCTCTTCTTATACAAAGTTTTCCACTAACAGGTTTATCTATATGAATTGCAACATTTTCATTTCTACCATTGGGCTTTTCATCTTCAATCTGCCAAAATTTAGATTAAGGGGGTCATTAGGATCGCGGACGGACTTGCGTCCGTCCGCGACCCCAGAGCAGGAGGGAACCTCCGCATGGCATGCGGAGTTCCCTCCTGTGCAATTAGGATGTGACCGCAAGGGTTGCGGTCACATCCTCTATTTTTAACATTGCGGCGGGTGGAGCTTCAAGCTGCACCCGCCGCAATGTTAAAAATGCACGCATTGCATTTGCATGCAGTAAGAGGCAGGCACCGCGCGGTGCCTTCCGCTTTCTGCATGCAAATGCAGGGGGGTACCATAGGTACCCCCCATGTGCACCCCCCACCCCCCCTTCACCTAGGGGGCCCGCAACGGGCCCCCGCAGTGAAGTTCCGTATGTTTTTCCACGGCGGAAAACCCGCCGCGGAAAGGCATACTTTACAGGCCATCCTAATATGGTGGACGGTGTCTGACAGACACCATCACCATATTAGAGCTTTTCCGCCGCGGTTGTAAGCCAGCCGCGGCGGAAAAGCTGCAGACGGAAACCAGGACCCACCAGCCATCCTAATGTGGCGGTGGGTCTTTGGTCAGTCCGCTGCGGTTTTTCCGCATCCTCTGGGCCGGCGGTGCCTTCCGCCGGCCCCGAGGATGCGGAAAAACCGCGATCCTAATCGACCCCTTAGTTTGTTTCAACATCTCATTTGACTTGTAAATTGCCCTTCTCTCTTCCACCATATTTAAGAATGTTTTCTCTTCCGTTCTCAATTTAAATGTAAATTATTTCTAAAAGCATACTCATAAGTAAGTGCACTGGTTACTAGGAAAAATTCCCTCTTCTGTTTAGCAAATTTCACTTTATTCAAGCTATTTTCAACTTTTAAATTTGCAAAAATCTCATCAAAATCTGAGTAGTAGTATTCTAAACGACCGTTTGATAAAACAAACTAGCTATTACACTACAGGTTATGCCATAAGTAAGAGGAAGCATATTATACGTAACACCTTCAGACACTGAAGTAGGTAATTTCACACAAATATAGCAATCTTTTACATCCATCACCTTAACATATTCAGATAAAAGTCTTGAAAAGGTATTACTAGAAAAATCTCCTACAGATCTATCTTGGTGAATCTCTGGTTTATGAACAATGATTTTATTTGTTCTGTCAACTTTAACATGATTAATCACTTTAATTTACTTTAATTTAATTTAATTTAATTTAATTTAATTTAATTTAATTTACAACAATTAATCACATTAATTTACTAGTCATGTTAGTTTTATACATCTCTTTATCTATTCCAAAAGGAAAAATGACAGCTAAAATTAACAAAACTAAAATTATCAGGATTACACATATTGAAGACAATTTGCAACATCTTCTGAAAATAGAGCATCTTGAATTATTATTAGTAGAAGGCATCTTTACTTTCAAACAAGAGCCTTTGAAAAAAAATCAAAAATCAAAAATTAAAAACAAAAATTAAAAATGACTAAATATACTCCCCTCTTTTTTTATTTTTTAACAGATAACCTTACTTTCTAACAGCTTTTCTTCCACCTCATGTCTTACATCAATGTGTTTTTCCAGCTAACACAATTTCTTCGACCTTGTGTCATCTAACACAATTTCTTCAACCTTGTGTCAGAACAAAATCAATCATTATCACTTGCATCTTCTAAATCTTCTTGACTATTATTTACTTCTACTACTGGTGGAATTATGATATAGGTCCACTCAGGTGACTTGTACTTCTGATTTGGCTTTATCACTCTTTTTGCTCTGCTGTTTATCACTTCAATGTTCTTTACTGCTTGTTTTTTCTTATTTGAGTCTTCTTCCTTTTGACTTGAAATCTCATTGACCTGCTCTTTTGTTTTATTCACTAATTTGAATTTTAGGCCTTCATTTTCATTTGGCCAATTATCTCCTTTTCTTGATAATTTGTTTTTCGGTTCAGTTAGATTATACTCCACTCTCCAAGCTCTTTTCCTTGATCTTTTCACTTTTGATTCATCTCCACTTTCATCTGTTTCACTTTCTGTGTTATCAGCTTTAGATCCAGGTACTTCTTTACTCTGCAGTTTCATTCTGTTAGGAACATCATCCTTATAGCTGGTACTCGGAATTTCATCTTCTTCTTCAATTACTTCCAATTCACCAGTTTCAGAATTTTCGTTCCTTCTTCCAGAGCTTCCAATCTGCTTTTCAATACTCTCCTGATCTTGAATCACTTCTTGTTCAGACTCCTTTTCTACTTCTTGATCTAGCAGATCTTCATAATTTTCATAGTCTTGTATCACAACCTCTTCATTTTCTTCATTCAATGCTTCATTCGCATTTGAATTTTCCAGATGTCGACTCTCTTGTCGATCTTCAGGATCTGGATTTCTTTCAGGTTCTTCTTCTGAATCTGAATCAGCTGTTGTTTCACCTTCGTCAGGATTTTCAGGTGCTGGCACTTGTATGGTATGGCTAGCATGAATCCATCTCTTCAATCCTCTACACTTTACTGCATTTGTTGTGACTAATATCACTTGTCTTGCCTTCTGCCACCTTGGTACTAGGCAATTTCTTCTTCGATGAACTTTTGTCCTCATCCAGTTTCCTGGTAACAGATCATGAGCTTGTTCTTTCTCTTTTGTAATTACTTCAGTTCCCACCTGATGGAACACAGAAGTTACCACATCAGATAGATTTTTGCAGTAATCCATAATGACGCTGTCATTAATGCTCAACAGTTTATCAACTGGAACAAATGCTTGCCTCATGACCCTGCCTATTAAGATCTCATGAGGGCTCAAACCTGTTTTTCTATCTGGTATGCTTCTCAAAGACATCAAAACAAGTGGAAGTGCATCAGTCCACTTCATTCCTGTCGCTAAGCACATTTTTGCTATTCTGTTTTTTATTGTACCATCACTTGCTCAACAACACCTGATGGTTCTGGTCTTTAAGCACAATGTAATTTTTGCTTTATATCCAGTACTTCACAAATCAATTTTAGCAATCTGTATTCAAAATGTGTGCCACGATCAGTCTCGACCGTCACTTGAAATCCATACCTTGGTATGATTTCTCTCAAAAGCAATTTTGCCACAGTAACTGAATCATTGTGATGTGTTGGGAACACTTCCACCCATCTCGAAAAGAGACAGATTATCACCAAGACATATCTGAGTTTGTTGTGAGGTGGCATGTCAATGAAGTCAAGCTGTATTCTGGTAAATGGACCACCCTCCCGTCCTATGGTTCCCATGCTCACAACCGTTTTTCTGTTTGGATTAATTTGCTGGCAGATTAAACACCTCTGACAAAAAGATTCTGCAATAATTCAGAATTTTGATTTTGTACCATGTTTGTCAAAACAATCTAATCATTGAATCTCTACCTATATGCCCTAGACCATGATACATGCGTGCCATGTCAGAAATCATGCTGTCTGGCATTACTGGTCTGTCATCTTTGTAAACCCAAATCTCATCTTCTTCTCTCTGTCTGCATCCTGCTTTTAACCATGTGTCTTTCTCCTCATCATCTGCCTCATCTTGCAACTCTTTTACTCCTTGCCAAGTTTCAACTACAGATGTTAGCATAAGTGAGTTCAAAACATGTTCATTGTCTTTTTCCCGATTAATGGACATATTATACTTTGCACAGAATCTTGCTATTGAGTCAGCATATGAATTTCCTTTTATAATGTAATATTCACCTTTTTTATGTGCTGTGCACTTTACAACTGCAATTTTTTTCTGGTAGCTGAATTCCATTGATCAGCCTTTTAATCAATTTTGCATTTCTGATTGGTGATCCCGCAGAAGTTAAATAACCTCTTTGAGACCAGAGCTGGCCATAGTCAGGGACTACACCATAACCATATTGACTATCAGTCACTATGGTAATTTTTAACTCTTTTTCCTTTTCACATGCACAAATCAAAGCAATCAATTCTGCTACTTGAGCTGAACGAATTCCTTTGAAACAAGAGCTTTAATTACATCTGCAACTGTGCACACTGAATATGCTGCACTCAGAACACCTTCATCTGTTCTTAAGCATGAACCATCAGCAAATAAAACATAATTTGATTCAGCTAATGGGACATCTTTTATGTCTTGCCTAGGTTTAGTGCAATATTCTAATACATCCAGGCATTCATGATCAATCTCATCCCTGACTTCTGTTTCAGTACCATCAGGTAATAATGTGGAAGGATTTAAATTCACACATCTTGCAATCGAAACATTATCTGATCCAAGGATAACCTTTTCATACTTTGTTAGCCTATTATTTGTCAAATGCTGTGTTTTGCTTCTAGTGAGGAAAATTTCAACTGAGTGTGGTACATATACCTTTACAGGAAATCCCATTATTATTCCTCCACTTTGTTCCAAACTTACACTTGTTGCAGCTACTGCTTTTAAGCAACCTCGTAATGCTTTTGCAACAGGGTCAAGAACAGCTGAGAAATATGCTATTGGCTTTCTCAGTCTTCCATGTCTTTGAATCAGAACTGATAATGCACATCCTTCTCTTTCACTGCAATACAGCTCAAATTCTTTTTCATAATCAGGCATTCCCAATACTGGAGCTTCACACAAACTTTTCTTTAATTGTTCAAATGCTTTTAATTCAGTTTCTGTTAGGCTAATCGTGTCTTTTATGTCTGCTTTTGTCAGTCTCTGCAGTGGCTTTGCGATTACTGAAAATCCACTAATCCATTGGCGAAAATAACCTACCATTCCTAGAAACATTCTAACCTGTCTCTGTGTTTTTGGAGGTTGCATTGCTTGAATCATTTTTATTCTTTCTGTTGTCACTTGTTTGACTCCCTTTGCAATTCTGTGACCAAGATATTTTACTTCTTGTTTGCAAAACTGTAATTTTGCAGGAGACACTTTATGTCCCTCATCTGCCAGATGATTCAAAAGAGTAATGGTATCTGTCACACAATTATCTCTTGTTTTTGCAGCCACAAGGAGATCATCAATATACTGCACTAGCGTTGATTTTCCAGGAAAATCTAGATTTTCCAAGGATTTCTATAGCAACTGATTAAAAATAGATGGACTTTCTGTGTACCCTTAAGGGATTCGACACCATGCTAGGATACGCTCTTTGAACCTGAACGCAAAAATGTGCTCGCTTTCTGGATGCAATGGAACAGTAAAGAATGCATTACACAAATCAATAACTGTATACCATTCTGCATCATGCGGAATCTGATATGAAATTACCGCTGGGTTTGGTACAACTGGGCAACATGGAACAACAATTTTATTAACCTTTATCAGGTCTTGAACAATCCTGAAAGTTCCGTTTGGCTTTTTAATTCCCATAATCGGTGAATTACATGGACTACTCTCAATTTCTTTTAGAACACTTGGTTTTATGAATTTATCTATTACAGGTGTGACACCTTCAATCACTTCTGCTTTCATTTTATACTGAGGAATGTTTGGATAATCTGCTCCTTGTTTTACTGATATTTTTACTGGGTCTACATTTTTCATCAAACCCACTTCATCTCCAGTGAAATCCCAAATGTTTACATTCACTGTCTCTTTTAATTCTTCAGGTAAATTACTTTTATCAAACACAGGAAATAATTTACTTTCTTCTGCCTCAACCATCAACATTGTTAATTTGTAAAGCCCATCTTCTTCTGGAGTTTGGAGCTCAATACCATCCGGTGAGCAATATATTTTACAATTCATCTTTAGAGAATATCCGTTCCTAACAGATTTACAGGACTGCTATCACAAACTAAAAATCTATGCATGTCTTTAAATTTGACAATTTCAACTTCAACTTGTTCAGTTAAATCCGTTTTTATTTGCTGATTAGCTACACCTACTACTTGGATCTTGTCACCAGAGAGAGGAAGGTTGTCTATTTCCACTGAACAGTAGAACGGGTAGCACCTGTATCCACTACGAAAGTAATTTCTACATCATTCACTTTACCATTTACAAATGGACCAGATTGATCTACCTCAAGAGTGGCTCCAAGCACACACTCTTCATCCTCTCTCGGGCACCGTCAGAAGTAATCCTCAGATTCACTCCCTCCATCTTCCACCTCGCGTTGCAATTTTCTTGTCAGGTTTAATTTTGTTTTTCAATTTCTTAAACCATGAAAGCTTCTTTTTCTCTTTTATGTAATAGTAATCCATGTTCTTAAACAATTTCCCTCACTTCGGAAAAGATCGTAACTACTTCCTTGTTGTTCAGCAATACCAACCAATCCATGCGCGAAACTCACCAACAAGCCAATCAGGTTAAGCTTCGTCACTATTTTGCTCAACCAATAGAATTACTGTTTTTCAGGATAAGCCAATCAGCTGTAAGTTTGCCTTAGTCACATGAGACAATCAGTGCACGAATACTGTGACGTATGTTAGCCAATCACAGCGCGACACCTGTGACGTATACTGCCGGTGCAGCTTCTCTGTCCCTCGCTCCGCTCCTTGAACTAACACCTCCTTTACAAAATATTTTCACAGCGCTATATTTACAAATCTTTCTATTAAATTCAGTTAGTAACTCCACAAAAACAAACCATTTGTCTGTTTCCCTAAACTAAAGTGATAGCTTTCCCAAACATTCAAGTATTCTTTTGCGGGAAATAGACAACGCTATTTTCACAGAATATTTAAATTCATTGATAAAGTAAGGCTACTTTACCCTTCTAGCAGGTAATAACGAACTCATTTCTCTCTTAATGCACATATAGAAACAATTCAGAGTTTCACTTGATCGTATATTACAAATTCATTTACGCACATTCATACGGAAAAATCCCTAACCATGAATACATGAATCTTTAGTAGGACTTTAACCCACTAGTAGAAATCCTCACTCGCTAGTAAGATAGACGACGCTTCCTTACCCATCATTCAAGCTTGGATAAATTCTACTACTCTTTTCACAGTGAGTTTTAAAACAGGACATACGTCCCTATACTCGAAAGCTACGATTTCATAGACAACCCTCACTATACATTCTACCTTATACACCTAAAATCCCTAAACTTGTGCTGTACGTCCACAACACTTGTGATATACGGCGATATCACTATTTTGAAACAGAACAAATGCACTGTGTAACTTCACCTGTCACACTTCTCATATATGCCGGCAAACCAGGAATTTTCACACTGCTGGAAAAAACCTTACCACTACATATAACAACTGAAGAAACTTAACATGTTTTAGTCATCAATCCTATGTATTTACCATGTAACATGCCAGTTACCATAGTAACCATCCTCTGCTACCAAGTAATTGATCCAGCGCTCTGATTGAAAAACTGTCTCACAAACACTACCTATCACCATGATACTCACCATTAATCATGAAACACATATAAAGGCCCATAAACCAACGAGACAATTTTTGAGCAAATGAATCATGTGACCTAATTAATCAAATCTATTCACAAACTATTTACATAATTATATACAACTGCAGTTTATCTATTTTCACCATGGTTTTAAACTTATATCATTTATAATTAGGCCACTAAGGCGAATGGATCAACTGATGGAAATTAGACCATGAATAAACAAGACCAGCTTGTCTTTTCAAATCTAATTTTATTAGCTTTATTTTTCAAAGAAAAAGCATTTACGTTAATGAATCTTTATTTTATTAGCAAATAAGAAAGCAGCATTTTAATAAGGAAATGATTTATTAGACTGACATTCTCAAGGCAAGCTCAGAAAACATGAAAAATTAGCAGAATAACAGGTTCCATTCCCTAAATCTATTTCCCTGTCTAATTCTCACTCCACCTAGAAAGGAAAAATCAATTAAAGTCTGCTGTCCTTACGTGAGCCAGAAGTCCAACAGCATGTCACGTCAATTAGGAATCGGAAAACGAGAAGCGCCCTCCTGCTCATAATGTCAGGTTTTATACCTTTCTTTCTAGCTAAACTTTCTACATTTTACATTCTTTCAAGAGAATCCAGACTTTTCATTGGCTGTCCTGTGTCAGTCCATGATAAAATTATGAAGTCATCTCCGATTCTTGACCAAGTTCAGGCTTTACATAAGCCCTATTGTCCTTTACTGCCACGTCTTTCGGCTTCCTCAAGAAAGATACTTTTTCCCTCGAGTTTCAAACATTGACTTCCTAGCCTTGGCAGACACTTTAAGTTCCTGTCCTTGAGCCTTTTCTCCGAGAGCACGTTCAGCACAACAAAACAACTGCTTTTTCTATCAATGATGACAGTGTGGTAAAAATCTCCACATCTGCGCATGTGCAAGGCTCCACTCTGGACAAGCTTTCGCATCTGCAGCTCTGTCAGCCATTTTCTGAACCAACTTTAGGCCTTACTTTGGAAACTATTATTAAACAAACACAATACATCAATTAATTAAAGAATTGAGACCCATTCTGTTACCCACCCCAATACTAATTAAACCCGTTAATTAAGTTACCTAGCAAAGCACATACAAGCAGCATCATAATTACTTTGCTTCTTTGAACTGCACAAATCTCCACGAGCTTTTGTCACAGAAAGGACATAACATAAGCACACTAAATAAGCACATGCCATAGGTTAAACAGCCACATTTAACACTGACAAAGACAATAGACAAGGTTAGTTTATTATTTTTCTTTGCGTTTGCAACATAAAGCACATTAGTTTATCCCGCGTGTACTGATGGATGTATTTTTAAACTAAGTTGATTAATAATTTCACCACATGCTTGTTAATTCAATTACTACTGTTATGGGAGATTAACTTTGCAAGTTTGAACAAAATCTTGTTCTTTACCTTGCTCCATCATAGGTAAAGTTGGCACTGGCATTTTGACAGCACTGGCAGGAGCCACGGGTAGTGCCAACTACAGAGGAACCCAAGAAAAGTATTTGGCCCCAGCAAATTTTTAATTCAAATTTAAAACAAAGGAAAAATTGGGGAATTAAACAGCCCGGGCAAGTGGAAATTTGACATAAATCTGCAGGAGGCAAACTAGGAGGGCTTGGAATGCTTGCTTGTAACCGCAGGTGCACCTCACAAGGTCACTTAACAGAAGTGATCTCAATTTATCCCCGACAAACCCCTGTTAATCAAGTGTGATGTGAAATTTATTTCTAAAGCACACGTTTACCCGGAGGTTTCTTGGCGCTAACTCTACTGAACCTGCTGGAAAGAGGCTCACTGGGCCCAAATAATCATGTGTTTTGGGCTTTCCTAAAAGAGAGCAGATTGCACATGGATTTGATATACAAGCCAAATGTATTCGAGGTGTTGGATGCAACATTGTCTTAGAAGATTTTGATTTAAGACATTACAATTTTAATTTGAAATGAGGGTTTGGTTGATGTCCACACTGATCTCATGCTCTGTGCCTCCCTCTGTGTGTGGTTATCCATCCATATCAATTTGAGCCTCAGAGATGGTTTACAGAGGATGTGGGGAACCTCTCGAAACTGTCAACACTGCTGTCAAGAGAATTCTAGCCACATGACCAGTATATC
Source organism: Lissotriton helveticus (assembly GCF_964261635.1). Classification (NCBI taxonomy): domain Eukaryota; kingdom Metazoa; phylum Chordata; class Amphibia; order Caudata; family Salamandridae; genus Lissotriton; species Lissotriton helveticus. Next base: position 1,172,775,402 of record NC_136071.1, read on the forward strand.
ATATTTGCTACTATCTGATTTGCCAGGATATGTAGCTGAGGTTATTCCTAAATTGACATTTCGTGAAAGCATTATTCTCCAAGACAGTGTGAAAATGGTTGGGGGCACCCCTTATACAAAATCTGTCTGATGGGTCTAGTGTCACCTGTACAGAACACTCAGGGAGAGAAAAAATGTACCCTTGCAAGGGTGCCCAGAGGCCTAATGTAATCTGGGAAGCTGCACTCATCCCCCCTCCCCCCTGCATGGGGAGTAAATGCCATCCTTAGGTGGAGTGCAGTGGGCCTCTGGCACCCTTAGGTCCCGGTGCAGCTGCATCTGCTGCACTGATAGGGCCCAACCCCTTGTTCCCACCAGGAGTCACAGAATGTTTGGGGTGCTCAACTCAGGAGCGCTAGTGCATCCAGAGGATCATAGAAGGTATGGACTGCTCCCCCTAACACATGAAAGCTTCTGAGGGGCTCATAGTAGGGTGGCAGTGTACCGTAAGTAAAGAACCTCAGTGAAGTCTGAGCAAGGTACATTTTACTATTGCCCCAGAAAAGACATATACATTAAATAAAGGGTGCACTGCGTCTGCGTGTCGCTGGCCCGGGGTATGGTCCCCTTCCCGCATCAAGCTAATGCATAAACATAGCTTGAATAGTGGGTACCTCTATCCTGGTCTCCTCGCCTTTTGCAGACACTGGCTTCTCAGGAAGTCTCCCAGGGTTTCAGTAATGAATCAACCCACAACCACAAAATTCCTCAGTGTATTCCAGAGGCCTGGCACAGAGCTGGACTCTCCCACGGTCTCTTTAATGAATCAACCCACAACCACAAAATTCCTTGGTGGGTTCCAGAGGCCTGACGCAGAGCTGGACTCTCCCAAGGTCTCTTTATTGAATCAACTCACAACCACAGAACTCCTCAGTGGATTCCGGAGGCCTGGCACAGAGCTGGACTCTCCCAAGGTCTCTTTAATGAATCAACCCACAACCACAGAAGCCCTCAGTGGATTCCGGAGGCCTGGTGCAGAGCTGGACTCTCCCAAGGTCTCAGTAATGAATCATCCCACAACCACAGAAGTCCTCAGTGGAGTCCAGAGGCCTGGCACAGAGCTGGACTCTCCCAGGGTCTCTTTAATTAATCAACCCACAACCACAGAAGTCCTCAGTGGATTCCAGAGGCCTGGCGCAGAGCTGGACTCTCCCAAGGTCTCTTTAATGAATCAAACCACAACCACAGAAGTCCTCAGTGGAGCCTGGAGGCCTGGTGCGGAGCTGGACTCTCCCAAGGTCTCTTTAATGAATCAACCCACAACCACAAAAGTCCTCAGTGGATTCCAGAGACCTGGCATAGAGCTGGACTCTTTCAAGGTCTCAGTAATGGATCAGCCGACAACCACATAATTCCTCAGTGGATTCCAGAGGCCTGGCGCAGAGCTGGACTCTCCCAAGGTCTCTTTAATGAATCAAACCACAACCACAGAAGTCCTCAAGGGATTCCGGAGGCCTGGCACATAGCTGGACTCTTCCAAGGTCTCAGTAATGAATCAACCCACAACCACCGAATTCCTCAGTGGATTCCAGAGGCCTGGCACAGAGCTGGACTCTCCCAAGGTCTCAGTAATGAATGTTTGGGGTGCTCAACTCAGGAGCGCTAGTGCATCCAGAGGATCATAGAAGGTATGGACTGCTCCCCCTAACACATGAAAGCTTCTGAGGGGCTCATAGTAGGGTGGCAGTGTACCGTAAGTAAAGAACCTCAGTGAAGTCTGAGCAAGGTACATTTTACTATTGCCCCAGAAAAGACATATACATTAAATAAAGGGTGCACTGCGTCTGCGTGTCGCTGGCCCGGGGTATGGTCCCCTTCCCGCATCAAGCTAATGCATAAACATAGCTTGAATAGTGGGTACCTCTATCCTGGTCTCCTCGCCTTTTGCAGACACTGGCTTCTCAGGAAGTCTCCCAGGGTTTCAGTAATGAATCAACCCACAACCACAAAATTCCTCAGTGTATTCCAGAGGCCTGGCACAGAGCTGGACTCTCCCAAGGTCTCTTTAATGAATCAACCCACAACCACAAAATTCCTTGGTGGGTTCCAGAGGCCTGACGCAGAGCTGGACTCTCCCAAGGTCTCTTTATTGAATCAACTCACAACCACAGAACTCCTCAGTGGATTCCGGAGGCCTGGCACAGAGCTGGACTCTCCCAAGGTCTCAGTAATGAATCAACCCACAACCACAGAAGTCCTCAGTGGATTCCAGAGGCCTGGTGCAGAGCTGGACTCTCCCAAGGTCTCAGTAATGAATCATCCCACAACCACAGAAGTCCTCAGTGGAGTCCAGAGGCCTGGCACAGAGCTGGACTCTCCCAGGGTCTCTTTAATTAATCAACCCACAACCACAGAAGTCCTCAGTGGATTCCGAAAGCCTGGCGCAGAGCTGGACTCTCCCAAGGTCTCTTTAATGAATCAACCAACATACACAGAAGTCCTCAGTGGATTCCGGAGGCCTGGCGCAGAGCTGGACTCTCCCAAGGTCTCAGTAATGAATCAACCCACAACCACAGAAGTCCTCAGTGTATTCCAGAGGCCTGGCACAGAGCTGGACTCTCCCAAGGTCTCTTTAATGAATCAACTCACAACCACAGAAGCCCTCAGTGGATTCTGGAGGCCTGGCGCAGAGCTGGACTCTCCCAAGGTCTCTTTAACGAATCAACCAACATACACAGAAGTCCTCAGTGGATTCCGGAGGCCTGGCACAGAGCTGGACTCTCCCAAGGTCTCAGTAATGAATCAACCCACAACCACAGAAGTCCTCAGTGTATTCCAGAGGCCTGGCACAGAGCTGGACTCTCCCAAGGTCTCTTTAATGAATCAACTCACAACCACAGAAGTCCTCAGTGGATTCCAGAGGCCTGGCACAGAGCTGGACTCTCCCAAGGTCTCTTTAATGAATCAACCCACAACCACAGAATTCCTCAGTGGATTCCAGAGGCCTGGCACAGAGCTGGACTCTCTCAAGGTCTCAGTAATGAATCAACCCACAACCACAGAAGTCCTCAGTGGATGGATTCCAGAGGCTTGGCACAGAGCTGGACTCTCCCAAGGTCTCTTTAATGAATCAACCCACAACCACAGAAGTCCTCAGTTGTTTCTGGAGGCCTGGCACAGAGCTGGACTCTCCCAAGGTGTCTTTAATCAATCAACCCACAACCATAGAATTTCTCAGTGGATTACAGAGGCCTGGCACAGAGGTGGACTCTCCCAAGGTCTCTATAATGAATCAACCCACAACCACAGAATTCCTCAGTGGATTCCAGAGGCGTGGCGCAGAGCTGGACTCTCCCAAGGTCTCTTTAATGAATCAACCCACAACCACAGAATTCCTAGGTGGGTTCCAGAGGCCTGGTGCAGAGCTGGACTCTCCCAAGGTCTCGGTAATGAATCAGCTGACAACCACAGAATTCCTCAGTGGATTCCGGAGGCCTGGCACAGAGCTGGACTCTCCGAAGGTCTCTTTAATGAATCAACCTACAACCACAGAATACCTCTGTGGATTCCAGAGACCTGGCACAGAGCTGGACTCTCCCAGGGTCTCAGTAATGAATCAACCCACAACCACAGAATTGCTCGGTGGGTTCCAGAGGCCTGGCACAGAGCTGGACTCTCTCACGGTCTCTTTAATGAATCAACCTACAACCACAGAATTCCTCGGTGGGTTCCAGAGGCCTGGCACAGAGCTGGACTCTCTCAAGGTCTCTTTTAATGAATCAACCCACTACCACAGAATTCCTCGGTGGGTTCCAGAGGCCTGGCACAGAGCTGGACTCTTCCAGGGTCTCAGTAATGAATCAACCCACAACCACAGAATTCCTCAGTGGATTCCAGAGGCCTGGCACAGAGCTGGACTCTCCCAATGTCTCTTTAATGAATCAACCCACAACCACAGAAGTCCTCAGTGGATTCCAGAGGCCTGGCGCAGAGCTGTACTCTCCCAATGTCTCTTTAATGAATCAACGTACAACCACAGAAGTCCTCAGTAGATTCTGGAGGCCTGGCACAGAGCTGGACTCTCCCAAGGTCTCTTTAATGAATCAACCCACAACCACAGAAGTCCTCAGTGGATTCCAGAGGCCTAGCGCAGAGCTGGACTCTCCCATGGTCTCTTTAATGAATCAACCCACAACCAGAGAAGTCCTCAGTGGATTCCAGAGGCCTGGCACAGAGCTGGACTCTCCCAAGGTCTCTTTAATGAATCAACCCACAACCACAGAATTCCTTAGTGGATTCCAGAGGCCTGGCACAGAGCTGGACTCTCTCAAGGTCTCTTTAATGAATCAACCCACAATCACAGAATTCCTCGATGGGTTCTAGAGGCCTGGCACAGAGCTGGACTCTCCCAAGGTCTCAGTAATGAATCAACCCACAACCACAGAAGTCCTCAATGGATTCCAGAGACCTGGCGCAGAGTTGGACTCTCCCAAGGTCTCTTTGATGAATCAACCCACAACCACAGAAGTCCTCAGTGGATTCCAGAGGCCTGGCGCAGAGCTGTACTCTCCCAATGTCTCTTTAATGAATCAACCTACAACCACAGAAGTCCTCAGTGGATTCTGGAGGCCTGGCACAGAGCTGGACTCTCCCACGGTCCCTTTTAATGAATCAACCCATGACCACAGAAGTCCTCAGTGGATTCCGGAGGCCTGGCGCAGAGCTGGACTCTCCCAGGGTCTCAGTAATGAATCAACCCACAACCACAGAAGTCCTCAATGGATTCCAGAGACCTGGCATAGAGCTGGACTCTCTCAAGGTCTCAGTAATGAATCAACCCACAACCACAGAAGTCCTCAATGGATTCCAGAGACCTGGCATAGAGCTGGACTCTCTCAAGGTCTCAGTAATGAATCAACCCACAACCACAGAATTCCTAGGTGGGTTCCAGAGGCCTGGCGCAGAGCTGGACTCTCCCAAGGTCTCGGTAATGAATCAGCCGACAACCACAGAATTCCTCAGTGGATTCCGGAGGCCTGGCACAGAGCTGGACTCTCCGAAGGTCTCTTTAATGAATCAACCTACAACCACAGAATACCTCTATGGGTTCCAGAGTTCTGGCACAGAGCTGGACTCTCTCACGGTCTCTTTAATGAATCAACATACAACCACAGAATTCCTCGGTGGGTTCCAGAGGCCTGGCACAGAGCTGGACTCTCCCAAGGTCTCTTTTAATGAATCAACCCACTACCACAGAATTCCTCGGTGGGTTCCAGAGGCCTGGCACAGAGCTGGACTCTTCCAGGGTCTCAGTAATGAATCAACCCACAACCACAGAATTCCTCAGTGGATTCCAGAGGCCTGGCACATAGCTGGACTCTCCCAAGGTCTCTTTAACGAATCAACTCACAACCACAGGAGTCCTCAGTGGATTCCAGAGGCCTAGCGCAGAGCTGGACTCTCCCATGGTCTCTTTAATGAATCAACCCACAACCACAGAAGTCCTCAGTGGATTCTGGAGGCCTGGCACAGAGCTGGACTCTCCCAAGGTCTCTTTACTGAATCAACCTACAACCACAGAATTCCTCGGTGGGTTCCAGAGGCCTTGCACAGAGCTGGACTCTCTCAAGGTCTCTTTAATGAATCAACCCACTACCACAGAATTCCTGGGTGGGTTCCAGAGGCCTGGCACAGAGCTGGACTCTCCCAAGGTCTCTTTAATGAATCAACCCACAACCACAGAATTCCTCGGTGGGTTCCAGAGGCCTGGCACAGAGCTGGACTCTCCCAGGGTCTCAGTAATGAATCAACCCACAACCACAGAATTCCTCAGTGGATTCCAGAGGTCTGTCACAGAGCTGACCTCTCTCATGGTCTCTTTAATGAATCAACCCGCAACCACAGAAGTCCTCAGTGGATTCCAGAGGCCTGGCGCAGAGCTGGACTCTCCCAAGGTCTCTTTAATGAATCAACCCACAACCACAGAATTCCTCAGTGGATTCCAGAGGTCTGTCACAGAGCTGAACTCTCTCATGGTCTCTTTAATGAATCAACCCACAACCACATAATTCCTCAGTGGATTCCAGAGGCCTGGCCCAGAGCTGGACTCTCCCAAGGTCTCTTTAATGAATCAATCCACAACCATATAATTTCTCAGTGGATTCCAGAGGCCTGGCACAGAGCTGGACTCTCCCAAGGTCTCTTTAATGAATCAACCTACAACCACAGATTCCTCAGTGGATTCCGTAGGCCTGGCGCAGAGCTAGACTCTCCCAAGGTCTCTTTTAATGAATCAACCCACAACCACAGAATTCCTCAGTGGATTCCAGAGGCCTGGCGCAGAGCTGGACTCTCCCAAGGTCTCAGTAATGAATCAACCCACAACCACAGAATTCCTCAGTGGGTTCCAGAGGCCTGGCACAGAGCTGGACTCTCCCAAGGTCTCAGTAATGAATCAACCCACAACCACAGAAGTCCTCAGTGGATTCCAGAGGTCTGGCACAGAGCTGGACTCTCCCAAGGTCTCTTTAATGAATCAACCCACAACCACAGAAGTCCTCAGTGGATTCCGGAGGCCTGGTGCGGAGCTGGACTCTCCCAAGGTCTCTTTAATGTATCAACCTACAACCACAGAATTAATCAGTGGATTCCGGAGGCCTGGCGCAGAGCTGGACTCTCCCAAGGTCTCTTTAATGAATCAACCCACAACCACAGAATTCCTCAGTGGATTCCGGAGGCCTGGCACAGAGCTGGACTCTCCCAAGATCTCTTTAATGAATCAACCCACAACCACAGAAGTCCTCAGTGGATTCCGGAGGCCTGGCCCAGAGCTGGGCTTTCCTAAGCTCAGCTCTTGTTTGCCGGCTTCCTCAGCATGGTCCTCCGGCATGGGTTTCTGGGAGCCGGCCATGTACAAAAGAAGCTGCAAGCCCAGAAGGGGAGACACTATGGAGCTGCACAACAAGGGTGCAATGCAGGCATCCTACAGAGCTTTGTAGGTCAGGGGAGAGGTCCATTGTGGAGGTGTGAGGCGAGGAATCACTACAAAAATACTAGTTAAGCTGCATGTTGGATCAGACAAGCATCAGTGGACTGGATCTGGTGCATGTAGGGTTCAAATCTGATCTACCCGTGAGATCAGCAGTAGGATTGAGGTGCACTGACAGAGCTGTGCATGTGAGGTACTGACAACTACCCTACCACTGAGGCCTGCATTCAAAGTCTGATATGCCGAAGTGTGTGAAGGGCGACTCTTAAAGCGGGAACAGAGTTGACGCGACTCCAGCTAAAGACTAATACGAGTTTTTAGAAAGTATCGTCCTGCTACATAAGAGTAGCTGCCCCTTTGCAAGCTGATCTCCAGCTGACTTCCTTGGAACACTACTGCCACAGATGGAACCTGAAGCACCAGAACAGACCGTGTTCCAGATTCCCACATAACACATAGAAAGTCCGTGCAAGCGTATAACACATCCCCTTCCCTTATACATTCAAACAAAAGCAAACTAATTACCTCTGCAAAAAACTGTAAATAAAACATCAATCACAAACATAGTCATTGAGAATCACTGTAAATGCCCCCCTGAATTTTGAAAGACTTCTACCACTCCGTACCTTCACCCAATCACCTTCATGAATGCGCCAGAAGGAGAAGACCCCCCTTTCCAAAACCAACTTGTGACTCCCACCCTGTCTTACAAGCTCTTTTATCCAAACTGGAACCAACTTCATACCCAGTAATCTACCATGCATTACCTCAAATGGCATCTTGCCTGTCACTCCATGTGCACTTGAGCGAGACGCCCACACCATTAGACTTCTTGCCCACATGCCACCGCCATCTGAAGGGTCCCCTTAACCATCCGGTTGGCCATCTCAGCAAAACCATTCCCCTTGGGGTTGTAAAGTAAGGTGAGGTTGTGCTTAAAACCGGAGGACTCTAAAAAAAAACATTTCTTGGGAGGTCAACTGCGTACCATTGTCCGTGTAAATACTGACTGGATGCCTTCTTCACACAAAATTTCGTTCACTAGGACAACCGTAGCTCTGGTGGTATTTTCCCTCATAAACCTTACCACCACCAGTATATCAATCATGAATGACCAATCAGAATTACAGTCTACACAGAGAGCATATGCACTTCAGCACTCACTGATCAGCAGTGGTAAAGTGCCAAGAACCCTAAAGCCAACAAAAAAGCATCAGAAGAATAGGGGGCAAAAGGCGAAAAGTCTGGGGATCAATCTGCAAAAAGGTCCAAGCCCAAGAGTTCACATCCACAATAACCATGGTAAATCTCAAATCCCCTCTCAGTTCATTCCTGGGCAAAATAGAATCCAAGCAAATAGTGTACCAAGGCTTTCCCAGATCTGTTATTTTCATATCAGCCTGTGCACCCACTTTCAAGCACTTTTCACTCTGATTACACACGTCATAATTCTCCACCCACTTATCCACCTGAACATCCATTCTGTCCGACCACCATTCAGCTCGCAAACTTTTCTTTCTTTTGGTCTGACCGAAGTGCCCCTCATGCGCTACCTCGAGCTTGGCCCATAAACCTTAAGGGGGAATGAATTGTTCTTCTCTCATTACCACCATATCCATCTCCTTAATACATTCTTGCCTTGTGATAGCATGTGATCCCCCCAAGCTCAATACACCCTGGACTGAAGCTACAGGCCCCTCGATCTCCTTTGTCAAAACATCTGGGCCATCAACTTTCTGCCAGTCCAAAGACAACCTAGAGAGACAAAGGGGCATATTATCAAGGGGGTTTATCTCCGCTTTTTTGGCTTTAAAAGCCAAGAAAGCGGAGATAAAATGATCTCCCTATTACCTAGCTGCCGCTAACACCAGTTAGCTACAGCTAGTAGGAGATAGCGACCATCTTGGGCCCCGCTTTGCATGTCCGTGAAATGTATCACTAATGACATGCAAAGTGGGCGTGCCAAGATGTTAGCGACTGGAAAAAATACTAAGGGGCTTATTAACAGTTCAGCGGTCCATGAACCGCTGTACCTGCGGTCGTGGTCTGACCGTTGTGAGCTCGGCAGTCTGACCGGTGCATTACAAGATGGGAGTATTGCAGTTTCAAAGACTGTGGATAAACCGCTCGCACAACAAACACACCGGTGACTACCTGGGCCATGGTCGTGGGGAGGAAGCTCACATAGGGTGGTAGAGAGGAGCAACACCGCTGTCTGTATTATGAGTTGGCTTTCCGACTTGCCAACTGCGGCGGTAGGACCACCTTCGACCACTGTCTAAAGGACGGCAGAAACAAAGGATCTGGGGTGCTTACTCACCACTTTCCTGTTCTTCCCAGCAGATTTCAATGTGGATCCCTTTCTCCAGTGGCCCCCTTCAAAGCTGCATCTTCACCCCAAGGTATAGGACCCTGTCTGATACACAGGTAGGTGCTCTTTATACCATATACCCTTTGCCGGGACTGCCCACATATGAGTCGGACATTGGCAGTAGGTAGGTGGTAATTTTCCACACGCATCATGCATATATGAGCATTCAAGACATATGCAGTCGAAATGTACACACAGGCATTGATATATATGTAATACTAGTCACCACCGCCACAAGAATGCTGCAGCAACACCACATACAGTGTGGTCAGCTCATAATACGGCAGTCTGAAACTGCGAGTCCTGCGGTCAAAACTTCAAAGATTAAAAAAGCTTTATTCGGTTTATATCAAACCATAACTGCACACACATAAAATAAAGGCATTAAAAACAATGATACAAACAGTTACCTTGATAAAAAAATACATTAAATAAGATAAACAATATACAATCCCCAAGAAGATACATAAAATGTCTGTGTTAACACAAACAGAGTAGTCCATTTCCTCCCTTCTTACTACAGTACAGCATACTAAGCTTTTGTGCTATAGCGATGTTATATAGGCAAAAGTAAAAATTTTGTCAGAAGCTGGAAAGGAGTACAAGGTATAATAAATACATTTGTGCACATTCACTTCCCCAGAGACGAAATCTATAAATAGTATGACACACAATATCAGTCTGCAACTACTGCAAATAATGTAATGCCTCTTTAGATTACCAAATATTTAAGCTTTGCAGTAAAGTTCTCAGAATGCGGGTTCATTGTTTTCTATATAACTCACACAAAAAAAGCAAATGGAGTTGTGACTGCGGTGCTTTTGAACTGCATGGGCAGGGGAGGAGATCATTGCTATTATAAACACTTGAGGGATATGATACTAGGAAGTGAGCCAATCCCAGCCTGGATCTTAGCAGGTTAAACCTTTGGTTGTGTGGAATTTTAAGCAGGTCTGGCTCAATTGCCGGGGTTGTACTTAATGGAAGATATGACTCAACAGACTTCTTAATATCAACCTCCACATCTTTTCTACTATCAATTTCATCAGGTCATCTTTTACTGTGGTTTTATTTGTGTGTTTGGTCATTGATGGGTTGCCAAATAAATCCCTTCTGCCAATTAGGTGGAGATCTTCTCTAATATGAGTTAGCCAATTGATTTTGTGATCCCTGTCCAGTTTAAGACAGTTAGGGGCCGATTCACAGAAATAATCTGAGACAAAATCCTAAATTTACTACTTTTGGTATTCACAGAAGGCATTTAGTAGTAGTAAAGTTAGGATTTTGTCTTAAGTTTGACTTAAGACAGACTTAAGACACACTTAAGACAAACTTAAGACAGACTTAAGACAAACTTAAGACAAACTTAGGACAGACTTAAGACATATTTAAGACAGACTCAAGACGGATTTAAGACAGACTTAAGGCAAAATCCTAACTTTACTACTACTAAATACCTTGTGTGTATACCAAAAGTAGTAAATTTACGATTTTGTCTCAGATTACTTCTGGGAATCGGGCCCTTAGTGATTACAGCTTGTGTCATACCTGCTTCTGGCCTAGCCCATACTGATAGCTATAGCAGAGTAGGTGCCAGTCTCAGTATATCCCCAAATACCGAAGACCCAGTTCTTCATGTGCTAAAAGAAGATGTTATTCTCATTTCTCCAGTTTTCCAGTTGGACCAGTATTATTCTGCCCAATACCTTGGCCATTGAATCAATTTACGAAAAGAGGCTGTGAACAACGAGGGGTCACTCCTATCCCCCTTTTCGAAAAATGGAATGATTATCGCCATAGATCAGTATTTTGGGGGGCCATGAGCATATGCACAACTAAGCACACTTATCAGGATGAGGCCCAAAATGTCAGATTGTCCTTAAAGAGAACCACAGGGACTCCAATCCGGGCCCAGCGCTTTCCCGCACGAGCACCAGCTCTCGGCTGATGTAACATCCCTAGCGGTGATCATTAGATACTCAAAATCCTCCAAATTAGCTATGTCATTTAAACTACTGCCTGTTCCACAAATTGCCTCTTTTAAATCACAAAAGGATGGTGAAACGACGAACCCATGAATGTTCAGGAAGAAGGGTGCATTCATTACCCTCCAAAATTGTGATACCTCATTCCTTGCACGTGCATCAACAAGTAGTTCCAGGGCCTCTGTTCCAAGCTCTTCCTTCCTTCTCTTGATCACCTCTTTATGTCACTTTCTGCTTGTACTAATTGCTCCCTGATGCAATGGTTGGTTTTAACTGCACTTACTAGGTTTCTATGTTCTTGTGAGCATGATTTATTAAACCATGTATGGGGTTTGGGGGCAAATGTACACTTTGGTACAGTTAGCTGCTCAGAGATCTCCTTACAAATTGTACCAAATGGTCCATCAGTCAGTCAACCTCTTCAAGAAGACTATATCGGTTGGAAGTCGGTAGATGAAAATTACTACTGATTTCTTGGTGCCGCTCAGAGCTAGAAGGGGATTTTGCAGGACTGGGCCTACAAAAAAAGCCCAAGTGACCTCGGGCAATTCCAAGCGGGAACCCTTGAGCATTGGAAAACCTGTTCAAAATATACCCTGCTAAATTCGTGTCGCGGAAATTTACCACTATACAGTCACCCGTGTCCTTCTTTGGGTTACTGCCGACTCACTGTACCCTTCAAACTCCTATAATTTAGTTTGACAAGGTATCACCACTAGTACACCCCAAGATGGAACTAAACCATTGCATCACTTTATGCTTCGGCTGGACGTCTGGTTCAGATTGAGCAGGCCGCAAAGGAGAAGTGTTCTTTAGTATCACAACGTATGGAGTACAGGACGGGGGCCAATGTAACACCTGTAAAATCCTACTACTGCCATCCAGTGCCTAGGGGGATGAGCTAGCAGTGCCATTCTTTCCATTAGTGTCTCAACAGGAATATCACGTAAACAGACAAATAAAGGCGTGGGTAAATCACATAGCACAGGGAACAGAGAACAAGGGAGACCAAGGGATGATGATTCAAGGTTGTTATTCACATATCGAGAAAAGGGAATTAGGTGAAATTTGCTCAGAAGGATGCTAAGGAGGGGGGCGGGGAGAAGGGGGTGGGGAAACAAGAGGGAGGGAGAGACGGTTGTACTTACCAGTGAGAAAAGTACAACATCTGACGATATCGGCGAAGGGGTACAGAAACAAACTCTAAAATAGAAAGGAAGGCACACGTAAGGGACCCGTTGTGTCCGAAAGCATGGATTGGATAGCGGCTAAGAAATTAGGGTGTGGTCAGCGTTCTTAACGAATTGTGGCTCACTGGTTAGAGCGGCAGACCCTGATGCAGAGGTCTGGCCCGGGACCAGGGTTCGATTCCCGTAGCGGCTGGGTCTTGGGCTCAATATCCTCGGACCCGATAAATTCTCGCCTCGGTGCCTACTCTAATCATGGGTGCCACTCTGCAACTCTGGGCAATAACTTGCTTAATCTCCACACTGGCCCTACCGCTAGGATGCCTGGCTTCACCTTGGGGTGCCCAGGAATGGGCACCTCACAGGAACTGGCCAGGATGGGTTCCTTAGCGGCACAGCGCGGGGACACACTGGCTAGTGTAACCAGGCGCTTTATAAGCTCAGGATTATTATTATTATTATTATTATGGATGTGAAGGGTCTGCACCCGGTGTTCGAACTTAAAAATTCTGCGGGCTCGGAGTGCCAGGCAGAGTCAGGCTTCGACTCGAGGAGAAGACAATTAATTGTCTATTTGAATCCTTGCGTGCCTCCGGGGAAAAAAAGAATGTCGGTGTGGACCGCGTAACAGGTCAGACGATTAAAGCGTCTCAGGCGTTCGTTCGTGAGCTTCCGGTTAAGGACGCCTCAAGTAATGAAGAAAAACAACTAGAGCGCGGTGGCCGAAGTTCAGTGCCCCGGGGGGAAGTAGATGTTATGGTGAAAGCGCCTATCTGAAGGTGCGCATTCGGGGTCCAGATCACTGGAAAACCGGGGCGGGCGGAATAACAGGGGGTGGGTGGCGGTGGGGTTGGGGGGGGTTATGAAGGGCGGGCAGGAGTAGGCCAGCTTGACAATACTACTCACTACCCCAAATTGGTACTGGTAAGTACAACCATCAATCAATCAATCAATCAATACATTTGTAGAGCGCGCTACTCACCCGTGAGGGTATCAAGGTGCTTAAGGGAGGGGGGGTGCCGCTACTGCTCGAATACCCAGGATTTGAGGTGTTTCCTGAAGGTGAGAGGGTCCTGGGTCAGTCGTAGGTGTGCGGGGAGGGAGTTCCATGTCTTGGCTGCCAGGTAGGAGAACGATCTTCCTCTGACGGTGGTTCAGCGGATCTGTGGAACGGTGGCGAGGGTGAGGCCGGCTGATCGGAGCTGGTGGGTGGGAGTGTAGAACGAGAGGCGGTTGTTGAGGTATTCGGGTCCTTTGTCATGGAGCGCTTTGTGTGCGTGGGTGAGCAGCCTGAACGTGATCCTCTTGCTGACGGGGAGCCAGTGCAGGTTTCTCAGGTGGGCGGATATGTGGTTGTGGCGTGGGATGTCAAGGATGAGTCGTGTGGAGGCGTTCTGTATGCGCTGAAGCCGTTTCTGAAGTTTGGCTGTGGTTCCTGCGTATAGGGCGTTCCCGTAGTCCAGTCGGCTGGTGATGAGGGCCTGGGTGACCGTCTTTCTGTTTCAGTGGGGATTCACCGGAAGATCTTTCGGAGCATGCGGAGGGTGTTGAAGCATGAGGGCGAGACTGCGTGACTTGCTTGGTCATCGTGAGGGAGGAGTCCAGGATGAATCCAAGGTTGAGTGCGTGGTCCATGGGTGTCGGTGCGGTGCCCAGCGCCGTGGGCCACCAGGAGTCGTCCCAGGCAGATGGGGATTGTCCTAGGATGAGGATCTGCGTCTTGTCCGAGTTGAGCTACAGACGGCTGTGCTTCATCCATTCTGCGACATCTTTCTATCCGGCCTGGAAGTTGGCTTTGGTGGTGAGAGGGTCTTTGGTGAGGGAGAGTATCAGTTGGGTGTCGTCGGCGTAGGAGATGATGTTGATGTTGTGTTTGCGTGCGTCTCTCCCTCCCTCTTGTTTCCCCCCTTCTCCCCACCCCTCTCCTTAGCATCCTTCTGAGCAAATTTCACCTAATTCCCTTTTCTCCTCCTCCCCCCTCCACCCCCTTCGTGTATCCCTTAGATTAGTTCCTGGATTTGATTTCCTCCCAAGACATAGCCATTGGATTCCAAATGCGGAATCTGCCTACCTACTTGAAAGGTAGTACCCTCTCTCCTTTTCCGCCTCCCCACTTAATTATATTCCATTCCTTGGTTTATGGGCTCTAATTCTATTCAATCCCGCTTCCCTCTCTCCCTAATCTATAGAGCACAGACAACATTCATGTAACCATCGTCCTGATGATGATCTCAACTCATACAGGTAGAAACGCCGTCGACCCTGCAACGCCATTTGAGGCATTCTATTGGTCAATTTGCAAATAATGAAACTCTGTATATAACTGTAAATATCGTATTTTGACCATCACAGATTATCTGCTCACCCTGCGCCGCCTCACGTTGTCTTATAATCACTTGTGTCACTGCGCCGTTAATTCACTTACACTTTGCCAGTAAACTTTTGGTTGTTATGGTTACTGCAATTTACTTGTGCCTGTGTGCTTCTATATGTGAATAACAACCTTGAATTATCCCTTGGTCTCCCTTGTTCTCTTTTCCCTGTGCTATGTGATTTACCCACGCCTTTATTTGTCTGTTTACGTGATATTCCTGTTGAGACACTGTATTAACGTTATAACTAGTACCCGGTCTCAACTGGGTTAACGGGTTTTCTCCTGTTGTGTGTTTATTCTTTCTATTAGGACACCCTTCTATGTTGACTGTGCTATTTTAGATCCAGGGCCGTCTTTAGCGCTGGTGGCGTCCAGTGCAACAATCACTTTTAGCGCCCCCACGTCCCATGACCCCCTCCTCGGATTCTCTCACTACCACCTGCAAAGGTGCCCCTCATCTCTCCTATCATAAGATATTGCTAAGCACAGTGCCCCCCCTGAGGTCACAGTGCCCTCTCCACAAGTCATCGCCCAGTGCGGCCACACCAGTCGCACTGCCCTAAAGCCGGCCCTGTTTAGATCATGGGGCTTTGTGGAGTCTTGTTTAATAGATGAAGTCCCGCATTGTACGCATTGTACACCCCAAACACCTTAACACCTTCGAATCTCATGACAAGCTCAGCTCGTCATGAGCCACGGTGCTCGTGTGCTCATGACGACCTTTAGAACGCTCGCACGCTGGGCTAATTCCCCTGCTGTGCAAACATTCTAAAGAAACGGGTGTGGTCATGACGAGCTCAGCTTGTCATGAGCACATGACCACCGTGGCTTGGGAATTTGCCCAGCTGCGAAGGGGTTAAAGCTTACAGGGCAGGTTGAGGGACACATAGCCGCCTCCTGCTGACCATGCTGTCGGTAAGTGATAGTCCCAATGGGACGGAGATTCATTATTGTGAGCCTGTTCAAGTAGTTCCTTCAGAGACTTATCAATACTCTGAGCCCCAGATAGAAGAAGAATACATACATAGTATGTCAAGGATTCCTTCCAGAAGCCCTAGGCCATAGGATACATTTTCAAATTTTCATTGTCAAAAACCTGGGCTAGGGTTTTTTTTTGTGTGTGTTTTATACAGCGCAAACTCGACCCGAAGATATCAGGTATCAGAGCGCTTTATATGAGCACCAGTTTCGTTACAGACGGACACATTCATTTTTGTTAGGCATGGGGAGATTAAGTGATTTGCCCAGAATCACAGGATGTTGAGCGTCGTTGCCGAGATGAGAACACGGTTCCTCAGCTTCGAGATCAACCGCTTTAGCCGTAAGTAGGGCTTTAACTGAGGTGGGTCTCACTGGGTCTGAGCACCGGCAGTTGGTTTAAGGAGGCCTCGAAACGGGTCTCTATCGGGCTCTGTTTTGTGCCCTGACACAGGCGGTCCGTTGTTTTTTTCCGGACTGCAGTGACAGCAGGCACATCGATGTGCGCCTGGTGAGCGCTGTAGTGGAAGGGAAATCCTTTAAAGAGAGTCATTTTCTCTCTCGATTTCCCTTCTCTTTTCGAATTTTAGGAGCAGCAACATTTTCGTGGTGTCACCACCAGGGCTTTAAATGGAAGTGTTTTCAATATTATATACAAGCCATAGTTGCTGCTTATTTATCTTATGCAACTAACAACCATTGGCAAAGCCAATAGTCCTGACTTGTAGGTATGATGTGACTTATTGTATCATACATCTGGATGCAATGACAGTAACAGCAAAATACAAGTCGGGCGGCACACTGTGCTAAACACGGATTTTTAGCTTTACTGTTTTTAAGCCAGGCCCTTAATTACATTGGCCACGCCCCTTTGAGAGACCCCCCCAGTTTTCTCATCCCACTTAAAGCCCTGGCCGTAAGGCCGCATCCTCTCCAAGATGATGGGTTGAGATGATGCTTTCAAGGCAGTCCCACCCCTGCTCGCAGCCGCCTCCAAGGTAGAACGTTTTACTTCGCAGTGCTTGGACTTGGTTGTAGGGGCCAGGCGCGACATGCTTTGCTTCCTTTTATTAGGCGGGGCTACAGCATCATTTGTAGAAGATTTTTTCATGCAGGGATGCTGCTCACAAGGCACAGTCATGATGTCAAGGTCCCCTGCATAGACACAGGGGTTACTTATGCCTATCTGAGGTACGTCCCCGACCACAGATAGAATGTTTCCGGCTGCAACAGCGGCTTTATGAGTAGGGTCAATGTTAGCTATACGCGCTAGTGATCTCCTCGTTTCCCCCAGCCTTTCTTCCACACATTCAGTTTCAGAATTATTGACCGATATGGCAGTATGAATGAATGAAAGGAACCTTATACCGCGCAACTTAGCCCAAGGGCAGTAGAGAGATAATTGGTGATTGACTCAGGCCCTCATCGGTCAATAACAGGGGCTGCCAAAAAACTTGATTTTCACTGACCCTTACTTGAAAGGAAGTGATGATTGGACATTACAGGCAGATTCGTATTCAAGTAATGGAAATCCACGCCAAGAGAGACGGTCCAGCACCTCTCATGGTCACAGGTGCGGTGATGACAGGGGCCTCCTCCTTGCCCCTCAGCACTCTGGTACAGGGTGGCCGCGTTCCTTGGGCGGTCGGACCGCGAAACTCGTAATCAGGCCCTAAGTGTGTGTATTGTTCTTCCCGGTGTTTGGACAAAATATCAAGTTAAAAACATTGGGAAACAGGAATATCGGAAATTAGATATTGTGCTACACAAATATCGTGCTACACAAATATTGTTGACAAGAATATCATTTTGGAGGCAAGTAGTATAGGTTTAAATCACATCAATGTTTTTAATATCATTTTCAGTGATATAGTGCTTGCAAATATCCTTTTTTGGATTATTTTAATGTGTTTTAGTTGACATACTGCTGTTATATGTTACTTTTGTTTATATAAACATTATTAATTTTATTAAAATAAAGCATGTCATTTTAAGTGATTTAGAATGTTGTATTTAATTTTGAATAGTATTTTATAGTGTTGTAGCTGGTTGTTGGGTTTGTATGGGGATAGGGTGGGAAGTTAATTAGGTAATAAGTAACCTTGAACTATTTAATACATTTTATTTAATTATTTGATTGATATTTATTTATTATGTAAAATATGTAATACTGATTTATTTCTGTTATATGTTATTTGCAGTCTGTCAAGCAATCAGTAAGGATTTAACTCGTGAGGTTCTGAAAATCCTGGAGTTTTTAGCTGCTTTTGCAGAGAAAGGAGTAAAAATGAGGCAGGAAAACAGGGGGAAAGGAAGGCAATAGCAGTAAAAAACGGGGCAAAAGCAGGAGAAAGCACCCAGAAAAACAGGGGGGAAAGGATGGAGAAAGCTGTAGAAAACAAGGGGCAAGCAGGAGAAAGCACTCAGAAAAACATAGAGAAAACAGAGTGATGCAGCAGCACAAGAGAGCTGGGCCTGGGGCCTGCTCAATTAGGTAGTACTGTGGCCTCCATTAAGTAGGTTCTGGGAGGAGGGAGGGGTGCTGGGATGCGATGGGCGGGAATAAGCAGGAGGCAGGAAAACCAGCAGCAGACAAGAGCAGCAAAGGAGGAAAAAAACAGGGAGAAGCAGTGAAAAATGTGGGAAAAGAAGGAAAAGCAAGGAAAAAATGAGGAAAAGCAGGGGAAAGCACTCAGAAAAATGGAGAAAGGAAGGAGAAAGCAGTACAAACTGAGGGGAAGGCAGGAGAAAGCACTCAGAAAATGGGGAGAGGAAGAAGAAAGCAGCAAAAAACAAGGGAATAACAATCAGAAAGAAAACAGGGGAAAGGAAGGAGAAAGCAGTTAAAAACTAGGGAAAAGCAGGAGAAAGCACTCAGAAAAAATGGGGGGAAAGAAAGGAGAAAGCAGTAAAAAAAATTAGGAAAAAGCAGGGGAAAGCACTTGGAAAAATGGCGAGGAAGCAGAGAGGTGCAGCAGCATGGGAGAGCTGGGCCTGATTCTATTAGGTTTGTAGTGCTATAGGGTGGAAAGTTAGTAAGGTAATAAATATTTAACAATTAATTATTAATTGTTAATAAATTATTTAATTGATTTTTAATTAGGAACTTTATGGAATAATTCTTTATTTTATTTATATTTTGGTTGGGGACTGCTAGGTTTGTAGAAGTCTGGGGTGGGAAGTTAATTAAGTAATAATTATTTAGCCATGTATTATTGATTGTTCATTAATTATTGAATTGTTTCTTAATTATGTAAAATATGGAATACTCATTTATTTTACTTATATTTTAGTTTCGCAATGCTAGGTTTGTAGGGGTGTAGGATGGGAAGTAAATTATGTGATAATCAGCTATTAATTATTATTTGTAAATTAATTATTTAATTGAATTTTAAATATGTAAATTATGGAATGCATATATATTTTAATTATATTTTAGTTGCGGGCTGCTGGGTTTGTAGGGGTCTAGGCTGGGATGTTAATTAACTAATAATTAATTAACAATTCATTATTAATTGTTATTTAATTATGTAATTGATTTTATAAATGTAAATTATGGAATACTGATTCTTTTTGTTGTATTTTAGGTGCAGGTTGCTAGGTTTGTAGGGGTATATAGTGGGAAGTTAGTAAATTAATAATTGACTAACAGTTATTCAATAATTGCTAATTAATTCATGTATTGTATAATAATTATGTACATTGATTAATTCATTTTAGTTTTATACATATATTTATATTTTCATGTCA
Source organism: Lissotriton helveticus (assembly GCF_964261635.1). NCBI lineage: Eukaryota > Metazoa > Chordata > Amphibia > Caudata > Salamandridae > Lissotriton > Lissotriton helveticus. The sequence goes on from NC_136071.1 coordinate 1,172,795,014, forward strand.
ATTAACAATTTTGTATATTAAGAGTTTCATATTTTTTCTACATTGATTGATTTACTTGTATATGTAATGAGTTTGAAGTGAAGTACTTTCCCTACTCTTGCTTAGACTGCAGGAGGGGTAGGAAAATTAACCTCTTCACAGCTCAAGACTTTCCCTGTAGTTTTGCTATTTGGAGTGGGGATTGTAAATTTCACCTCTCCGAAAACACAACACTTTTCCTACTGTTGCACAGAGTGGGTTGGAAATAGTAAATTGTTCCCCTCTAAAGTCCAACACTTTCCAACTATAGTGTTGTTTGAAGTGGGAATAGTCAATTTTACCGCTTCAAAATCCAATGCTTTCCCTACTGTTGCCCTAATTACAGTGAGCATAGTCAATTTAACCCCTTCAAAGTCCAATACTTTCCCACCTATTGTGTTGTTCGGAGTTGGAAAAGTACATTTAACCCCTCCAAAGTCCAATGCTTTCCCTACCACTGCTGAGCTGCTGAGATTGGAGTGGGAATAGTACATTTTAACCCAGCGAAGTCCAAAACGTTCCCTACTGTTGCTTAGGCTGGAGTGGGAATGATAAATGTAACCCATCCAGAGTCTAAAGCTTTCCTTACTGTTGCACAGACTGGAGTAGGAATGATAAATTTTATCCCTCTGAAGTCCAACATTTTCCCTACTTTTGGGCTGTTTGGAGTTGGAATAGTAAATTTAACCCATCCGTAGACCGATGCTTTCCCTACTGTTGCACAGACTGGAGTGGGAATAGTAAATTTTACCCTCATTCCCTACTGTTGCATTGTTTGGAGTGGAAATAGTAAATGTAACCCCTCTGAAGTCCAAAGCATTCCCTAATATTGTAGTGACTGGTAGAGGAATAGTAAATGTAACCCATCCGAGGTCCAATGCTTTCCCTACTTGTGAAAAACAAACCTGGGGAAATAATTAAAAAAAATATATATATATATACATATCTATATCAAATATTTTTTTTAAACATTTAGGGCCAGATGTAGGTAATTCATATTTACCGACTCTTAAATACCGAATTTTACCGATTCGGTATTTAAGAGTCGGTAAATATGAAGGGGGGAGATGTAGGTATTACAGATTCTGTAAATACCGAATCGTTAAGATTCGGTATTTACCGAATCTGTAAATACCGAATCGGTATTGCCCATTGATTCCTATGGGTCTTGAAGCCCATAGGAATCAATGGGCAATACCGATTCTGTAATTACAGAATCGGTAAATACCGAATTTGGCAAGGGTGCAGGGGGTGTCACTTTGACACCCTCTGGCACCCCAAAAATAGGCATGTGTGCCATGTGGCACACAGACATGCCCTAAGGGCATGTCTGTCTGTCACATGGCTAGGTGTGCATGCACACATGTGCATGCACACCTGAATTCGGTATTTTAACACCCAATTGGATTGTGTGTTAAATTACCGAAATTGTAGGGCCTTTGGGACTCAGAAGAGTCCCACCTACATCTGGAAGGTACCGAATCGGTAAAAATACCGATTCGGTATTTTACAGATTCTGTAAATTTACCGAATCGGTAAGTATACAGAATCTGTAAAATCTGGCCCCCTACATCTCAAGATGCCAAATACCGGTCGGAAACGGACGAATTCGGCAGTTTCCGACCGGTATTTGCCACCTACATCGGGCCCTAAATGCTATAAAATCTATTTAACCAACATAATGAAAACCACTGGAGTCTGAGAATAGTGAATATACTATTCCCACTCTAGTTTATGCAACAATAAACTAGAGTGGGAATAGTATATTTGCACTAACCTGTGTCTGGTCTTTGTAGCACTAGGTCGATATCGAGCCTTGCACTGAACTGCGGGCATAATTACAAGGAAGTGGCGGAGTGCAGGGTTAGCCTCCTTGGCTTAACGCCATGCTTCCCCACTTCTGAAACGCAGGGCAGCACCATATTATATGGTACAGCCCTGCGTTTCCCCCTGCGCTGGAGTTAATTTAGGTGCTTAGCGCCAACACAGGCACCCTTGCACCATTCAAGGGTGTCTGCGTTGCAGAGGAAGATTGTTTATGTTCAGTAAGGTGTTCTTCCTGCACATAAACATCCTTTAAATTTTGTTTTGTAACTTTACATAGAAGTTGCAAAACGTCATTTTTTTTAATGTTTGTTTATGTGCAGGAAGGGACAAGCTTCCTGCACATAAGCAATCATGCATTTTGCTGTTTCCATGTGTGCTGCACTATGCAGCACACATGGAAACAGCAAGAATGAGGAGAAATCAACAATTTCTCTTTGTTTCGCTAAGGTAAGACCAGGTTTTCCCTGATCTTAATTTTAGCGCTGCCCCATATTTACGCCACCCTTGGGGCAGCGTCAAAATCAATGGGTGTTGCAATGGAATGCCCACCGCAACACCCATTGCCCTCTCCTTTCACGCAAAGTATAGCATGAAAGGGTGCCTTATTTACACTGCAGCGTTAAACCTCTTTTAACTTATTTACAAGGCAGCATTAAGCCACGGTAAGCAACGTCGCGAAAAGTGACATTGTGGTTGCGATAGGGGCTTGTAAATATGCCCCTGCATTTCTTTAGGAGTGGGTACAATTTGTTTTTATATGTGGTAAATCATCAGTGAAATCTGCTTAGCAGGATCATTTTCCTCAGGCTGATAAAAATGCAGGTGTTCTGACTGTTGAACTCCCCATCAGCCAATGCCCGAAATCCTCTGGTGCGCACGCCACAGTCTTTTACACATGCGCACTGACACGCATGTATTTGTAATCGCAACAGGTTCCCGGCTCTACATATCTCCTTTGTACTCTGCCCTCCAGTGTGTGTGGTTTTAAGTGAATGCTGATGCACAAGCTGTACACATGAATTATTGTGGCAGTCTGAAATAATATTTGTTGTTTAAATTTTCAATTTTGTTATATGCGATATATCAATTATTGAATGTTTAATATTAAAAGATGTTGTCTCACAAACTGTATATATTTTTATTTTGCCCTCTCGTTTATTTTTCTAACAAGTGAATGTACTTGTAGTGGTTGCTTAAGGGTTTTGGACATTGATGTATTTGTAATCTCCCAATTCCGAAAGTACACCAATGCTCACAATCACTTTTCCCAAATATTCAAGGACTGGGGTTAGAATAGTAAATTATACTCTCCTCAAAAACTTGGGGGTATTTCGCTGTCGCTCCTCTGAATGTCAAGGGAGGCTTAGAAATACAGTCATATCCTTGAAGAATAGCCAGCAGAGTTTAAAAGGCGAGAAACCCGGCAACCACAGATGACCTCCAGCAACAAAGCCATGGACCACTATGAGAGGAATGGCCCCCGGCAACCGCATGTGACCTCCAGCAACAAAGCCATGGACCACTATGAGAGGAATGGCCCCCAGCAACCGCATGTGACCTCCAGCAACAAGCCATGGACCACTAGAGATGAATGGCCCCCCGCAGCCGAGGGTGACACCAGCAACAAGCCATGGACCACTAGAGATGAATGGCCCCCCGCAGCCGAGGGTGACACCAGCAACAAGCCATGGACCACTAGAGATGAATGGCCCCCCAGCAACCGCAGGTGACCTCCAGCAACAAAGCCATGGACCACTATGAGAGGAATGGCCCCCAGCAACCGCATGTGACCTCCAGCAACAAAGCCATGGACCACTATGAGAGGAATGGCCCCCGGCAACCGCAGGTGACCTCCAGCAACAAGCCATGGACCACTATGAGAGGAATGGAACACCGGCAACTGCAGGTGACCTCCAGCAACAAGCCATGGACCACTATGAGATGAATGGCCCCCCAGCAACCGCAGGTGACCTCCAGCAACAAGCCATGGACCACTATGAGAGGAATGGCCCCCAGCAACCGCAGGTGACCTCCAGCAACAAGCCATGGACCACTAAGAGAGGAATGGCCCCCAGCAACCGCATGTGACCTCCAGCAACAAGCCATGGACCACTATGAGATGAATGACCCCCCCGGCAACCGCATGTGACCTCCAGCAACAAGCCATGGACCACTATGAGAGGAATGGCCCCCAGCAATCACAGGTGACCTCCAGCAACAAGCCATGGACCACTATGAGATGAATGACCCCCCCGGCAACCACAGGTGACCTCCAGCAACAATCCATGGACCACTATGAGAGGAATGGCCCCCAGCAATCACAGGTGACCTCCAGCAACAAGCCATGGACCACTATGAGATGAACGGCCCCCCGCAGCCGAGGGTGACACCAGCAACAAGCCATGGACCACTACGAGAGGAATGCCCCCCCGCAGCCGAGGGTGACCTCCAGCAGCAAGCCATGGACCACTATGAGATGAACGCCCCCCCTGGCAACTGCAGGTGACCTCCAGCAACAAGCCATGGACCACTATGAGATGAACGGCCCCCGGCAACCACAGGTGACCTCCAGCAACAAGCCATGGACCACTATGAGATGAACGGCCCCCAGCAACCACAGGTGACCTCCAGCAACAAGCCATGGACCACTATGAGATGAACGGCCCCCCGCAGCCGAGGGTGACACCAGCAACAAGCCATGGAACACTACGAGAGGAATGCCCCCCGCAGCCGAGGGTGACCTCCAGCAACAAGCCATGGACCACTATGAGATGAACGGCCCCCGGCAACCACAGGTGACCTCCAGCAACAAGCCATGGACCACTATGAGATGAACGGCCCCCGGCAACCACAGGTGACCTCCATCAACAAGCCATGGACCACTATGAGATGAACGCCCCCCCGCAGCCGAGGGTGACACCAGCAACAAGCCATGGAACACTACGAGAGGAATGCCCCCCGCAGCCGAGGGTGACACCAGCAACAAGCCATGGACCACTATGAGATGAACGCCCCCCCTGGCAACCACAGGTGACCTCCAGCAACAAGCCATGGACCACTATGAGATGAATGGCCCCCGGCAACCACAGGTGACCTCCAGCAACAAGCCATGGACCACTATGAGATGAATGGCCCCCAGCAATCACAGGTGACCTCCAGCAACAAGCCATGGACCACTATGAGATGAACGGCCTCCCGCAGCCGAGGGTGACACCAGCAACAAGCCATGGAACACTACAAGAGGAATGCCCCCCCGCAGCCGAGGGTGACCTCCAGCAGCAAGCCATGGACCACTACGAGATGAACGCCCCCCCTGGCAACTGCAGGTGACCTCCAGCAACAAGCCATGGACCACTATGAGATGAACGGCCCCCCGCAGCCGAGGGTGACACCAGCAACAAGCCATGGACCACTAGAGATGAATGGCCCTCCGGCAACCGCAGGTGACCTCCAGCAACAAGCCATGGACCACTATGAGATACATGGCTGACTCGCTCAGGCCAGCAATCTGTAAGTAGGGAGCAGTGTTGTCAGATTTTGAGGCCCGTCCCAAGCCAAAAGCTGTCCAGGTACAAGCCCTAAATCAATCCAGCACAGACCAGTATCAGCCCGAATGCAACTCTCAAGATAGCTTCAGGAACCATTCTAAGCATCATTCCAACTTCTATTCAACATGCATACAGTGGGGAGAGGTCATTGGGCATCTATGCCCTTCAGCAGTCCTGTCCAATTTATATTCCTATCTGCTCAGTCTGAAGGTCAGTGCCTGCTGTGAGCTTGTCACTGGTACTTATGTCACCTCAACATCCAAACCCACTCCTGGCCCTCCTGAAGGACCTCTGCGAGAGCAGGCTAGAACTAAGGCTACCACTTTTACGTTTTTACTTATTTTAAAGATAAATACAAACAGAAAGCCATCTATTTTCCTCTCTGAATTGATTTTTAAATATGGATAAATGCAGAAAATAGGTTTTCTTTTGGACTGTACACACTACTGTCAATCATGAGTGTTAGGCCAATAACGGTGCAGATAAAGGGATTAAAAAATATAAATATTTAATAATAAGGCTTACGAAACTGCAGCAGTACCAGTATTTAATCTGTTCTACGATGCAACACGTTTCAAAATACTGTATATACTGTAAATGGCTAAAATCCACTGGACATTCAAACATGACTGAACATTTGTTGGTTAAAATAAATGTGGAAATATACCCATTGTATCTTCATTTTTTACATTAAGCCCAAAATAGGCACAAAATAAGTATAGATAAAATGTACAAAAATAAATATGTATAAATACAGACGGAAATGGCAAAAAAATAAATACCATAAAATAGGAAGCCCTAGATATAATCCACATTAATGAAGTCTAGGGGGCGGGAACGTCGAAGCTCTTTCTTCAGAGTGGCTCAAACAGTGCATTAAAGGGATCTTCGACACAGTGCTACACATAGAAAGAACCCACCCTTGTGTTAAAGTAACTCCTGCAAGACCTGTTTGGCAAGGCTTGCATTTTCTCTACTTGCCTGAAGATGTTCGAACATAAAAGGCCTCTTATACTGGATATTCTTGACAGCATGGGACAGCAGTAAAAACAAACATTGCGGCAGATGATTCAAAAGCGGCTTTTGTGCGAAACAAGTATGTTTAAACATGGAGGATTACACATCTTTTGATGCTGACTCCAACACTGTGTGTAAAGTTTAGTGCTTCATGGCCAGTGAATGAAGGCCGGGAGACTCACTGACTTGGAATCTGCTGTTCTTCAAGTCGCTGGTAGAAGCCCCGGGCAGCATTCCCTCACACTGAAGTCACGGGTGTTACCTGTCTCCCAGGTGAGCCACCTTCACTGGCTTCCAGTAAATAAAAGGATTACGTTTAACCCCTTGGGTGCTCATGACGAGCTCAGCTCGTCATGAACTACGGCGCTCCGGTGCTCATGACGAGCTGAGCTCGTCATGACCTCGCCAGTTCCGTGGAACGCTCGCACGCTGGGCTGATTCCCCTGCTGTGCTGAACGTTCCATGGGAACGGGTGCGGTCATGACGAGCTCAGCTCGTCATGAGCACCGGAGCGCTGTAGCTCATGACAAGCTGACCTCGTCATGAGCACCGGGGCGCTGTAGGCGCCCCTCAGCCCCCCAGCACAGCGGGGGAATGTGCCCCGCAGACAAGGGGTTAAGGCTCTCAGCCTTGCCTGTAGGGTGTAAAATAATAATCCAGAGGCTGAAAGGTACATAGGGGTACCCTCTTCAGGAGCACAACAAGAGTGCAAAGGCCAAATATCCCCAGGAAGTCCTCGCGGTGGACCCTGGAGGAGCGACGGTGCCCCGTTAGTCCTACGGGCGGTTGTAAACCTGAGCAACCGGGGTGGTCTGGTACGCTCTGCCCCCCCCGCAAGGGGGATGAGTAATTGGGTGAACTGGCGGTCCACAGGTGGGAAGGGGTAAACCCTCCCACAAAATTGGTGAGCACCGATTGGTTAGTGCCAGGGTGCAATTTGGCTCTTCAGGTGGGCAGGCAGCTGAGGGGCTGCCTGCCATTGGATCGCCCATAAGTTGACCCACAATGTTGGCATATTTTGGTATGCAAATAAACCTGCAACAATTTTATCCACGAAAAAAGGTGTCTTGTGTGTTTATTTCATCAGGAGATTGCTGTATGTGTGATGGGGAATGTGTTGCCAATATTGGCACTGTTCAACAAAAAGAATGCTTTCTGTCTAACATGCCTTGACCAGCTTTTTGCGCTGGGAAACCCTTTTTGGGTAGCTGTCGCGCATTATAAATTTAAAAACTAAACTAAACTAAACTAAACTATTGGCACTATGGTAAAGGCGCTCTCTACCTCTGGCGCCGTTTCAAGTTTCCTCGATCTCGCTCTAACAATCTTAAACTTTCTCAAACTCCTCGCACACACAAGGCCGGAAGAGGAGGCAGGGCCTTCGCCTTTCTGGCAGCTAGGTTGTGGAAAGCTATTCCTCTTGAACTAGGAAGCAACCCTTCTGCACCTACTTGTAGAAAAAGTCTAAAATCCGTACTCTTTGATTCTTGTATGAGTCATTAATACCGTCTTCTCTTAAGGTTTGTGTGGGATTATTTCCGCTAGCGACGGGACGCCTCCTTCGAGGTTGCGGTGCGCTTCAGAAATGCATTTTATTGTTTGCAGGTTCCTTGTGAATTTGTCTGTACTGCTGAAAGCCAGGGTCCTCGCTGCACCACCAGACCCCTCGCTGCACCACCAGAACCCTCGCTTCACTATCAGACCCCTCACTGCACCACCAGACCCCTCGCTGTACCGCCAGACCCCTCGCTGCACCACCAGACCCCTCGCTGTACGGCCAGACCCCTCGCTGCACCACCAGACCCCTCGCTGCATTATCAGACCCCTCGCTTCACCACCAGACCCCTCGCTGCACCACCAGACCCCTTGCTGCACCGCCAGACCACTCGCTGCACCACCAGACCCCTTGCTGCACCACCAGACCACTCGCTGCACCACCAGACCCCTCGCTGCACCACCAGACCCCTTGCTGCACCGCCAGACCACTCGCTGCACCACCAGACCCCTTGCTGCACCACCAGACCACTCGCTGCACCACCAGACCACTCGCTGTACCACCAGACCCCTCGCTGCACCGCCAGACCCCTCGCTGCACCGCCAGACCCCTCGCTGCACTGACAGACCCCTCGCTGCACTGCCAGACCCCTCACTGCACCGCCAGACCCCTCGCTGCACCGCCAGACCCCTCGCTGCACCCCCAGACCCCTCGCTATACCCCCAGACCCATTGTTGCACTGCCAGACCCCTCGCTGCACTGACAGACCCCTCGCTGCACCACCAGACCCCTCGCTGCACCACCAGACCCCTCGCTACACCGCCAGACCCATTGTTGCACTGCCAGACCCCTCGCTGCACTGACAGACCCCTCGCTGCACCACCAGACCCCTCGCTGCACCACCAGGCCCCTCGCTACACCGCCAGACCCCTCGCTGCACCGCCAGACCCCTCGCTGCACCGCCAGACTCCTCACTGCACCATCAGACCCCTCTGTGGGTAATGAGTACCTGAATGACAGTGCAGCTTGTGGACCTGGGGAGCCATTTGAAAATCTAAAAAAAAAGCATTCAGAGGAGTGCAACGGCGCAGAACCTCGAAACAGACAACAGGTTAAGAAAAGGGCCTTGGACCAGCCCCAGTAAGTGGGAGCTGGGGCCTAGACCCATGTCATGCAAGGGGAGCCGCGGCCTAGACCTATGCCATGTAAGTGGGAGCTGGGGCCTAGACCCATGTCATGTAAGTGGAAGCTGGGGCATAGACCTATGTCATGCAAGTGGGAGCCGGGGCCTAGACCTATGTCATGTAAGTTGGGGCTGGACCTAGACCCATGTCATGTAAGTGGGAGCTGCGGCCTAGACCTACGTCATGCAAGTGGGAGCCGGGGCCTAGACCTATGTCATGTAAGTGGCAGGCAGGGACTAGACCTATGTCATGCAAGTGGGAGCCGGGGCCTAGACCTATTTCATGTAAGTGGGAGCTGAGGCCTAGCTCTATGTCATGTAAGTGGGAGGCGGGGACTAGACCTCTGTCATGTAAGTGGGAGCTGGAGACCAGACCTATGTCATGCATGTGGGAGCCGGGGCCTAGACCTATGTCATGTAAGTGGGAGCTGGGGCCGAGACCTATGTCATGTAAGTGGGAGTCAGGGACTAGACCTATGTCATGTAAGTGGGAGCTGGGGCCTAGACCTAGGTCATGTAAGTGGAAGCTGGGGCCTAGACCGATGTCATGTAAGTGAGAGCTGGGGCCTACACCTATGTCATGTAAGTGGGAGCTGGGGCCTACACCCATGTCATGTAAGTGGGAGCTGCGGACTAGACCTATGTTATGTAAGTCAGAGCTGGGGCCTAGACTTTTGTCGGGCAAGTGGGAGCCGGGGACTAGACCTATGTCATGTATGTGGGAGCTGGGGCCTACACCTTTGTCATATAAATGTGAACTGAGGTCTGGACCTATGTCATGTAAGTGGGAGCCGGGGACTAGACCTATGTCATGTAAGTGGGAGCCGGTCCTAGACCTATGTCATGTAAGTGGGAGCTGGGGACTAGACCTAGGTCATGTAAGTGGGAGCCAGGGACTAGACCTATGTCATGTAAGTGGTAGCCGGGCACTAGACCTAGGTCATGTAAGTGGGAGCCGGGGCCTAGAGCTATGTCATATAAGTGGGAGCCGGTGCCTGGACCTATGTCATGTAAGTAGGAGCCGGGGCCTAGATCTATGTCATGTAAGTGGGAGCTGGGGACTAGACCTAGGTCATGTAAGTGGGAGCCGGGACCTAGACCTATGTCATGTAAGTGGGAGGGGCCGACTAGACCTATCTCATGTAAGTCAGAGCTGGGGCCTAGACCTTTGTCAGGCAAGTGGGAGCCGGGGACTAGACCTATGTCATGTAAGTGGGAGCCGGGGACTAGACCTAGGTCATGTAAGTGGGAGCCAGGGCGTAGACCTATGTCATAAATTTGGGAGCTGGGGCCTGGACCTATGTCATGTAAGTAGGAGTCGGGACCTAGATCTATTTCATGCAAGTGGGAGCCGGGCCTAGACCTATTCCATGTAAGTGGGAGCTGAGGCCTAGACCTATGTCATGTAAGTGGGAGCTGGGGCCTAGACCTATGTCATGTAAGTGGGAGCCGGGGCCGGACCTATGTCATGTAAGTGGGAGCTGGGGCCTAGACCTATGTCATGTAAGAGGGAGCCGGGCACTAGACCTATGTCATGCAAGTGGGTGCCGGGGCCTACACCTATGTCATGTAAGTGACAACTGGGGCCTAGACATATGTCATGTAAGTGCGAGCTGGGGACTAGACCTATATCATGTAAGTCAGTGCTGGGGCCTAGACCTATGTCATGAAAGTGGGAGCCAGGGCCTAGACCTTTGTCAGGCAAGTGGGAGCCGGGGACTAGACCTATGTCATGTAAGTGGGAGCTGGGGCCTACACCTATGTCACATAAGTGTGAACTGGGGTCTAGATCTATGTGATGTAAGTGGGAGCCGGGGACTAGACCTAGGTCATGTAACTGGGAGTCAGGGCCTACACCTTTGTCATATAAGTGTGAACTGGGGTCTAGACCTATGTCATGTAAGTGGGAGCCGGGGTCTAGACCTATGTCATGTAAGTGGGAGCCGGGGACTAGACCTAGGTCATGTAACTGGGAGTCAGGGCCTAAACCTATGTCATGTAAGTGGGAGCCGGGGCCTAGACCTAAGTCATTTAAGTGGGAGCCGGGGCTTAGACCTATGTCGTGTAAGTGGGAGCTGGGGCCTAGACCTATGTCATGTAACTGGGAGCCGGGCCTAGACCTATGCCATGTAAGTGGGAGCTATGGCCTTAACCTATGTCATGTAAGCGGGGGCTGGGGCCTAGACCCAAGTCATTTCAGTGGGAGCCGGGGACTAGACCTAGGTCATGTAAGTGGAAGCCGGGGACTAGACCTATGTCATGTAAGTGGGAGCTGTGGCCTTAACCTATGTCATGTAAGTGAGAGCTGGGGACTAGACCTATGTCATGTAACTGGGAGCTGGGCCTAGACCTATTTCATGTAAGTGGGATCTGGGGCCTGGACCTATGTCATGTAAGTGGGAGCTGGGGAATAGACCTATGTCATGTAAGTGGGAGCCGGGGACTAGACCTAGGTCATGTAAGTGGAAGCCGGGGCCTAGACCTAGGTCATATAAGTGGGAGCCGGGGACTAGACCTAGGTCATGTAACTGGGAGTCAGGGCCTACACCTTTGTCATATAAGTGTGAACTGGGGTCTAGACCTATGTGATGTAAGTGGAAGCCGGGGACTAGACCTAGGTCATGTAACTGGGAGTCAGGGCCTACACCTTTGTCATATAAGTGTGAACTGGGGTCTAGATCTATGTCATGTAAGTGGGAGCCGGTCTAGACCTATGTCATGTAAGTGGGAGCCGGGGACTAGACCTAGGTCATGTAACTGGGAGTCAGGGCCTACACCTATGTCATGTAAGTGGTAGCCGGGGCCTAGACCTATGTCATGTAAGTGGGAGCCGTGGCGTAGACCTATGTCATAAATTTGGGAGCTGGGGCCTGGACCTATGTCAGCCAAAACAGCAGGCACCTGCTTCGGACTCATGCGATCCATCCGAAAGATACTTCCGCTACTCCCTCCCCTATCGAGGAAACTCCTGGTTCAAGGCCTGATCCTTGCTCGTCTGGACTACAGTAATGCTGTCTATCTAGGAGCCCCCGAATCCACTCTGGCAAAACTTCAGCGCACTCAAAATGCGGCTGCCCGGCTCCTTATGAGTCTTCCCACCAGAGCCTCGGCCAGACCAGCGCTCAAGGCCCTACACTGGCTTCCAGTTCGACAGAGGATAGAATTTAAGGCTATGTGTACTGCCCACAAACTCCTCAACGGCCTAGGCCCCTCGATCCTGAGAGACATGGTCACTCCGTATAAGGCTCCCAGACTCCTGCGCTCTGACAATGAGCGCCTGGCCAACGTCCCGAGATTCAGGAAGGTGCGCACTGGCGGTCGACGCTTCGCAGTAAAAGCGTCCTCTGGTTGGAACTCGCTCCCACGCTGCCTGCGCCTGGAACCCTGCCACCTCCGTTTCCGCAAAGAACTGAAAACTTTCCTTTTTCCCAAATAGGACCTCCTCTCACCCTTGGTCATCACAAGTCCTTACAGCGCGGGGATGCCTCCGGGTCACCAGGCGCTCTACAAATCGGTAAATAAATAATAATAAATAATAATGTAAGTAGGAGCCGGGACCTAGATCTATGTCATGCAAGTGGGAGCCGGGCCTAGACCTATTCCATGTAAGTGGGAGCTGGGGCCTAGACCTATGTCATGTAAGTGAGAGCCGGGGCTGGACCTATGTCATGTAAGTGGGAGCTGGGGCCTAGACCTATGTCATGTAAGTGGGAGCCGGGGACTAGACTTATGTCATGCAAGTGGGTGCCGGGGACTAGACCTATGTCATGTAAGTGGGAGCCAGGGACTTGACCTATGTCATGTAAGTGGGAGCTGGGGCCTAGACCTTTGTCATATAAGTGGGAGCTGGGGTCTAGACCTAGGTCATGTAAGTGGGAGCCAGGGACTAGACCTAGGTCAAGTAAGTGGGAGCCGGAGACTAGACCTAGGTCATGTAAGTGGGAGCTGGGGCCTAGACCTATGTCATGTAAGTGGGAGCTGGGGCCTAGACCTACGTCATGTAAGTGGGAGCCGGGGACTAGACCTAGGTCATGTAAGTGACAGCTGGGGCCTAGACCTATGTCATGAGTGGGAGCTGGGGCCGAGACCTAAGTCATTTAAGTGGGAGCTGGGGCTTAGACCTATGTCATGTAACTGGGAGCCGGACCTAGACCTATGTCATGTAAGTGGGAGCCGGGCCTAGACCCAAGTAATTTCAGTGGGAGCCGGGGACTAGACCTAGGTCATGTAAGTGGGAGCTGTCGCCTTAACCTATGTCATGTAACTGGGAGCTGGGCCTAGACCTATTTCATGTAAGTGGGAGCTGGGGCCTAGACCTATGTCATGTAAGTGGGAGCTGGGGAATAGACCTAGGTCATGTACGTGGAAGCCGGGGACTAGACCTAGGTCATATAAGTGGGAGCCGGGGACTAGACATATGTCATGTAAGTGGGAGCCGGGGACTAGACATATGTCATGTAAGTGGGAGCCGGGCCTAGACCTATGTCATGTAAGTGGGAGCTGGGGAATAGATCTATGTCATGTAAGTGGGAGCCTGGGACTAGACCTAGGTCATGTACGTGGAAGCCGGGGACTAGACCTAGGTCATATAAGTGGGAGCCGGGGACTAGACATATGTCATGTAAGTGGGAGCCGGGGACTAGACATATGTCATGTAAGTGGGAGCCGGGCCTAGACCTATGTCATGTAAGTGGGAGCCGGGCCTAGACCTATGTCATGTAAGTGGGAGCCGGGGCCTAGACCCATGTCATGTAAGTGGGAGCCGGGGCCTAGACCCATGTCATGTAAGTGGGAGCTGGGGAATAGATCTATGTCATGTAAGTGGGAGCCTGGGACTAGACCTAGGTCATATAAGTGGGAGCCGGGGACTAGACATATGTCATGTAAGTGGGAGCCGGGGACTAGACATATGTCATGTACGTGGAAGCCGGGGACTAGACCTAGGTCATATAAGTGGGAGCCGGGGACTAGACATATGTCATGTAAGTGGGAGCCGGGGACTAGACATATGTCATGTAAGTGGGAGCCGGTCCTAGACCTATGTGATGTAAGTGGGAGCCGGGCCTAGACCTATGTCATGTAAGTGGGAGCCGGGCCTAGACCTAGGTCATATAAGTGGGAGCCGGGGACTAGACATATGTCATGTAAGTGGGAGCCGGGGACTAGACATATGTCATGTAAGTGGGAGCTGGGCCTAGACCTATGTCATGCAAGTGGGAGCTATGTCCTTAACCTATGTCATGTAAGTGGGAGCCGGGGACTAGACCCATGTCATGGTTTTCCTCCCGTATTTCAAAACATGTCTCCATTGAGCTCGCTCCAGCATTTTGCAATGGTGCCCCTGATCCTATACCAGCAGTTTTTCATGGGTGGTTATTATGCCAAGAATTGCATCCATCATGCCAGTGCCAGTATTTTTCACAGGTACCTGTCATGCTAATAATCACCTCTAGTGTGTCCGAAACAGTGTTTTCCCACAGGCGCCACAATAAACCAAGCATTACCTTCAGTATGATGGGGCCAATGACACACTACAAGCATAGCACCCATTCTAATGCTCGCTCACACTCACTTACAGTCACTTACTCTCATTCAAACTCATACTCACACTCCATCATTCATTCCCATTTGCACTCAAGTATTCTTACTCACTGTTTTGCACATACTCTAACTCACATTCATTCTTACTCTGACTCAATCATATTTACATATATTTACTTGTACTCACTGTCGTTCTCACTCACTTATTCTCACACACTCTCACTCACCCATTCACTGTCCTTCATTCACACTCACTCTCACACAGATTCACTCTTTTACTCACTTATATTTTCTCAATCATGTGCCCTCACTCTTATTCTCTTGCATTCTGACTCACTCATACTCACTGAGACCTAATCTCACTTATTCTCACTCAGTATCTGTCACTGACTCTTACTTCCTGTCAGACTTGCACACATTTCCCCTCACACCCACATGTGCTCACATATAGAAATGCTCGCAAATACACACAATCTCTTGCGAACTCACACAATCACCCATAAGCACGCACTCAACCTATATTTTAAAAAATTACTTTACTGACAACATCCACCACTGAGAGTCTCGTTCCAGAGCCTGGGGCTTAATTTTTTATTACACTAATAGTGAATAATGCATCATTATTCACTATAATTGTAATATAAAATGGGCAGAAAACACAGCTCATAAACTCGGGCGACCCCTGTCTTCTTGGCACTAGTTTTGCTACCTCTAAGGCAGGGGTTGCAAAAGCCGAGTCAGGTTGCGACCCCTGGTGACCCCTAAATGACATATGCAAAAGAAACAGTTGATGGACGAAATGCTGGACAATGCAAACATTCACCCCCAGTCACAAGGATATGGGTTAAATCCATCATTCTTTTGCTCACCATGCCACCCCAGTTTGAAACCAGCCATATGCAAATCAGTCTTGACTCTTTTCCTTGTGGGAACAGTCCAGTCGGAACTGCCAAGCCAGGTCCTCTCTGGACCGGAAACAAGCATCCTAGGACCGGTTTCAGGGCATCACCCTTCATCAGCCAGGCTAGCTTGAATCCAGTGGTGTAGTGAGCACGGGACCCACGTCTGGGCATACCCTTCCCACTTAGGGCGACATATGCAAAAGAAACAGTTGATGGACGGAATGCTGGACAATGCAAACATTCACCCCCAGTCAAGAGATCTGGGTTGAATCCATCCTTATTTTGCTCACCAAGCCACCCCAGTTTGATCCCAGCCATATGCAAATCAGTCTTGACTCTGTTCCTCGTGGTAACAGTCCAGCCCGAACTGCCAAGCCAGGTCCTCCCTGGACCGGAAACAAGCATCCTGGGACCAGTTTCTGGCTATCAGCCGTCATCAGCCAGGATAGCTTGAATCCAATGGTGTAGCGAACACGGGACCCACGTCTGGGCATATCCATCCCACTTAGGGTGACATATGCAAGAGAAACATTGACGTCCATGCTCTGAAAACTAGGCAGCGCCCCTACCCAACAGAGGCAAATGCCTTGCAGCACCTGAACATCCAAGTCCACCTTTCTGGAGCGCAGCTAGAGCTGACTGCTCCAGACCCGGAACAGAGCGGAACCAGGCCAAACAAGAGCCCTCCATGGGTTCAGCAGCCAAGAAGGGTGCTATCCGCAATGGACCCCTTTCAAAGTCCCTAAAGCGCCCGGGCTATGCTGTTCCCTAGCCTGGCCACCAATGGTGCTAATTTATTGCCTCCAGGGCAGATTAGGGCCACGGGGAACACTAAATTGGCCACTCTGACCTCATTGGTCTCCTTGCTTGGGGGAGGGCCGGAAGCGTCACCCAGGGCCGGTCTGTTCTTCTTTGGCCTCAGATTGGATCTGACACTGGTGGTTTTGGATACCAAGGCTTCCACCTCATTACTCCATGTTCACTTTGATTTTTTTAAGTCACTGTTTGGTTTTCTTGTTGATCTGTGACACATTGTCAAAGGTGACTTGGTTCACAGGGTCAGCGCTGTGATGAGCCATGATGGGGCTATCATAGCCAGCTCTCTGCTCTGCTGTTGGGGGCAGGGGGGCAGAGAGCAGGCTCTGCCTGGCACACCAGTGCCATCATGGGGCAGCTGTTAGCAGCCTGGACCCCCGCTGCTCGGAGACTGAACTCGAGAGTTTTTCTGTGTTATGGGACAGACTCGGACCCTTCATTGTTGTCTGCTTGGGGAGCATCTCTGGTATTATTTAATGATAGAAACTGCTCCCAGTCAGACTTTAAAAAGGGTGGACTTTAATGTCACTGCTGTTTTGTGAATCGCTTCACACTGGGCTACACGTCATCTCTTATTAATACTAACCCAATCAATCAATCCATCATATCATTTGTAAAGCGCACTACTCACCTGTGAGGGTCTCAAGGCGCTGGGGTGGGCAATGCTGCTACTGCTCGAAGAGCCAGGTCTTGAGGAGTCTTCTGAAGGTCAGCAGGTCTTGGATCTGCCGTAGGTGGGTGGGGAGGGTGTTCCAGGTCTAGGCGGCGAGGTGGGAGAACGATCTGTTGTCGGAGGTCGCTCTTCGGAAGTGGGGGACTGTGGCGAGGGCAAGGTCAGCGGAGTGGAGCTGGTGGGTGGGGATGTAGAAGCTGAGTCGTCTGTTGAGGTACGTTGGTCCGGTGTTGTGGAGTGACTTGAGTGCGTGGGTGAGGAGCTTGAAGGTTATCCTCTTGTTGACCGGGAGCCAGTGCAGGTCTCTCAGGTGGGGTGTGATGTGACTGCGGCAAGGGATGTCGACGATCAGGTGTGCAGAGGCGTTCTGGAAGCGTTGGAGCCGTCTCAGGAGTTTGGCAGAGGCTCCTGCGTAGAGGGCGTTTCCGTAGTCCAACCTGCTGCTGACGAGGGCCTGGGTGACCGTTCTTCTTGTTTCAGTGGGGATCCAGTTGTAGATCCGGCGGAGCATGCGGAGGGTGCCAGCACAATAGCTTTTCACTATAAATTGCACCTGATGCATAGTAAGCCCTTGAGAAGCACACTAGTGTTGCATTTATCTATACTTGCTCATACAATTGTGGAACAGTAGCCAGCTCACTCCTAAGTATTAAACTTCCTCACACGTGCAGAACGCTACTATGCAAAGGCCACAGAATCTTTCTGCTGGGAACACCACTCGTGAAAAACCATTGAAGAGGGACATAGGCTGGGGCATCACTTGTGAAATCACTGAAGAGGGACATAGGCTGGGGCACCACTTGTGAAACCACCAAAGAGGACGTAGGGTGGGGCATCACTAGTGAAAGAAACCATTGAAGAAGGATATTGGCTGTGACATCACTTGTGAAACTATTGAAGAGGGGCATAGGCTGGGGCACCACTTGTGAAACCACCATAGAGGGCGTAGGCTATGGCATCACTTGTGAAGCCACTGGAGAAGTGGAGGCTGGAGGATCACGTGTGGCAACATTAAAGAGGGACATTGTCTGGAGCATTACTCGTGAAACCACCGAAGAGGGTTAAAAGCTGGGACATCACTTGTGAACCCACTGATGAGGGACATAGGCTGGGGCATCTCTTGTAAAACCACTGATGAGGGACATAGATTGGGACATCACTTGTGAAACCACGGATAAGGGACAGAGGCTGGGGCATCACTTGTGAAACCACTGATGAGGGACATAGATTGGGACATCACTTGTGAAACCACGGATGAGGGCCAGAGGCTGGGGCATCACTTGTGAAACCACTGATGAGTGGCATAGGCTGGGGCATCACTTGTGAAACCACTGATGAGGGACATAGGCTGGGACATCACTTGTGAAACCACTGATGAGGGACATAGGCTGGGACATCACTTGTGAAACCACTGATGTGGGACATAGGTTGGGACATCACTCGTGATACCACTGAGGAGGGACGTAGGCTTGGGTATCACTTGTGAAACAACTGAGGAGGACATAGGCTGGGACATCACTTGTGAAACCACTGAGGAAGGACGTAGGCTGGGACATCACTTGTGAAACAACTGAAGAGGACATAGGCTGGGGAATCACTCGTGAAACCACTGATAAGTGACATAGGCTGGGGAATCACTTGTGAAACCACTGATGAGGGACATAGGCTTGGGCATCACTCGTGAAACCACTGATAAGTGACAAAGGCTGGGGAATCACTTGTGAAATCACTGATGAGGCCATAGGCTTGGGCACCACTTGTGAAACCACTAATGAGGGACATAGACTGGGACATCACTTGTGAAACCACTGCGGAGGGACCTAGGCTGGGACATCACTTGTGAAATCACTGAAGAGGGACATAGTCTGGGGCATAACTTGTGAAACCACCAAGGAGGACGTAGGGTGGGGCATCACTAGTGAAAGAAACCATTGAAGAAGGATATCGACTGTGACATCACTTGTGAAACTATTGAAAATGGGCATAGGCTGGGGCACCACTTGTGAAACCACCATAAAGGACGTAGGCTATGGCATCACTTGTGAAGCCACTGGAGAAGTGGAGGTTGGAGTATCACTTGTGGAGACATTAAAGAGGGACATTGTCTGGAGCATTACTCGTGAAACCACCGAAGAGGGATAAAAGCTGGGACATCACTTGTGAAACCACTGATGAGTGGCATAGGCTGGGGCATGACTTGTGAAACCACTGATGAGGGACATAGGCTGAGACATCACTTGTGAAAGCACCGATGAGGCCATAGGCTTGGGCATCAATTGTGAAACCACTAATGAGGGACATAGGCTGGGGCATCACTTGTGAAACCACTGATGAGTGGCATAGGCTGGGGCATCACTTGTGAAACCACTGATGAGTGGCATAGGCTGGGACATCACTTGTGAAACCACTGATGAGGGACATAGGTTGGGACATCACTCGTGATACCACTGAGGAGGGACGTAGGCTTGGGCATCACTTGTGAAACAACTGAGGAGGACATAGGCTGGGACATCACTTGTGAAAGAACTGAGGAGGACATAGGCTGGGACATCACTTGTGAAACAACTGAAGAGGACATAGGCTGGAGCATCACTTGTGAAACAACTGAGGAGGACT
The DNA here is from genome assembly GCF_964261635.1 of Lissotriton helveticus. Taxonomy (NCBI): domain Eukaryota; kingdom Metazoa; phylum Chordata; class Amphibia; order Caudata; family Salamandridae; genus Lissotriton; species Lissotriton helveticus. Next base: position 1,172,814,650 of record NC_136071.1, read on the forward strand.
TAGGCTGGGGCACCACCTGTGAAACTACTGAGGGAGGGCATGGGTTGGGGCATCACTTGTGAAACTACTGATGAGGGACATAGGTTGGAGCATCACTAGTGAAACCACTGAGGAGGGACATAGGCTGGAGCATCATTCGTGAAAGCACTGAAGAATGGCATGGGTTGAGACATCACCTGTAAAACGACTGAGGAGGAAATAGGCTGGAGCATCACTTGTCAAACCACTGAGAAGGGATGTAGGCTGGGACATCACTTGTGAAAGTACTGAGAAGGGTTGTAGGCTGGGACATCACTTGTGAAAGTACTGAGGAGGGACGCAGGCTGGGGCATCCATCACTTGTGACACAACTGAGGATGACATAGGCTGGGGCATCACTTTTGAAACGACTAAGGAGGACATAGGCTGGGGCATCACTTGTGAAACTACTGAGGGGGGACATGAGTTGGGGCATTACTTGTGAAACCACTGAGGAGGGACATAGGTTGGAGCATCACTAGTGAAACCACCGAGGAGGGACATAGGCTGGAGCATCATTCGTGAAACGACTGAGGAGGGACGTAGGCTGAGGCATCACTTGTGAAAATACTGAGGGAGGACATGGGTTGGGGCATTACTTGTGAAAATACTAAGGAGGGCAGGAGGACACTGGCTGGATCATCACTCGCGAAACCACTGAAGAGGGGCATAGGCTGGGGCATCACTTGTGAAACCACTGAAGTGGGGCATAGGCTGAAGCATCACTCGTGAAACCACTGAAGAGGGGCATAGGCTGGGGCATCACTTGTGAAACCACTGAAGTGGGGCATAGGCTGGGGCATCACTTGTGAAACTACTGAGGGAGGACATAAGTTGGGGTATTACTTGTGAAACCACTGAGGAGGGACATAGGCTGGAGCATCATTTGTGAAACGACTGAGGAGGGACGTAGCCTGGGACATCACTTGTGAAATCACTGAAGAGAGACGTACGCCAGGGCACCACTTGTGAAACCACTGAGGACGACATAGGCTGGGACATCACTCCTGAAACGACTGAAGAGTGAAATGGGTTGGGGCATGACTTGTGAAAATACTGTTGCAGGGTTTCTGTACTCACACAGAACTGTGCACAGAGGAGTGGAACCTCGGCAAATGAGGGTGTCCCAAAACTTACCTTAGCAACCAACTCACCCCTTACCGAGCTAGCTACAGTGTCTCATTGGACATATCAAACTCCCAATGTTTAGACAAACCAGAACATGAACTTACAGTACCTCAGGGTACGTGGGACTCATGAACACTCTTTTGTTATATTATCATTACAAACCAGAACTTGGAGTAAAGAAGACACATGTGCATTTGAAATGTTTATTTACTAATGCCGTCTTCTCAGGCGCAGTATCTTAGATAATACAAGTATACTTATTATCAGTATCAAAATTATCAGCATAGTTACTAAGACATAAAAAGCGAATGGTGACAGCATGTTAAGAGTTAACAACACTTATATCTCACCCTCCCTAACACATATATTATATTATTAGCTAAGAAGGTCTCTTTGGGTTGTTTTAGGGCGGGCCCATACCTTAGTGTCCTAGCATGAAGGAATCACATCAGCATACACCAGCTCTCTCTGCATGTGCACCGCATCAAGTGTGTTAACTATTCTCCTGCAAAGCAATATCAATCCCGCCTCAAGCCCAAGTTGGCAAAGGCTGCACTTGTGTTATGACTATGAAGGCGTGGAGATCAGACCTCATAACAATTCCATATCGTGTTGCTCCTGAAACTTCAGCACTCTCCGTGCAGACATGGTTTATTAAACAAAACTGATATCAGAGCAATAACATATTATTCTCACATACACCACGGCAAACCACTAGGTTGAAAGCTAAGTCAACAATTAAGGGTCGTGTGCAGAAGTTGCAAGAAAGGAAAAAATGGCGTTTAAATCTCAAATGTACCTATGCTAACTTAACACGATATAAGGATATATAGGAGCTATACAACACCCCCCCATGATCCGAGAACGGACTAAATAAGATAACAGAAGTGCCATCACATGAGAGCAGAATCCAATTATAAACGAGCATGAATAAAAATTCAATTATAAAAACTAATGCTAAAAAATAGCCCACAAGTATAATGTGGCTCAAGCCAATAGGCAAGCAAAAATAAAATGTCTTGACCAAAAGTCAATAAAATCAAGGAAATGCTATCAATCAGCATGTCCATTTGAGGCAGTGTCTATGATAAGACTGTATATGAAAAGTAAGCTGCAACAGCCTCCAGGAGGAAGTCACTGTCCTCATCCGAAAACAGTTCAGCCATCCAATTTAAAAGATGAAAGGAACATACGTGATCTTCCAGCACCGGATCCTCTATAACCATCAGAGGACAGCTCGGTGGGTTTTCAAGAAAACTTTGTTCCAAGAAATTTTGCGCTGCCGACAACACATCCCAGGGACCCATTAGTCCATGTGCCACCGCCAAGGCCATAATCCTTTCGTCAGAACAAACCAACTCGTGAGCAATGATAGGACTCATCAGTTGATCAAAATCGACGTCAGAAGATATTGGTCCGCAGAGACACAAATCAATGGCCCAAAGGAAATCACAGGTCAGGCAGCGAAATACAGGCTGGACACAGGTGAAATAGGAGAACCGAAAAGATAATCCAAACGCCGTGCTTAGAGTCGCCAACGGCAGTGTGCCATAATAATCAAGCATGCGGTTGCGAAACCGCGTCAGTAGCAGCTGAGCGTGGTCTTGCACAGGAAGGGCATCCATATTTAAAAAGGCAGAAAACCACCAATGCGCCAGCCGCTAATGCAAGTAAAAACGGGAACCCTCCGAATAAGGATGAAAAAATAGAATGGAAGAAGGCAGGGATGACTCCAAAAATCTTCTCAAAGGAAGTCACGAGACCACCGCTAACAACTTTAAAAAAATGCGCTAGGCCCGTTGTGGAGGATGCGTTAAAGATAGAACGGACCATGGCTCCGAAATGCAAAGGCAAATCAGTGTTTAAAAGAGCCTGAACCTCCGTACGGGTGTTAGCAATGTGAAGCACGAAAGTTTCACGGGCCGAGCTCAAGGCCACCTCTTTCTGGGACAATAGAGCTCTTATTCTAGCCATGCCGCTGAATTCTGCTCCCAAGGTCGGTATCTGTGGCCAAATGGAAGACTCCCTATGTTCACGTGTGGGAGGATAAAGAACATTTCTGCAGCAAATAACTCGCTCACTAACTGTTACTATGAAAGCTATACCCTTAATTAAACCACAACAGTTTTCATTATTGAGCATTAAATAACTACCATTCTCTAACAATTTAAACGTGGGGATGATAGCAGGAACTGGCGTGCCCTGTAAAACGCAAGCCATATTCGGTCGGTCCTTGTTACATGAACCGTGTAACTGTATGTGTCTGCACATTAAAGAATGATCCGGCGTCTCAGTACACTCATCCCCTGTTAGATAAACTTCTTGTTCATCCTTGAAACATCTGTATGTGTATGGGAGTGACCAGACCTCATGAAGAAAACCGCTACCTAAGGGTTCAAAACGACCTATTGGCACATATTTCATACAATTAGAAAACTTATATAAAGCAAAAGGCAGTGTTATTAAACCGTGGATAAGCCACGTAGCAGCAGTGGCTTCTGCCACAGAAAAAGGTAAAGATTCCAACCTTTCAATATGTAGCATAGAAAAGGAAGCATCACGCATTGAAAGCAAGCGTTGTTTGTCTGTCAAATTAAACGGTGCAAATAAAGAGGAAACGTTCATGTATCCCCAGGGAACTTTACCCATTTTCAGAGTCTGAAGTGTCCATGCAAACTGCATGATCGACCGTAATTGATTTTGACCATGGTATAATACTGACACTTCATCATGCACAATATCAACAACAGACGACACAATATTATCTAATGTGTAAATTCTAGAGGAAAGCACGTTAATGCTATTGTCAACAACTGCAAGCACTTTCTCAAGATTCGCCTGATCAATAGCCCTAAGGCGTGAAGCAGCCTCAATCTGTGAGAGTTTCCAAATTTCATTGTAAACCCCATATAACCACCTTTTCGACCTGCCACTAGCTGGGCCTTTAATGAAATCATTCAAATCCACGTCTGCATTCAGTTTGGAAAGGTGATACTTAACCGCAGGTAAAGTTGAATGTTTCAGCCAAGCTTGACACAACTTGCCCACAGAGTAAGAGGTGACAGTATGACTCAAATCAAACCGGGGATCAGATCTAACAGTCTTAAAACCGTCAGTTATATTTAAAAACCTTTTTTGGCAAGAATCAGCACTACGGTGCCAAAGCAGCCAACCCTTGGGATTAATACTGGAAATGTTAAAGGAGGAATTAAGAAGCAGAGCCTGTATATCTTTAATAGACAATTGAGTAAAATTACTCCAATCCTCATATTCCTCCAACTCCGGGAAAGACGGGGCGTTTAACCTTTTAGATGTAGCCAATCCAAAGCATGTGGTCTGGGAAATGGTTTCATTTAAAAACAACATATGATTCGGGATGAGACATGCACGGTGCAAAGCCTCAGTGCCTCGTACCTGCCAGGCCCTTGAACCCCAAACCGATTTAAGGTCTATTGTTTCCTTCCATAACTCATAGCCCCCAGTAACTAATTGATCTAGGAAGGCCTTCGAGTACAACAATTTTGTATCGGTAAGTCTAACCTTGGACAGTGGCTGTTTGTGAAATTTAAAATAAAAGGACTCGGGATTGGACTGGTTAAAGTCAGTGAAATAAGTATACTTTTTAAGAAACGTTTCTGAACTCCCTTGTGTAGGTGCCGGGCAATGTTCCCACTGTGTAAAATTAACAGCATCCCTTCGGGAAGATGTCTTGTGTAAGAAGTGATTGCCATAATGTTGGTAACAGAACAATTCACCATAATTAGCAGATTCCAAATATAAATCCTCAGCATCAAAAGCAGCATAGTATTTTAAATCAGAAAACAAACTTTCCACAGCATTAACATCCCAATCATCAGAACGAATGTTTTGTTTCACCACATCCCCCATATTCACTCTAAGCACATTAGGAACATTAACGACTTCCGTTGGGCCATGAATCTGAAAACGAACTGCATCCCACGCGATTCCATCCAGAACAGGCCATGCTGTGATGTTAACCAAAGTCAAGTCTCTTTTTAATCTGTGTGTAGAATGTGAAGAGGAAAGTGGGGCCAAAGTTCCATTTAAATGAGTAATGCAAGTTCTCTCCTCGACATAGTGTCCATTCATAATCCGAAAAAAATAAAACACAAAACCAATTGACATAAAAAGGTAAACCGAAAAAAGGACCAGCCAAATGTATATCCAAGGAGGTATCAAAAAATGTTTTTTAAACAGGCTAGCATATACTGCAATTTGAGAGGGTTTTTTCGAGGCAAGGGAAGCAGAGTCAAATGAAAATCTGGATTCCGTGGCTAAACGAGCTTGCAGGTCAGGCATGGACAAATCAGTGGGGTATGTATAGTCCAATTCATCAACGTTAGTTCCGGGTAAATTATTTAATAATGGACTGGAAACAGCAGGTAATTCGATGGCCACTTCAGGTTCAATATTAGAAGCAGTGGGCATAATTGAATTTCTCACAATGGAAGGACAGGAAACAGCTGGTGTCATGCTAAGAAGAATCGGCCACTCTGTGTATCTTGACATTGTCAATAGAAATAAACCTGTTTTCTTTACGACCTGGAAGTGGTGGTAAAATGACTGTTCTTGTGCCCTTCACTCCAAGCACTGGGACTGGAGTTCGATAGGAGGGACCAAACTCTTTCTTGTTGTCGATCTTCTCTCGAACCAGTTCTCCAACTTGGGGTAGCCAGCCAACTACCGGGATCTGCAACGCATCATCCGATGTGGAGGGCAAATGTTCCTTTGCAAGACTGTCTCTGGTCTTTTGTAGATTCTGTAAAACATTGCAATGTTCATCTGCGTCAAAGGAAGTGGCGCGAACCACAGAGTCTAGACCGTCAAGGTCAGGGACGTACATCTTGATGCCAAAGAGCATTTCGTATGGGGTCCGCCCACCCAGAGACCTTCTAGGGAGATTATTAAGAGCACGCTGCACGCCATAGAGGTGAGCCAGCCAGTTTCTGCCAGTGCCTATAACTCGGGCTGTCAAAGATTGCTTTAAATCACGGTTCATTCGTTCAACTACACTATTACCCTCAGGTCTGTAGGGTGACGAAAACTTGACTTGGACCCCCATCGAAGTCATGGCATCCTTATACGCCTTAGAGGCGAAAGCCGGACCCTGATCCGAATGGAAGGTACCACAGGCAAAAATCCCTATAAAGATACGCAAATCTCTAATGACAGTCCGTGAATCAGCGCTGCGATGTGGCCATACCCACACAAAGCGTGTGCATGAGTCAACTGCTACTAAGATGTACTTATACGCAGTATCAGATGAAAAAGGACCGCAGTGATCTAAATAAACACAGCCTAGTGGTTTATTAGAAATGTACAACTGAGTCTGTGGCGGACGCGTAGCAGTTGAAGGTTTAATCTGCTGGCATATGTCACAAAGAAGGACATAATCACGCGTCTGTTTGTACAGTCCCCGCCACCAGAAACGTTGTTGTAGTTGCGTTACAGCGGCTGAGACGCCCGCATGCGCAGACGCCACACCTTCATGAGCCGCTGTAATCAAGTCTGCTCTGCGATCCGAGTTGGGAATCAGCCGTTCCCCAACATCAGGAATTGTCACAAAAGGAACCTTTTCGGGACTTAAGTGGTATTTATACTTCGAAGGGAATCCCGCAGGATGTTTACTTCCCTTCTCAGAGGCAGCAATCGCTGCCAAGATGTCGCTATCAATCTTGGTTTTAGACCTAGTAACTGCTGCAACTAAGTATGTAGATACTGCAGATTTCGCCGCTTCATCAGCAAGCGAGTTGCCAACAGCGTGAACTCCTATGCGCTGATGACCGAGAGTATGAATCACATAAACGAGTGGCAACATAGCCTTAAGCTCTGCCACTCGAACCCAGATCATTTTATGTTTTATTGTGCTACCCTTGGAATCATGAAAATCATTTTGAATCCAAAAGAACAAGTTTTCATTGTAAGACTGGACACAGTAGTAAGAATCACTTACAATTAGAGTAGTAACACTTGGATCTGCGTACTCCAAAGCTAGCAAGAGAGCACGAAGCTCCGCCAATTGTGCGGTGCAATCGCCCAGGGGCAAAATGTGCACTTCCCTGGAAACGAACTCATCATTCAACATAGCACCGACCACAATGGCGCATGCGGAAACGTAGGCATGTTTAGAGCCATGCGCAACCTGCGCCGACCCATCAGTGTAAATGATGCAATGGAAGTCCTCCAAAGGTCGCATAGCCAGAGGAGCAGGATGAACGAATTCATACTGCAAGTACTCTTGCGACCGTAAGGAGGCGTCAAAAATAAACATGACATCCGTGGATGACAATGACGCAGCCCACTGAATCCACCGAGGGTGCAAAGCCTTCGAATTCGGTACACTGGCTTTCGTGACTGCCTCCAAGTGAGGACAGGGTGTTACCACTAGCATGCGTTTCCCCTGAGACAGTGCTCGTTCTTTTAGAATTGCCATCTGTACAGCAGTTAAAACCTTTTCCACTGTGGGAAACCGCATCTCAGCCGAAGTGTACAAGTGTGACTTGTAAGCAATAGGTACTGTGTCACCTTCATTAAAAGTGAGGTATGTGAAACCCACCGTCCCAGGAATTATTCTTATTACCAGGTTGGTGTGGTTATCACGAGTCAGTAAATATTTAGAAGCGAGCAGATCAGCCTGCAAGGATTGCAAAATGGCTGAATGCTCAGGCAGCCAGCATGATTTTGAGAAAGTTGGTTGTATCAAAGCATACAAAGGCTTGATACGCTGGGCATATTCCGGAATGTAAGTTCTGCCGAAATTCAAAAAGCCCAGCAAAGACTGTAATTTTTTCAGTGTTGTAGGAGCGCGCAATTGTGCGCATTTCTCCAAGAAGTGAGGAGCCAAACCTCTACCTTCATTGTTCAGCTCATAGCCTAGGAACAACACCGTGTGTTCTGCAATGTGCGATTTTGCAAAATTAAATTTGTAACCCATGTCTGCAAAGGTACAAATTATGGAATTCACTCGACACAGATGCATCCAAATTTCGTCGTCTGTGAGATAAATATCATCCACATAAGAACATGCATCCGGATCGATTCCCTCCAACAGTGTGACTATTCTGGAGGTGAAGACCCCTGGACTATTTTTGTAGCCCATTGGGAGTCGCCGGAAGCATTTTTGCACACCAGCGGACGTAAAACTTGTCCATTGGGAGCTAAAGCCATCCAGTCTGTGGGCATAAAAACCATTGGAAATGTCAAGCGTTGTCTTGAAACGCTTACGCACTAGACTATCCACTAGGGCAGAGCCGTGAGTATTCTGTACTGCACAGTTACGGCAATGCGAGTTCAAATGCCGGTAATCCAATACCAAACGATATGATCCGTCAGGTTTGGTCACAGTAAAAAGGGGATTATTCATTGGTGACACACACGTTTCAATAACTCCCTGATATTCCAATTGTTCAAGGATTTCTGCGACGGCCGCTTTAGCTTCACGCCGTATGGGATATTGAGGCTGAGGCTGCGGCTCAGACCGCAAAGGAATTTCGTGGCATGGGGACAATTTGTCCCAACCACATTGGTTGCGGTAGAGAGCCGGTGCAAGAGCACGAGCCCACTCTTCTGCAAAATGCTGCGCATGCTCAGTTGAGACAGTGTGCGCGAAACTGGGAAGGATTACCTCCTCCCCTCGCGGCGCTGCGAGCACAAAAGGTGGGGGCCAGTCAGCCTCGGAAAGCAAAATGTCGTACGTAGACGAAAGGTTCTCCCAAAATACCCCTCTGACAGTACGCTGTATGTCACCTTCAATTAACAGGACAAGGAACGAGGAGAGCGTTGATCAGAACCCTGAAATCGATCAGGTGATTTAATCATCGCGCGATCGCGCAAATCATAAACTTTGTCAGCCGGTGCAGGAGCTTGTATTGCAGGAACAGAATCCTGAGTTTGCCTAGTCTGCTTCCCCTGTGTCTGTTTTTTAGGCCAATTCTGTTTTTTGAACTTGGGCTGGGCATCTGACACTGCAGATTGCCCCTGAGGTTGTTTTTTCTCCTTCACCGGAAAATATTTCAGACCTCTACTTGTGCGGCCAATTGTCTTATAAGCGGCCACCACAATCTTTGCTAACTGGCGGGGTTTGTCGGCATCGGGCAGAGCAGCCAAAGCATTCGACACCTGAAAGTTAACTGCATCTCCTTTAACATTGGAGAGAATGAGATCACTTACAATCTCAAATGAACCACACAGGCGCATACCCAATTCAACCGCTGCCTCTGGACCGTGATCATTCTGAACACGTCTAATGATTTCAGGCAGGGCATTCATAGACGGGGTGCCGAAGCACCTCGTATAAACTGCCGCAAAAGTTTTTCCCCAGCTTTCACAGTCAGCAAGTTCAGGAGTAATATCCTTCGGTAGAGTAATCGTTAACATTCTATGTTTATCAGCAGGAGTAGAATTCGGAAAAACCGCCTCCAGTTGATCAAACTTCTCCGCTAGCCAGAATGGGAAGTCATCGTTGTCAACAGGACGCGCACCAAAAACCGAATTAACCATCACTGGATTGATACGCATTCCGCCTCGATCCAAGGGAACGGCCGCACCCCCCTGGGGACCACCAGGAAGATGTCGACCGATGTATTGCACTAAAGCACGAATCACGGAAATGGAAACAACATGTAACCTGCGAATTTCTGCTAGGGTACAAGCCCCGTGATTCGGGTGCGGGGTAAAGCCACCCAACGCAGGCCAATTTGTACCTGGAATTGAGAGTGGACCTAACCTCGCCGCGGACAAAGAGTGGGGGAGGGCGCCATCAAACCAAACTCGATGCTGCCAATGATCAATAGGTATTTCCAATGCCCTGTACGGCGTATATACAGCCGGGACATCCGAGGCGGTGTAGGAGTGGAACAAACCAGAATTAGCGTCCACAGCCGGAAACGTAACCCAAGAGTAAAACAACTCGTAAGGAAACGCCGGATCTGCACATACCACGAAAATCACAGCCATCCCATCTACTGGGACCTGGTACGTCTGAAGATGGTTGCGTACCGCTACGCGACTATGCTGCGCAATAGCCACCGCCGCCATGACAACACTGGAAACAAGAACACACAAAGAATACTCTGTAGCACAACTGGGTAGTAATTCAAAGAAACCGTTTAAGAAAGAACAAGCTTGAATAAAGACCTATTTCAAAAAATAGGTAGGTTTCACCGACACCCCGTTTTCCGGAAACGGATGTGAAGGGGTTAAGGCATGAACGATAAACTACTCGAGTGTCATGATATAAGACCACCGAAACCGTTGGGCGCCATGTTGCAGGGTTTCTGTACTCACACAGAACTGTGCACAGAGGAGTGGAACCTCGGCAAATTAGGGTGTCCCAAAACTTACCTTAGCAACCAACTCACCCCTTACCGAGCTAGCTACAGTGTCTCATTGGACATATCAAACTCCCAATGTTTAGACAAACCAGAACATGAACTTACAGTACCTCAGGGTACGTGGGAGTCATGAACACTCTTTTGTTATATTATCATTACAAACCAGAACTTGGAGTAAAGAAGACACATGTGCATTTGAAATGTTTATTTACTAATGCCGTCTTCTCAGGCGCAGTATCTTAGATAATACAAGTATACTTATTATCAGTATCAAAATTATCAGCATAGTTACTAAGACATAAAAAGCGAATGGTGACAGCATGTTAACATGCTGTAATGAATAAGAGTTAACAACACTTATATCTCACCCTCCCTAACACATATATTATATTATTAGCTAAGAAGGTCTCTTTGGGTTGTTTTAGGGCGGGCCCATACCTTAGTGTCCTAGCATGAAGGAATCACATCAGCATACACCAGCTCTCTCTGCATGTGCACCGCATCAAGTGTGTTAACTATTCTCCTGCAAAGCAATATCAATCCCGCCTCAAGCCCAAGTTGGCAAAGGCTGCACTTGTGTTATGACTATGAAGGCGTGGAGATCAGACCTCATAACAATTCCATATCGTGTTGCTCCTGAAACTTCAGCACTCTCCGTGCAGACATGGTTTATTAAACAAAACTGATATCAGAGCAATAACATATTATTCTCACATACACCACGGCAAACCACTAGGTTGAAAGCTAAGTCAACAATTAAGGGTCGTGTGCAGAAGTTGCAAGAAAGGAAAAAATGGCGTTTAAATCTCAAATGTACCTATGCTAACTTAACACGATATAAGGATATATAGGAGCTATACAACAATACTAAGGAGGACACTGGCTGGATCATCACTTGTGAAACCACTGAAGAGGGACATAGGCCGGGGTATCACTTGTGAAACCACTGAAGAGTGAAATGGTTTGGTGCAGGACTTGTGAAAATACTGAGGAGGACACAGGCTGAAGCATCACTCGTGAAACCACTGAAGAGGGGCATAGGCTGAGGCATCACTCGTGAAACCACTGAAGAGGGGCATAGGCTGAAGCATCACTCGTGAAACCACTGAAGAGGGGCATAGGCTGAAGCATCACTCGTGAAACCACTGAAGAGGGGCATAGGCTGAGGCATCACTCGTGAAACCACTGAAGAGGGGCATAGGCTGAAGCATCACTCGTGAAACCACTGAAGAGGGGCATAGGCTGAAGCATCACTCGTGAAACCACTGAAGAGGGGCATAGGCTGAAGCATCACTCGTGAAACCACTGAAGAGGGGCATAGGCTGAAGCATCACTCGTGAAACCACTGAAGAGGGTGGTAGCTGCACAAGATCAAAGAGAGGGGGTACCAAGCAATGTCCCTCGGCTAGAGAGGTGAAATACTTCGTATCCCCCCTTCAGCGGTATCACCGCACCTTCGGCTGCGCACACATTTCACTCGTCTTGCCACAGGGGGGAGAGGAGAGGTGGAGGGGGGCAGGACCCCTCCTCGTCGCCATGATTGAATATTTGCCTCAAAATGAGAAAAAGACACCCATCAGGAGTAATTGTAAATTGCCCTCGAATTGTGAGTGACACGAGGTCTCGTGAATCATTCATTTCTGTCGGGGTGCTGTCACTCAGCTCGCGCCTCCGTTTACCCAGGCTGTTTGTATGCATTTATACACCTCATTAATATGCGTATTTATTTCCGTGATTGAGTCGTAAAGCGCGGTACGTAATAAGCTCTGGTGGGCGGGGCTGGGGGTGATGAGCAGTCTGAAGTGTCCGGCTGCAAGTTCAGCGTTAGCTTCAATGGAAAGCGCGCCTCAGAGCGCTATGCGCGTGCCGGGCATTAACGTCTCGTAATGACCTCTGGAAACAGCCGTTGACTCGAGGGTTTTCTAAGAATGAGGCGGTTCCCAGTGCCTCAGATAACCCCTGAGAAGCAGCTCCAAGACCTTGTTTCCTCTTGCAAGATAGAAGGAATGATTCCTGGGCAGGGGTTGGAGGGCTTTTAAAATCAGAATAATCACCTTTTTTGGGGTCCTCAATGTGATCGGCAGCTCTTCCTCGAGGTGTAGCAGGCCTCATTTAGGTCTGTTCAATAAAATGTTAGAGTTTTGTGAGGTCCGTTGAACACAATATGCAAACAGGCATTAATGGCTGGTATCTGCCCTCTGCACCAACATCCATTGGAATGGTCAGAGGGGGAGACCCAATCAGGTTTCTCAGAATGCGGTCCATGACTCTTGCTTGGTTCAGGCCAGACTCACAGCAGACAAGAAGAGAGCTGGGGTGGCAAAACTGCCCGAGTCATGTGCTAAATGCATTATAGACTCGAGACAGTCAATAACACTAATCAATGCCTCTTACTTTCATAATGCTCTCTCATCTGTGGCTCTGGTCAGTAAGTGGCTGAGGGCCAGTAACTAGAATTAATGACTGGACAGTGGTGCTCCTTTAACAGAACAGATTAGGAACAGAGATGGGACTATTCATAGGGTTCTTAGGAGGCAGACGCTAGTCCTACATGCCTATGTATTTACCCAGAAGCGCCTAGAAGAAAAGAGTGAATAAACAGTGCACCCCGCGGGTGGGTGGGTGCCATCAGCCCACATTTACAAGAAAAGGAAACACATTGGATGTGGAAGCCAAGTTCCCAGGGCATACATTTGAGTCTTATATATTTTGATATAGTTTCATCAATTCATAGATTTGGAAGGGAAACCATCGTTTTACGGGGATTACATCGTGATGCTATTACTTCGCGGTTTTCACAACGCAAGTCGTTACAACGACTTGTGCTAGATGGCGCTCTAGGGCAAGGAATAGTATAATTTACTATCCAACACCTTTCCTACTGTACGTAGACTGGAGTTGGAATAGTAAATTATCCTACACCTAAGTCCAGCGCCCTCCAACGCAAGTCGTTGTAACGACTTGCGTTGTAAAAACCGCAATGTAATGTACCGCGATGTAAATGTATGCGTTGTACCGTCATACATCTATTTGGAAGTGGTCCACATTGACAGAGCACAATGATAGAGAATTGTGACAGATAGGGGCATGAAAACTTCACAGAGCAGCTGTGGGATGCTGCATAACATCTTCTTAACTCTACGGCATTGATGGTCAGGGTTATGCATGAGGTGCACGGCTGATGACTCCAAACAGCCTTTGACTCACCCCGAAGAAGCATTCAGCAGGACACACAAGAAGACACACAGGGGCTTATTTACATGCCCATTGCGCCACCGGTGTATCATGTTTTTTGATGCACTGGTGGCGCAAGGTGCTGACCCATATCTACGAGGACACGCAAAGACACTTTGTGTGGCTTTGCATGGCTTTATAGATATGGAGTGAGGCAAAGCAGCGCAAGTCGCTGCGTTGCCTTACTCTCCGTCGAAGAGTCATTCCATACATTCTGCAGCACACATGGAAAGAGGAAAATGCCTGTATGGATTGATTTTGTGCAGGAAGGTGTCCGTTCCTGCACAAAAACAATCCTGCTGCAACGGAGGCACCCTTGCACCATGCTGCAAGGGTGCCTAGGTTGGTGTTAGGCTGCCTGGCTGATGAGAGGTGATGCCCCAAAACTGGTCCCAGGATGCTTGTTTCTGTTCCAGGGAGGATCTGGCTTGGCAGTTCGGTCTGGACTGTTCCCATGAGGCACAGGGTCAAGACTGATTTGCATATGGCTGGGTCTACTCTGCGGTGGGATGGTGAGCAAAAAAACAATGGATGTAACCCAGATCTTGACTGGGGGTGAATGTTTGATTTGCTCTGCATTCTGTCTATCATTTCTGTCTTTTGCTTTCTTGCCCAGATGTGGGCCGTGGGCTCATTGTGCCACTGGATTCAGCTAGCCTGGCTGATGAGAGGTGATGCCCCAAAACCGGTTCCAGGATGCTTGTTTCTGGTCCATCGAGGATCTGGCTTGGCAGTTCAATCTGGACTGTTCCTATGAGGCACAGGGTCAAGACTGATTTGCATATGGCTGGGTCTAAACTGGGGTGGTGTGGTGAGCAAAAGAACAATGGATTTAACTTAGATCTATTGACTGGGGTGAATGTTTGATTTGCTCTGCATTCAGTCCATCATTTGTGTGTCTTTTGCTTTATGGTGCATACCTGCCCTTTCACTTTGGCGTAGCGCAGCGCACCGCAGCGCTGCCAAACGACAAAACCACATAACTGAGGGCTACAGTGATAAACAAGGCGCTACAGAGTTTGGAATTAAGATTCTGGTTTCTAGAGCTAACAGAAGGTGAACAATTCTAAAGGTGTGATATAGTCTGTGATCTGACAGTGGTCTGCTCCACTTTACACCACCCAGCATTACAAGGAGGAACCCCCTTGAGAAATACTCACAAAGTGTTGCTCTACATCAGGATGGCGACCTGCACACTGACTAAAATACTGACATAAACTCACAGGTTGGAAGGATGGGGAAGAAAGAACTCGAGAGAGTGTTTACCTGTGAGTGTAACGTGCAAGCACGCCTTACCTTATCGAGAGGGTAGCATCTCAAAGCACCTGCTGGTGAATGTGGAATTGAGTCTCGAAAATCAGAAGTGAAATGAATGAATGAATGAGGGGAAAATGTATTGCAAGTTTAATTGAAATCAGTACAAGCATTTAGAATCATTCTTTAAAACCTTTGATGTCAGAAGTATCAAGGCTGCACAAATATACTTAAAATACAGACAGTGACAGAGCAGCTAACACCACTCAAACCCTTTATTTCATTTATCACCGTTTATTATACTCTCCTGCTAGATTAGCATCCTTTTCCCCTGATCTTTCCTCCTCATGTTGGTCTTGCTCATCCCCGAATGCCGATTTAATGCACATGCTTTTCTTATGTCCTTACATTTCTGCCTTCTGGCACTCAATATGGTTTCGCATAAATATCATATTTGGCATGAAAGTTCCCTTTTCACCCTCAGCTATTTTCCTAGGTTCCTTATCTCCATCCTGGCCTCAAGCCCCTTCCCACTTTAAGTTACTTGACCTACTGATAGCTATAGCACTACATTTGATAACTTCCAATTGGAAAGATTCATCAAAAGTTACTTATTCTGCATGGTGGAATGCCATTTGCTTTCATCACACATTAGACACAAATTACGTCACTCCTGTTTCCCTAGCAATTAAGAGAGACCACCTTTGGATCCCTCTTACTTCATATCTTTCCTCACTCTCTTCCCCAAATCCTCCAGCTAGTGCCCCGACACATAAATCTGATGAAATTCGCAAACCACCATGATCATCCCCTTGTTGTCTTATTTCTTTGAATTCCCTTATTATTATTGTTTACTCTATGTTTATATTTTGCTAGTGTTTGCCTTTATTGATATGCATATGCATACAATGTATAGTTTTTTAAGGAAAAACTTGACTTTTTGGTTTTCTGCTTCTTCACAACCTGTTTCTTCTTTTTCTTCCCCCCCCTTTTTACTCCTTATTCAGACTTTATGTTTATTGACTCCTTTTACTCATATGCCCTTATTACGTATCTTATATATATATTTGTAAAACACTTATACAAAGAAACCATTTGGAACAAACTGCTAATCGCAGGAAAACACCCTAATAGCCGGGACTTCTGGGGCATCATAAATGAGCTCAACCAAGGGGCAAAACTCCAACAAGAAGCCGGGGTCGGTGCAGAAACCTGGATCAGTCATGTGCAAACCCTATATAGCAATACAGATCCAAGCCATGCCAAAGGCTCAGGGGTAGCCAAGGACAACATGGAGGAACCAAAAGGAGTGAAGAACAAGGTCTACTGGGAATCCGAGCAGGAAAAACATCAGAAGGGGCCAACAGAGCCAGACGACCTAACCTCCAAAAATGAACTGAGGACGATAATCTCAAGACTAAAGTCAGAGGGTGCAGCAGGACCAAACGGGTTGCCAAACGCGATTTTTAAGCACGACCCGGATCTGTGGTCAGAGACCCTAACACCTCTGTTCAACAGAATATACAAACAAGTAGAGTTACCTGCCTCCTGGAAAGGCAGTATTATCCACCCAATATTCAAGCACGGCGATCACCGCAATCCCACAAATTTCAGACTGATATCGTTAATAGACGTAGAGGCCAAACTCTACGCCTCCTGCATCCTACTGGAAATACAAGGCTGGATAACAGAAACAAAGATCATGCCAAAATTTCAAACAGGATTCAGGCAAGGAATGGGAACAATAACCAACCTAACTTGCCTGGCTATCCTAACAGACCAAGCGATAGCAAAGGGCACCCGCCTGTATGCCTGTTTTATAGATATCAAGTCTGCCTTTGATCGGGTGAATAGAGAGCGCCTATGGAGAAAATTGGAGAGCTGGGGACTGCCACATCAACGTCTAATAGCTATCAAAGCCCTACATCACCACACTTGGGCAAAAGTGAAACTGGGAAATGGAGGCAGTACTACCAGGAGAATCCAAACGCACCAAGGCCTAAAACAAGGCTGCGTATTAGCCCCCACCCTCTTCAATCTTTTCCTTTCCGACCTCACAAGCGCGATCGAATCAGCAGACAGCCAGCCACCACACCTGGTAAATAACCCAATACACTACCTACAATATGCCGACGACATTGTACTGTTGAGTAAAACCCCAATCGGCTTACAAAGAGCTATCAATAAATTAACATCGTACCTAGAACGGGAAAGCCTGGACCTCAACAAAGAAAAAAACAAAGTGGTCCGTCTAGTTGACCCGCAAAAATTAAAGTACAAATGGATGGCCCAAGGAACAACAGTGAAAGAACAAGAGTATTATAAGTATTTGAGAATAACAATCACAAAAGGAGTAAATCACAAGGATCACAAAACAGCATTAAAAGCAAAGGCACAATCTTTAATTTTTGCATACCGTTCCCTTAAAGGAAAAATGGACTGCCCCAACTATAACCATCTTTTAAAAGTAATGGCAGCGCAGATAATGCCCACCCTATCTTATGGTCTAGTTACATGGTGTGGCAAGGAGGCCGATCTTTTAAACGATTTACAGATTCAAATTTACAAAGCGGTCTTCAATCTGCCAAAATCTGCCTCAGCCTCACAAGTCAGGCTAGAATTCGGCCTGCAAAATCAGAAGTTCCGGAGCATGAGCGGCTTCGTGAAACTCTGTTATAAACTTCGATCTGCAGACCCAGACACACTGGACTGGCTAAGTTGGGAGGAAATCATAAAACGGGGGGAAACCGAAACCCCGAACATCTCGGGACAGTATTTGAAATTGTGTGTGGAAAAATTGGAGCTGGAATCAACATGGAAACCAGGGACAGATAAGGCAATGCTAAGCAAACTAGCCAAAGCGGCAGCAAAAAGAAAATCCTTTCTGGAGGATAAAGAGATACTGGCAAAACGTCGGCACGGTTGGACCATCATCAACTCCTTTACAACCCTAAAACCGCAGGCTTATCTAGTATCCCACTTTAGTGGTTATCTCAAAAAGGCTTTCATAGCCTATCGGATGGGGGATGCATGTCTCAAAAGATCTACAACCATCCTGGAAACCGTCCCACCAGACGAAACAATGTCGCCTCTGTGGGTATAAAACAGAAACCCTTGTCAATCTCTTCTGTATATGCCCGGCCCTGATAAATCAGAGACGACTCTTATTGAAACCCACCCTCAACGTGCTAAACACTCGTTCTTGCAGACATGCAGTCACAAGCTGGCTCGGAGGTTCCTCCATAATCTTAGCATGCCGCGGAGTCAAATTCCTGGAAGAAGCTAGAAAATGTTTAGAACAAACTGAACAGGAGGGCTATCAAGATGGCAGGCCAACAGGGACAGTCTAACCCTCGTATTTTATACACATTGTCTCCAATAAAAATGGAGGCCGAGAGACAATAACTTCTGCATTTTTAACAAACTTTGTACTGTGATTTTATCATGAGAATTTTGTAATGATTTTAATTAATTATGCAAATAAACATTGATTTGATTGATTGATTGATTGTATTATCTTCTATATGCTTTGCTATTGTACAATTATTCTCTGCTTGGTTTCAGTAAACTTGAACTTAAAAAAAAAATACAGACAGTGCCAATTGACAAGCAAAGTACGTTGTACTGCTCGGCAAAAAAGAAAAGCATTTAAAGTGCACGCTATGGTAAACAACTCCTAGGCGAACAAATATCATAAGGCTCTTTTTCAATATATATTCATCAGTGCACGCCTCATGGAGCTCATTCTCTGCTTGTCCTTTACTTGAGGGCGGCTCAGTTCTTCACGGGATGCCCTCATCAACTTTGAAAACTAGGAAGTAAGCTGCCCTGAGATACTCTTCAGTCAGACATTCAGCAACTCGCTGCATGTTCAAAGGCTTACACTAGGCAGGGTATGATGACTCAGTGGACTAATGCACCCACTGCAAGGGCCTGTGTTTGAGCTCATTGTCACAGGTTAAAATCCAGCCGGGTCCACCCATTTCTTTATTTATTTATAACATTTTGTATAGCGCGAACATGACCCTAGCAGGTATCAGAGCGCTTTACATTGCATTAGATGGATACAGGAGAAAGTTGAAGAGGCAAAAACTCGGTACAAGTGTGAATGGAACATAGCAGAGAGATAAATGTGGCGCATCATATGTGTGTTACATACAGTCGGTTATTGTAGGCAGGGGTAGATCAGAGAACAGTGTGATATCAATAAAACGGGTTAAAGTCTTAGGAAGTGAACTTGTTCATTAGAAGCGTTTTCACTTCTTTTTTGGAGGAGGAGGAGGAAGAGATTCTGCGGACATCTGGTGGCAAGGAGTTCCATATCTTCGGTGCGATACCAGAGAAGGCTCTGCAGCACGTTCTCTTTTTGTGGAAGGTCTGTGGTTTCGATAGTAGTGAGCTCGTGCTTTGAGAAGATCTGCAGCCCCCCAACAGATCTAGCTTTTGTGCCAAGTAACTGGGGGTTTTGAGATGAAGGGCTTTATGAGTCAGGCAGGAGATCTTTAACTTCTTCGCTGCGGGGCGTACTCACCTGCTGTGCGCCGCCATGCTTGTGACGAACTCGGCTCGTCACGGTGGCGCTGTGCTCATGACGAGCTTGTCACGGCCACACCCGTTTTGGAACGTTCAGCACAGCGGGGAAATTATCCCCGCGTGCAAGCGTTCCAACGGCCATGACGAGCTCAGCTCGTAATGAGCACAGCTCAACCGTGCCTCATGACGAGCTGAGCTCATCATGAGCACGGAAAGTGTTAATTGTCTTCTTGCCTCATATGGGAGCCAGTTCAAGGCTTTTAAGGCCGGAGATATGTAGTTATTTCTTTTTGTTCCAGAGACCAACCTGGCCGCAGTGTTAAGAGAAGCCCTCAGGGGCGCCAGCTTGTATTTAGGAAGTCCGCATAGAGTGTAGCTTCCATAGTCCAATCTTGGCAGCACTAGAGCTTGGACCGCTTGGACCGCTATTCATCCTTCTGAGGTCAATAAAATGAGTACTGTGGGGTAAAAATAAACATCTGTTATTCAGCGTCACAATGTCTGAGCGTGTGCTTTGGGATACCCATGCCATGTTAAACATGTGAATGTCGGTAAAAGCCGGCACTTTCACAGCGGATAACATGAATGAATGAATGATTAATAAATGATTCTGCCACTGGCCTGCTTATTGTCCTTGTCCTAGTTTACCACGTCAAAAGCCTCCTAATAGTGTGAGGCCAAAACAACACCCCATCCGTTCTCTTTTCCACACTAGGGGCCCACTTCTAAGCGCTCTAATGTCCACTAGCGCTAGGAACCAACCACATGTTTCTCTGGAGGACAAAAGACCAAGTTAGTCCTGCAGTAATCTTATATGTCCCTTAAAGGTTCCACCACACATATTTCAGCATCAGGTGCATTAACTCACTGAGCTGCAAGTCCTGGAACAATTTATGACTTACCAGTTCGAAACTGCTAATACCTGGTGTTTCTGCTTCGTGGCGCTGTAAATGACCAGTGCTATTATTATAACATAGCTCATTAAGTCATTTTATCAAACACAGAAAGATGACTTAACAAGTCAGTCTATTATTCATAAGTGATGACCTACAGACTACCAACAAAATGAAGCTTCTTCATTCATTGATTGAGCTCTTACTAATGGAATAATCTTCCTTACTATCTAGTAAGTTACTAAATACAATAAGAATGGCGACAGTGATAAAACCATTGGGTACAAAGGCCTCAAGCCTGCAGACACCAGGGGTCGTATTACAGAAAATGCCCCACCAGGCCCTACATATCACTCTCTCAAGAGTCTTGAGTATATCTTAGACTGACTACAAGTGATCCGCCTCATTCCTCTCAAACAGCCAAGAGTTCAAATTGAATCCTCAAATCACTCAAATATCAAGTGTAAGAAATTGGGTTATTAGTTAAGAGAGGTGGAAGCCCTACTCAAATAATAAACACACTACTTGTCAAGGTGAACCGCAAATGGAACTAAATTAACCTGTGCTTACCTCTCTGGTAGCTTGGAACAGTAGCAGTCAGGCTTAACTTAGAGGCAATGTGTAAAATATTTTTGAAGCATACAAACAGTATTAATTTGAAAACACAACACAAGAAAAACCCCACACCTATCTAGAAAAATAGAGTCGTTTTTATATGATAAAATGAGACCAGAACAAAAAAATCAAATCAATAATACTGGAGATATGATTTAAGTAAATATAGGAGCATGAAGCACAAAGCACCAACTGAGGGTATCTTGTTGCGATGGACCGGAAGAAAGTCACAACTTCAGGCTGACTGCAAAAGAGCACCGACCGGGCACAGGACCACGTTTTGCCCGCTATGAGTTGTACATTATGTCCTTGGTGCAAGGTCTGTGCAGCATTGGTTTGTGAGGCTTTGCATCACTTTGGCGTCAGTTCTGATGAGGCTTGCAGCTGCGCAGCGGGAGTTTGCGGGGTTTTGAACCACTCAGCATCAGTCATGATGAAGCTATCAACTGGGTGGCAAGGCATTGCAGGGCTTTGCGTCACTTGGTGGTGGTTCCGACGAGGCTCTCAGCTGCGGGGCAAGGTTTGTCAGGGTTTAGTTTCGCACTGAATCTTGATTGTACCTTCAGTTAGGCGGGAGATATTTCTCTCTGATGTCAGTCAAGGGTCCAGGACCTGGAGAAGCACCTTTTGAGGATCAGGGACTCACTTCAGCAGAGGTCAGCAGGGGTCAGGCAAGTTCAGCTGCAGGGCAAGGAAGGATCAGGTCAGCAGGCCAGTTGCAGGGAGACCACTGGAGCTTGTTGTGTCCCTGAAGCTCATAACACGAGGTCAGCCAAATGACCCTCGGAGTCCCTCAGGTGGTCTAGGAACAAAGAGATGGTCTAGTCTTCCTTCAGCAAGGCGGGTCTCAAGCAGCAGGGCAGTTCTCTGGGGGTCCAGGCAGGCACCTAGCACCAGGGCATTCCTCAGATAGCAGCAGTGCAGTCCTCTGGGGAACAAGGCAGTCCTTCTGGAGTCTTCTACAGGACTAGAAGTGCACTGAAGAGGTGGTGCAAGAGGTCTGATATTTATTCCTGGTTCTTGTCTTTGAAGTAGGGGAAACTTCCAGGCTACCCCCACATTTGGCTCTGGAATGTTCTTTCCTCCCCCTGACAAGGCTCCACGAAGTCTGGGGTCACAAAAGACTAGTGTTATGTTTCTTTGTGTGTGCTGGAGGCAGCCCCTATTGAAGTGCAAGTGGGGCAGGGAACAGTTCCGCCCCATCCATCCTGCCCACACCTAAGGCCTTTGTCTCACTGTCTGGGAGGAATACACAAATCCTAACAGCAGGGTCATGTGACCCAGGACACTGGCAGCAGGCACCAAATGATTTGGACAAGAAAATGCCGACTTTCTAAAAGTGGTATTTTCACAATTGTTATTTTAAATTCGCCTTTACCATAAAAGAAAGTTATACATTACAATTCATTTAAGTCCAAACACACCATTTCTACCTGTTTGCAACTAAAATTTAGCACTTTTTTAAATGTAAAAGGTAACCCAATGTTATCCATGGAGAGGTGGGCCCTACAGTAACGAAAAACGAATTTTCATTACACTGACGTAAAACTTAAAAACACATCTTACTTTTTAAATACAATGCACCCTGCCAATGGGCTGTTTAGGGCCTAAAGTAGAGGTGACTTAAATGTATTAGAAAGGAATGTTTAGGTCTGTCAAAAGGTTTATGTTGCCATATTGAAATGGAAGTTTAAATCTGCACTACAGGCTGCTGTGGCAGGCCCGAGACATGTTTTAAAGGGCTACTTTAGTGGGTGGCACAATGAGTGCTGCAGACCCACTAGTAGCATTTAAGTTACAGTCCCTGGGTATCAGTAGTACCTCTTTGCTAGGGGCCGACAAGTAACTCAAATGGTCCAATTAGGTGTAAGCCTATTTTACTATGTTTTAGGGAGCAAGCACAAGCAGTTTAGCACTGGTTAGCAGTGGTAAAGTGCAAAGAGCCATAATACCATCAAAAACAAATTTCGAGTAACAGGAGGGGTGAAGGCAAAAGGGTTTGTGGGAAGACCACACCAAGGCTGCCAGATGAAATACAAGGGTTCTTTCAAGACTCCATACTAGACAAAATTATATTTCAACTATACATGGCCTATACATGGTATTATACTGGACAAACACAAGATGCTGTCCGTGCCCAATATGCGAATGGCACACCGCTTTCCTTAACACCTTCGCTGCGGGGCTAATTCCCCCGCGGCGCTGGGTGGAGGGGTGGCACGCGCAGCGCCACAGTGCTCGTGACGAGCTCGTCATGACCACGCCCGTTTCTCAGAATGCTCAGCACAGCAGGGGAATTAGCCCCGCGTGTGAGCGCCGCACGTGTCGAGCAGAGCGCCACCGTGCCTCATGACGAACTGAGCTTGTCATGAGCACGGAAGGAGTTAAGTGTATCCTCACCAAGTGAAATCCACTGTCGGAACGATGCCTACATGCCTTCAGATGTGGATACCTGCAGTCTTTCCTTTAAGGCCCCTCTCACCAAAATAGACAAACAGAAGCAATCTGATTTATCAATGAAATCAGATAATATCCTTGCTGCCAGGCTGGCGTTCAGCTTACAAATTGAGGTTTATCCTCCCCTTTTCTTCCATGTGAATAGAGGCAACGTGCGTTGATCGCAGGCCTCCCTCACTCTGCCTCAAGCATCCTCCCACTGAGTGGTCTGGCTGCTCCCTGGAGAACATATATCCAACCTTCACAGCCACTCTTTCAGCTCAAGTTACATTTAAAGCCCTGTGTGGTACCTCCAAAGATAAACATTTGCAAACTCCCAATATCTGGAAAGCTGTTCTTCACAGGTTCATCTAGCACACCCGGCCACACCAATTAGCCAATCTTTACGATTCACAAAACCAAGAAGGAGAAAACAGGAAAACAATCTGTCCTTCTGGACGTATGGAAATGCCACCTACCTGCTGGACCTTCAGGATATCACTCAAAACCCTTCTCTTCTCGACATATCTAACCCCTTTCTAACGTCACTTCCTTTTATCGCAGACATCTTGTCTTAGACAAGTCCAGTCCATTTTAATTATACACATAGTAATAATTACAATATTTTATAACTCGCCTCGAGTCAATGCAACTTCCCTCAACTTTTGTAGACACCCCCTCCACCGCTCCTGTAAACACCTCTCAGTGGCAAATACTGACAAATGCTTTGCAAATACCAGCACAATACTAAATCAAAAAGTTGCCTTGCAATTATCCGAGCATTTGCACTTCACAACCCGTGACTGATTACGAGCAGTTGCAGTCACGCTGCCGAACAGATATGTGATACAAATTTGTAGAGCGCACTATCACCCGGAAGGATATCCTGGCACTGAGAAGGTGTAAGTCTAGCCAAACCTTGGGCTAGTGGGACTACTCTAAAGCCAGGTCTTCAGCTTTTTGCAGAGTTCA
Source organism: Lissotriton helveticus (assembly GCF_964261635.1). Taxonomy (NCBI): domain Eukaryota; kingdom Metazoa; phylum Chordata; class Amphibia; order Caudata; family Salamandridae; genus Lissotriton; species Lissotriton helveticus. Next base: position 1,172,839,086 of record NC_136071.1, read on the forward strand.
AAAAGAGAGGAGAGGGCTCTTCTGATTAGCGGCAGATCATTCCCGCATTAGGAGCGATGCAGGAGAAGGCTTGGCTGCTGGTTCTGGTTTTCTGTATGCGTGGGATTTGTGCAAGTAGGAGTCCGGACGAGCGGAGGAATCTGGAAGGTTTGTGAAAGCAGGTGCGATTGTTGAGGTATGTTGGGCCTCTTTTATTTGAGTGCCTTGAAAGGGTGGGTGAGGAACAGTATTTTTACCATGCTGCAGCCTGTAGTGGCCATGATGAAGGCCTGATTGATGGCTGGTGAACTTTGAAAGTGGTAGGGTGTAAATAACTCTCCAGAACTGCACCAAGCAAAGAAAGCAAGCCTGACTTCCTTCAGGAGGTTTTAGAAGATTTTCGACAAGAAAGCGTTTTTAAAATGAGGCCAAGTAGGTATTTTACAGCACGCTTTTTACATAAATTGGCAAAAGATTTAGGAGAGGAATCCATTTAATATTTTGATAGTTTCGAAGGGGCCAAGCAAGTCTAATCACCCCTATTAGTGTTGGGGGGGGGGGGTTTCACACTCGTCCCCAAAAAACTTTGCAAAGTGAACTGTCAAAATATTGAATCTTAAATATCATTATGGCAAAATATTGAGTTTTAAATTACGAGTGGACATAATATAGACATTCAAAAATATAGTGGTGCAGAATATCGAAATGCAGTCAAGAAATATCATTTTTAATAATATTGAAGTTAGTAATATCGACAGTCAAAATACGGTTGTTAAAAATATCGAATGTAGTGTTTTAAGTGTTAGTATATGTGTTAAAAGTATGTATTATTTTTGTAATGTATGTTTGATTTTTTTTAAGGTAATGAATTTTATGTTAATTCATTTTTGCGTAATTTAATTCCGTAGCGGGTTGTGCGTTTATAGGGGAATACAGTGGGAAGTTATTTAATTAAATATCTTTTTTAAGAATTATTTAGAATGAACTAATTATATGTTAATTACTTTTTGCGTAATTTAATTCTGTAGCGGTTTGTGGGATTATGGGGAGTAGGGTGGAAAGTAATTTAATTGAAATTCATTAATTAATTATTTTATTGATTAATAATTTAGTATCTATTAATTTATATTTTTAATTAAGTTAATTAACACATTATTTAATAATTATGAATTGATTAATAACAATTAAAAATTAATTGGTAAATATGTTAATTGTGTTCATTTTTTATTAATTAGTAATGATTTAGATATTAACAATTAATAATTAATTTGTAAATATGTTAATTGTGCACTTCTTTTAGGAGTGGGTTGAGGGTTGATATGGGAGTAGGGTAGGAAGTAATTAAGGGGTCTATTAGGATGGCAGATGGATCGCCACCACCCATATGGCGGTGGCGATCCGCCCGCCATTTCCGTCCGCCCGCCTAACATTTCCCCCTGCCATATTACGATGGAGGTGGGGACCCAGGCGGACGGAAAGACCGTCCGCCAGTTTTCCGCCGGTAGGCAACCCACCAGATTGCCTACCGGGCGGGAAAGACCTGCAAATGGCCTTCTAGACACCGCCATCCATATTACAATGATGGCGGTCTCATGTCTTTCCATGGCAGAGACTCTGCCATGAAAAGGCATGCGGAGAATGCCTTTAGGGGCTGTTGCGGACCCCCAGGGGTTTGGGGGGTGGGTGGCTGCACTTGGGGGATACCCATGCTACCCCCCGACATTTGCATGCACAAGGTGGCAGACAACACGTGGTGTCTGTCACGTTGTGCATGCAAATGCAAAACATGCCCTTTTAACATTGTGGCAGGTGCTGAATACAGCACCGCCTGCCATAATGTTAAATATACAGGATGCGACCACCATGGTGGCGGTTGCTCCCTAATAGGCACAGCTGGACCGCCGCACCACTGGTGGCCGGTCCCAGCACGACTAGGGTGGCGGGCGGACTGAAGTCTGCCCGCCACCCTAATAGACCCCTTAGTTTTAATGTAATTTTAATTATTTTTTATATTATATTTAATCAAAGTTATTTTATAGTGCTAATTGTGTGAATTAATTTAAATTTGATGATTACTTATTTTATTGTTAATTGTTATTAGTTAATTAATTAATTGTTAACTAATTATGTTAATTTATTAATGTTTTACAATATTGTAGGTGACATTTCTAGGGGGAAATGGTGGGAGGTAAATTAATTTTTTTAAAATAATTACTTGTGAAATAATGTTAATTATATTGCGGGAGTGGGTATACTAAATTATTCCCCTACGCTATCCAACACTTTCCCTACTGTTACACTTGGTGGACTGGGAATATTATTCCCACCCACCATCCAACACTTTCCCTACTGTTGCATTCGCTGGAGTGGAAATAGTAATTTTTACCCTCCCGCTATCCAACACTTTCCCTACTGATGCACTCACTGGAGTGGGAATAGTAATTTTTACCCACCAGCTATCCAACACTTTCCCTACTGGTGCACTCACTGGAGTGGGAATAGTCCTTTTTACCCTCCTGCTATCCAACACTTTCCCTACTGTTGCACTCACTGGAGTGGGAATAGTAAGGTTTACCCACCCGCTATCCAACACTTTCCCTACTGTTGCACTCACTGGAGTGGGAATAGTACATTATTCCCACCCTCTATCCAACACTTTCCCTACTGTTGCACTCACTTGAGTGGGAATAGTAATTTTTACCCACCAGCTATCCAACACTTTCCCTACTGGTGCACTCACTGGAGTGGGAATAGTCATTTTTACCCTCCCGCTATCCAACACTTACCCTACTGTTGCACTTACTGGAGTAGGAATAGTAATTTTTACCCACCCGCTATCCAACACTTTCCCTACTGTTGCGCTCACTGGAGTGGGAATAGTATTTTTTACCCTCCCGCTGTCCAACAGTTTCCCTACTGTTGCGCTCACTAGAGTGGGAATAGTAATTTGTATCCTCCCGCTATCCTACACTTTCGCCACTGTTCCACTCACTGGAGTGGAATAGTAATGTTTACCCTCCCGCTATCCAACACTTTCCCTACTGTTACACTTGGTGGAGTGGGAATAGTACATTATTACCACCCGCTATCCAACTCTTTCCCTACTGTTGCACTCACTGGAGTGGGAATAGTAATTTTTACCCACCCACTATCCAACACTTTCCCTACTGTTGCACTCACTGAATTGGGAATAGTAATTTTTATCCTCCCGCTATCCAACACTTTCCCTACTGTTGCACTCACTGGAGTGGGAATAGTAATTGTTACCCACCCGCTATCCAACACTTTCTCTACTATTCCACTCGCTGGAGTGGGAATAGTAATTTCTATCCATCCACTATCCAACACTTTCCCTACTGTACTACTTGCTGGAGTGGGAATAGTAATTTCATCCCCTACGCCAGTGTTTCCCAAACTGGGGTCCGTGACACATTCCCAGGGGGTCCGTAGGCAACAGTTTTAAAAGCACAGAAAAGTTTCTTGTATAACTAGCAGCTTTCCAGCAACAATAAAAGTGTCAAGATAATGCCAGTGATTAATGTACCTGCTGGAGCATGAGGAGAGTTTTGTTCAGTGGCAGCCTTGACTTAGCTAATGTAGCACAGAGTGTTAATATGCCTACTGCAAACAACCTGTAACAAGCATTTTAAAAAGCAGTATTTTATGTGCATAGGTTCGTGGTTACTGCTTTTGTTACAGAGATTTTTCCGTTACTGTGCACTTCATAAGTGACAATCGTAATGTAGCAGAGGGACCTATAAACTGACATCAAAGAGCTGCTTGCAAACTGCATGGTACAAGTTAGTAACTTATGTTTTTTCCCAGTTATTCATTATCCTGATGCTGCTAAAAAGATTTATTTGGGTGGAAATGAATTTTTATGTTAAAGTCAGTGCTAGCCACTGTGTTATGTTCTGAATCCTGAGTTTGTGCTTTTCCAGACCAAGCACTCTTTAAACATTTTATATACACACTGATTTACATGTATGATTCAATGTCTCTATATGTGAGTGATGTAACGTGCTCTGACATCCTACAATGGTATGAGAGATACTTTAAAACAAATGAAATACATGTGACAGTGGGGCTACTACTTTAATATAAAATACTAAGGGCCAGATGTTATGCGCGAACGGTTTCGCGAACCCATTTGCGCATGCAAAAACCTATAGGGCCATGTACATTGCATATTTCGCTAGTCGCAATTTGTTTGCGACTCATTAAATAGGTTTTGCAACTTGCTATTTGGAAGGGGCATTCCCTTCCAAATAGCGAGTCTTAAAACCATGTACAAATGTTTTGCGGTCGCAAAACACATCGAAATTACCACCTACTTCAAGTAGATGGTAATGCATTCGCAAACGGGAAGAGGTCCCAGAGACCTCTGCCTGCCCTTAGAAAATGAAACGAAAACGTTTCATTTTTTAAATTTTTTTTAAATGCATGGTAAACGGGCTGCATTTTTTTAAAACTGCTTTATTTAAAAGCAGTCCCAGACATGGTGGCCTGCAGAGCCCAACAGGCCACCATACCTGGGAGGGCTGGCATTCCCAATGGGCTCGCAAATTGCGAGAGGCTCATTAATATTAATGAACCTCGCGACCCCATTGGGAATCCCAAACAGTGCGACGCCATTGGGAATCCCAAACAGTGTTAAACACACTGTTGTACATTTCATTTAGCAACTAGCAATTTGCCACTCGCAATGTGTCGCCAATTGTGAGGCGCTAAATGAAATGGTCGTACATCTGGCCACAAAATCCATAGTACTTTGAGTATTTGTTTTGTGTGCATACGTGTGTATTTTTTTCGAATTACTGTTTTAGTATTTGAAATTTAACTGATGCAAATTGTTTGGGGGTCCCCGGCTTCCAGTGGTGACTCAATGGGGGTCCTCAGGAGTCAAAAGTTTGGGAACCACTGCCCTACGCTATGCAACGTTTTCAGTAGTTTTATATTTAATGTAGTGTGAAATATTTTTTTTTAAACATTTATTTTAATGTTTTAACTTATTATATATAAAAAAATATTTATATTATAGGTTTTGTATATGTATATATGTAATTATATTTTGAATTATGTTTTTAACATTTTATAATTAAAAATATTCATTATTTTCAAATATTATTAAGTTAATATATATTTTTTTAAAGCATGTTTATTTTTTTGACATTACATGTATTCGTTATTAATTTTATTTTTTTTAATTATTTTTAAGTATGTTTTACCTAATTATATTTATTATTTAATTAATTTTATATTACTTTTAAGACATTTTAAAAAGTCGATATGTTAGCAAACTATATTATTAACAACAATATTTAGGATTCAATATTTTTGTACTTACCTGTTTGTCGATAGGAAGTCGACATTCTGTCACTCGATATTTTTACCTCGATATTGTGGCAGGTCTATATTCTTCTCCTCGATATTCTGTCAGTGATCCAGTTAATATATGTATGGCTAGGCAACCTCACATGACTAATTATTTAATAAATACATTCATATTTTTTCCCAAGTCTAGATTTAATTAGTATTTATTTTTGCTCCTGTTAGGAATGTTACTAATGTTTTAACTGAGAATCCGGAGCAAGGGGATTGGTGGAAAAAACACTTACACAGACTTGGATGGAGCGGCCAACTAGGTCACAAGGAAGTCACTAATCCTTGTGGCAACCCAGATGTTTCTGTTGTGTTGAGACTTTGCATACTTATCCACGGAAAGATGAGGAGAAGGGGCCTCCTCGTGCTACACGGTATCCAAGATGGCGCTGGTGGGATCCCTGGTTTTCTAGACCTCCAGGATGCAGAAGTGGCAGCAGCAATCAAGTTGTTAAGTTGCTGAGGGGGTGCCAAACTCTTTATTTGTGTTGAGTGATGCTGGTGCTGGGTGGCAGTCACCGCTGCTTAACACCTTCAGTGCTCATGACTGCCACAGGGGCATAGCTTGGTCAGTAAGACGAGAGGGGGATGAGATTTTCCGACAGTCAAGCTGGCATATCATGTTAATCATTATATGAGAAGCAGCGCATGAGGGGGACTTCAGGTCCAGAGGAAAGGGAAAGGAGTGCAGATTGTGCAGGAGTACTTAAAACACAGTGCCTTGTAAATTAACCGAGAGAGAGCGAGAGAGTGTGTGTCTGTGCGTGTGTGCGTGTGTTTTTGTCTGAGTGTTTAAAAATCCCAGGTGAATTCCGACAGACACCTTACTATATCCTACTGAAAGCTTCTGTGCCCAACTATTTATTAAATAATACATTTATTAGGTGGGCGCAACCCCCCAAATACCCATACTGAAGCTACACCCCTGGGTGATCCTGCACAGGTGTGCTCCGGGAGTCATGCGGGCAGGGCCCGCCTGTGGGGACCACTGTCTCCGATGTCACCTGTCCATCATTCAGATGTTTCACAGCCACAGGCCATGGACAACTGCGCTCCACTGGCCAGACAGGGAAAAATAGGCACACGGCTAAGGCGCCCATTCCAAGTGGCCCATTATTTCCCAATCCCTGCACAGAGGTCGGGATTACACGTTTTGGGTTAGTTACTGCTCTCTGAGAATTGTCCACAGGTGATTTTGGTGAGTTAACCTGCCCGAATTTACAAAGCCTGGTAAATGCTGGTGCATGCAGACTATAGTGAGGCCACCATAACACACATGTAGTTCTCAATGGTACAGGAGAAATGTGTAATAGGGGTTTTGCCTCACACCCAATCCATTCCGAACACCAGGGTATGGACTTTAAAAGTTGTAGGAAATTCTGATCCCAAATGTGCAGGAGCACATGGGGAACTACTGGGCGGGCGCAGGAGCAGTCACAGACGGTGCGAGGTACCCATGCGCAGTCCCAGACCAGGTACACACAGGTAATCATGGTGTTGGTGCACACAGCTAATAATAGGGTAGTGCACACTGGCAATCACAGAGCGGGCATACACAGGCAGTCATGCCCCCTTGCCCTGAGGAGATCTTTACCAAGCCTCATTTGTTTCAGCCAATTCCAATTAGCATCTTGAGCCTTGTAGACTGTTACTTACAGGGGGGAAGGAAACTACAAGCCCCAGCATGCTCAGCTCTTGGGCCAGAAAACATGGACTGGAAGAATATCACCCTCAAGACATAGGGGTAGTTGACAGCTCAAAGCTTATACTTGTAGAGTAGGCTCAAATCGAAAATCACATAATATTGCAGTTAAATGTTAATTGAAAATGATTTCCAACTACTTTCCTGTAGGGTTTTTCATTGCATCCTAGCAAATGGACACATGCTCGTATATTCCTTGATTCAATGTTATTGGAAGGTCTTTTGGGACCCTGATAAAACATATGTTGGGGCCCTTGTTGGGAGCAACTTTTACATTTACTATGCATTTCCTGTTAATTTCAGCTTGCATAATCCCAGACTATCCTCAATTATATATGTTACATTTTCAGAAACTGGGTCACCCAAAAAACACTGAAATATGTCTTGCTCAGGACCACAAAAATCACACTAAATCACAAAAAGCTGACACTGGGTAGAGAGAGTAAGAGGTGGAACAGGCAGAGAAAGGAAGAAGGGCTTAGAGAGTAAAACTGACATAGCAGACAAAGGTCAAATAGACAGAATGTCTTGTTTTCCAGGGGGCTTCTTGGAAGGTGGGGGGCCCTGGACAATTACCCACTCTGCCCATGCCCTAAAACATCTCTGCTTTGACTGAATATGTTTCCTGATAAATCTCCATATACCTCACATGCGTTGATTGATTCTGAGAAACCTGAATTTACTTCTAATGGCTTTTAAGTAAAATTGCCCCCTGTGGCTCAGGCTGAGACGTCATTCTGAGCTCATGGTCAGCTTTGCGTCCCCCTCAATTCTGCACTCAGTTGCCCCCCACTTTGAAGCCTCTTCCTCTCCTGCTGCGTCCTCATCAACGTAACATTACCCTTTAACTAACAATTTCATTTTTACTTTCCCTAGCTGTGGCCTTTTCATTTGTTTAATATTTTGTTGTTAATTACATTATTTATAATTTGTTTTAATACGTTAATTTTCATTAAAATACAGAATTTGTATCCCTTTCCCTTACCTTAATGGCTAATTTTATCCCTAACGTTCTTAACATTCTTTAATAACATTTTGTATTAATTTAATTACATTAATTAAATTATTTAAAGATATTTTAAATGCAAATGGCATTCATTTTAATGAAATTGCTTTATTACTAGTCCTACAATTTTAATGTTCCCCATGCCCACCAATTCTTTAATTATAGTTTAATATCATTATTTTTATTAATTCTTTCTGTAATTAAATGAAATGTAATTGCTTTCTTACTGTTCTGCCCCCACACCATTTTTAGTACAATCCCCTAATAAGCAAGTTCCCAATTAAAAATATTTAAAAAAACACAATCCATTACATTTTTTCTTAATTTTTTCTTAATTAAGTAGCTTTGAAAATCTATCTATCTATCTATCTATCTATCTATCTATCTATCTATCTATCTATCTATCTATCTATCTATCTATCTATCTATCTATCTATCTATCTATATATCTATATATCTATATATCTATCTATCCAATCGGTTGCCGCTGTGTAGTTATGGTTCAGTTGACCTTTTATTTATTTATTTTTTGATTTGCCTATAACTTTTGATCCCATTGACAGATTTCTACAAAGTTTTGCACTTTGTTAGATTGGTCAGTTAAGGTTTGGCATGACAAATTTTGTGAAGATCTTTATCACAAAAAAAGTTAAGGGTGAGGGGTTAAAAGACAAGTGTTTTCCCATTATAGCCAACACTGCAGAACCGATATACACCAAACTTAGCATGAAAGTGGCACTTTACTCAAGCAGTGTGCTTCTGTTGGCCTGGTGGACCTCTGTTAAGTAGCTTTTGAGGTATTAGCATTTACAAATAGTAGAGTGCACTTTAAAGAGTTATCTGGAGAAGGGCTCTACATATTTTTTGGGCCAACTTAAAACTAGCAAATCGGATCTGCCTTGTGAGTTTTGTGCTGTGGTAAAAGGTTTTGCACCGCCATGGGGTGGTTTATGTGGTAGGAGGGACACCATGAGAAGTATCCGGCACTTCTATCGTGCTGGCTGGAGGACGTCACTTACGGACACGGCGCCAGGTTTCAAATGCGGCTAATACCGCTTTGAAGTACACTAACTACCATGAGCTTCGCCTAGGCACCCTAGGATTCGCTTCAAATCTTCTTGAACATAGGCGTCGGAGGATACGTTCATCTCAATATCATATTGCCCTGAAGAAGCCCATGTCTGGGCGAAACGCGTTGGCTGAATGTATCATACGAAGTGCAAAAGAGAATAAAAAGACCAAAAAACATTCACCTGCAAATGCTTTTTATTGACGTGCCCTTGTGTACTTAATTGCCTGTGTCTATATATTGCCTCTCATCCAACCAAATTCACACCGATGGGAATCCCAGAGGCATGGAAACAAGAGTAGTAAACAAGGCCAAAAAAAGTGTGTGACTCCTGAGTCAAAAGCAAATCGCATTCATGCGGGCAGCCGTTTCAAGTAGTTCACTGGGCCACCTTTTTGTGACAAATCACCAGTCATTTATGACTGGTTATTTTTCAATAAGTGTTAAAAAGGTTTAAAAAAAAAAAACAGCATGTTAGACAGAGAAAAAGAGAGATATATGCTGTGTGGTTTGACACACGACCAGGCCCTTTACCCAACCATCTCACAGGGGGCTCACAACAAAAGGATGAAGGCTAAATAAACTATTAAAAAAAAAACACGAGGGCAAGCCATATATAATCAGATCTAAAGTGATGTTTTAACAGTTGTTTCAGCCCCTCAATACAACATAGATTATCACCGCAACAAGTTCTACACAACCTGCCAGATTCTAGGTGAATAAATAACTGATACCACAATACTGCAACAGCTGGCCACTCACTGCCTTTCTACCACTTCCACATACAGAATGACAATGGGCCAGTTTGGGCTCTTACAGCATGTGGTGGGCCTCCTCCAGCCTCCGTCTAGGGCAGGGCATTCTGTTAGGGTTAAAATGTACAAAACAAACGTACAAAGTTAAAACGATTATAGTTCTTGCACAATCTCATAATTTCAGAGCTGAAGTATTTTTATTATTATATAAAACGAAGCCATACTTGCTGCTTTTTTATTTGTTTTATGCAAATAACATCCATTGACAAAGCCAATAGTCCTGGCTTGTTGTAGGCCTAATGTTACTTGATGCAATGATAGAAAAAGCAAAATACCAGTTGGGCAACACATTGTGCTCAGCATATATTTTAAGGTAAGGTGTTTTAGGCCATGCCCTTAATTACATAGAACATCCCATTGGAGAGACCCCCAGTTTTTTTGTCCCACTTAAAGCCCTGGAAACAACACCATGTCACAGTCACATCGCGTCCTGGCGCTGTGCATCATGCATGACTTCCAAGTTTTCAGATTGCCTATGTGCAGGGGCATAGTGAACCCTCAAACCAACTCACCCACCCCTTGCTTTAGGAACTACAGCATGGGTGAAGGTCTTGATGGGTCTCTTCTGTCTGCAACTGGATGGGTGGGTGGATGGGTGGAGTATGGGTGTCTAAGTGAAAGGGGAATAGAGAGAGAGAAAGGGAGGATAGATAGATGGATGAATGAATAAAAGCATGGAAGAATGATTGACAGAATGCTTGGGCGAATGGGTGCATGGATGAGTGAAAAGAAGAATGTAAAGCTGGATGAGTGAAAGAATGCATGTATGAGTGAAGGGGAGGGTGGAGAGCTGGAAGAAAGGATGAGTGAGTGAAAGGGTGAATGGGTGGATGGATGAGTGACCGCGTGGATGGATGAGTAAGTGAAAGAATGGCTGGATGGGTGAAACGGCAAAGTATTGGATAGATAGGTGAATGGATGGATGGGTAGAAGAGTGGATGGATGAGTGAAAGGTTTGCTTGGGTGAAAGGGTAAATGGTTGGATGGATGAGTGAATGGATGGATGGGTGGGTGGAAGAGTGGATGGATGAGTGGAAGGATGGATTGGGTGAATGGGTGGATGGATGGATGAGTAAAATGATGGATGGAAAGATAGGTGATGGATAGGTGTGCAAATAGTTGAAAAGGTTTGGATATGGATGGGCACACAGATGGAAGGACAGAATGAATGGTGATAAACTGAACGATGGATGAAAGAATCAATAGATTAAATTTTAAGTAACACCCAACTGCTACTTGAATGTTACACTAGTAATTGTAAATATTTGCATGTTTTGTTTTAGGTGTAAGGTTTTAGGGAGAGCTTCATAGTGCCATGATCTGTGCTTGAGATGTATATTGTGGTTGTAGCAATAGGCAAGGCGTCAAAAAGAAACTATGTAATAGTGTATTGCCAGTGCCTTCTTTAAGAAAGCGTCAGGGAAAAGAACCTTTGTGACTTCCGTCAGCTTTTGCAACTCTTTGAGAAGCCCCTATAAGCAAAGTCCGATTCCATATTTTAAGTTCCACTTGCTGAAACACCCATAATGTGTTCCCTATAGTGGGTTCGTCACAGCAATCCTCCCTTTAGTTCACCTATGCGCACCGCTTTACATCTCACAGTGGCACTCAGATATGAGATGCTAGTAACAAAGTCTATCTAAGCAGATCTTCCCGACCACTTCTCTCACTAAACATGCCTGCTCAGGACCATGAGTTGTAAACAAAATATCAGACTGGACAACCCAGTGCAGTAACCATATAAATAGATCATTATCATGTGAAATACCACAAAAAGACCTGCACAGTCGCTCAAAGCTGCGCGCATACCGAAAAAACATGAAGTGCACGATTGTCTCAGCCTAATATAAAACTTATTTTGACTTGCACTTAATTGGTTGTCTGTTTACGTACTTTTATACTTTTGCGCAACTTCCTCTGATGTGTCTGTAAAACTTAACTTTTGTCCTGACGTTTTGTCCTGAATTTTGACCTTCTGTCCTGAATTTTTGTCCTGAATTTTGACCCCCTGTCCTGAATTTTTACACTTACTGTCCCAAGTGTGTACCCATGCCAGTTGGTCACCCTAGCAACGACTATGGTAGTGCCAGTAGCGGCCGGTGGTGGGAGTGCTGAGGGGCGGGACGGTGGGGTGGGGTGGGGTGGGGAGGAGCAGGGTGGGGGGGTAGTAAACTACAGCATACGGCCGAACAGAGTTAAGTAAACAAATAAATAAATAGCACAAATTTCAATGCACGCGCTGCGTTTTATTGATTTATTTGTTTACTACCTCCATTGGGCCCTATTTCATAGTTTACCAACCCTCACCTTGCTCCACCCGCACCCCGCCACAGCACCCCGCAGCATTCCCCCCACCGGCCGCTACCGGGTAGTGCTTCAGTGCTAGTTTGTATTTAAGGGTAGCTGTGGCATTATATAACTAACGATTCAGAAAAGGGGGTGGTGATGAACAGAGTGTCTGAATTAAGCAGACCACTCTTACCCAGTCCAAAGATCAGGGCTTGATCCATCACCGTTATTTAGCTCACTGCCCCATCCCAGCTCAGAACCTGGCTATATGCAAATTAGTCTGTCCCTGGCCCAGTGCATCATGGGAACAGGGCTGACCAAACTACCAAGCCAATTCTTCACCAGAAAGGAGACAAGCTACCGGGGACCGGTTTCTGGCATTTCAGCCTCGTCGGCCCGGCTTGCTTGAATCCTGATGGAGCAGTGAGCAAGGGACTCATGTCTGAGTATACCCTGCCACACCTATAGTGGCCAAAAACGATTCAGAAAAGGGGATGGTGATGAACAGAGTGTCTGAATTAAGCAGACCACTCTTACCCAGTCCAAAGATCAGGGCTTGATCCATCACCGTTATTTAGCTCACTGCCCCATCCCAGCTCAGAACCTGGCTATATGCAAATTAGTCTGTCCCTGGCCCAGTGCATCATGGGAACAGGGCAGACCAAACTACCAAGCCAATTCTTCACCAGAAAGGAGACAAGCTACCGGGGACCGGTTTCTGGCATTTCAGCCTCGTCGGCCCGGCTTGCTTGAATCCTGATGGAGCAGTGAGCAAGGGACTCATGTCTGAGTATACCCTGCCACACCTATAGTGGCCAAAAACGATTCAGAAAAGGGGGTGGTGATGAACAGAGTGTCTGAATTAAGCAGACCACTCTTACCCAGTCCAAAGATCAGGGCTTGATCCATCACCGTTATTTAGCTCACTGCCCCATCCCAGGTCAGAACCTGGCTATATGCAAATTAGTCTGTCCCTGGCCCAGTGCATCATGGGAACAGGGCAGACCAAACTACCAAGCCAATTCTTCACCAGAAAGGAGACAAGCTACCGGGGACCGGTTTCTGGCATTTCAGCCTCGTCGGCCCGGCTTGCTTGAATCCTGATGGAGCAGTGAGCAAGGGACTCATGTCTGAGTATACCCTGCCACACCTATAGTGGCCAAAAACGATTCAGAAAAGGGGGTGGTGATGAACAGAGTGTCTGAATTAAGCAGACCACTCTTACCCAGTCCAAAGATCAGGGCTTGATCCATCACCGTTATTTAGCTCACTGCCCCATCCCAGGTCAGAACCTGGCTATATGCAAATTAGTCTGTCTCTGGCCCAGTGCATCATGGGAACAGGGCAGACCAAACTACCAAGCCAATTCTTCACCAGAAAGGAGACAAGCTACCGGGGACCGGTTTCTGGCATTTCAGCCTCATCGGCCCGGCTTGCTTGAATCCTGATGGAGCAGTGAGCAAGGGACTCATGTCTGAGTATACCCTGCCACACCTATAGTGGCCAAAAACAATTCAGAAAAGGGGGTGGTGATGAACAGAGTGTCTGAATTAAGCAGACCACTCTTACCCAGTCCAAAGATCAGGGCTTGATCCATCACCGTTATTTAGCTCACTGCCCCATCCCAGGTCAGTACCTGGCTATATGCAAATTAGTCTGTCCCTGGCCCAGTGCATCATGGGAACAGGGCAGACCAAACTACCAAGCCAATTCTTCACCAGAAAGGAGACAAGCTACCGGGGACCGGTTTCTGGCATTTCAGCCTCGTCGGCCCGGCTTGCTTGAATCCTGATGGAGCAGTGAGCAAGGGACTCATGTCTGAGTATACCCTGCCACACCTATAGTGGCCAAAAACGATTCAGAAAAGGGGGTGGTGATGAACAGAGTGTCTGAATTAAGCAGACCACTCTTACCCAGTCCAAAGATCAGGGCTTGATCCATCACCGTTATTTAGCTCACTGCCCCATCCCAGGTCAGAACCTGGCTATATGCAAATTAGTCTGTCTCTGGCCCAGTGCATCATGGGAACAGGGCAGACCAAACTACCAAGCCAATTCTTCACCAGAAAGGAGACAAGCTACCGGGGACCGGTTTCTGGCATTTCAGCCTCATCGGCCCGGCTTGCTTGAATCCTGATGGAGCAGTGAGCAAGGGACTCATGTCTGAGTATACCCTGCCACACCTATAGTGGCCAAAAACAATTCAGAAAAGGGGGTGGTGATGAACAGAGTGTCTGAATTAAGCAGACCACTCTTACCCAGTCCAAAGATCAGGGCTTGATCCATCACCGTTATTTAGCTCACTGCCCCATCCCAGCTCAGTACCTGGCTATATGCAAATTAGTCTGTCCCTGGCCCAGTGCATCATGGGAACAGGGCAGACCAAACTACCAAGCCAATTCTTCACCAGAAAGGAGACAAGCTACCGGGGACCGGTTTCTGGCATTTCAGCCTCGTCGGCCCGGCTTGCTTGAATCCTGATGGAGCAGTGAGCAAGGGACTCATGTCTGAGTATACCCTGCCACACCTATAGTGGCCAAAAACGATTCAGAAAAGGGGGTGGTGATGAACAGAGTGTCTGAATTAAGCAGACCACTCTTACCCAGTCCAAAGATCAGGGCTTGATCCATCACCGTTATTTAGCTCACTGCCCCATCCCAGCTCAGAACCTGGCTATATGCAAATTAGTCTGTCCCTGGCCCAGTGCATCATGGGAACAGGGCAGACCAAACTACCAAGCCAATTCTTCACCAGAAAGGAGACAAGCTACCGGGGACCGGTTTCTGGCATTTCAGCCTCGTCGGCCCGGCTTGCTTGAATCCTGATGGAGCAGTGAGCAAGGGACTCATGTCTGAGTATACCCTGCCACACCTATAGTGGCCAAAAACGATTCAGAAAAGGGGGTGGTGATGAACAGAGTGTCTGAATTAAGCAGACCACTCTTACCCAGTCCAAAGATCAGGGCTTGATCCATCACCGTTATTTAGCTCACTGCCCCATCCCAGCTAAGAACCTGGCTATATGCAAATTAGTCTGTCCCTGGCCCAGTGCATCATGGGAACAGGGCAGACCAAACTACCAAGCCAATTCTTCACCAGAAAGGAGACAAGCTACCGGGGACCGGTTTCTGGCATTTCAGCCTCGTCGGCCCGGCTTGCTTGAATCCTGATGGAGCAGTGAGCAAGGGACTCATGTCTGAGTATACCCTGCCACACCTATAGTGGCCAAAAACGATTCAGAAAAGGGGGTGGTGATGAACAGAGTGTCTGAATTAAGCAGACCACTCTTACCCAGTCCAAAGATCAGGGCTTGATCCATCACCGTTATTTAGCTCACTGCCCCATCCCAGCTCAGAACCTGGCTATATGCAAATTAGTCTGTCCCTGGCCCAGTGCATCATGGGAACAGGGCAGTAATGCCAGAAACCGGTCCCCGGAAGCTTGTTTCCTTCCCAGTGTAAGAATTGGCTTTTGTAGTCTGGTCTGCCCTGTTCCCATGATGCACTGGGCCAGGGACAGACTAATTTGCATACAGCCAGGTTCTGAAACTGGGATGGTGCAATGAGCTAAAAAACGGTGTTGGATCTAGCCCTGATCTCTTGACTGGGTGAGAGTACTCTGCTTAATTCAGAGACTCTGTCCATCACCACCCCTTGTTGTAAATAATTATATAACTAAGCCTGCAAGCCCCTTCCATCCTTTTACAGCTCGTTTTCAATCCTTGTAGTTCCTCAGTAAATTAAATGGATTCTGGTAGGGCGTCGAGTTTTTAGAGGGACAGCCTTTCATCCTTCTAGCATGGATAAAATGGCCAGCATCCATTTGGCAAACAATATAATTCAATTTTAAAGCGCCAATGTATTGTACAGTTTCTGGTGGGCGCTGTAAAGCTGCCATTTCGTGTTGCCATTGAACAGTGCTAATAATGCCAGGGTGTTCCAATGACAGTGGCATAGGGGGCGGGGCATGTTCGTAGCTGCTCCAGGCCACGGCTCATGCTGAGCTTTCACCAAGGAACCTTTTGTAAGATAAAAAAAAAAAATCAGACAATAAAAGAATAATACTCTGGAAACATGCCCAAAACGGCTCGGGCTAGAGCTGGGGGCAGGAAACTATAGCGTGACATTATCAGACAATAAGATGGCGGGGGAGGGGGGCGGGCGCGCGCCGCGGCCACGGGCACAGCGCTGATGGCGGCATTAATAATCCATTTGCTGCAACATCTGGCCTTTGTTGTGTGTTCAGCGTTTTGTTATTATTATTATTTTTTATGCATCTTCAAAGAGCAGCGCCCACGCCTACCGGTTACCACTCCCAGACTCAGGGAAAGACACCTTCCCTCGAATAAATATATTAAAAAATAAAATTATTACGAGACACTTCCAGCAGGCAAGGCCTCTGCAGTTCCGGGCCTTGACAATCGGTTCATTTTGCCTGGTGCTTTGTAAATTTGATTTCTTTGTCCGCGTTCTGAATAATAACTTTGCGTTCATGGTTAAAAACCTCTTCTGACCCAACATGCAGGACTTTAAGTGGGATGAAAAAACAGTAGGGTCTCTCAAAGGGGCGTGGCCAATGTAATTAAGGGTGTGGCTTAAAAACACCTAAGCTAAAAATCTGTGCTTAGCTTAGTGTGCCGCACGACTTGTATTTTGCTGTTTCTGTCATTTTCATCTAGACATATGATACAAAAAGTAACATACCAACAACAAGTCAGGACTATTGGCTTTGTCAATGGTTGTTAGTTGCATAAGATAAATAAGCAGCAAACATGGCTTTTATATAATATTGAAAAAGCTTCCACTTTAAGCCCGGGTGAAACCACGACAAAATTGCTGCTCCCGAGTTTCAAAACGAAAAGGGAAATCCAGAGAGAAAATGACTCTTTAAAGAATTTCCCTTTCCTTACAAGGCTCACCTGGCATGACGTCATGCCGTAAATTGTCCACTAGTGAGCAGTGAGCAGTGTGAGCAGCGCACATCAATGTGCCTGTCGTCACTGCAGTGCAGGGCTCGAGTCGGGGTACCACGCGGGTGGACGGCGTCCCCCCACTTATTTTACAGGGTGGATGCCGTACCCCCTGCCAAACAGCTGGACTTCACCTTTTTGACCTCTCTGGGACGAGATCGGAGCCACCTTTCGTGACGTCACTTCCTGTCGTGACGTCACTTCCGGTGACAGCGTCCCCTCACTTCTTCTTTTAGGACTTGTGCCCTGCTGCAGTGGGAAAAAAAACGGACGGCCTGTGCCAGGGCACAAAACAGAGCCCGATAGAGACCCGTTTCGAGATCCCCTTTAAAAAATTGCCTGTGCTCAGGCCCGGTGAGACCCGGCCCACTTAAAGCCCCGCCAACATGTAAGATGCACCGCTCATCATGAACCACAGAGCGCACAATACAAACTCTGGTGTCCTTTGGCTGTTCTCCAGCACAAGCAAAGCCTGAAATAACTGAATGAAAATCATATCTGGTTCCCTATTGCACGCTGTGACATCACTAGTCGCCTGTTATAAAAACAAGCATTGGTAAAGACCAATAGGTCTCACTTGGTTGGTTTTGCCAATGTTTTTTTTGCTGAGACTCTGCAGCATCCACAAAAACAAAAGGAAAGGTACGATGATGCGTTATGACATATGTGCGTGCCTACGGAATAGTAGAGGTGTAATTTTTTTGTTAATAATCCAAGATGGCAGACACCATTAGGCTCAGTAAATAAAAAAAATTAAATGGCGTTAGCGCAAAAGTACTTTTGGCAATGAGGAATGGCCTAGCAGTAAGGGCCATATGTACAAACACATTTTCCCATAGACACAGAATGGGTAAAACCCTTTGCTACATCTGGCCCTCAAAGTCAGTTGCTGGGCCCTCCAAAAAGAAATAACACGTTTTGAAAGGAAGGCAAGAGCGAGGGAAGTGTGGGCTGGGGTGGGCGTGGAGACGCAAGAGGCAGTGATGAGGGGGCAACTGAGGCGTGCAAAGGCGCTCTTTGAACTGATGAGTGGTCTGGTAGCAAATTGCAGCTATCGCTCCACAAAAAATGCAAATTAAACAATTTTTATAGCTTACTGAGGATGAGGGAACAATAGAGGAGCTGGTGAGGGGCATGTGAGCAATGGGGGGTAGGTTGCTGAGGTATGGGAAAGCGACACAAGAAAGTGAGCAAGAAAACACATGCACTCTGAAGGCGTGTTTAATAAAAATTCAAAAAAGTAGTTCCCTAAATGTGAGCAGTGGAAGAATTCAAGTTAGATAATCAGAGGGATTGGAGGCAGTGTTACAGGGTAGTGACAGCCGCGGCAGGTAGTGGGAGTGCCGGCCGGGCGGTGACGTGGGGAGGGGGAGGGGCCGGGTTGGGGGTAGTAATGTATGGATTATGGACCTTAGCAGGTAAGTAAACATATAAATAAATACAACAAATTTCGTTGCATGCACTGCATCGCATTTGGTGATGCAGTGCGCGCAACTAAATTTGTTGGTTGAGTGGTGGATTGGAAAATAAATGCGTACTGCGGCTCTGTGTTCACAGATACGGTCTTTTTAAAACATACTGCTTACGTTTTGTAAGAATATAAGTAATGTTTGTTGAAATGGGTCCCTACTGGGCCCTGTAGTCATGTCCTTAACTTTTCAGGCAAAAGCACTCACATATTTCTGAATAATAAGTGCAAAAGAGTTAAGGTAACCATGCTGTCCCTTCCTACATTTCACATGTGTTACTTAATCTTGTATTCCCTATGAGTGTTTGATTTTTCCAGGATGTTGTCACTTTTTTTTAGGCAGCATATTACTCTTGTCTAGTGCGTAATTTGAACTGAGTTGCATCCAGGTGATTATAGCGGGGCAAAATAGGGTTGCAGTTGAAGGCAGTGCAAGTTTCTTTCAGTAGGATGTGCACCATCGTCAGAGTGGACAAATATGGGACTGGGGAACCAGGTTCAGCCATCATGACCATTCCACCAGACCACTCTCTTGAGGGAGCACATTCCCGTGCTAGCCCTTGGACGGCCCCGCTAGACTTAGAAGCCCTGGTGTCTTAGCACCAGCAGGTGGACACTAGTGGGGGCAAGTGTGAGTTAACCTTGAAGGCCTGTCCACCACAATCCATGCTAAAGTTCACCTCCAGTCTTGCAGGCAGGCCTATGAAGCAGCACACCATAGAGCGACAGTGACTCTGTCACTGAGGTCACAGGACCCTAGAGCAGGACGGCTCTAGAGCGGTGTGACCGGTGTGATCGCACCAGCCGCTGACTTCAGGTGGGGGCTCATGTTTGCAAGGATATTATGTTTTAAAAAGCACTTTCTGCCTCCTTCCTGGCCTCCAGTAATTTTCAGCAACAATAAAAATGTCATGATAACTTTGGTGATTAATGTTCTTCTTAGAGATGGAGTTTTGTCTAATGAGAGTTATGACTCATGGAAAGGTAGCACAGAGGGTTAATGTGCTTGCTGCAAGGAACATGTACCATGCAGATCACAAAGTGCACATAATGTAAATAGGTCAGTAGGTTACTGCTTTTGTCATTGAGATCCTTTTGTTACTTATAGTTTATAAGTCAACAATCTTAACATAGAACAGTGAGCTATCAACTGTCATCTTAGAGCTGCATGCAAACTGCAAGGTATTGTAAAAAGGTAGGGCCAAATTCGACCAAGAACCCTTCAGTATTTGCCCGGCGTTAGCCGCCTCTCATACCATTCGAGATTACCAAACAAAGAGGCAGGCGCTGGTGACGGAAGGCAGGAAACAGGAGTTTATTCCGACGGAGCAGAACACGTCAAATCAGACAACAGGGTATCTTCTCGAGGTGCTTTAACCGCATCTCTGAGGCCTGGCCTCTTATGCACAGTTTTATGGCTTTATTACATACACTGCATCCGTAATGTTTCTTTGAAGGACAGAAAAGACATCCTCGGAATCCCCGGTCCAGGCCCGTTCCCACACACATCTACAGTAGAGTTCCCACCCCGATCTCAGCATGTGGTAGTTATCGCGCAGCTGGACATTCCGCTGGGAACGGGGATGTGTGTGATCAGTCGGATCTTCGGGGTGCGAAAGTGGTGATTAATCCCCGCTCCTTTGATGGGGCGAGTTCCTACTGTAGGAGGCAATAAACTACATCTGCGGGGCCTAGCGGTGGCCTGGGAACAGCTTGGACAATCGGGCAGGGAGGAAGAGGATATCAAAGGCTTGTTCCCGTGAAGGGATGAAAGGGTTATATGGTTTCGGCTCGGGATATTGCGCTGAGGCAGGATCGCCCTTATGGTTCGTTTATGGTTCAAGGAGGAGAGATCGGGGGTTGCCGGAGCGCGGGGGGATGCTCGGGGAAACAAGAGAGTGAGGGGGGGGACGCGCTGGCTATCGGGAGTGGGCAGAGAGGCCATGGCAATCAAAATGGCTGCTGCTTACGCGCACATATGGATCTGAAAAGGGCAAGATGGCGCCGATAATGTTTATGCCACAATCCAGATTTTAACAGTCCTCCCTTTTCAACATATCTAGCCAGCTTGTCAATTTATGTCTATCCCCATTATATTACGTATTTCGATATCATACAAAGCTTTCATACGTTCAGCTTCGAAGTTCGGAGTCTTAGGGCAAATACAGTTAGCAAACAGTGAGCACAGAGGCGGCAAGCATTGAATACCCAGGCAGAGTCCACATATTACGACGATTGGTATCAGTACGATCATGAACAACCTCCATCCCCAGTCCTTTACAGCACTCCAGAACCAACTCCCAAGTGACCATCCGTCTTGGTCCTGATGAACTTCTGAGGAGAGTCTGTGGAGGTGTTCAATGGCTTTGTAGACTGAGGGCGAATTGTCTGGTATGTAGGTACAACAGCTGGACCCGATGATACGGCATGCTCCTCCACGGTCCGCCAGAACCACATCTAGAACAAGGCGGTTTTGAAGAGCCACCAGACGGACCGCCTGAAGCTCGGCTGTATTGTTTGTGAGGATACCAGCTGTAATGTTCATCGTTGTTTCGACTGCCTGGGACAAATGCCGAATGGCACGACTGTTCGCCATCGGACCCCAAAGTGGAACAAGTCCCTTTATTGCATCCAAGAATTGTGCTCCCGTGGAGTCGGCCTGTTCAATGTCCTTTGCTCGTTTTTGTCGGTGATGGTTTGCTTGAGCCACATAGGTCGGAGGAAGGATGAAGGCAATGTAGCAGGTACCTCCCCAGCCCTTTGGGAGCCAGGTGTAGGCTTTTGTACCACAGACGAAGTACATGTTTGGAGAGGTGACAAAAGAGGGTGGGTTGGTTGAGTCCAAAGTTCTGGTGATGCGGCAAGCGCTGTGGCCCACCAGTTGTGTCCCATGGCCGGTGATGCATACAAGGCCCGAGACATTGACGACAGATAGGGCCACAGTCAGGGTGGCAGCCGTTCGTTTCCGGAGGTAGGAGAAGGTGGGTCTGGCTGGATTGTTGAATACTTGCATCTCCATCCTTTCTTTGGCGGGGATGTCCATGTGAACAGAAGCATTGGAGGATAGAGGGCAGAAGGGAGCAGCAGTTCTTCCGGTTTTGTTCAGCCAGACCCCATGATAAAAGTGCGACATAGTTCCGCTGGAAGTGGCATTGTCTCTGTAGCTCTCTTGCAAGAGGATCAGCCAAGCAAGGCAGGAACCATGAACAGAGAAAGGTGAAGGGATGAAGGGGATGGAATGTCCGGTGGCATGTGGTATCAACCCACAGATCCAGCAATTCGTGGCATTGGCAGCAAGGTTGTGTTGGTGCAGCAACTGTACGAAGGAGTTGTTCCAGAACTCCTTACGCCTTTCTTGGATTTGAGGTGAAAGAGAGACCAGGTAGTGTTCTTTCATGGTGGTAGGCTGTGCAGTCGTCAGAAATGTCTTATGAGCTGGTGAGTTCTCTTCCACGATCCAGAAGGTAGTCATGAGGAGGAGGCAAAAGAGAAGAGCGATAAGAAGAGCAATAGTCTTTGAGCTGTGCAACCTGTCAGTTTTCGGGTTTCTGTAGTGGGTCTTCGGATGTCCGGTTGCTTCCATCATCTTCGTATCGGGCGCTTCCATCATCTTCAAGGTGCTCGGTAGTGGGCAGAACCACAAACTTCGTTGGGCTTCTCTCCTGGCAGCCTTAGTAGTGTTAGGCCACCAGTCTGAGGATTGTAACTTAGTCAGTGGTCTGCTTAGCCGAAGCTCCCTTCTTTCGTCGCAGGTTATACCCTTCTCTGGATGGCACAGTGGGATCAGGGAATTTCGCCAATTCGAGTGTCTCTGTCTCAGGGTAGCAGCTCAGGGATGGTCGGTCTTTGTTCAGGAGCTCTTCTTGGGCGGTCACGTCTTCGGTCGACGTCAGGGTCGGAGAGATTTTCTTGCAATGATGTGCATGCAGCCAATTTCGCTTCCCCTCCACACGAAGAGCTGTTCGGGTGGTGATCAAGACTTGCCAGGGGCCCGTCCAGCGGGGTTCCAGACTCCTCTCCCGCTGGAAGTACCGAATTAGGACGAAATCTCCAGGCTGGATGGTATGTCCGGGGCCCCTGGAAGCATCGGGGATGGCCTGCAGCACCTGATGATGAATAACAGACAGTGTTTTAGTTAGGTTATACAGATAGTCAGACATTAGGATGTCCGGGACGTCGTGAATAGATGTCGGTTTGGGTGCAGACCGAATACTCATGGGCCAGCCGAAAACGACCTCGTAAGGGGTCAAGTGGTGTTTGGTGGGGGTGGAACGCATTGACAGCAATGCCAGGGGAAGAGCGTCTGGCCATTTTAGTCCTGTGGTAGCCACTATTTTCGCCAGTTTTAGTTTTAATGTGGCACTGTGCCGCTCGACCAGTCCAGCAGATTGGGGGTGAAAAACTGCGTGGAATTTCTGTCGTACCCCCAATCCTTTCAGGATAAGCTGGATAACCTCGGCTATGAAATGGGGGCCATTGTCACTCCATAAAATACGGCAAAGGCCGTAGCGAGGGAAGAACTCTTTCAGTAGTACTTTTGCAGTGGCAATGGCAGTGTTGTCACGCGTCGGGTAGGCTTCCACCCATTTGCTAAAAGCGCATACAACAACAAGTACATACTTCAGTCCTTGACACCTCTCTAACTGAATATAGTCCATCAGTAGGACTTCAAATGGGTGGTTGGGGACCCCAAATCCTCCTCGGGGTACGACAGTTCCTTTCCCAGGGTTGTGTTGCAGACAAACTAGGCATTGTTGGACAAGACGTTTGGCTGAGTCTGCAATTTTGTCGTTATGCCACACT
Organism: Lissotriton helveticus; assembly: GCF_964261635.1. Classification (NCBI taxonomy): domain Eukaryota; kingdom Metazoa; phylum Chordata; class Amphibia; order Caudata; family Salamandridae; genus Lissotriton; species Lissotriton helveticus. The sequence continues at coordinate 1,172,862,566 of NC_136071.1, forward strand.
CGGGAGACAAGTTCAGCCATAGGGGCTGCTCCTATGTGTGCAGGGGAGTGAGCCATTGTCAGTTTAGGGATCAAGTATGAATTGGGTAGCAACCATTTGTTTGTGTCTTTTGTCCGCCAGCAGCCTTCATCGTCCTTCAGTCCCACCCGTGCCCATTCAGTCAATTCGTGTGGTGCACTGGCTATCTGGATGTCCCTAATGGTCTCCCTAGCGTCCTTCCATTTTTCTGTTTGTGACCTGGTCACGTATATGCGTGTTGTCGTCCTATTCTCTGCTGTCGTCCGGGCGGTGATGTCCGCCAGTGCATTCCCCTGTCCGACGATATCTGTCACCCTTTTGTGTGCCTGACATTTGATCACAGCAAGTCGTTTGGGAAGGAGAACTGCTTCAGTCAGAGCGGAGACTAGATCTCCGTGTAGGATGCGGGCGCCGTGTGAGGTCAGGAATCCCCTTTCCTTCCACAGGAGCCCAAAATGATGCACCACCCCTAAGGCATACTGGCTGTCCGTGTAAATGTTTGCTGTCGTCCCTGCTGCTAGGATACAAGCTCGTGTGAGGGCAATCAGTTCTGCTGCCTGTGCAGATTTCCGTGTGATGCGGGCGGTCTCAACTACAGTTCGGGCTGTGGTGACTGCATACGCAGCTGAGTTGGTGCCATCGGTGAGTTTGATGCAAGAGCCATCCACCCATAGCTCTCCGTCAGGATCTGGGAAAGCTGTGTCTCGAAGGTCCACTCTACTCCTAGTCTGTTCGTCCGTGAGGGTCACACAGTCATGTATAGGGGGCACATCGGGATCATTCTCAGGCAGAGGCAACAAGGTGGCTGGGTTCAGTGTGGTGCATCATTTCAACGTGATGTGAGGTGCGAATAGTGTCAGTTCGTACCCAGTCAGTCGTGCGCTGGTCAGGTGTTGTGTCTTGGTCTGGTTTAGGAGGGTATCAACAGCATGGGGCACTAGTACAGTGAGGGAATTCGAGAGTACGATCCCCTCACTTTGTCGAATAGAGACAGCAGCAACAGCTACTGCTCGAAGGCAGGCAGGCAAAGCTCTCGCTACAGGGTCAAGAGTGGCAGAGAAATAGGCACATGGTCGTTGTTTGGGGCCGATGGTTTGGGTCAGGACAGACAAAGCGCATCCCTCCCTTTCGTGGGTGTAGAGAGAGAAGGGTTTTGTATAATCAGGGGTTCCTAGGACTGGTGCTGAACAAAGGGCGTCTCGTAGTTCCTTGAAGAAGGATTGGCATTCAGGGGTCCAAGGGAGCGGGAAGGGGACATCTTTAGCCAGTAGGGAAAGTAGTGGTTTCACAATGAGGCTGAAATTTGGCAACCATTGTCGACAGAAGGAGGTGAGGCCTACCAAAGAGCGGACTTGCTTCGGGGTTCTAGGGATAGGGGTATCTAGAATAGCCTGAATTCGATCGGGTGTGAGTTTTCTCCCATATTTGGACAAGAGGTGGCCTAGGTGCGTGACTTGAGGTTGGCAGAATTGCAACTTCTTCTTGGAGACCTTGTGGCTGTTTTCCGCGAGGAAGTGCAAGAGTTGGATGGTGGCTGTGACTGCAAGTGGAGTGGTGTCGGCCGCCAAAAGGATATCATCGACGTACTGTATCAACACCACTCCATCCGGTAACTGGACTGCATCCAGCTGTCTCTTGAGGGCCTGGCTGTAGATGCTTGGACTTTCAGTGTAGCCCTGGGGTGCTCTACAAAATCTATATGAGCGGGATTTTAAAGTGAAGCCGAAAAGGTAGCGGCTGTCTGAGTGGATGGGGATGGAGAAAAATGCATTCTTGAGATCGATTACCGTGAAGGTGGTGGCAGTGGAAGGAATCAGGGTCAGAATGGTGGTGATGTCTGAGACTACAGGGTACTGAGGTACGACTACTTTGTTGACTTCTCGTAGGTCGATGATGAAGCGGTACGCTTTTTCATCTCCCTCACCCTGCTTCTTCACAATGGGTAGGATAGGGCTGTTGCAAACATTGCTAACTACTTCTTCTACCACTCCTGCGTCTACCAGGGACTGGATGATTTTTACCAATGCCTTCTCGCCTTCGGGCGATATCCGATACTGTGGGAGTTTTGGGAGCACTGCGTCCTGTCGAACAGTTATGTGTACAGGGTCTATCATCATGCGTCCTACGTCCGAGTCAGTCTTTGCCCATAGGTACAGAGGTAGGGTGTTGAGTAAGGACAAGTCAGCGTCAGTGATGGAAAACATGCGTTGTGTGTGACAAGATCTGAGCAGCGTTGGGTTGTCGTACAGAATGACTTGAACTCCGTCTTGTGAACACCTAATAGTAGCTCGAAAATGTTTCAACAAGTCAAGTCCCATAATAGAGTCGGGGGTGTTGGAGTAGAGCAAAAACATCGTGTCAGTGGTGTTATTGTCCAAGTTAAAAGAGATCGGTGTGGACAAGGGATTAGTGGAGGGCGTTCCATCAAAACCTATTGATGTCACATGTGAGCCAGACAAGGGTGCCCTGGGAATCAATCGTTTAGACAACGCACTACGTGTTGCACCAGTATCTACCAGAAATGGAGACTTCGTACCTAGGACCTTAGCGGTGACATAAGGACCTTGCTGGTCAACATAGAGCTCGACTGGATCCCTTCCTTGCCCTTGGCAGTCCTATGCAAAGTCGTGGGCATTGTCGCAGTCAGACTGTTGGCACTGATTCTGTCGGGGACGGTCAAACATGTTCGGTCTGCCAGGTCTGTCATTGTTGGTGTCGTTTGTGTGCCCTCGTCCCTGTCCTCTATTTCTCGGCCCGCCCGCTACGTCTCTCGTGTCTTTATTTCTGAGTGCTTCTTGCAGAGCTGGACATTGAGACTTCCAATGGCCAAATCCTTTGCAAAACGCACACTGGTTCTCATCGAGGTCTGTTCGTGGAGCGCCGGGTGCGGGTGTGCGGTCTCTAGGGGGTGGATTTCTAGGAGCATTCGACTGGTAGTTCCCTCTATACTGTTCCCTTCCTATAGTCACCCCTTGCAACTGAGCAATCATCACCCTCTCTTTCAAGTCCTTTTTCTTTTTCTCAGTCGCTTGATCGCTCTCGTTCTTTTGTCGCTCATAGTATTGAGCCATCTGAAGGATAGCTGCGGGCTTGGAGGCCGCCCAACTACTCTCGCTATTCTGTAGTTTCTGCGAGACTTCTGGTGTCAGGCCTTTCACATAGTTCTGGACAAACAAGTGATGTCCGGTTGCAGTGGTCATGTCCTGGCCGCTGTAATCGGAGAACACCGTTTCAAACCGGGAGAAGTATTCCGATACGTCTTCCTGGGGTTTCTGGCGACAGGCTGTTACTATCGACCAGTCCACCTTCCTTTCTGGGACTAGGGTTTTTAATTTCTGCACGATCTTATATGGTAGGTGTAGAATGGCTTTCAAAGGTTTCTGTCCCGGCTCTCGCTGTTTGTCTACATCACCGAGTTGTATCCAGGTATGTCCGAACAGCTCAAGGTGGTCGACTTTCCGGATTTGCTTCCACACATCAGCTGGCAGACATAACCCGAAAAACAAATCGATATCCGCTAGGGTCATAATCGTCGAACCCAAAGCGGTGGCTAATTCTGTATAGAAGGCTGTGGGGTTCTTTCGCAGGTCAGGCAAGGACTTTCGGAAAGTCAGGATGTCTTGCCGATCCCATGGTTGGTAAACCCAGTTGTAAACTACCCTCCCTCCCGCATCTTGGTGGTTAATATCGTCGTGTGTTCCCTGTCCTCGTGGGGGGACCCAATAGGGAGCGGCCTCCTTTATGGGCATCATAGTGTCAATTTTTTCTACTCTGGCTTCAGTCGCTGCAGGAGTCGTGGTGTTAGTCTCTGGTTTCAGTTCCGTGAGGTGGCGGAAAACTTCAAGCGTACGCGTGAAGAGGTTCGTCACATCACACTCGCCCCCATCTCCGACATCAATTTTCCTATACAGAGTCGTTAGGTTTTCAGGGCCTTTTCCTTGGTATCGGTCCTCGTAGGCATTAAGGGTGTGGTAACAAAGGCGTACGACAAAGTGTCGTCTGTGGCTATTGGCATATGTATTGTACATATCCGTTACATAATCCTCACTTTCCTTTCGCACCACCAGTGTCTTTACAATCTTATCGATCCCAGCTCGTTCATCCTTACTTAATCTATTCGATCTCGCAGGGTCTTTCCTCCCAGCTTCGGGATCATCTGAAGTCGCTGCTCGCGCTGCGCTGAGTGCGAGGGGTTCGGTCGGCGCAGAGGCCATGAGGACCGAGGCTCCGGCACTACTCTCGCCTGTCGTTGGGGGTTGCGGGTGCTGCGCTAAGGGTTGGGAAGGGGCATATGGAGGGGGCATGTAGATGATCGGGGGACCTAGTAGTAAATCATCGTTTGTTCGCTGTTTCGAAGGTAGCTCGGGGTAAAGTGGAGAGGGTGTCCTGACGGGACACTGGCCCGATGACTCGGAATCTTGTTTTAGCTTGGTTTCCTCTCTTTCCTTTATTTCTTCCTTCAATTTGTTAGCTGCTAGGTGAGCTGCTTTGCGTAATTCCTTTTCTAACCTGACCTCATTTCTCTTTTTCCGTTGTTCTGTTTCTTTGCACCACATGCCGAAGCTATCGAGCATAGTGGGTGTTGTCTTATTGTTATAAAGGGCTGTTCCCAGCGCGTTTATTTTATCGTTATCAAAGGATCCTATCAGTGGCCACTGATTTTCCCGATCCTTTCTCGTGTATTTATGCCACAGCTTACTATAAGCCACGGTGACTAGTCCATATTTAGTAAACATGTCCTTATTAGGGGTGCCCTCCAGTGGAGCCGGATGGTTCACCTCTAATAAGCGGTCCGGGCTGAACCAACTACCAACAGACGGGGCGAAGATAGGCATGACGGGTTACAAAGGGGACAAAGGTCTGCACTACCTATCCTTCACTATCCGCAAAGACTAAACAGAGTATTGCGACTCTGTGCTTATTTGTGAATAGAGAATAACCCAAAGAGAACCAATTCCGAACGATCAATGTTCGGATAAACAATCAATCAAATGAGGGATAAAAATAGGCACGACGGATTACAATGGGGGCAAAAGCCTGCGTTACCTATCCTTCACTATCTGCAAAGACTAAACAGAGTATTGCGACTCTGTGCTTGTTTGCAAATAGAGAATGATCCAAAGAGAACCAATTCCAAAACAGTAAATGCTTGGATAACAATCAATCAAATGGAGAGGGAAGCAGGCACGACGGATTACAACGGGGGCAAAGGCCTGCGTTACCTACCCTTCACTATCTGCAAAGACTAAACAGAGTATTGCGACTCTGTGCTTGTTTGCAGATAGAGAATCTCTCAGAAACAATCAAATGAGTAATACTAGTATTTTCAAACAATCAAACAATCAATTCGCAATTTGTCGTGTTACACGACCTTACCCGGACAGCATGGACAGTTTCTCGTCTTCCGCTTCCAGCACCTGATCGTCCTCTATTCTCCGTAATTGCTGTGGCACTCCTGATGGTTCCCAGTCAGGACCGTAGATCACTCGAGAGAGGTCTGCTCAGAACCGGTGAAGTTCGGATGATCGGCTGCCAGACGAGGGTCTATCGGGCAGGAGCTCTTCCCGATCGTTGCAGTTGTTCACACTGTCGTCGGGACCTCTCCCACTGGATCCACGTGTCGCTGATGGGCCCCACGTTTGGGACGCCAATTGTAAAAAGGTAGGGCCGAATTCAACCAAGAACCCTTCAGTATTTGCCCGGCGTTAGCCGCCTCTCATACCATTCGAGATTACCAAACAAAGAGGCAGGCGCTGGAGACGGAAGGCAGGAAACAGGAGTTTATTCCGACGGAGCAGAACACGTCAAATCAGACAACAGGGTCTCTTCTCGAGGTACTCTAATCGCATCTCTGAGGCCTGGCCTCTTATACACAGTTTTATGGCTTTATTACATACACTGCATCCGTAATGTTTCTTTGAAGGACAGAAAAGACATCCTCGGAATCCCCGGTCCAGGCCCGTTCCCACACACATCTACAGAAGAGTTCCCACCCCGATCTCAACATGTGGTAGTTATCGCGCAGCTGGACATTCCGCTGGGAACGGGGATGTGTGTGATCAGTCGGATCTTCGGGGTGCGAAAGCGGTGATTAATCCCCGCTCCTTTGATGGGGCGAGTTCCTACTGTAGGAGGCAATAAACTACATCTGCGGGGCCTAGCGGTGGCCTGGGAACAGCTTGGACAATCGGACAGGGAGGAAGTGGATATCAAAGGCTTGTTCCCGTGAAGGGATGAAAGGGTTATATGGTTTCGGCTCGGGATATTGCGCTGAGGCAGGATCGCGCTTATGGTTCGTTTATGGTTCAAGGAGGAGAGATCGGGGGTTGCCGGAGCGCGGGGGGATACTCGGGGAAACAAGAGAGTGTGGGGGGGGACGCGCTGGCTATCGGGAGTGGGCAGAGAGGCCATGGCAATCAAAATGGCTGCTGCTTACGCGCACGTATGGATCTGAAAAGGACAAGATGGCGCCGATAATGTTTACGCCACAATCCAGATTTTAACAGTATAAATTAGAGGATCATGGTTATTTCCCCTGTCTTTGATTATCCTAATGTTGCAAAAAGGGTTCATTTGGGTAGAAATCTATTCTGGTTATTAAAGAGAACCCCCAACCATGATATTTTGTTCTAAATTCATAGTTGTTTCTCCTGACCAATGACTATTAAATTATACTGCCTTATAGTATAATTGTCATGTGACTCCTACACCTTGTCAGGGGCGGTGGGTGACATTTTAAAGTGGTGGGCGCAAAGTGATTCGCATACTGCACCGTAGCGAGCGAACGTAGCGAGCGTGCCCGAACCCCATAAAGGGGTTTTGGGGGGATAACCCCCCCCAAGAAAATTTTGAAAAAAAAGAAGAAAAATCGTGCATTTTCAAGCAAATATGAGAAAGCAGGAAGGTTAAATAAGCAATTGTGAAAGTGCAGTTATTCCATTAATAGATGGCATAACATAGGTAGCTGCTTATTCAGTATAACCATAGAATGACCATGCAAGGTTCTACAGCATATTCTAAAGCAGAACAAAACTTCTCTGACTTTATATACTGGTGACTTACCACAAACTGCTGGATGAAATGGTGCATACAAATATCAAACTTTCATTATACTCATGGTCACATTATAGAACTTTCATAACAGTTCTGGCTTAAGCACTATTCATTTTCTGTATGTTTGGAGAAGGTTGCTACTCAAACAAAGAAGGAGTTCATCATTAAATTGCTAGTGTAAAAACAAATGTAGATGCGGATTAAAGTGAAAGAAAAATATGTCACAAATTAAGAACAAGGCAGAAGGGGCCCTCAGCATCTCATTTGTAATGTACCAAATAACCAAAGAGAAGTCTCGGGCGCTCACAATAACCATGCAAACGCATTAACCATGTGCACCCTCTTTGTCCACAATGATGTGCATCCGGTAACCATACCCAAAGATGACGTGGAGGGAAGGAGGGTGTGAGTGAGAATCAAAACAAGTGCTAGAACTTAGGGCACCAGCTGGAAAGCGATCTCAGCTTTATCTCACAAACTGGAATTGTGGTTAAATCTGCCTTCTAATAACTGAACGTGCTGTAGAGCACGCTAGTTTCATACCCAAACCTCACCACGCCACCATAGCAGGCTCCCTAGACAACTGCAACACACTGTACCCTGGCTTCCAATACTAACCATTTAAGAGACTCAAAAAAAGCCAAGTGTCTATCATGCCCATCACCCGAATAAAGAACACAGCACTCACCAGGTGACAAGCGTCTATTGGTAATCGCTGAAAGACAGGTTTCAAAACCACCTGCCTCGCCTTCAAACGTGTCAATGGCTCTACATCCCTCTTTCAAAACAAAGCACACAAATACAGTTGCAGGACCCTAAAGACAAAGCTGTATGGAAAAGCTGCTCCTCACTACGTGGCCTGGTTTCCTTACTCTATTTTCTCTCTGTGACTAGAGCCATTTCAGTGATGCTGTGTGTCGTACCCAGATATGTTCAACTGAATAAAAAGATAGATGTGCTTAGGTCTCTTTAGCGTCCACTAGTAGATTTCCACATCCCCAGCTCCCTCCCTCTGATGTTGCACACAGACCATCTATGCACAAGCCAGATTCATATAGGTGCATGCACAAACTAACCAGGTCTCTTAACCATGCGCACAGTAGCTATACATTAAACTTATAGTGGAGCAAAAACCATCAACAAGCCACCCAATCAGATACAGAACTATCCATAAGTCTGCCTTTAGAAACGCACAAAGTTGTCATGCACATCTAACGGTGCAGGCAGTGTATCGCACAAAGGCCACTTTTTGATAACCGCACTGCAACTACGCTGCGCATCTCTTCTGGTAAGGACCATACATTACCTAGGCACATCCTGCTGATCACTACAGGAACGATGCACATCTAATAGTGAGAGCCACACAGTACCCAATGCACAAGTCTTACACTGCTACTCAGGCAAACACTGCGTTCGCTAGATCTACACGGTAGAGTGCGCAAGTACTAAAATTGGTTGCCAGCTTGCACCCTAGGTTTTTGGCTAAAAGACTCACATGCACAGTAGCATGTTAATGCACCAGGACACACAAGCCATTGCAAGTAATTAAGAGAAGCTCATGGGTGGACCCAGCCAGCCACATTCACAAAGGTCCATCGAGGCCGAGTGTGTTTGCGTTCATTACCAGACCCAACAGGTTGTGACAATATCAAATTGCACTGGAACGCCAAGTTAGGCATAGAGAAGTGTCGAGATGCTACTGTAACTCCACTTGTCTCGACAATACAGTGCAAGTCAATATTTTGAACTCTCTATAGGTTGAGATTCATATTTAAAAACAGATATTTCGCCATCATATGGTTACCACCCAACAGGCGCTTAAAGTAGCGTGGCATAGTTTTTACAAAATTATACAGCGCACAGCCAAGTTACAACTGCACCAAACAGACAGAAGGAGTCAGTGCAACTTGTGAGTTCTGAAAACGTGCCTCGTGCAGCCGTGAGCCCATAGCACACTTCGATAATTGTTTATACCCGACAGCTGCACTGAGCCCTTTGATAAACTTTAGACTTGCAGTAGTACCAAGATGGAGACCAAGGGACTGCTTGCAGAAAATTTAGAGCACACACAAGATATTTAAAGTTTCCCCATACTCCTTGCATCAGAATACTTTCATTTAATGTACAGAAGAGAACGAAAGGAGGATGGGGCTGGGAGTTCATTTCCATTTGAGCGACATGTAGAACCCATTACACACGGTCACAGTCGGCTCTCTGCTGCCTGCGCACGAGGTGTGTGGCGTCGTCACGAGCTGAGCTCCAGGGACCACGACGTCACAGCAGCGCAGTAAACGGAACCCACGCATCCCGGCGAAATGGTCAATCACTGCATGGCTTCACTGTGAAGCCATGCAGTGATTGGCCATTAAGTTGTGGCACGGTGGCAGAGGCAGTGTGTGTGCCATCCCCACGCGCGGCAACACCCCTACGCCCCAATGGATGCACCGCGGCTGAGGTTTTGTACTGGAAGGAAGCCTATGCACAGACTCACTTTAACCATTTCCCACTTTGTATGTGTGCTGTAAAGTGCAGCACACATGCAAAGTCGGTAAAGGAAGGAGGAATGAAAGCCTTTCTCCTTCCTTGTACCAACTTGAAAAGGGCACAGTCTTTTCATGCTAAACCCCATCTACTTTATGTAGTCAATTGGGTTTAACGTGAGAAACCTTGGGTGGTTGCATGGAACGCCCATGCACCACCCAAGGCGCAAACTAATTCAAAGTTTAGTACTGGAAAGTAAGGGTTTATTTAAAAGCCCCTTGCGCCACCGGTGCATCACTTTTAATATCGGAAAACGTGACGTACCAGCAGTGCAAGGGACATGTAAATAAGCCCCTAAATTGGGGAAAAAAGATTTTGCGCCGATTTGCGGCACTTTTGTGGCGCAAACACGACACATAATCTTAGGAAGATCTTCCCCCTTGTCTCCTTAGCTCACTAGTTCTGGTTCCCTTCCATGATTGCTTTCACCTTTTGCCAATGTTTTCCAGTCTTTTTTCTCCTTCCTTCTCCTTTTTCTTCCTTTCGCTCTCTGCTCTTGGTCAAAGCTCGATGATCAAAAATAAGTCCTGGTCCCTTAAAATGACTGCCAGAAACCACTGCCTGTAACCACTGGTTCAAATTAAGCACCGAGTAAAGGACTCCATGTGCCAGACATGTAACAAGTTTTTGTAAGGTAGGTGGCAAATGTTTGTTCCGCCCCGCTTTCTTGATGTGAAAAACAACTAGTGATGGTTTTGCTTTTACTCAGCAGAGAGTCGCTGTGAAGAATTGTTACTGATCTGTAACAAGCTTTTGGCATTGCCGTGGCTAGTCGCAGTGGTATTTTATTTTTTATTTTTTTAGATATAGTGCACCATGAACCCCTTGTCAACTTCTAAGCACTGTAAATGCAAGTGCTATTAAACCTCAATGGAATGGTAAATAATGTATTGACCTCTAAACATGAAAAGACGGATTGGCCCTGACATATGGATAACATGCTGATCATGAGATGTGTGATATGAAAGTTAAATTCACTGAGCCTCAGTACTTAAAATGGAAATATAGAAGTTCAGCTGCTAACTCAGAGTGCCTGTCTGCTCCAGAGAAGTGCTGGTACTCTCCCTTTGAGTGTATTGGAACAGTGCTGAGAAGTGCATGCGCTCTCCCATTCAAATTAAAGTGGTGCAGGCACTCGGTACTGGGCAGTACCCGCTCATTTTAAGCACTGTTGAGCCGACTTGCCGACTAAGTAGCAGAAAACAATTCCGCTAATATAACCCAGTTATTAGAAAGAGCAGTCAGAAGGGCATATATTAACCATTTATATTAGGGAAAGTTATAATTAAAATTAATGAGGACACACCCTCCAGTCCTGTACCTCTAATTGCAGGTGTAATAGTTCGTGGCAGTTTGAAATCCTCCGGGAGACCCCCTGAGAAAATGGAGGACCCCGAGGGAGCAGGGATGGAATGTAGGCCGAGTGCTCCTCCCCCGCTCATCGTCTGCTCCCCCTGCTGTCTGCAGAGCGCTCCTCCCAGCACAGCGCCCCCTCGCAGTCTGCAGAGGACTCCCAGACTCTGGTGGGGGGCGCCGTGACACCGTCATTCGTGGCGCTGCGTGCGTGTAGGGGTGCTCTTTGGTTCCCTGTGCAGTGCCCCTCATTCACCTATCTCATTGCGTGCATTGCATTTTATTTGTGCGTTTTTATATAGCGCGGACTTTACCCGAAGGTGTCAGAGCGCTTCACAATAGGAACAGAACTGATACATGAGAACATTACAAGTGAACAAAATACAAAAGCTAACCTTACATTAAATGAAGCAAAAAGACAATTGTGAGCCAACAAAATACAAGAGGTAGCAAACGGTGCATTGTGCTGTGTTCTCACTTGACTTCACTCACTGCCTGCAAAGCGCCTCTCTCACTCAATGGAATGACTGTGTGCACTTTTCTCCACTCCCTCGCACAGCGCCTCTTCCTCCTCGCTGTCTGCGCAGCGCTTCTCTCCCACTCACAAAAGCATTATGTCGGAGCCAGGGTGGAGCCACACTCAGTTACCACAGAGAGAGGTGCTTGTTGTACCGTGGGGTCAGCGGTGGGAGGCGGACTGGCGGAGGCAGGCAGCCAAGGTTGCCACCACGTGGATTTCCCACTAACAGACCGCAGTGGGGATGGTTTATAATATATCAGCCGGTCTCATTCCACAGGGTGTCCCAAATCCGTGAAAAAATATGACCATGAACAGAGGAAGAACGGAACCCACACATTACGGCGAAATGGCCAATCACTGCATGGCTTCACTGTGAAGCCATGCAGTGATTGGCCATTAAGTTGTAGGACGGTGGCAGAGGCAGTGTGTGTGCCACCCCCACGCACGACATCCAATGATGGATGCTGCACGGTGGATTTTTTATTTTTTTTTAAATTATTTATTTATTTTTTATTTTATTAATTATTATTATTTTTTATTATATATTATTATTATATATTTATATATTATATATATAAATTATTATTATAATTATTAAATTAATTATTTAATTATTTGTTATTTATTTTAAATAAATTGTTAATTCATGTTTAATTGGTAATTAATTAATTCTTAATTGGTAACTAAAATGTATTAATTGATTAATTTATAATTATGTGATTTAGATTAATTTATTTTCACTAGAGTGGGGATATTAAAATTTACCTTTAAAATTAAAATTAAAATTAAAAAAAAAAACACATTTGCTGCTCGCCCTGTCGCCCTTTGTAAACCCGGGCTCTGGCAGGCGAGTGGCAGGCGAACAAGTACCCCTGGGTCCCGCTGGGGAACTTCAGTGCGCATGCTTCAGCTAGTTGGAAACCAAATCGCACTTGTGCACTACGGTCTGCTGCAGCCTGAGTGTGTGACTGTCTCTCACTCAAGCTGCAGCAGGCCACCCCCCCTGCGCTCTCCGAAATCGCCGGGTGTGTCCCGGATTCCCGGCGGCTGAATTAATGTATTGATTTTTATGTACATTGTTGTACAGTCAGTAATTTTGCCGGCGGCCGCGATGCAGGTCCATGTGGGATGGTGGGCCTTCGCCCCTTCGCCCCAATGGACGCACCGCGGCTGCACCTTGTAGTCCTTTGTCTTATGTAACATTTCCTATACAGTGTTTTACACATGTATGATTGATTGCCTCTGTGTAATGTGTGTGATGTAAAGCGCTCTGACACCCTACACTGGTATCAGTGGTGCTGTAGATGAAATTCAATGCATCTGAGCGAGAATGTGGTTATGGAGACTTGAGGGGCACTGTTGAGGGAATCCGAAGCAGAGGGAGACATTGGGGGCACCAACAAACATTGTCGCACAAGCCTGCACCACCTCTAAAGCTGTTCACTCCCACTTCCTACAGTTCTAACACCAAATCAAAAACATTGATTTGATAACTCCTTCAAGCTACAGCATACCTCCAAGTCAATGTATGACTTAGTAGTGGTCTCAGTGGTTCCAAGTCTTTTTTTAAACTTATGTACAATCTTTATTTCATTGCAATGGTGTCTTGTATTTTTATCATATATGTGTTGGGTTTTTGCTCTTAACATGATTCTGGAGGTATAGAGTCAAAATATCGAGTTTTTAATATCGACTAGACATAATATCGAGTAAAAATTATAGAATGGACATAATATCGACTAGACATAATATAGACTACCAAAATATCGACTAGAACATTTTAATATCGAATAAAATGGACATAATATCGAATCAAAAAATATAGAATGGACATAATATCGACTAGACATAATATAGACAACAAAAATATCGAAATTTAGGTAAGTTAATATTAATTTTTCTATATGTGTAAAATAAATCTGTAGCGGGTTGTGGGTTTATAGGGGAATAGGGTGGGAAGTATTTTAATTATAATTAATTAAATATGTTAATTTATTTGTTGTTATTTATTTAGAATTAATTGTTAATTAATTATTAATTGGTAATTAATTAAAATATAATTGGTAATTCATTTTAATTGATTAATTGATAATTATTTTAATTTTAGTAATTTATTTTCTGTAGCGGGTTGTGGGTTTATAGGGGAATAGGGTGGGAAGTAATTTAATAATAATTAATTAAATATGTTAATTTATATTTTGTTATTTATTTAGAATTAATTGTTAATTAATTATTAATTGGTAATTAATTAAAATATAATTGGTAATGAATTTTAATTGATTAATTGATAATTATTATAATTTTAGTAATTTATTTTCTGTAGCGGGTTGTGGGTTTATAGGGGAATAGGGTGGGAAGTAATTTAATTATAATTAATTAAATATGTTAATTAATTAATTGGTATTTATTTTGAATTAATTGTTAAGTAATTTTTAATTGATAAATAATTAATTCTTAATTGATAATTAATTTAAAATAATTTTTTAATTAATAATTATGTGAATAATATTATTTTATTTGTAGTAGCGGGTTGTGGGTTTATAGGGGAATAGGGTGGGAAGTAATTTATATAATTAATTAAACATGATAATTAATTATTTGTTATTTATTTTAAATAAATTGTTAATTCATGTTTAATTGGTAATTAATTAATTCTTAATTGGTAACTAAAATGTATTAATTGATTAATTTATAATTATGTGATTTAGATTAATTTATTTTCACTAGAGTGGGGATATTAAAATTTACCCCTATGCTATCCAACGCTTTCCTTACTGTTGCACTCTCTGGAGTGGGAATAGTAAATTTTACCCCTACGCTATCCAACATCTTCCCTACTGTTGCACTCTCTGGAGTGGGAATAGTAATTTTTACCCCTACTGTATCCAACGTTTTCCCTACTGTTGCACTCGCTGTAGTTGGAATAGTAATTTTTATCTCTACGCCATCCAACGCTTTCCCTACTGTTGCACTCTTTGGAGTGGGAATAGTAATTTTTACTCCTACGCTATCCAACGCTTTCCCTACTGTTGCACTTGCTGGAGTTGGAATAGTAATTTTTACCCCTACGCCATCCAACGCTTTCCCTACTGTTGCACTCTCTGGAGTGGGAATAGTAATTTTTACCCCTACGCTATCCAACGCTTTCTCTACTGTTGCATTCTCTGGAGTGGGAATAGTAATATTTACCCATACACTATCCAACGCTTTCCCTACTGTTGCACTCTCTGGAGTGGGAATAGTAATTTTTATCCCTACGCTATCCAACGCTTTCCCTACTGTTGCACTCTCTGGAGTGGGAATAGTAATTTTTACCCCTACTCTATCCAACGCTTTCCCTACTGTTGCACTTGCTGGAGTTGGAATAGTAATTTTTACCCCTACGCCATCCAACGCTTTCTCTACTGTTGTACTCTCTGGAGTGGGAATAGTAATTTTTACCCCTATGCTATCCAACGCTTTCCCTACTGTTGCACACGCTGGAGTTTGAATATTAATTTTTACCCCTACACTATCCAACGCTTTTCCTACTGTTGCACTCGCTGGAGTTGGAATAGTAATTTTTACCCCTACGCTATCCAACGTCTTCCCTACTGTTGCACTCTCTGGAGTGGGAATAGTAATTTTTACCCCTATGCTATCCAACGCTTTCCCTACTATTGCACTGTCTGGAGAGGGAATAGTAATTTTTACCCCTACGCTATCCAACGCTTTCTCTACTGTTGCACTCGCTGGAGTGGGAATAGTAATTTTTACCCCTACGCTATCCAACGCTTTCCCTACTGTTGCACTCTTTGGAGTGGGAATAGTAATTTTCACCCCTACGCTATCCAACGCTTTCCCTACAGTTGCACTCTTTGGAGTGGGAATAGTAATTTTTACCCCTACGCTATCCAACGCTTTCCCTACTGTTGCACTCGCTGGAGTTGGAATAGTAATTTTTACCTCTACGCCATCCAACGCTTTCCCTACTGTTGCACTCTTTGGAGTGGGAATAGTAATTTTTACCCCTACGCTATCCAACGCTTTCCCTACTGTTGCACTCTCTGGAGTGGGAATAGTAATATTTACCCCTACACTATCCAACGCTTTCTCTACTGTTGCACTCTCTGGAGTGGGAATAGCAATTTTTACCCCTACGCTATCCAACGCTTTCCCTACTGTTGCACTTACTGGAGTGGGAATAGTAATTTTTACCCCTACGCTAGCCAATGTCTTTCCTACTGTTGCACTCTGTGGAGTGGGAATAGTAATTTTTACCCCTATGCTATCCAACGCTTTCCCTACTGTTGCACTCGCTGGAGTTGGAATAGTAATTTTTACCTCTACGCTATCCGTCTTCCCTACTGTTGCACTCTCTGGAGTGGGAATAGTAATTTTTACCCCTACTCTATCCAACGTTTTCCCTACTGTTGCACTCGCTGTAGTTGGAATAGTAATTTTTATCTCTACGCCATCCAACGCTTTCCCTACTGTTGCACTCTTTGGAGTGGGAATAGTAATTTTTACTCCTATGCTATCCAACGCTTTCCCTACTGTTGCACTTGCTGGAGTTGGAATAGTAATTTTTACCCCTACGCCATCCAACGCTTTCCCTACTGTTGCACTCTCTGTAGTGGGAATAGTAATTTTTACCCCTACGCTATCCAACGCTTTCTCTACTGTTGCATTCTCTGGAGTGGGAATAGTAATATTTACCCATACACTATCCAACGCTTTCCCTACTGTTGCACTCTCTGGAGTGGGAATAGTAATTTTTATCCCTACGCTATCCAACGCTTTCCCTACTGTTGCACTCTCTGGAGTGGGAATAGTAATTTTTACCCCTACTCTATCCAACGCTTTCCCTACTGTTGCACTTGCTGGAGTTGGAATAGTAATTTTTACCCCTACGCCATCCAACGCTTTCTCTACTGTTGTACTCTCTGGAGTGGGAATAGTAATTTTTACCCCTATGCTATCCAACGCTTTCCCTACTGTTGCACACGCTGGAGTTTGAATATTAATTTTTACCCCTACACTATCCAACGCTTTTCCTACTGTTGCACTCGCTGGAGTTGGAATAGTAATTTTTACCCCTACGCTATCCAACGTCTTCCCTACTGTTGCACTCTCTGGAGTGGGAATAATAATTTTTACCCCTATGCTATCCAACGCTTTCCCTACTATTGCACTGTCTGGAGAGGGAATAGTAATTTTTACCCCTACGCTATCCAACGCTTTCTCTACTGTTGCACTCGCTGGAGTGGGAATAGTAATTTTTACCCCTACGCTATCCAACGCTTTCCCTACTGTTGCACTCTTTGGAGTGGGAATAGTAATTTTCACCCCTACCCTATCCAATGCTTTCCCTACAGTTGCACTCTTTGGAGTGGGAATAGTAATTTTTACCCCTACGCTATCCAACGCTTTCCCTACTGTTGCACTCGCTGGAGTTGGAATAGTAATTTTTACCTCTACGCCATCCAACGCTTTCCCTACTGTTGCACTCTTTGGAGTGGGAATAGTAATTTTTACCCCTACGCTATCCAACGCTTTCCCTACTGTTGAACTCTCTGGAGTGGGAATAGTAATATTTACCCCTACACTATCCAACGCTTTCTCTACTGTTGCACTCTCTGGAGTGGGAATAGCAATTTTTACCCCTACGCTATCCAACGCTTTCCCTACTGTTGCACTTACTGGAGTGGGAATAGTAATTTTTACCCCTACGCTATCCAATGTCTTTCCTACTGTTGCACTCTGTGGAGTGGGAATAGTAATTTTTACCCCTACGCTATCCAACGCTTTCCCTACTGTTGCACTCGCTGGAGTTGGAATAGTAATTTTTACCTCTACGCTATCCGTCTTCCCTACTGTTGCACTCTCTGGAGTGGGAATAGTAATTTTTACCCCTACGCTATCCAACGCTTTCCCTACTGTTGCACTCTCTGGAGTGGGAATAGTAATTTTTACCCCTACGCTATCCTACGCTTTCCCTACTGTTGCACTTGCTGGAGTTGGAATAGTTATTTTTACCCCTACGCCATCCAATGCTTTCCCTACTGTTGCACTCTCTGGAGTGGGAATAGTAATTTTTACCCCTACGCTATCCAATGCTTTCCCTACTGTTGCACTCGCTGGAGTGGGAATAGTAAATTTTACCCCTACGCTATCCTTCGCTTTCTCTACTGTTGCACTCGCTGGAGTTGGAATTGTAATTTTTACCCCTACGCTATCCAACGCTTTCACTACTGTTGCACTCTTTGGAGTGGGAATAGTAATTTTCACCCCTACACTATCCAACGCTTTCCCTACTGTTGCACTCTTTGGAGTGGGAATAGTAATTTTTACCCCTACGCTATCCAACGCTTTCCCTACTGTTGCACTCACTGGAGTTGGAATAGTCAATTTAAAACTCTCGCTATCTTACGGAAAAAATATTGTATATGTTTTGTTAATAATATGTATATATATATATATATATGTTTAATTTTTTTTTAAGTTACAATAATTATTTAATAATTTTAAGTGTATTTAAGTATTTTAAGTATGTTTAAAATAGTTACATTTATTATTATAGTACTTTAAAATTACTTTTAAGATATTTTAAAAAATTGATATTTTGACTGTCTATATTTTTTCCTATCGATATTTTGGAGTCGATATTTTTGTACTTACCTGTTTGTAGATAGGAGGTCGATATTCTGGCATTCTATATTTTTACCTCGATATTTTGACTGTCGATATTTTGACAGTCGATATTCTGTCAGTGATCCGATTCTGGAGAGTAAAGAGTCCCCACACAAAAAGGATTGTCCTACGAGTCTTAGCATGTGCGTATGGGATACTGGTGAGAGGATTTACATTAAAAAACTTACTAAGAATTAATGTCATCCTAAGGTGGCACAATAATGGCATGGAAAGATAACGGAGCCTTTTGAAATTTGCAATTATATCCATGGTGGAGGGTTTTTCTCTTGTTTAATTTTATATTTTGAATGATTCCGCCCCTCATTACCTCAACAGGATCGCGCCCCTTTATGAGACAGAACTGGAATTTTTAGAATGCACTCATCTGGAAACAATCATGGAATCTGGAAACATGGAGCAAAAAATATCCATCTTTTTGAGACCTGCAACTACCTTTTCCATCCAATGTGACAAATGTAATCCATTTAACCCGTTGCATGCTCATGACAAGCTCAGCTCGTCATGAGGCACGGTTGAGCTGCACTCATGACGAGCTGAGCTCGTCATGACCGTTGGAACGTTCACACACGGGATAATTTCCCCGCTGTGCTGAACGTTCCAAAACGGGTGTGGTCGTGACGAGCTCCGCTCGTCATGAGTGCAGCTCCACTGTGCCTCATGATGAGCCGAGCTCGTCACAAGCACAGCGGCGCCGCGCGCGGGCCCCCTTCCCCCCGCACAGCAGGTGAAAACACCCCGCAGCGAAGGGGTTAATACCGTTTTCAAATATATGGACTTATTTCACTTGTATATTTATCTTTTTGTTCATGTTACTGATATCCACATTAGGTCTCTTCAGTGATGCCAGATGAGATCAGTAGTCCGCGATGTCACTTTTTGTGATGTCACTTCTTGTGATGTTACATGCAAATTAGAGGGGCCTCACATCTTCCCTTTCGCCCGGGGTCTCAGAAGTTCTAGGATCGGCCCTGAGTGACAGAACAAAAAATTTGAAATATTAATGTTTCAGGGGCCGAAAAATGTGAACCATTTAATGTGGAGAGAGAGAAATGCAAAGGATTTTGTTCAGGATGCGGTGAGGGCGGCAGTAATTCCAGGCCCTGCCAGGCTGGGGAAGGGGGGGTCGCTGAAAACCTGTCCCCTGCTGAGTGCTTGTGGCCACAGCCGTAATTTCCCAGCACTCCAAGCGCTGTCGCCGAGCGGGAGGCTCTTTTTTTGGTGGTAAAGTACCTAAATTAAGTAAATTGTTTTATCATCAGAAACGTTTTCTGACAGATATAAAAGCTTCCGGTAATTTTTCAATTGAGCGAACAATGTAATATTAGTTCACTCTTGTTAATCAAACTCGTCCTGGCAGCCGGGGAATTCTGGGCTCTCTACAAAGGGTACCGTCTTTCATTCCCTTCGGTTTTTATCAGTTTATTTAACATTTCTCTGCAGTCTGTCACACATTATTTAATCCACTGGGCAATCTATTTTTCTATTTCATTTTATTAAATGTTAATAATTAATAAATCGAATAACATGATTCAATGCACTTCCAGCAACTGTTGAAATTACACAAAAAGTTTAAGACTTAGTTACAGTAAAATTCTGATAAATTATTCTAGTTTGTGTTGGTTTTTTAAAAAAAAGAATTTTGAGCAGAGCTATCAGGAGTCAAACAAAGTTTATAAAATAGCACAAAATGGATTAGGAAAGACAATTTTTGATTCATTAAACAACCCAAACAACCTAAAAAAAAAAAAGAAAAAAGGAGAAATATGTACAATCAAGTACATTAGTTTGTGTTGTTAATGTTACTGTCATTTATTTACCTAACATTCTGCCATTGTGATGGTGTGGCAAGATAGCTATCCACCTGCCACTAAATTTAGTGTAACATAAACTTTTATTGATATTAGTGTGATTTCTTGTGACCACAGACACTTTAGCACACATTATTCTATGGCAATTTTCTCCTTTTCTTCCTGTTTTCCCAGATATAATTTTTCTTCCCTCTTTTCTTTCCTCCTTTTTGCATTTCTTTATTTATTTCTTTGACTAATTTGTTTTCTTTGTTACTTACATTCAAGTATTTCTCTTTATGTCTTTTGTTTTCTTTCCCTATTTCAAGCATTCGGTTACTTTCTGATTTAGTTGCTTTACTTCTCCATTTATATTATGTTGTTGTTCGGAAGGTAAAGGTCCCCACCCTGCATGGCTCTGAATAGATAGAGTGCCCCCCGCCTCAAGTTCACCCTGCATGGCTCTGAATAGCTTGCCTCCCGCCTCAATTTCACCCTGCATGGCTCTGAGTAGCATTCCTCCCTGCCTCAAGTTCACCCTGCATGGCTCTGAGTAGCGTGCCTCCCTGCCTCGAGTTCACCCTGTGTGGCTCTGAATAGCATTCCTCCCTGCCTCAAGTTCACCCTGCATGGCTCTGAGTAGCGTGCCTCCCTGCCTCAAGTTCACCCTGCATGGCTCTGAGTAGCGTGCCTCCCTGCCTCAAGTTCACCCTGCATGGCTCTGAGTAGCATGCCTCCCTGTCTCAAGTTCACCCTGCATGGCTCTGAGTAGCGTGCCTCCCCGCCTCAAGTTCACCCTGCATGGCTCTCAATACCGTTTCTCCCCGCCTCGAGCTCACCCTGCATGGCTCTAAATAGAGTGGCTTCCCGCCTCAAGTTCACCCTGCATGGCTCTCAATACCGTTCCTCCCCGCCTCAAGTTCACCCTGCATGGCTCTCAATACCGTTCCTCCCCGCCTCAAGTTCACCCTGCATGGCTCTGAATAGCATTTCTCCCTGCCTCAAGTTCACCCTGCATGGCTCTGAATAACATTCCTCCCCGCCTCAAGTTCACCCTGCATGGCTCTCAATACCGTTCCTCCCCGCCTCAAGTTCACCCTGCATGGCCCTGAATAGCATTCCTGCCTGCCTCAAGTTCACCCTGCATGGCTCTGAGTAGAGTCCCTCCCCGCCTCAAGTTCACCCTGCATGGCTCTGAATAGCATCCCTCCCCGCCTCAAGTTCACCCTGCATGGCTCTAAATAGAGTGCCTCCCTGCCTCAGGTTCACCCTGCATGGTCACTGAATAGAGTGCCCTCTCCCCTCAAGTTCACCCTGCATGGCTCTGAAAAGAGTGCCTCCTCGCCTCAAGTTCTCCCTGCATGGCTCTGAATAGAGTGCCTCAAATTCACCCTGCATGGATCTGACTAGCATTCCTCCCTGCCTCAAATTCACCCTGCATGGCTCTGAAAAGAGTGCCTCCCCGCCTCCAGTTCACCCTGCATGGCTCTGAAAAGAGTGCCTCCTTGCCTTAAGTTCACCCTGCATGGCTCTGAATAAAGTGCCTCAAATTCACCCTATATGGCTCTAAATAGCATTCCCCCCTGCCTCAAATTCACCCTGCATGGCTCTGAATAGAGTGCCTCAAATTCACCCTACATGGCTCTGAATAGCATTCCTTCCTGCCTCAAATTCACCCTGCATGGCTCTGAATAGAGTGCCTCCCCGCCTCAAGTTCACCCTACATGGCTCTGAAAAGAGTGCCTCTTCGCCTCAAGTTCACCCTGCATAGTTCTGAGTAACTTGCCTTCCCGCCCCAAGTTCACCCTGCATGGCTCTGAAAAGAGTGCCTCCTTGCCTTAAGTTCACCCTGCATGGCTCTGAATAAAGTGCCTCAAATTCACCCTATATGGCTCTAAATAGCATTCCCCCCTGCCTCAAATTCACCCTGCATGGCTCTGAATAGAGTGCCCTTCACCTCAAGTTCACCCTGCATGGCTCTGAATAGAGTGCCTCAAATTCACCCTACATGGCTCTGAATAGCATTCCCCCCTGCCTCAAATTCACCCCGCATGGCTCTGAATAGAGTGCCTCCCCGCCTCAAGTTCACCCTGCATGGCTCTGAATAGAGTGCCTCAAATTCACCCTACATGGCTCTGAATAGCATTCCTCCCTGCCTCAAATTCACCCTGCATGGCTCTGAATAGAGTGCCTCCCCGCCTCAAGTTCACCCTGCATGGCTCTGAAAAGAGTGCCTCTTCGCCTCAAGTTCACCCTGCATAGTTCTGAGTAACTTGCCTTCCCGCCCCAAGTTCACCCTGCATGGCTCTGAAAAGAGTGCCTCCCCGCCTTAGGTTCACCCTGCATGACTTTAAGTAGAGTGCCTCCCCGCCTCAAGTTCACCCTGCATGGCTCGGAATAGCGTGCCTCCTGCCTCAAGTTCTCCCTGCATGGCTCTGAATAGCGTGCCTCCTTGCATCAAGTTCACCCTGCATGGCTCTGAGTAGCGTGCCTCCCCGCCTCAAGTTCACCCTGCATGGCTCTCAATACCGTTCATCCCCGCCTCGAGTTCACCCTGCATTGCTCTGAGTAGCATTCCTCCCTGCCTCAAGTTCACCCTGCATGGCTCTGAATAGAGTGTCTCCCCGCCTCGAGTTCACCCTGCATGGCTCTGAATAGCATTCCTCCCTGCCTCAAGATCACCCTGCATGGCTCTGAGTAGCGTGCCTCCCTGCCTCAAGTTCACCCTGCATGGCTCTGAGTAGCGTGCCTCCCTGCCTCAAGTTCACCCTGCATGGCTCTGAGTAGCGTGCCTCCCTGCCTCAAGTTCACCCTGCATGGCTCTGAGTAGCATGCCTCCCTGTCTCAAGTTCACCCTGCATGGCTCTGAGTAGCGTGCCTCCACGCCTCAAGTTCACCCTGCATGGCTCTCAATACCGTTCCTCCCCGCCTCAAGTTCACCCTGCATGGCTCTCAATACCGTTCCTCCCCGCCTCAAGTTCACCCTGCATGGCTCTCAATACCGTTTCTCCCCGCCTCGAGCTCACCCTGCATGGCTCTAAATAGAGTGGCTTCCCGCCTCAAGTTCACCCTGCATGGCTCTCAATACCATTCCTCCCCGCCTCAAGTTCACCCTGCATGGCTCTGAATAACATTCCTACCCGCCTCAAGTTCACCCTGCATGGCTCTCAATACCGTTCCTCCCCGCCTCAAGTTCACCCTGCATGGCTCTAAATAGAGTGCCCTCTCTCCTCAAGTTCACCGTGCATGTCTCTGAAAAGAGTGCCTCCTCGCCTTAAGTTCTCCCTGCATGGCTCTGAATAGAGTGCCTCAAATTCACCCTGTATGGCTCTAAATAGCATTCCCCCCTGCCTCAAATTCACCCTGCATGGCTCTGAAAAGAGTGCTTCCATGCCTCAAGTTCACCCTGCATGGCTCTGAATAGAGTGCCTCAAATTCACCCTACATGGCCCTGAATAGCATTCCTCCCTTCCTCAAATTCACCCTGCATGTATCTGAAAAGAGTGCCTCCTCTCCTCAAGTTCACCCTGCATGGCTCTGAATAACATTCCTCCCTGCCTCAAATTCACCCTGCATGGCTCTGAAAAGAGTGCATCCCCACCTCAAGTTCACCCTGCATGGCTCTGAAAAGAGTGCATCCCCACCTCAAATTCACCCTGCATGGCTCTGAAAAGAGTACCTCCCTGCCTCAAATTCACCCTGCATGGCTCTGAAAAGAGTGCCTCCTCTCCTCAAGTTCACCCTGCATGGCTCTGAAAAGAGTGCATCCCCACCTCAAGTTCACCCTGCATGGCTCTGAAAAGAGTGCATCCCCACCTCAAATTCACCCTGCATGGCTCTGACTAGCATTCCTCCCTGCCTCAAATTCACCCTGCATGGCTCTGAATAGCATTCCTCCCTGCCTCAAATTCACCCTGCATGGCTCTGAAAAGAGTGCCTCCCCGCCTCCAGTTCACCCTGCATGGCTCTGAAAAGAGTGCCTCCTTGCCTTAAGTTCACCCTGCATGGCTCTGAATAAAGTGCCTCAAATTCACCCTATATGGCTCTAAATAGCATTCCCCCTGCCTCAAATTCACCCTGCATGGCTCTGAAAAGAGTGCCTCCTCTCCTCAAGTTCACCCTGCATGGCTCTGAAAAGAGTGGCTCCCGCCTCAAGTTCACCCTGCATGGCTCTGAATAGAGTGGCTCCCGCCTCAAGTTCACCCTGCATGGCTCTGAATAGCATGCCTCCCTGCCTCAAATTCACCCTGCATGGCTCTGAAAAGAGTGCCTCCTTGCCTTACGTTCACCCTGCATGGCTCTGAAAAGAGTGCATCCCCACCTCAAGTTCACCCGGCATGGCTCTGAAAAGAGTGCCTCAAATTCACCCTACATAGCTCTGAGTAGCGTGCCTCCCCACCTCAAGTTCACCCTGCATGGTTCTGAATAGCATTCCTCCCTGCCTCAAGTTCACCCTGCATGGCTCTGAATAGAGTGGCTCCCACCTCAAGTTCACCCTGCATGGCTCTGAAAAGAGTGCATCCCCACCTCAAGTTCACCCTGCATGGCTCTGAAAAGAGTGCATCCCCACCTCAAGTTCACCCTGCATGGCTCTGAAAAGAGTGCCTCCTCTCCTCAAGTTCACCCTGCATGGCTCTGAAAAGAGTGCATCCCCACCTCAAGTTCACCCGGCATGGCTCTGAAAAGAGTGCCTCAAATTCACCCTACATAGCTCTGAGTAGCGTGCCTCCCCACCTCAAGTTCACCCTGCATGGTTCTGAATATCATTCCTCCCTGCCTCAAGTTCACCCTGCAAAGCTCTGAATAGAGTGGCTCCCGCCTCAAGTTCACCCTGCATGGCTCTGAATAGCATGCCTCCCTGCCTCAAATTCACCCTGCATGGCTCTGAAAAGAGTGCATCCCCACCTCAAGTTCACCCTGCATGGCTCTGAGAAGAGTGCCTCCTCTCCTCAAGTTCACCCTGCATGGCTCTGAATAGAGTGGCTCCCGCCTCAAGTTCACCCTGCATGGCTCTGAATAGCATTCCTCCCTGCCTCAAATTCACCCTGCATGGCTCTGAAAAGAGTGCATCCCCACCTCAAGTTCACCCTGCATGGCTCTGAAAAGAGTGCATCCCCACCTCAAGTTCACCCTGCATGGCTCTGAGAAGAGTGCCTCCTCTCCTCAAGTTCACCCTGCATGGCTCTGAATAGAGTGGCTCCCGCCTCAAGTTCACCCTGCATGGCTCTGAATAGCATTCCTCCCTGCCTCAAATTCACCCTGCATGGCTCTGAATAGAGTGGCTCCCGCCTCAAGTTCACCCTGCATGGCTCTGAATAGAGTGCCTCAAATTCACCCTACATAGCTCTGAGTAGCGTGCCTCCCCACCTCAAGTTCACCCTGCATGGTTCTGAATAGCATTCCTCCCTGCCTCAAGTTCACCCTGCATGGCTCTGAATAGAGTGGCTCCCACCTCAAGTTCACCCTGCATGGCTCTGAAAAGAGTGCATCCCCACCTCAAGTTCACCCTGCATGGCTCTGAAAAGAGTGCATCCCCACCTCAAGTTCACCCTGCATGGCTCTGAAAAGAGTGCCTCCTCTCCTCAAGTTCACCCTGCATGGCTCTGAAAAGAGTGCATCCCCACCTCAAGTTCACCCGGCATGGCTCTGAAAAGAGTGCCTCCTCTCCTCAAGTTCACCCGGCATGGCTCTGAAAAGAGTGCCTCAAATTCACCCTACATAGCTCTGAGTAGCGTGCCTCCCCACCTCAAGTTCACCCTGCATGGTTCTGAATAGCATTCCTCCCTGCCTCAAGTTCACCCTGCATGGCTCTGAATAGAGTGGCTCCCACCTCAAGTTCACCCTGCATGGCTCTGAAAAGAGTGCCTCCTCTCCTCAAGTTCACCCTGCATGGCTCTGAAAAGAGTGCATCCCCACCTCAAGTTCACCCGGCATGGCTCTGAAAAGAGTGCCTCAAATTCACCCTACATAGCTCTGAGTAGCGTGCCTCCCCACCTCAAGTTCACCCTGCATGGTTCTGAATAGCATTACTCCCTGCCTCAAGTTCACCCTGCAAAGCTCTGAATAGAGTGGCTCCCGCCTCAAGTTCACCCTGCATGGCTCTGAGCAGCGTGCCTCCCTGCCTCGAGTTCACCCTGCATGGTTCTGAAAAGAGTGCCTCCTTGCCTTAAGTTCACCCTGCATGGCTCTGAATAGAGTGCCTCCCCGCCTCGAGTTCACCCTGCATGGCTCTGAAAAGAGTGCCTCAAGTTCACCCTACATAGCTCTGAGTAGCGTGCCTCCCCACCTCAAGTTCACCCTGCATGGTTCTGAATAGCATTCCTCCCTGCCTCAAGTTCACCCTGCAAAGCTCTGAATAGAGTGCCTCCCCGCCTCGAGTTCACCCTGCATGGCTCTGAAAAGAGTGCCTCCTCTCCTCAAGTTCACCCTGCATGGCTCTGAAAAGAGTGCCTCAAGTTCACCCTACATAGCTCTGAGTAGCGTGCCTCCCCACCTCAAGTTCACCCTGCATGGTTCTGAATAGCATTACTCCCTGCCTCAAGTTCACCCTGCATGGTTCTGAATAGAGTGGCTCCCGCCTCAAGTTCACCCTGCATGGCTCTGAATAGAGTGGCTCCCGCCTCAAGTTCACCCTGCATGGCTCTGAATAGAGTGGCTCCCTCCTCAAGTTCACCCTGCATGGTTCTGAATAGAGTGCCTCCCCGCCTCAAGTTCACCAAAACCAGTTCAGGAGGGTTCTGACTGTATCCCAACAATCTTTCTTCTCCAGGCATCCCATAAGACTGGATGTGACCCTGAGTGGGGTTATGTGGTGGAGGCCATATTATTTACACCCTCCTTTTGCTGAGCGGGACTACCATCCGCTTTTCGGGCTGCTGAGGGCTGACCGTGGTGGCAGCAACAGATTACAGAGTCAGAACAGGCTTTTTGCACCTGTCGGGGGTGGTCACCTACTGGCCTCTCCTATATTTATTGATTGGTCTGATAGTACACTGCACCTGGATCCTTTGCCCCTTCCATCTGGGACATGGATGCCGAATGTGTACGTGGGATTTCTGTGTTTAGAGGTCCTGTCTGGATTGTGCCTCTTTCATGTGTCTGCGTCTGCACAGGAATGCATTTTGAATTCCTGAAACGTCAGGGGTACCTCACATGAAGGTTGGAGAGAATCCAGACAGGACCATGAGCAGCCGGCTCCTCGTGGGCATTCCTGATACCCTTTGTAGTGGACTGGACTCTAGAGTTTGGAGGAGAGGACATAGTACCTACTTTTGAAGTACTCTGAACTTCCCCTGCCCTTCCCTGTTCCATTGTTCCCAGGAAGGGCTTCCCTCCACAGATTCATAGGAAGTTATTCTGCTAATGATTTTATTGTTTATACAAGTCTGCAGTAGTACTATTTAAAAATGTCATTGGTGTAATGGTTTTTGTTTTTAAAAGACCGATCACTTAAATAAATAAATCTGAAATCTGAAATCATAGGAAGTTATGTGGGGAAGCCTTTTGTGCCTTTGTTTTGGGTCTCCCCTGACTGAAGACTCCCAACTCCACCATACCCAATGATCACAACCATGACACGTGGTAGGCTCCCAGCGTTGTGTGGGCCGTGGCTTGTGTCTGGGCTCAAAGACTATCCAACGGTGAAGGGATCCAGTGGATCTCCAAGCAAGGTGACCTGAATACAGTCTGCCCATGACTGCTCCTTATTCTAGGGATGCTGGTCTTCCCGAGCAGTGGCACACATGATGGGCCATGGGGCAGACAACTGGGGTGAGACTGAATGACAACAACCCCTTCTGAGTGAACCGTGGAAGATCACACAATGCAAAGCACCACCCTCTGGCAACCTCTGTCCTAGCCTGCCCCACTCTCAAAGCCAAGAAGTATAGAAAAGGACTGTGTAAGTTTGACTCTGAGAGGGAGGGAAAAGATCGCTCTGAGAATAAAAAATTCCACAACTCCTGGGAAGGCATCAACAGAAACGCTCCGCAAACACTACCCACAAACTCCTTTAGAAGGACTGAACTACTAAGTAAATGTAATTATTAGTTAATTTTTATTTTATTTATTTTATTTTAAGGGTTTTATGTAGCGCTGGCCAGACACGAAGGTATCGGAGCACTGTACAACCTTTTGTCATGTAGCAATTGAGTACAAAGTAAAACAATATAGAACAATAGTAAACATATTGATTCGTGGCAAATCCTGATCAGGGACGGGGGACAAAGGTAGCAATCGAATACATAGTAAAACAATAGAAAACACATTGATATGTGACGAATCATGTTCAGAGAGTGGGGACAGAGGAGTGAGTCAAGAGGTATGTGATGTAAAAGTCTTCATTATCGAGCTGATCATATACTCCAATGGGCAAGATTCTGCGTAAGGCTGCAGCTATCCCTTCGGAAGAGTTCGGTTGAGGAATAGGTCTTTGAGCTGGCTTTTGAATTTTATGAAGGAGGGGTTTGTCCTGATATCGACTGGGATGGCGTTCCAGATTTTGGGTTAAGTTATCGGAGTGACAAAGTGAATATGTACAGTAAAGTGTTATGTGTTATAAGTAAGGTACTGATGGGAATTGATTTATAGATTGGTAGTAGGTGTGCTCTTGCAGTGGTGGTATTGGATTTGGTTACATAGGTGGTACTGTTGTATTTGTGCTGCTATGGAAAAATGGCATTTGTAGTGGTGTGGTATTGTGAGTGTTGATGGTTGTGGTGTTATACTTTCGGCGTTTGTGGGACTGGTGGTGGTGTGGTATTGGAGGAGTGGAATTGTTGTTGGTGTGATATTGGTAGTAGTGGTATTTGTGGCATTGATGAATTAGTGGTAGTACGGTATTTGTGGTGATCATGGTATTAGTCGTGGTATTAGTGGTGGCATTGCTGGTATTGGTTGTTGTGGTACTAGTGTTGCAGGTGGGAGTGATATTTGTAGTTTTGATGCTGGTGCTTGTGTTAGTGTTAATTTTGCTGGTGTGTGGTATTGATGGTAGTGTGGTATTGGTGGGGGTATTGATGATGGTGGTTGCTTGTATGGTTGCATTGTAGGGAGCATTAGTGGTGGTATTGGTGGCATTTGTATTTGTGATATTGGTGTTGGTAGTATTGGTGGTGGTATTGGTGGCAGTGGTATTAGTGGTGGTTGTGCTGGTAGGGCATTGGTGAGTGCAGTGCTCTCTGTGATGGTGGGATTGGTAGTATGTGTACAAGTGGATTGATTGCAGAGGTGGTGGTATTGATGGGGAAGATACTGGTAGTGGTGATGTATGAATGAAATAAGACTTCCATGTAAAACAGGGTGTTCTGGTTGAGGCACCCCATTAGTGGTGGAATGATACACCAAGCAGTCGATAGCGTGCGGCAAGGGAGCAATACACCTGTTGAAGCCGAAGGCCACTTTAAGTATATTTTAAAGGATTGGGAACAAGAATTGTGGGAGGCAGCTAAAGCTGATCTAACAAGGGGTGAGAATGACAGTGTGGGATAGTAGTGAATTATGCAGAAAAGGAACAGAAATGTAAAGCAAACTTTGTATCTCCCAAGGGAGGTGGTAATCCCCATGAATTATAGTTCTTAGAATTTGTCATCGAATTTAGTGGAATTGCATCTTTCTTCTCTGGTTTTAACATATCACCTATCGCTTGCCTCATTGCAATTTAGCTCTAAATGATTTGTCTTATTTTCTGATATCACTAAATTGACTTCCCATAATCTAGTTATGACCTCTAAAATCTGAGACGGAGTGGTGTTCGATCCATCACTAAGGTCGGATGACAATATGGGCTAGGCCAAGATACAGCATCTTCGTGTTCAGAATCCAGCGGGAGTGATGCACTGTTCTGTCTCTCACCACCTCCACCTGTGACCACATACAGAAGTATGAGGGACAGTGGTAGGATTGGGGATAAGGGGGAAACATAGTTTACATCGAATGCGCTACAACGCATTCCATTACAACGCAGTCGTTACAAAGACAGCATTGTTACAGCACAAACCATTACATCGTAAGTCGTTTCAACGACTTGATGTAGGAGGTGCGCTGGTGTTGGATTTACATTCCAACACCTTTGCTGCTGTTGCACAAACTGGAGTAGGAATAGTAAATTATACTATTCCTAAATCCAGTTCGCCCCGTACAACAAGTTGTTGAAACAACTTGAGATGTAATGGTTCACGTTGTAACAACAAAGTAATTGTACTGGAGTGTGTTGTAGTGCATTCGATGTAAAGACATATAGTCGGGAAAAGGGAGTCGGATAAGTGATAAAACAGAGACACTGGTCTCCGCCACCCTGACTCGTCGCTGCTACTCAGTGAGATCTGCAGGCTGTAGTGGACACCTAAAGGCAGCACAGTATCTTTAGTAACTTTCCATGAACGTCCTAAACATAATTGAAATAGTGGAAGGATGTACCTTAGTAATAACACTTTATTATGATGCTGTATCTTGGCCCTTTGGCAATTTAGCATTCCGCAGTTTACTTCCCATGCTTTTCTGTGATGAGCAACTAAGCAACATTAGTGAGTTGTACTTTACATGGTGCTAACGCGCAGCTATAGAAACGAGCATTGATAAAGCTAGTAAATCTGGCGTTTGCTAGCCTATGATGTTTTATTGATTTTTGGCAAATATATGCTTTAGTCCTTAAAAGTGTAAATGTAATAAATTATTAATGCTGCTGCGCAAAGGAGAGGGGTGCCAATAAAAGACCTCAGATTTGTTGTCTTTAATGCTTCATCTCGGTCTGTGGAGGGAGCTGTCAATATAGTCCCTTTTCTATGTCTACGACAGCTGTCAAATAGTCCTACTTTTATGTCGATGGTTACTGCAAACCGTAGTCCTACTTCTATGTCAATGACCTCTCCCCGTTTTTTGTTTTGAGAATCTGGTCACCCTGCCACCACGCCAATATATATCCTTAATATAATAACACTCTGAGGATGGATACATATTTGCTTGGCGGCCCCTGGCAGGGATTTGGCAGCTTCCGGCTCTGTTCCAGTTCCAAACACCCTGAACCCCCCTCTTCACTGGCCTCCGCGCTCCGCCCCACCCGGACCACCTCTTCCGGGGACCCCAAGCTACGCTCCCTGCCCAGGGCCACCATGAGCCTAGAGCCGCCCCTGGGCCCTCCAGCCCTGCTTCCTAACCTACAAGCTAACCACACAAATCCTCCAGTTCCAATCAGATATTTGGAAACATGAGCACTGACATGTTTGAAGCATCCCTTCTTGCAGCCATAATAACTACGAACAAAATACCACAATGTTGCGTAAACTATGACTCTGGCGAAGCTCTACAAGGTTTGCTTTTCCGCCCACGGGTGACATGTATGAGCTCGGTTCAATGCACCAGTGTCGAATATGAAAGCAGGTTATTGTTGCCCCACAGAACCCCATCCAATACATTATTGAAATGGAATTATTGCTTTTCGGTGACTAACAATCCCTTAGACCCTGGGTCACCGTGGTACCGGAAACAAATCTATTTCACGCTTTACAATATCACACACACAAATAGTACTATAAAGAATAGATACTTTGAACAAAAAGCATTTATTGCAACAAGGCAAACCTATTTCTCAGCACATCTAAAATAGACACAAAGGATGTCATAAAAATAGCAAGGATACACAGTGTGAACAACAAGAATAAAATGAACACTTCTAACATAGTTAATATGCCATTTAAAAGTCTAACACCCTACTTCTAAGGCCTACCCTAGGAAAGCAATGAGAGTAGAACTTGCAATCAGAATTTTCCTTTGGCAAAGCAACACACTGCATACCTTGTTGGCAGTAAAAGCTGTGTTTATCAGAGGTGTTTTTTTTTTGTTGTTGTTTTTTTTAAAAGGATAAGGGGACCAAACTGGTGGTCGAGGACCTTGGGTATAAACTGTTTTAAGGAACAATGGTCGCTAGCGGAAAAGCTTTAGAGACAAAACATATGAAGATAGAAATACAATGATATGTACTTTTTGATGTCCTAATGTACATGATCATTTAATGTAAAAAGTGAAAGAGAACATATAAGTTGGAACATAAATATATAAAGGAAAAAAAGGTAAACAAAAGACTGTGGGCGAACACAATGCAATAATAATGCCACCAAAGAGTACATTAGAGCACCCTAGCACATAGTAATACAAATTATACAGTTGTGTCAAGGTGCAAGACATCGACGAGTTTTGATCCCTCTAAGTAAATGCCGGGATCAGCTTCAGGACAAGAAAATAGATGCCTGCGGCGATTGCCTATCGAATAAGGTTCTATGACTGAATTAGATGCGAGGCTTGGGGCAAGGGAGTCCAGTTCTGGAAATGGGGTCCATTTGAGGACATTGTGATGTGACCTGTTATGGAAGGCCCAAAGAGGACGTGGATTCACGAGTCAAGTAGATGTGCTCACAAGAGATTAATATACGCGAGATGTGTCGATTGTATGTCACAGTTTGCGATGCGGATGTGGGAAAATCAGTCTGTCAGAGGTATTCGTAGGGGAGACACATGAAGAACGGAGGATTCCAGGCTGAGCCGGCAATAGAGGCAATTGCCATCATTTTCAATAATGTATTGAACTGTAATTTTCCCGTGTACGCATGGCATACTGTGACAATTGTGATAGACCAGGAACAAGAGTTGTCCTCCATAGCAATAGAGATGGGCATTCATCCCACCTGACTGGACGCTAACATTCCCTTCCATCAATCAAGTTGTAATTTATACCTCATTTCTTATGTCTTTATAACTATATACTGTAAAGCGCTCTGATACCCTCGTGGGTCACCAAATTTGCGCTATATAAAATCTTGTAAAAATATATATATATATCACTCCTGTCAGCTACAATAGGTAGCTACACGAACGGCCACTCCAATCATGCTGTTTGAGAAATTTTCTTTAATGGCGACAACATTGCATTACGCATTTCGCCACCACTGAGGCTTAATCATATGCAGCTTGAACATTCGCAGGATGGGCTCGCTAGCTTTCAAATAAACGTAACTTAAAACACTGAAAAGGGACCAGTCCCCAGCGGATGGAATTTAAAGTGGCAGTGAGGTATTGTTCATTCATAGTACATAGCGCAGTGTCAGCCAGTGCTTGACAGTCAAAACCGGACAATTCCGTGAGAATATAGTATCCTCATCATACCTGCTTGCCGGCACTGCGTTTCAATAAAAGATAATTCCCAAAATGTCACTCGGACCTCAGGTCCCAGAATGCACCCTCACTGTTCGCTTTTTAAGGTAAAGTCCATCAATGCTGATTTAGGCAGAATCACTTCATCGGGTTTGCCGGCAGCCAGATTCCCATACAAGTCTTTAATTGGAAAAGTTCCCTGTGTGGCTTTCGTTCCCCGGCAGCCGCTTTAGTCCGACAAATATCCCGCTACCATCCAGGCATTGTTTGCAGATCTTTCAGTCGTCCTCACAGCAATCCCCAGCATGAAGGGCTCAGAGAAAGTCTCAAGCTAACTCTAGCTGCTTGTGTGTGTTCGTCTCTGCAGTCGAGGCGGGCCCGGGATACAGGCCACTTCACTTCTCCTTTAGTAGTCTCCCACTTCTTAGCAGCTGGATGGCGCTTCTTCACTGGATTCTCTCCAACGTCGCAAGTTACTGACAGTGAAGCGCCTCTCCAAAGCGAGTCGGGGCCGTTCCTCAAGGTGTGTCAGACACCTTACATACAGCACTACTGTCAGCTACAATAGGTAGCTACACGAACGGCCACTCCAATCATGCTGTTTGAGAAATTTTCTTTAATGGCGACAACATTGCATTACGCGTTTCGCCTCCACTGAGGCTTAATCATATGCAGCTTGAACATTCGCAGGATGGGCTCGCTAGCTTTCAAATAAACGTAACTTAAAACACTGAAAAGGGACCAGTCCCCAGCGGATGGAATTTAAAGTGGCAGTCAGGTCCCAGAATGCACCCTCACTGTTCGCTTTTTGCCGGTAAAGTCCATCAATGCTGATTTATATATATAAAGTCACGTATCTCACTCCTCTGAAACTTCGTAGTGAAGATACTGGTAAAACCCACAGTAATAATACTTTTGATTGAATTTAATTTTTCATAGCGAGATAATTCGTTATTTGGAGCACATAGGGTAAATCAAACTTTTTAGAAAATTCACATAGGTCATTTCACAAGTCACAGTACTAAACTATCCAATATCAGTGAGATATTGGAGGTTACAATTACTATCATGTACATATGAATGTGTAACAATGGTCCACAATTGTTCAAAAGCCCACTGGGACATAATACTTTTTGTGAAATTGATTGAGATATGATGCCAAATGGTCTATTGAAACTGTTATACGGTGGTACAATGTAGGTTACATTGTGATTTAGTACTGTGAAAAAGTCACGTTGTTTTCATATTTCACTGCACATTCCTTGTTTTTCACTGTTCAGCACATATTATTCTTCAGCACTTTTGTTAAATGGTCGCGTATACATGTATTGTTGTTGCATTGGGAATTGACGATAGATGCATTAGTGAATATAAAAAGTAATGGTAGCTATTACGAAGTATAATCATTTACAAACTGCCAAGTTTTTAATTGAATGAATTATGTTTCATTTACTATCATATAAATCATGTATTGCAGTTCGTCATGCATTCATTGACAAGAGAAAAGACTACTCGTAATATGAATGTTCTGGTCAGCCAAATGCAACTCACCTCTTCCATGTCTATGTCAATGGGGAGGGTACCCATAGCAACCGATGTACGTCACCAGGAGGCTCCGATAAACTTATGTATGTATTCTTGCAGCTTTCACTTCGAAGTTGTTGTGATCAAGGCGGTTGTACCGCCGAAACGCGTTAGCCATCATCGTTGGGTGAATAAAAACTCCTCTTTGACAGAATCCCACGGAGTCAGCGCCTTTTTTTGTATTTCCGAAACGAAGGTTTGGATGACATATATATATATATATATATATATATATATATATATATATATATATATTTATATATCAAAGCTCCAAGGTTCCCACCTGTTGGAGACGCACTCCGACATCCACTGCAGCAACCTTCATGAGGTAAAAGCCAGATTGGCGGGCGGATCCAGTTTACAGCATGCCTGTAGATTCACACCGGACGCGTTTCATGCTCATTGCACTCTTCAGCGGCGTGACAGTCAATTTGGCATAGAGGCCACACCCCCCACTTAAAAATATGAGCCCTTCAATGGGCGACTCGAATGAGCCCACATTGGTTTGTGGGTCTTGTGGTGTGTGCGTCAGTTATGTGCCACTGTCTGAGATGTTTCAAGCCCACCAATGGGCCTCCACTCGCACATCCGGCTTGTCAATCTTTCATGGATGCCTCCACATTGAGACTCCGTGATTCGGAGCTCCGTGGCCCCAAATTTCTGGGTGGTGCATCTCCCACGGCTGGGAGGCCGCGTATAAATCAAAGCTCCAAGGTTCTGGATGTTGGAGACGCACTCCAACATCCACTGCAGCAAAATTCATGAGGTAAAAGTCGGATTGGCGGGTGGATCCAGTTTACAGCATGTTTGGCGATTCACGCCGGACGCGTTTTGATCTCATGCACTCTTCAGCGGCGCGACAGTCAATTTGACATAGAGGCCACACCTCCCACTTAAAAATATGAGCATCCAATGGGCGACTCGAATGAGTCCACGTTGGTTTGTGGGTCTTGTGGTGTGTGCTTCAGTTATGTGCCGCTGTCTGAGATGTTTCAAGCCCACCAATGGGCCTCCACTCGCACATCCGGCTTGTCAATCCTCAATGGATGCCTCCAAATTGATACTCCGTGATTCGGAGCTCCGTGGCCCCAAATTTCCGGGTGGTGTGATGGAGCGAGATAGAGAATAACTTTTTATTCCAACTCGTGAAGTCATATTTCCATAATATAAATAATCCTATTAATGATTTGTGATGTGTTTGTACTAAATCAACTTAGATTAAACTTTTACACACGGGAACATTAACATATGTGCTCATAAATGTGCATTATTGTTGCATCTTTTGTTTGTGCAAAAATAATAAATTAATTTTGTCGTTCTGTCATGTCATAACTAATTGCAGCTGAATTTAAAAAGTGGCATGTGCTTATTTTGCTTTCTTTGTCTATGTGATGTCATTCTACTCTCTATAGGTGCATAAAGGATTTCGTGGATTTATGAAGACTGGTAGATATAAAATGCTGCTTTATTTGTTTGCTTTTTGCTAGGTAACATTAGACTAATGGGTGGGATAAATAATTAGTAAACAAAGGGTGGAAACAGAATGAATAATATTTCTTTCATTAATCATTTTCTTGTGTTTGTTTATACACTAGTGACCATTAAAATTGGCTGCTTTGGGCCTAGTTTACTCGAGTTTACTAAAATGATAAATTTAATTTCTGCACGAAGCACGAGATGTCCATTCTAAAGTTTTCCATCGAAGTAACATTTACTGAACTATGATGAGGCTCTGACAATATTTTGGTCGGACGTGGCCAAGGCCAGGAACCGGCAGAAGGAACATTTGATAACTTGGCATCCGAGGAAGTGAAAAGAAACACAAAAATGTTGCAACCAGAGGAAGCCTCGGAGCACGTACAATAGAGACAATGGTCCTAAAGAATATGACGGAATTGAAGTTTTTTGAAATATGGGGTGACATGTCACTTGTCACTTACGGACCAATAGCACATCGACTTTTGCAGAAAGTTTTACTTTTACTTAGATTAGCTTAGCGCAGAAAGGTATAAAGATCCATGCTCTGTGGATGGGTCACGCTGCTGCTTTCTAACCTTCGGATGAGGGTGTCGTACTGACGGACTGCATTTGGAGCACACGTAAGAGCCCTCAAAGACTTTACTTTATTTCCATTTTATTTAGTTTAGTTAGGGATTTAGGTTTTTGAAAAATGCCAAACTAATAATTCTTTGTTATATTTTGAACTTCATAATGCTATTGATTTAATATGCAATGATTCTAATAAAAATGCATTAATAAAATTATATTTCAAAATTCAAATAAATAGCTAATAAAATCTTACTTTTGAAACAAGCTGGTCTTGTTTATTCAGGAGTGCAAGTTACTATTAGCTAGATGCCATCGCCATGGTGGTCAATTAAATAGTTAGGATTGTTCAAATAATGTCATCATTTACCGCGGATGTATATAAATGTATATAAAGTGTATATAAGATTAATTAGGCCACCTGATTCAGTTGGTCAAAATATGTCATGTTTGATTAATGGGTCCATGTGTTTGAGTAGTGATTTTTTTTGTAGTGGGTTGTAAAGTTGGGTAGCGTAGTTTATGGCATATTTCCTATAGGCCGCTGGATCAATTCTTCTGGTAGCAGATTTTGATGGTTGCTATGGTAACCAATGTGTTCTGGTATGAATATAGGATCAATGTTTAACTCATGTTGAGTTCGTTCTCGTGCTATATGTAAGTTGTACCGGTACAGATAGTGTGATGAGAAAGTAGTCACACAGTACATTTGATCTGTTTCCGAGTAGTGATATCGTCGTGTATCACAAGTGTTGTGGCCGTGCAACACAAGTTAGGGCTAGGTGTGAATGTTGTAAAGTGAGGATTATCTAAGAAATTTGAACAGCATGAGTATAGGGACAATGAGCCTGTTATAAAACTCACTGTGATAAAAGTATTAGTATATATTCGAGCTTGAGTGAAGGATAGAATAACGTCGGTACATGATTATCTATAAACAGGTGAAAGTCCTGTAGGGATACATGTTTTATATCTATAAACAGGTGAGAGTCCTGTACGGATAACGTCTCTTATTTTATTAATGGTGCATGATATCTATAAACAGGTGAGAGTCCTGTACGGATTTCATGTGTGTTTGATATTAGGGATATTTCTGTTTGAAAGTGCGTGATTGTTTTGTAATTATGTTCAAGTCGAACTTCCGAATTGTCACTTAGTTGTGCATTCTGAGGGAAAATGAGTTAATTAATTACTTGTTTGAAGGATAGAGTAAAGAGATTACTTTATCGGCGAATGTATATTCTGTGAGAATAGCGTCGACTATTCCACGAAAAGAATTCTTGTATGACTGAACTCTGTCACTTATTTAGAGAAACAGACAGATGAGTCTTTCTTGTCGTTGTTGAATTAATTTTTATTGAAAAGCGTTCTCAAAATGGCGCTGTGAAAAGATTTTGTGAAGGAGGGGTGAGCGCTGGGAGTGAGACGTGAGAAACCGCACTTGTTGTGTACGTCACAGGGTCGCGCTGTGATTGGATGACATACGTCACGAGCTGTGTTCTGATTGGTTCTTGAATCTCTGACAAGCTGTAAGCTGATTGGCTCTTTTAAGAAAACTCTATTTCTAAAGGTTGAGCAAGGTGGTGACGTAGCTCAATCCTGATTGGCTTGTTGGTGTGTTTCGCGCACGGATTGGCTGACTTTGCGGAACATCCCGGAAATATTTTACGAATAATTTTATTAATTGAATTTAACTTTTAAAAATTAGTTATCATTTTAAACATGTAGAGAAAAAGCCTACGATGCTTCAGAAATGTAAAAATTTTATTTCACCGGACAAGAAAATTGAAACGCGAGGTGGTAAATTACTTCATAAATACAAAACACCTGCAGCGTATATGGAAGGTGAATATGGTTAGTGAGTAGTGTGGCTCACTGGTTAGAGGCGGCAGGCCTGAGAGCAGAAGTCAGCCCGGGACCAGGGTTCAATTCCCGACGCGGCAGGGTCGTGGACCTTGGTCAGCGGACTCGATAATTCTCGCTTCGGTGCTTACTCTAATCAGGGGTTACACTCGGCAACTCTGGGCATTAGCTTGCCTAATCTCCACAATGGCCCCACCAATTCCGGGGATGCCTGGCTCCACCTTGGGGACTCCCAGCAAGGGACCATCCCACAGGGAAAGCCAGGACGGGTTCCCCAGAGTTATACAGCGCCGGGACGCCCCGTTGCTGGGGCAGCTGTGCGCTTTACAAGTATACTACATTTACATTTACATTTACATTTATCATACAGTTTTGTGGTTTGATATTTGGAAACACTACACTAAGGATGATGGTGTTTTGGCTTGGCCTGATGATGGTTCATTTAATGTAAAGGTTTTGAGAAATTTAAGAGAGAAGATGAGTGCTCTCATACCAAAGCCTAGACCTACTCAATTTGAAGCTTTAGTTGAATGGGAAGATGAGATGTTTCAACTACAAAGGGAAGCAAGTGGTATTAAAAGACCTCCTAAAATACCAAGCTATAGAAGGGAAACGCATGAAGACAGGATGCGAATGTGGAGACAGGGAAGTATGAGTGATGGACTCTATTTAATTAGAGAAATGGTTTTGGGTTCTCCAGGTGAAAAAAAGAACTGAAAAGAAAAATAATGCCCCTGTAGAAAGTGAAACTGAAGATACAGTTTTAGAAGAAATATTTACTTCTAACAAAAGAAATGAGCCCTTGAGACCTCCTCGATCATGGTCTACTCCTATGGTTTCTACTGAGACCACACCGAGTGCACCTCCGATTAATGAATCTCCTAAAATTTATCCAAATAATTCAGAATCTTTTGAAACTCCAGAAAAATTAGAAACTGGGACAAATGCTGATGTCTGTATTGGAGGTAAACATTTTTCGTTAATTCCAAGAGAAAGGGAAGCTCCAAAAAACTATATGAGAGAAATTAGAGATGAGGAAATTGGAAATTCTTCTGAATATTTACGATCGAAAGAAGAATTAATTCGGCAAATGACAAAAAGTATGGAAGCTGTGACAGTTCCAGTAACAATTGGTCCTGTTCAGCCAGTTTTTGATCAAAAGGAAAATAACAAGCTAGGTTTAACAATTCCCTTAAATGCAGAAATCCAAAAAGTTGCTGAAAAATTTTACTCAAATATATCTGAAATAAATTCTGTGAAAACAAGAATGCCTGATCTGACTTTTAATGAAGATTCATTTTCCAAATCACCGATGGGTGCAGAATCTGATGCTGAAACTTCTGACACTAGAAGGTCAAATTCTAAACTTAATATTGCAAAATTAAAGGCAAATCTGGAGGAATTATTAATTGGTACAATTGGTCCTGACAGTTTAAAATTTTACCATGATGATGAACTCTTGTTCATCTGCAAGAGTATTCAATGGAAAACAAAAAACAAATACGATCAGTTAGAAGAACTAGCAGCAGAACTTGAAATTGATTTGAACCGACAAAAGAATTTTGGAAAACA
This sequence comes from Lissotriton helveticus, assembly GCF_964261635.1. Taxonomy (NCBI): domain Eukaryota; kingdom Metazoa; phylum Chordata; class Amphibia; order Caudata; family Salamandridae; genus Lissotriton; species Lissotriton helveticus. The sequence goes on from NC_136071.1 coordinate 1,172,902,739, forward strand.
TTACAGATTAGATTTTACAGAAAAAGATATTGAAAATCTGAATTCAATGGGAAGAATAATGCACATTAAGGATTTGATTGTTTACATCAAAAAACTTGGTGAGTTGAGTAAGTGGAGAGTGAAATGGACAAGAAAGAAGGAAGATGAAAAATTAGAAAAATTGTCAAAACAATTTCCAATGAGAGAGATTGCAGGTGGAGGGTACGTTCATGTCCCTTGGTCAAGACAAGATATTCTGTTGTTTACAAATGATTTTCCGAGATTGAGAGAGAAGCCTGTTGAGTGGTACCGTCAGGTAGACAGGTTCATTAAAGTCTCGAAAGTTCTGTGGATTGATCTGGATGGATTTTTTGACATTGTTGTCCCATCAGATCTTTGGACAGAATGCAAAATAGCTATAAGTTGGCCAAAAGAGGAACCAGAGCGAGTCAAAGAAACAGGTGCTCCGGCTCCAACAGTAATGGATTTTTACGGAAAAGTCATTTACTGGCTAAAACAAAAAATTCCACCAAAAGAAGTTGACTGGGTTAAAATAGACAGAACAAATCAGGAACCAAAGGAATCAGTTCATTCATTCTACGAAAGGTTACTGTTAGTTTTTAAACAATACAGTGGCTATGAGAAACTGGATGAAAAAGATATGAGCCATTTCATCTACAGATTTGTTTATGGTCTTAGACCAGAAGTTGGAGAAATGATCAGGAATAATATTGTCGGATGGCAATCACTTTCTGTTGATGACATTTTGAGAAAAGCAAAACACTGCAGTGATGAGTTAGAAGTGAAGCAGAAAAAGCTCAAGGAAAAAGCGATGTGGGCTCAGGTAAAGGTGGCTGAGCAACAAATTGCTAGTCTTGGAAATAAAAATACAAATTTCGTTCAAACTCAAAATTCAAATCAGGGTCAAGGAAAATTTAAATTTAATATTAACAGAAAATTTAATCCTAAAGTTGAAGAATTAAAACAGAAATTACCTTGTTTCAATTGTGGTGAGATTGGACATTGGAGGGACGAGTGTAAGAAACCACCCAGAAATTTAAAAAGTCCATTGTTAAATCCACAGATGCAGAATGATGTTGATCTGCAGCGACAGCTACAGTTGCAACAAAGTTTAAATGACCTGAGTCTTCAGCGACAGCTGCAGAATCAACTGAGTCACCAGCAAAGTCAAATACCACATCCTCCTTTTCCCAATTGTGGGGGAAGTCAAAAATATAATCCAAGTGTGGGATTTCAAGGAGACGATCAGGTAATAAGAACTCAAAGACAAATTGTGCAAAATGCTTCAGGACAGTTTTTGTTAACAGAGCAACAAGGAAGTGACTCTGATGATTACTTCTGACGGTGCCCGAGAGAGGGGGAAGAGTGTGTTATTGGAGCCACTCTTGAGGTTGACCAGTCTGGTCCATTTGTAAATGGCAAAGTTAATGATGTGGACATCACTTTTCTAGTGGACACTGGTGCTCCCCGTTCTACTGTTAGATCAGTGGAAATTGAAAACCTACCTCTCTCTGGGGAAACCATCCAAGTAGTCGGAGTAAGTAATCAACAGATCAAAACGGATCTAACTGATCCAGTGCCAGTTGAGATTGGAAATTTTAAAGACAAACACAGATTTGTGGTTTGTAACAGCAGTCCAGTGTATTTGTTGGGGAGAGATATATTGTGCAAAATGAATTGCAGAATATATTGTTCTCCTGAAGGAGTTGAATTACAAACAATGGAAGAAGATGGGTTGTACAGGATGACAATGATGTTGATGGAAACAGAGGAGACAAAATTGTTTCCTGCTTTTGAAAAAGAAAACTTACCAGAAGAGCTCAAAGAAACAGTAAAAGCTGAAATTTGGGATTTGACTGGAAATGAGATGGGTCTGATGAAACATGTCGATCCAGTCAAAATTACATTGAAGCAGGGAATAGAATTTCCAAACATACCTCAGTATAAGATGAAAGCAGAGACAATTGAGGGAGTTATTCCTGTGATTGAAAAATTCATTAAACAAGGTGTTTTAAAAGAAATCGAGAGTAGTCCTTGTAATTCACCAATTATGGGAATCAAAAAATCGAATGGAACATATAGGATTGTTCAGGATTTGAGAAAAATTAACCAAATTGTCGTACCATGTTGTCCTGTGGTTCCAAACCCAGCAGTTATTTTGTACCAGATTCCACATGATGCAGAATGGTATACTGTCATTGATCTTTGCAATGCGTTTTTCACTGTACCATTGCATCCAGAGAGTCAAGAAATTTTCGCTTTCAGATTCCAGAGTAGGACCCTCACATGGTGTAGAATCCCTCAAGGGTATACAGAGAGTCCTTCTATCTTTAATGAGTTGTTCAAAAGATCTTTGGAAGATCTAGTCTTACCTGGCAGGTCAACGTTGGTGCAGTATATTGACGATTTGTTGATTGCTGCTAAAACAAGAGAAAATTGTGTGACAGACACAATTATGCTTTTGAATCATCTGGCAGATGAGGGACATAAGGTGTCTCCAGCAAAATTGCAGTTTTGTAAACAAGAAGTGAAATATCTTGGTCACAGAATTGCAAAAGGAAAGAGACAGGTGACAGTTGAGAGAATTAAAATGATTCAAGCAATGCAACCTCCTAGAACACAAAGACAGGTCAGAATGTTCCTAGGAATGGTTGGTTACTGTCGACAATGGATAAGTGGATTTTCAGTAATTGCGAAACCACTACAGAGATTGACAAAGTCAGATATAAGAGACCCAATTGTTCTAAACGAAACTGAGTTGGAATCTTTTGAAAATCTGAAAAGAAGCTTATGTGAAGCTCCAGCTTTAGGCATGCCAAATTACGAGAAAGATTTTGAACTGTATTGTAGTGAAAGAGAAGGATGTGCATTGTCTGTGTTAATTCAAAGACATGGAAATCTAAAGAAGCCCATTGCATATTTCTCTGCAGTTCTTGATCCTGTTGCAAAAGCCTTACCAGGTTGCTTAAAAGCAGTTTCAGCAACAAGTGTCAGTCTTGAGCAGAGTGAGGGAATCATAATGGGATTTCCTGTGAAAGTTTTTGTGCCTCATTCAGTTGAAATATTACTGACGAGAGGTAAAACCCAACATTTAACTAGCAGCAGGTTAACTAAGTATGAGAAAATCATTTTGGGAGCAGACAACGTCTCGATTGCGAGATGTGTGAATCTGAATCCTTCTACATTGTTACCTGATTCTGAAATTGTTGATGAAAATGACGTGGAACATGAATGCTTGGATGTCATGGAGTATTGCACCAAACCAAGACAGGACATTAAATATGTACCTTTGCCTGAATCAGATTTTGTCTACTTTGTGGATGGCTCCTGTCTGAGATCAGAGGGAGGTGTTTTAAAAGCAGCATACTCAGTTTGTACAGTTGCAGATGTTGAAGAAGCGTCATGTCTTGAAGGAATTCGTTCAGCACAAGTGACTGAATTGATTGCTTTAATTCGTGCCTGTGAAATATCAAAAGATTTGAGAGTTACCATAATAACTGATAGCCAGTATGGGTACGGAGTTCTGCATGATTATGGACAGCTCTGGTCTCAGAGAGGCTATTTAACTTCAGCAGGGTCACCAATTAAAAATGCAACATTTATTAAAAGACTTATTGATGCTATACAATTACCAAAGGAGATTGCTGTGGTTAAATGTGCAGCACACACAAAGGGTGAGGATTATATCACCAAAGGCAATGCTTATGCAGATGAGACAGCAAAATACTGTGCAAAAAATTGTCGTGCATATAATCGGGGAAAAAGCAAAGAATGTGATTCAAATTCATTGATGCTAACAACAGTAGTGGAAACATGGCAGGAAATCAGGGATTTACAAAATGAAGCTGATGATGAGGAAAAAGACACGTGGTTAAGAGCAGAATGTAGACCACGTGATGAGGATGGAGTGTGGACTTATAAAGATGGCAGAGTTGTTTTACCAAATTGTTTGATTGCTGACATGGCCAGATTATATCATGGCCCAGGTCATATTGGAAGAGATTCTATGATCAGACTTTTTAAAGAAACTTGGTTTAATACTAAGTGTAGAACGATTGCAGAATCTCTCTGTCAGAGGTGTCTGACTTGCCAACAAATGAACCCAAACAGAAAATCAATTGTAGGTACAGGAATAATAGGTCGAGGAGGTGGTCCTTTCACCAGGTTGCAAATGGATTTTATTGAAATGCCCCTGCACAATTGCTTGAAATATGTTTTTGTGATTGTTTGTTTGTTTTCAAGATGGGTAGAAGCATTTCCTACACGTCATTGTGATTCAGTTACAGTGGCAAAACTGCTGCTTAGAGAAATCATCCCAAGGTACGGTTTTCCTGTCACTATTGAGAGTGATGGAGGAAGCCATTTTGATAACAAACTCCTGAAGTTAATTTGTGAAGCATTAAACATTGAGCAGAAAATACACTGTGCATACAGGCCAGAGGCATCTGGAGTGGTTGAGCAAATTAATGGAACTATTAAGAACAGAATTGGGAAAATGTGTCTAGAAACAGGAGTAAAGTGGACAGATGCTCTTCCACTTGTTTTAATGTCTCTGAGAAGTACACCTGATAAAAAGACAGGTCTGAGTCCACATGAAATTCTTATGGGCAGAGTTATGAGACAAGCTGTTGTACCAGTAGGTAAATTGTTGAGCATTAATGACAGTGCTATTTTGGATTATTGCAAGAGACTGTCTGATGTGGTGACTTCTTTGTCTAATCAGGTGGGAACTGAAGCACAATCAGATGAAAAGGTACAGACACATGATCTGAGACCTGGAGATTGGGTCAGAACGAAAGTTCACCGAAGAAGGAATTGTCTAGTTCCAAGGTGGCAGAAGCCTAGACAGATAATTCTAGTTACAACAAATGCAGTGAAATGCAAAGGATTGAAAAGGTGGATTCATCCTAGTCATACTATACCAGTACCTACTCCTGAAAATTCTGATGATGAGAGTGATTCAACAGAAGATTCAGATTCTGAAGTAGAAAGTGAGAGAGTTCCAGATTCTGAAGATCGACAAAGAGGTCGACATCTGGAAACTGAACCTGTGAATGGAAAGTTGACGAGAAAGGATTTGGAAATTATTGAAATAAATTCTGAGAATGAAGATCTGCTTGAGAAAAAAGTAGCAAAAGAATCAGTCAAAAAAATAAATGAAGTAAATACTTCTGAAAATTCTGAAGACAGAGAAGCTGAATCGATTGAAATTTCTGACCAGGAGAGTATCGAAAAGCAGAAAACAAGCTCTGAAAGAAGGAACAAGGATCCAGAAACTGGGAAGTTGAAGGTAATTGAAGAGGAGGAAGAAGACGAATTGCCAAGTACCAGTGATGGAAGACAAAGTGTAGTTCCTAACGGAGTAAGACTGCCGATTAGAAAAATTCCTGTGTCAAATATTGAAATTTCAGACAGTGACTCTGGAGAAAGTGACGTGGATGGTGAAGGTGGAAGTGTAAAGAAAAGATCTTGGAAGTCAGAAATAAATGTATCTGAACCCAAAAGAAAAATCTTGAGAAAGGGAGACTTGTGGCCAAGTGTAAATGGAAGATTGAGAGTCAGGATAATAAAAAATTCAAAGGAGCAGGTAGATGAGATTACTAGCCAAAAAGAGCCTGAAAGGAAAGCTGAAAAAGGAAGAAAAATAGAAGTTTTAACTAGAAAAACTAAAAGAGTTGTAAGACCAAATCAGAAATACAAATCTCCTGAGTGGACGTATTTGATAATTCCCCCTGTTATTGAGATTAATAGCAGCAGCCAAGAAGAAGAAGAAATTGAAGTAATTAGTGACAATGATTGAAGTACTGATTTTTTAGATGGGATTTTTGATTTTCATTTATGGCAAAAGGCTGAAGAAATTGTGTCAGGTGACATAAGGTCGAAGAAAACTTGTTTAGTCAGAAATTATTTGTGACATAAGGTCGAAGAAACACTGTTAGAATTTTTTTTTTTTTAAAGGGGGGGTGTATATATTATTTTGAACTAATAATTTAAAATAATTTTTGTTTCTTTTTATTTTTTGAGACAAAGCTAATAAAAGATGCCTTATGTTATGGAACGAAGTACTTCAAAATGTTCCATTTTAAAAAGATGCTGTAAGATGACTCTGGTGTGTGTGCTCATGTTAATTCTGCTCTGGTTAGTTTTAGCTGTTATTATTCCTTTTGAAATCAACAAAGATTCATACAAAGCCAACATGACAAGCAAAGCTTTAGTTAGTCAAAACAAACATAGTGCAACAAGCAAAGTTATTGATCACAGACCTGAAATTCACCAGGACAAATCTATTAGTGATTTTTCAAGCAATACATTCACAAGGCTTTTGGGCGAATATGTTAAAGTAATGGACGCCAAAGATTGCTACGTGTGCGTAAAGTTATCTGCTTCTGTTTCTGAGGGAGTGACATACAATATGCTTCCTCTCACATATGGTGTAACATGCAGTGTGCTGGCTAGCTTGTTTTATCAAACTGGACGCTTAGAATATTATTATTCAAATTTTGATGAAATATTTGCAAATTTAAAAATTGAGAGTGCTTTGAATAAACATAAAAAAGCTAAACAGATGAGGGAATTTTTCCTTGTTACTAATGAACTCACTTATGAGTATGCTTACAAAAAAAATTTCACTTGCAAACTGAGCACAGAAGGAAAGAATTTCCTGAACCTAGTTGAGGAAAGAAGAGCGATTTACAAGAGAAATGAAATAGTCAAACAGACTAAATCCAGATTCTGGCAAAAAGAGGATAAGAAGCTTAATGGCAAAACTTTTTGATAATGTTGCAATTCACATAGACAAACCTATTGCAAGCTTTGCATTAGAAGAGACAATACACTTTTTGATAATTATTTTGTGGGTGCAAGCAACTGTGAAGATACTTATCAGATCATGGGAGGTTGGGGATTCAAAGGTGGCAAGGATCCAATTTTTCCTGGGATTTACTTTGTGTGTGGTGACAAGGCCTATTATAACCTCCCCGACCATTGGTATGGGACTTGTTTTGTTGGGATTGTTTTTCCAAAGATATTCCATGTTGACAGAAATTCAGAAGGACTGTTCAAAATCAATAATCATGTAAATAGATATAAAAGAGAAAGTTTCACAGAAATTTTGGGAGATATTTTTGAAGCAGTGATACCTTTAGTAGGTATAACCCTAAATGCAGGAAGAATCAGAAAATTATCCACAATTGTTGACAGACTGTCAACTGATACTGCAGATGGTTTCCAATTGTTGAACGTTGAGGTCATTGCAATCAGATCTATGGTAATGCAAGATCGCCTTGCATTAGACATACTCCTAGCAAAAGAGGGAGGAGTCTGTGGCATTTTGCACGTGCAACATTGTTGCACTTACATACCTGATGAAAGCAAAAATATTGAGATGTACATTAAAAACATTACAAAGATGCATTCAGAGATAATTCCATTAGAAAGAGAAGATTTTTCAGAAAGACTTTCAAAAAGATTTCAAGCTATTAAAACTTGGTTTCAAGAAATAGGTGGTTCAGTTCTTGGCAAGATTTTGACACCTTTAATTGTGATAATATTTGTAATAGTTCTAACAAAAATTGTCTGCTTATTACACAAAAGAAAGAAACACATGAAGGAGAAGAAAAGAATTTATAAAATCAAAAAGGAACAAGAGAGAGAGATTGAGTTACAAGAGTTACACAGAGCTCAATATGACACTTGCAAGGATTTTGCAGAAACAAATTTTTAGAAATACTAACTATGATGAATTTGAATCATTTTTCAAGAAGTCTAAATTTTCCAAATTTTGGGTGTGGTGTGGTGATTTGTTAATCACCAGATGAGGGAGTTGATGGAGCGAGATAGAGAATAACTTTTTATTCCAACTCGTGAAGTCATATTTCCATAATATAAATAATCCTATTAATGATTTGTGATGTGTTTGTACTAAATCAACTTAGATTAAACTTTTACACACGGGAACATTAACATATGTGCTCATAAATGTGCATTATTGTTGCATCTTTTGTTTGTGAAAAAATAATAAATTAATTTTGTCGTTCTGTCATGTCATAACTAATTGCAGCTGAATTAAAAAAGTGGCATGTGCTTATTTTGCTTTTTTTGTCTATGTGATGTCATTCTACTCTCTATAGGTGCATAAAGGATTTCGTGGATTTATGAAGACTGGTAGATATAAAATGCTGCTTTATTTGTTTGCTTTTTGCTAGGTAACATTAGACTAATGGGTGGGATAAATAATTAGTAAACAAAGGGTGGAAACAGAATGAATAATATTTCTTTCATTAATCATTTTCTTGTGTTTGTTTATACACTAGTGACCATTAAATAGGCTGCTTTGGGCCTAGTTTACTCGAGTTTACTAAAATTATGAATTTAATTTCTGCACGAAGCACGAGATGTCCATTCTAAAGTTTTCCATCGAAGTAACATTTACTGAACTATGATGAGGCTCTGACAATATTTTGGTCGGACGTGGCCAAGGCCAGGAACCGGCAGAAGGAACATTTGATAACTTGGCATCCGAGGAAGTGAAAAGAAACACAAAAATGTTGCAACCAGAGGAAGCCTCGGAGCACGTACAATAGAGACAATGGTCCTAAAGAATATGACGGAATTGAAGTTCTTTTAAATATGGGGTGACATGTCACTTGTCACTTACGGACCAATAGGACATCGACTTTTGCAGAAAGTTTTACTTTTACTTAGATTAGCTTAGCGCAGAAAGGTATAGAGATCCATGCTCTGTGGATGGGTCACGCTGCTGCTTTCTAACCTTCGGATGAGGGTGTCGTACTGACGGACTGCATTTGGAGCACACGTAAGAGCCCTCAAAGACTTTACTTTATTTCCATTTTATTTAGTTTAGTTAGGGATTTAGGTTTTTGAAAAATGCCAAACTAATAATTCTTTATTATATTTTGAACTTCATAATGCTATTGATTTAATATGCAATGATTCTAATAAAAATGCATTAATAAAATTATATTTCAAAATTCAAATAAATAGCTAATAAAATCTTACTTTTGAAACAAGCTGGTCTTGTTTATTCAGGAGTGCAAGTTACTATTAGCTAGATGCCATCGCCATGGTGGTCAATTAAATAGTTAGGATTGTTCAAATAATGTCATCATTTACCGCGGATGTATATAAATGTATATAAAGTGTATATAAGTTTAATTAGGCCACCTGATTCAGTTGGTCAAAATATGTCATGTTTGATTAATGGGCCCATGTGTTTGAGTAGTGATTTTTTTTGTAGTGGGTTGTAAAGTTGGGTAGCGTAGTTTATGGCATATTTCCTATAGGCCGCTGGATCAGGTGCATCTCCTGCGGCTGGGAGGCCGCGTATAAATCAAAGCTCCAAAGTTCCCACCTGTTGGAGACGCACTCCGACATCCACTGCAGCAACCTTCATGAGGTAAAAGCCGGATTGGCAGGCGGATCGAGTTTACAGCATGCCTGTTGATTCACGCTGGACGCGTTTCGTGCTCATTGCACTCTTCAGTGGCGCGATAGTCAATTTGGCATAGAGGCCACACCTCCCACTTAAAAATATGAGCCCCCTATATATAAAAAAAACTCATTCCAGGTAATACAAGAAGTAACAGGGATTCAAGAGGGAGTAACGGGGAAAGAGAGTCGGGACAAGTGGAATCTGTATGGATTATGTGGCTAAGATTATCAGAAAATGATTCAGTCAATGCACTTGCAATCATCTGATTTTAGAATGATTCTCAGTCTATTCCTTGTATTCCTAAATGTGCATTTGTTCCCTAAATTGTAGTTCTAGTGTATTTTGAGTGACATTATAGTTGCATAATCCTTAGGAAATTGCTGATTTCTTTCATTGGCTAATCAAGAAGGTGAGACTGTCAACAATTGGGGAGGAGGTCTCCTCTGTGACGACACTTACTGGAACATCACATACAGTGTGTCCAAGTATCTCTCCTGGGCCCCTTCAGCTGTTGTGAATCCCAGTTTCACAATCCCAGCAGGGGCTCCTGTAGCCTATACTGAAGCAGAGATGCAGCACTAGAAGACTTTATCCCGTCAATCATGGCCAACAGTGCTAAAGAGACGTTGGCCGCTCTGTGGTGACCGGAATTTGGGGGGGGGGTTCAACAACCAACTGATTCAAAAGTATTCCATTAACATTTTTCTTTCCTGTCTTAGAGTGCCCGAAATTTAAAAAATGGGAAAATATGAAGGACTGGAGTTAACAGCTAAAATGTGGACTGCAGTTAATAAGCTTAATTTCAGTGTGTTACGTGTAGGTAATTAGCGTCGGATGTTATTTTTTAGTAAATGGCTGCTGTATACTACCCCACAATTCCTCTCACGAGTTAATCCTAACCTGTCGAGTCACTGTTTTTGGTGCTGAAATGGGCAGCAGCCAATTGGATGCCTATTATTAATCAGTGCTCTTTGGTCCAGGGGTTCTGGAATGAAATATTTCTGTATCTGGAGACCGAATGTCAAATCAAACTGGTATCCAATCATTGGTTGAAAGTCTTGGGATATGGTCCTTCTCTTGTCCTAATTGATAAATGGATAATATTAGTATATATTGCAGTGGTGGTGGTCTGACCCCTTTTGCTCCAAAAATGGCGACCATGACAGGTTCCAACAATGAGTGAATGGGTTCAGAAAATGAAACAAGTCCGAACTAGTGAACGGCTGTATGCATTGCGAAATGGGAGGAATCAGGAAGTTTCAAAAGCTGTGGGAACGGTACTTTGAGTAGAAATAAAGGTCAGAGTAGAGGACCTAACTGTTATTCTGCCATTTTGCACATCTTATTCTCGTTTGCACTTTAAGTGATCCACACTGCTTATCTTAGGGGGTTGTTAGAATGATATATTATACATATATTTATCAATAATATTTTGCACATCTTATCCTCGCATGCACTTTAAGCGCTCTGCATTGTTTATCTTAGGAGGCTGCTAGAATTATATATTATTCATATCTTATGTTTTTTATTCCTGGTGATGTTTAAGCCAGTACCGTTCTTTTTCTTAGTCTGCTTTGTATTTTTGAATCTCTGAATATTTATACTGTATTTATTAATTATTGGTGCATGGTCAGTATTTTGGTACTGTGTTGAACAGATACATTTGAAATTATGTTGGATATAAATAAAAAAAAGAAAGAAAAAAAGGACCTTCCAGTGTCATCAAACATTAAGTGAACGTTTTTCAAATATTCAGACTTAAAAAGGAAGGAGATCTGGGGTCCCTCAGAGGTGGGGAGCGAGTTCTAAAGGGGTTACTCCAGAGCTTTCCAAACTGTGTGTCCCGACACAGTACTGTGTCGCCTGCAAATGGTGGGTGTGTCGCAGGCACTTAGCACTTAACTGCTGCTAATTAAGAGGCATCCCTAGACACTCTGCTCTATGGTCTTTTAAAGACCTGCGAAGTGCTCGATGCAGCTGTGTGTGTGCCCAGGAAGCTGGGGTGAGGTGACAGAGGGTGACATGCAGAGTGAGGAAGACAGAGGGAGGGAGACAGAGGGAGGGAGACAGAGGGAGCGAGAGAGACAGAGGGTGGAGGGCGACAGAGGGAGGTAGACAGACAGAGGGAGGAGGGTGACAGACAGAGGGAGGAGGGTGACAGAGGGAGGGAGACAGACAGAGGGAGGAGGGCGACAGAGGGAGGAGACAAACAGAGGGAGGAGGGCGACAGAGGGAGGGAGACAGAGGGAGGGAAACAGAGACAGTCACAGGGAGGGAGACAGAGAGAGGGAGACAGAGGGAGGGAGACAGAGGAAGGGAGACAGACAGAGGGAGGAGAGTGACAGAGGGAGGGAGACAGACAGAGGGAGGAGGGCGACAGAGGGAGGGACACAGACAGAGGGAGGAGGGCGACAGAGGGAGGGAGACAGACAGAGGGAGGAGGGTGACAGAGGGAGGGAGACAGACAGAGGGAGGAGGGCGACAGAGGGAGGGAGACAGAGGGAGCGAGAGATAGACAGAGGGAAGGAGGCAGAGGGCGGCAAACAGAGTGAGACAGACAGAGGGAGGAGGGCGACAGAGGGAGGGAGACAGACAGAGGGAGGAGGGCGACAGAGGGAGGGAAACAGACAGTCAGAGGGAGGGAGACAGAGGGAGGGAGACAGAGGGAGGGAGACAGAGGGATGTAGACAGAGGGAGACAGATGGACGGAGACAGAGAGGGAGGCAGTGGGCGACCTACAGAGGGAGACAGACAGAGGGAGGAGGGTGATAGAGGGAGTGAGACAAACAGAGGGAGGGAGACAGAGGGAGACAGAGGAGGGATACAGACAGAGGGAGGGAGACCGAGAGAGAGGGAAACAGAGGGAGAGAGTCAGAGGGAGGGAGTCCAGGATAGACAGATACAGGGAGACAGATGGAGGGAGACAGAGGGAGAAGGAGACAGAGAGGGAGGGAGACAGAGAGAGAGAGGGAGACAGAGAGAGAGAGGGAGACAGAGGGACGGAGACAGACAGAGGGAGGGAGATAGAGGAAGGGAGACAGACAGAGGGAGACAGAGAGAGGGGGACAGAAGGAGGGAGCAGACAAGAGGGAGACAGACAAGAGGGAGACAGACAAGAGGGAGACAGGCAAGAGAGAGACAGGAAAGAGGGAGACAGGCAAGAGAGAGGGAGACAGACAGGGTGAGTGAGACAGAGGGAGACACAGGGAGAGAGAGGGAGAGAGCGATAGAGAGAGGGAGGGAGGGAGACAGAGGTAAACAGAGAGAGGAAGACAGACAGAGTGAGTGAGACAGAGGGAGACAGAGAGAGAGGGAGACAGAGAGAGAGAGAGAGAGAAAGAGGGAGGGAGACAGCGACATACAGAGATAGAGACAGAGACAGACAGAGACAGGGACACACAGAGACAGATAGAGGCAGAGACATGGACAGAGGCAGACAGTTAGAGGCAGAGACAGACCGAGACAGAGAGACAGAGAGGGAGACAGAGGGAGGGAGAAAGAGACAGGCAGCCAGATAGAGGCAGAGACAGGGACAGACAGATAGAGGCAGAGACTGAGACAGAAGGAGACAGAGAGGCAGAGAGACAAAGAGGGAGAGCGAGAGGTAGGGTGACAGAGACAGAGGGAGACAGAGGGTGACAGAGGGAGGGACGTAGAGTGAGACAGAGGGAGGGAGTCAGGGGGAGACAGAGGGAAGGAGAGGGAGACAGATAGAAGGAGGGACACAGAGGGAGGGAGGAAGACAGAGGGAGACAGACAGAGGGAGGAGGGCAACAGAGGGATGGAGACAGGGAGAGAGACAGACAGAGGGAGACCATTTGCCCACTTTTATTTTAAAAAATTCTTCCGGGGGAAACCCCGCCCCCGAACCCCCCTTAGGAGGTTCGGGCTCGCTCGCTACACTGCCTTACTGTGTCACAAAATAATGTGTAGTGTGTTTATCTAGGGACCTGAATCGATATTTCTATTTTGTGCCCTTGTCCGGTTATAAATCAATAATATCCCTACAACGGCATAAAAACCCTATTCATAATTCAGTCGTAGCACATGCAGTCACATTAAGCAAGCCTACTCCTCCAGCTCCCTAGAAAGCACACCGAGTTCTCTAAACAAACCAAGCCTCCAGCAACCTGGGAAATCCCCATTGCCTTTGTTTTGATTTCGTCCGAGAACTCCTGTAAAGCCCTGTAAAAACGACCAGTTCTTAGTGACATCTTTATTGACGTCTTATGTCCAGCCTTACGTCAAACCCGGCACCTTTCAGGTATAAATATACCAACGCTGCCTTCAGCAAACACACAGTGGTGGTGAATCTGGAGCAGCTATCTACTTGCCCGAGAGCCCAGCTGATGCGAGAGCCCAGCTGATGCGAGAGCCCACGGACGCTGCCCCTCCCTTTTGACGCGCTGAGGAAGACGCTGTCTTTTCTCCTGCCGAGAAAATCCAGCTCCGGCGCTTCCAGCTTACCCTTGCGGGTGACTGGGATATCGAGTCCTGAGAGAGAGATACCAGCCCTCCTGCTTTCTAATACCCAGGTACTGAACTGACTAAACCCTTACAGAGAATTCTTGAGTCAGATTCTTGGCAAAACAAACTTAACTTAAACTGCTACTTACTTACTCCTTCCCACGTATTAGGCTTAGGTCAGGTACACCGGGGTAGGCGTATTTAGAAGCACCAGTTGAGTACGATTAGTCAATGTATATATGTATGTATATCTTTTATCTATTTTAAAGTATCATATGGCTAAGAAACCATATCAATGCTTTTACAGCATTATTTTATAATACTGCTTTTACTGTATGCACTTTACTTTACTATAAGTATTGCAATTGTAGCAATTCATTTCTCTTGTATGAGGAAGGAGACTGCTCAATAACTAATACCTTTTATTGAAAACGCCCGTCTCTCATTTCTCTGCAATCTGGTGAAACTAAGTACGCACTTGGGACTGAGTGAAATAGCTGTCTTTTGTTTTCACACGACTCTAGAGATATACTCTCAATCAGGGAGAGCAAAGTTGTCATATTTTATGGTTGTCAGAAACTAAATCCCTTCTTGTCTATCCAGGGAGGTTAAACTCCTCCTCGCTTATTCGAGAAAGTTTCTAGTGACCTCTGAGCTAGCTGGCAAAAACTTAAGTCTAATATAGTCAGTAGAGACCTAGTTAACCTCAGTCCTACGTCTACACTGCTGAATATATTATTCCAATGCGCAGAGCCTATTGGGACTATAGGAACTACACTACAGATGCATCTACAAAAAGTGTGTCAACAACATGAAAAGTTTGGAAAGCTGTGGGTTACTCCATCAACTAGTGACCCATGGATGAATTTTTGGAAGGTGGGATGTTGGGAAGTGAATTACTAATAGTTTCTATGATGTTATATAGTTGTCTAAAAATTTTATTTAATGTATTTCATTGATAGTTATGTTGTTGGTTAGGGTACTAATTAACTCAACAGTGAACCTACAATCTGAAACTTGAAAACATTGCAGGAGTACTCGCACAGTGACTTCCAAAGGTTTCTGGGTAAGGCACGGCCATGCAGTTTTCAGTGTAGCCAGCACACATGGCTGCGTGTTGCTGGCGGAGTACACCGTCTACTCCATGTGCCTTTCACTCGAATATTGTGTGAGGCTTCATATATGTAGGCCACGTGTGTGCACTAGTAGAATATGTAGAACTGGTACACTGTGTGTATCTGTGCACATGATGTGCTTCTGACTCCACTCACACAGCGGGTAACGGGTCTCTTTGTGTGTGTGCGTGGGTGTGTGTGTGTTGAGTGTGCACTGCAAGTGCACATAGCACAGTGTAAGCTAGACCTAGTTAACCTCAGTCCTACGTCTACACTGCTGAATATATTATTCCAATGCGCAGAGCCTATTGGGACTATAGGAACTACACTACATGGCGCCCAACGTTTGGTAAGGCGATACATCTAACGCAAGACGTTAGAGTAACTCAGTCGTGCTTTTTCACACAGACCCTTTCTCCCATAAATACTCCAAAAGACGTCTGGAGTGGGTAAAAGGTTAAAATCCGCCGGAACTTAGTAGGAAGAGATTCCTATGTGTGGTTTTTGGTTTATTCAACGTTGAAGGATACAGTGCTCCAAAATATTGTGCACCTAATCTTTGTTTCCTTGAAAGCTGATCTGCAACAAAAACCCTTCTGTCAGTAAAAATGTCAGACGGTGAAGAAGAAAGGGAGGCAGCTAGAATAGCAGCTCAACTCCTAGAGGATGACAATAGTTTCCTGCAGACCGACCTGAATGCTATACTCATTCCGGTCAACATAAGAAAAACTATAACTCTTAAACTTATAGAAAATGGACTAACATCGAGAGGTGGTACAGTCATATTCGTAATTGAGGCACATGAATATCGGCAGACAGAGGTATTCTATTCATGGATAAACTTTCCAGCAGCAAATGCTGTCACACACAAATTCCACTATTACAAAATAGAGGAACCTCCGGATGAGTACACTCCTTCCGAGGAGGTTGAATTCCCATTAAAATACCAAGAGCACCTGCTCTGGTTTAAAGGCGCCCTAAAACATAATAATCCCATCACCAGGCTCGGTCCACTAGGTAGACCAGGAGCAACGTGGCCGCTTCTAGCCAGCTACACACCACATACAGACATCGAAAAAATGTCAATACCAGAACTTTTAGTCCACCTAAAAGTACTAATTAAAATACATGGACAATTAGTCCAATATGTAATGCGGACTTCAACAGTCCAACCAGCTACTAACATTCCACAGCTGACCCCTCATTAGGGGAACACAAACAAAATTACACCACAGAACATACAGTCATGTCTGGGTAAAGTACCCATAAAACGGGAACAAATTCCATTCTGGTTAGCACAAAAAATCACTGAAATAGAGGCAGTATTTCCGGATACTACCCCTACTGAGAAACACAGAATTCTGACTATCTGTCTTCCAATGGGGATCGCACCACATGTGGAGGACTGTGACACTTGGGGCACAGTCTTTGCTTCCATTTACACAAAAACACATGGTGTTCCGTCTATGGTGATAATACCAGATGTGTTAAAACAGATTCAAAATGAATACGGTCCAGAACCTGCTTTAACTCTGGGTATGAAATTACTGAAAGACTTCAAGCAGGTCTCAGCTTTATTATTATCGAACATAAAAGGAGAAGCAGCATCTGTGGCGATCCACCAGAAATTGAAAGAAACAGATATAGCAGAACAACCATTTGAACTTGCCAGAATCATAGAAAAATCCTATGAAGAACTAGGAAGAGATAGTTTGGGTAGGAAACCAGTAAAGCCCCAACTAACTGAAAATCCTGAAAATATATTTATTAAAAATAATCTAAACACTCCAAAAAAGAGATGGGATGGAAATAAACAATCCACTCTCAAAGAAAAAAGATTCCAGTCCAGAGGAAGGTCTCCTCGGCGGAGAGAAAGATCTCCGGACCAAGGACACAAGTCTCCCCAGAGGGAGCCCTCTGAGAAAAGATACAACCTTAGAAATAGGGATAATTTGAAGAAACCTGATAGATATCAAGATATTGATAATCGTCCCTCTTGATCTTTTCAGACTTCCTCACAGAAATCGGAAAGAAGAGGACGGTCAGAACACAGGGAAGAGCACGTCAAGTCCAAAGACAAGGAACCTGCTCATCAAAGTAAAAAATTACAATTTCCAAAAAAGAAGGTAGCCAGTATTAAAGTAATCAAACATGCCGAGGATCCTGAGGACACAGCTGAAAAACGGAGAGTGGGCTCAGACAATGCTAGACAGCGCAGCAGAAGTGAGCATAGCTCGCAAGATCCTGATGAATCATCTGGAGACAGTGGACATGAATGAATACATTCAGGTGGAAACTGCAGATACCAGAGTTAGCAAACCTCATAAAATATACGAAATAACATTACGTATAGAGGGAGATAAGACTAGGAAAATAAGGGGTCTATTTTGGGATAACCTTTCAAAAGGCTATGACATCCTTTTAGCTGAAAAAGACTGGCCACCAGAGTTTGTCAGGGAGTGCCCTCATGGCGAAGAAATGATTATGCCTGCCTTCTCAAATCATATTCCAATTCATAAAAAATATACACTTGCAAGAAAGTGGGCAGTAGCCCAAGCTCCTGCATTATATAAAAACCATGTTGGATGGGATGAGGACTCTCCTCCTCACAAAATCCAGTTAAAATGTCAACCAACTGCACAGAGGCAGTACCCAATTAAGCACAAAGCTAAAAACAGGTCAGGGAGATCTTAGATCAACTTGAATACCAGGGGGTGATTGAAACTTGCACCTCACAAATGAACAATCCTTTGTTTCCTGTCTCCAAGCCAGACGATTCATATCGTCTAGTTTTGGACTACAGACATCTAAACTCATGTTGCAAAACTTTTGCAGTACAAAACTCACATAGTGCAGCACTAATGAATAACATCGTGCGCAAAAAATACAAAACAACATTAGACATCTCTAATGGATTCTTTTGTCAAAACATAGCACCTGAAAACAGGTATTTGACCGCTTTCTCAATAATGGACTCGCAAAAAAAATTCTGTCGACTCCCACAGGGGTTCAAGAACAGCCCAGGATTATTCTCAGCAAGAGTAACAGAGTTACTACAAATGTATGATGATGAGCCATTATCTTATGTCGATGACATCTATCTAACAGATGATGACTTGGATACTCACTTAAAAAGAGTGAACACCATAATACTTGGGTTCGCAGCAGAGGGTTACAAATTCAACATTAAAACGTCACGAATTGCCCATCTAACTGTCCTGGTTTTGGGTTATGAATTATCAAGTGAAGGCAAAAGCCTGGCAGACAATTTCTTAGAAAAATGCGCTGTAATCCAAGCACCAAGAACGCTGAAAAACTTACAATCCATTCTAGGTTTCCTGAATTTCGGAAGAACTTACATTCTAAATTATGCAGAGAGGGTTAAACCTTTCTATGAACTAATAAAACCAGATTTTAAACCAATCAATTGGACTCAAAAACACACAGAAATTTTGAGATCTTTGCAAACAGACATGTTAGCTAAAACAAAATTGCAAACACGCGATAACACACGCAACCTTGTAATCCTCGTCATCCCAGGAAGATGCGGATTCACGTACCTAACCTCTAATGAGGGAGAAACGGTACCAATAGCATACAAATCACATTTGTACACAGAAGCTGAAAAAACATTCAGTCTTGCGGAAAACATTGTACATGCGGTTTAAACAGCTGTAGCAAAAGAAAGAGCCCAAGCCCAAGGCAGACGGATTACTGTTTTAACAGCAGAATCAGCCTTTGAGGCATTAACAAGCCCATGTAATTTAACTACTGTGGCATTAAATCCAAAATGGATACAATGGGAAAATTCTCTTGCTACGGACAAAGTGAAATACTATTTTGATCCGAATATGAAAAGATTAAAAAATCTAGAATATGAAAAAGAATATCCTCTGCCAATCGACATTCTGCCCCTACAACTTTACACCTGTGTAATATATACAGACGGATATGCACAACCCTCAGTTTGGGGAAAACAAGCCTATAACGCCACGTGCGAGGTTGTTAAATGCAGGTGGCGCGGAGGTAAATTGAGACCTCTGGTAACAATGTCACAATCTGTAAAAGACAATTCAGATCAACAAACTGAACTAATAGCTTTGAAAATGGCGCTAGATATTGCCGATCGCGAATTCCCGACACTAATAGTGTGCGATTCGCTTTACTGCGTCAAATCATACAATAATGACTTGCAGAAATGGGTTCAAAACGGTTACAAAGATGACACAGGTGCCACAATCAAGCAGAAATCGCTTTGGGAACAAGTAGTTCTTTTACAGAAAGAACTACAAAAGACTCACGTGATACATTCACTGAGTCATGAACGTAATGGCGTTCACGTTACAGGGAATTTATTGGCTGAGACAGCCAGAGCGGAAGTAACTAAACCGGCTTCCATAGCTACAAAAAAGCGTTCAGAAAAATACATAGACGGGGAAACCATGCTGGCGGTAAAAACGTCATCAAAAGGCGACTGTGCAGCGTTACCCGTGAACTATCCACTCAATTATACATACGTAATCGATGCAAACTCCGTTCCTTTTGCTCAAATCCCTGGAGTGGGGGATAGGGTAATTCCAAACACGAACAGGAGAGTCTTGTTAATAGCAGACAGACACATGGGTGAGGGTCTAAGACACCTTAAGATTAAGGAATCATTGAAAGAATTGCAATCAATATACTGGTGGCCGGGAATGAGCCTGCAACATCACAAATTTGTAATAAGCTGTCCAGACTGCAACAGAGATCGCAGTGGCGAACCGGCCGGTGTATTGCCATGGCCCTTCTTTTAGATAGCATAAGGCTATCTATATGCAAAAATCCAGCAAGAAAAAATGCGTCCTATTAATATTTAAGACTAGATTCACTTAAAAATGCAGACACCAGCTCTCGGCTGACGCCAGAACTGTTATAAAAGATTTGCGAGTCTATATCGGCATATACGCAATTTGCATGCAACATTCTGACCAGGGTCCTGCTTTTAGCTCTCGAGCTTAAAAATGGGCCATGACAAGCATGGGCATTGCGCTGCAGTAATCTTGCCACTTCCTTCCTGAGGGAAACGGGATGGTGGAAAGAAAAAACCGAGACATATAGCAATCTATAACGGCAAAGGTATTAGGTTCGGGTGATGGGTGGGTCAAACATTTAACAAGTGTCCAACGTAGTCTTAACAATCTGCCAAGAAATTCTCTAAAAGGTTTCAGTCCGTACGAACTATTGTTCGGGACTAGAATGCATATCCAGGACCTTGATAGTCAGACTTCAGTGGTAGAAGGAAAATGCTTTGATATCAAAGATCGTTTGCCTATTTTACAGGACTTAAATGAAACAAGAAAACACCTGAGCAACATAAAGTTAAAACAGCAGCCAACAGCCACTGAAGAGAAACCACCTGTCCCAGCAAGGCCTGTCTGGATTCCAAAGATTGGGGATCTGGTCAGAGAGAAAATCGCGGTGAAGAAGGAATTTGGGCCTTCTTACAGAAAAGCAGTACCTGTATTAGCTGTCAACGGAACAAGATCAGTTGTACTACCGCACCTTGCTGGTAAAAAGGAGAACCGAGTTGTATCCATCGACCTGGTTAAACCACAATCATGTTGCCAATAATAAGTAGTAGGCCAAGTGGACTCCCAAGAAATAGCAGAACACCAAAGTTTGCTACAAATCAAGAGGTTCAAACTGAGAGACTAATCACATTTGATAAACCTACAGTGAATCAACAAGGACTATGCAACAAAGCCATGGAACCTATGCCTCTTAAAACCCAAATTGCAACAGTTCGTCAAGAAACACCTGTCTACAACAATGTAGCCACAGACTATGCAAATGAAACAAAGAAAATTCGAAAAAAATGCAAATCCGGAAGCAATTCCAACAATTGACAGAACTGCATCAGGCTACTTCATCAATTTCGATGACTTTTCTGAGGATCCCAGCGAACCTGAAGAACAGCCAACTACAAAGACTTTTAAAGACAAAGCAAAAGAACTCTTTCATCAACTCAAAGAAACCTATCTGATTTCTCCATGGATTGAATTTTGGTTTGTGCTAGGTGTACTTTTCCTACTGCTTTGGCTCATCATGGTACTATGCTTGGGACATTTCATTGAGGGACAATATAGTACAATGGACAAAGCAAGTCAGAACATCAACTTGGTCCTAAAGCCACAGAAGTCATCCCACATCGAGAAAAGAGAACTATCATCAGTAAATTTCACAGCCAATCCAATACCCGGTGGGGTAGTTTGGGACAAAACAGATTACGAAATCTATGGCCCGTTCGAGCTCTTGAAGTATCCACATCAATTCAAGGTTTCATTAAGTGACTTTGTAAAACCGAGCACATTCTCTGATGATTGGGACTTTGAAAGTATTAATGATATGATGTCAGACTTAGTTATGTCAGCAAAATTTACAGAACATGATTATTTACAGGGTTCATCAAATTATGAACAGATGTACTGCTACAATCACTATCCTAACCATTATTTGCATAAATCTGCTCAACCTAGAAATGTTTTTAATTATAATCAATGGGAACATTGTGCAACTCCATCAAAAGGCAGTTCAAAAACATTTTATGATAAATTCCAACACAAGTGATGCAGAAACATTTTATTTCAAACTGTTAAATGGGACAGGAATGAAAACCATGCTGACAAACACTAAATTAATCTATTCAGAAACATTTTTTGAAAAAATGAATACATTTGGTTTTGATTTTTGGAAAAATAACATTGAAACAAAAACCATCTGGGGTACCAGAGATTGGCAGGTCCAAGGTATAGAATCATTATTTAGAGCCTGCATGATCCCAGAACAAATTATATTCTTGAATGACACCATTCAACAGACAACCTGTCTTGGCCTAGCCAAAATTAAAGACTTAAACAAACCGTCTATTCCAAAGCCAACACCTGACAGTAATAGCACTACTGATGTTGAGATAGACGTATCCCATATTTTTAACCAAAACAGAACACATCCTGATTGGAAAAAATGGTTGATCTGGCCCACAGACACAAATAACTGTCAAGATAGATTCCTGAACAAAATACAGGGGTTCAAATTGACCAGGCCAGACCCTAGATACTCCCAGAGACAACATCCAGGGATAGTTACAACATACAGTGTAGGAAAACTCTGCCTCGAATGGCTACAAACATCCACACTGGCAGAAATTAAGCAACACTTGACTTTACTCAAAGAAGGTGCTGACTTGCGTGATTTCTTAATGGGACCACGCAAACAGCGTCAAAAACGTTTCATAGCAGCCAGTATATATGCGGCATACAACGAAGCTTGGAAAGAAACGCAAATTGAAACAGCAGAAAAAATACGAGAAATTGATCGTATTAATTTGGAAAAATCACTTTCTGTTGTGGACAATGGGTTAATGACTCTGTCTTCCAGAATATATTCATTGGACAGAATTGTATCATCTGCAATTGATATAATAGAACAGGACTTACTAATGTTACAACACGTTCAGTCTCAATTACGTTCTATTGTACAGCTTGGCTGGACGTTACAAAATCTGCGTTCAGGCTACGTGCCCTGGCGTTTAATCAACACAACGTCATTATTCTCTATCTTTAACCTTACTGATACACAAATCAGCTTGGCACAAAAAGGAGCGGAATATACAATTCTGAGCATTGAAAAACTCGAGAGATTACCATTGACAATGTCAGAACGACCTGTCATTGAATGGATAATACACGGAATCATAACTATTCCGATAACGACTTTCGAATTTCGATACTGCCAAGAGTATATACAAGCAGGCCAGTATGAAAGGTTGGGTAAAGGATACATTAAGTCATCATGGAAATTACCTTACACACACACATGTTATAGTGAAAAAGGACAGAATGTATTTCATAGTGGTAATAATTGTAAAAGGTCACTAAGTGGTATACTTCTGTGTCAGGGTATAAATCTACATGGGGCCTGTGAGGAGACTTCAAATAACCTTTCATGCCACCAGCTTGGCACACCTGCAACTCGAATAGAGCCATTTTTTAGATGGCTTTCTAATGGGAGCTACATTCTAATAGTGGACCACAGATGTTGTGGCTTGGTGCCAGGAAAAGCTTATCTCGTAAGCGTTTCGTCCATGGTCACTTGCTGTATGCAAGTATTGTATCCGAACAAGACTCCAGACAGGGAGGGAAAAATGTGGCCCATTTTGAATATCTCTTCTATTCGAATTGATACTTTAAGCAGAATAAAGTCTGTTCTTCTACAGACGACTGTGCCCTTAACGTCATCAAAAGAAACGTATGATCTCGAAGTTGCAAGGACAACGGCAGAGATACATAAACTTTTATCAACAAATTGCCCCTTACATTTCGCGGAAAAGCTAAGCCAAATCTTAAACATGTCCGATACGAATGGTATCCCACATGTATTTAAGACTGTTTTTTCGGGACTGTTGACACCCTTCAAAGCAGTCCTGGGCATCTTTCCTAATTTTGTCCATTCGGTCTTTGGCGGCCTTCCACTCCTGTTGGGACTCGTAGCAGGGATTTTATTTTTGATCCTCCTGCTTCATTATGGCAAGCCATGTCACAGACAAGACTCCAGCAACAATCGAAGAAACGATCCTAGCTATACGCTATCGGGACCGCATAACTGAAGTCCTTGGATTAGCCCGGCTAAGAGATCTGAATATGACCTGGTTTCTTTCATTCAGACTCATCTGGCAGAATTGTATCTTACCTGTGTTAAGATGTATGCTGTGCGGAGAAGAATGCGTGTTAGACATCTGTCTCACACTACAATCAGAAGTACCACTGGATACAGATACCTTGCTAAGTCCTAACGGCTCATGCATCGTGTTGTCCCCAGCGGTTACCTATCCTAATGACGGCATTCGTGGAAACTTCACCACTGCGATTAAAGGGTAGTGAAGTGCAAGATGAGAGCAGCATCAACCACCTTCTGTGAGCAGTGCTGATCCTGTCATAATTGAAAGCAATCATGCTCAAGACTGCATGATAGCAACGTTTTCCAACTTGGTCGAACTTTCACCTGAAGCGGTAAACTGTTTTTTTGAAAGTCTGTCTGAAATGATGTCTCCCCTGAACAGAAAGAATAACTTTAAAGCAAACAAGCACACAGCGTTCCCTGAACTCTGAATTTGGCCTTCGGCTTTGAAAAACAAAAGCTACTGAAAATATTTGGAACTATTTTTTCTTCTTCCCCTGAAAAACAAAATTATTTTTTTCCCCGATTCCAAAATATTTACCTTTTTGGCACTTGTACTTAAAGTAGAACTATTCTTAGAGAACAGAGCTTCTATTTTTAGGAACTCTAGAGACAATATATTACCTCAGCCTCTAGCATACTTAGAGATAACTGTATTTATATGTGATGGAATGGTCTCGCACTTCTTTTCTGTATTAAGAGCTATTTCATGTGTAATTTTCGCAAAATCATTCCGCTGCTATATATATGCTTCCTATTTTTATGAATGATTACTCTGCTTAAAAAACATACAGTACCTATACTAATTTTCATGTATTTCGCATACTCCATTTCAAATGCAAAAAAAATATTTTGGGGTGGATCGGTATACACGTGCACCTTTAGATATGTTTACTATTGCTTAAATTTTAGTAATGATGGGCATTAATTCGTGGAGTGGGTGTAGTGTGTTTATCAAGGGACCTGAATCGATATTTCTATTTTGTGCCCTTGTCCGGTTATAAATCAATAATATCCCTAGAACGGCATAAAAACCCTATTCATAATTCAGTCGTAGCACATGCTGTCACATTAAGCAAGCCTACTCCTCCAGCCCCCTAGAAAGCACACCGAGTTCTCTAAACAAACCAAGCCTCCAGCAACCTGGGAAATCCCCATTGCCTTTGTTTTGATTTCGTCCGAGAACTCCTGTAAAGCACTGTAAGAACGACCAGTTCTTAGTGACATCTTTATTGACGTCTTATGTCCAGCCTTACGTCAAACCCGGCACCTTTCAGGTATAAATATACCAACGCTGCCTTAAGCAAACACACGGTGGTGGTGAATCTGGAGCAGCTATCTACTTGCCCGAGAGCCCAGCTGATGCGAGAGCCCCCGGACGCTGCCCCTCCCTTTTGACGCACTGAGGAAGACGCTGTCTTTTCTCCAGCCGAGAAAATCCTGCTCCGGCGCTTTCAGCTTACCCTTGCGGGTGACTGGGATATCGAGTCCTGAGAGAGAGATACCAGCCCTCCTGCTTTCTAATACCCAGGTACTGAACTGACTAAACCCTTACAGAGAATTTGTGAGTCAGATTCTTGGCAAAACAAACTTAACTTAAACTGCTACTTACTTACTCCTTCCCACGTATTAGGCTTAGGTCAGGTACACCGGGGTAGGCGTATTTAGAAGCACCAGTTGAGTACGATTAGTCAATGTATATATGTATGTATATCTTTTATCTATTTTAAAGTATCATATGGCTAAGAAACCATATCAATGCTTTTACAGTATTATTTTATAATCCTGCTTTTACTGTATGCACTTTACTTTACTATAAGTATTTCAATTGTAGCAATTCATTTCTCTTGTATGAGGAAGGAGACTGCTCAATAAATAATACCTTTTATTGAAAACGCCCGTCTCTCATTTCTCTGCAATATGGTGAAACTAAGTACGCACTTGTGACTGAGTGAAATAGCTGTCTTTTGTTTTCACACGACTCTAGAGATATACTCTTAATCAGGGAGAGCAAAGTTGTCATGTTTTATGGTTGTCAGAAACTAAATCCCTTCTTGTCTATCCAGGGAGGTTAAACTCCTTCTCGCTTATTCGAGAAAGTTTCTAGTGACCTCTGAGCTAGCTGGCAAAAACTTAAGTCTAATATAGTCAGTAGAGACCTAGTTAACCTCAGTCCTACGTCTACACTGCTGAATATATTATTCCAATGCGCAGAGCCTATTGGGACTATAGGAACTACACTACAGATGCATCTACAAAAAGTGTGTCAACAACATGAAAAGTTTGGAAAGCTGTGGGTTACTCCATCAACTAGTGACCCATGGATGAATTTTTGGAAGGTGGGATGTTGGGAAGTGAATTACTAATAGTTTCTATGATGTTATATAGTTGTCTAAAAATTTTATTTAATGTATTTCATTGATAGTTATGTTGTTGGTTAGGGTACTAATTAACTCAACAGTGAACCTACAATCTGAAACTTGAAAACATTGCAGGAGTGCTCGCACAGTGACTTCCAAAGGTTTCTGGGTAAGGCACGGCCATGCAGTTTTCAGTGTAGCCAGCACACATGGCTGCGTGTTGCTGGCGGAGTACACCGTCTACTCCATGTGCCTTTCACTCGAATATTGTGTGAGGCTTCATATATGTAGGCCACGTGTGTGCACTAGTAGAATATGTAGAACTGGTACACTGTGTGTATCTGTGCACATGATGTGCTTCTGACTCCACTCACACAGCGGGTGACGGGTCTCTTTGTGTGTGTGCGTGGGTGTGTGTGTGTGGAGTGTGCACTGCAAGTGCACATAGCACAGTGTAAGCTGGTAGCTAAGTGTGTTAACAGGTGTATAGTGGAAAATGGATGAGTGTATTTACGGGCCCACATAGAAACTGTCAATGTGTGCTTACTGAGGAATTATGCAAAATGTGCACAATGGGCATTACTGAGCATTGTGAAAACTGGCAATGTGTGCCTACAGAGGAGTTGTGGAAAATGTGCGCAATGGGCATCACTGAGGCACTGTGAACACTGACAATGTGTGCTTACTGGGGAGTTATGGAAAATGTGTACTATGGGCATTACTGAGCATTATGAAAACTGGTGATGTGTGCTCACTGGGGAGTTGAGGAAAATGTGCACAATGGGCATTACTGAGGCACTTTGAACACTGACAATGTGTGCTTACTGAGGAGTTATCCAAAATGTGCACAATGGGCATTACTGAGCATTGTGAAACCTGGCAATGTGTGCCTACAAAGGCGTTGTGGAAAATGTGCACTGTGTGCATTACTGAGCATTGTGAAAATTGACAATGTGTGCTTACTGAGGAGTTATGCAAAATGTGCACTATGGGCATCACTGAGCTTTGTGAAAACTAACAATGTGTGCTCACTGGGGAGTTGTGGAAAATGTGCACTGTGGCCATTACTGAGCATTGTGAAAACTGGCAATGTGTGCTTACTGAGGAGTTGTGGAAAATGTGCACTGTGGCCATTACTGAGCATTGTGAAAACTAACAATGTGTGCTTACTGGGGAGATATGGAATATGTGCATAATGGGCATTACTGAGCATTGTGAAAACTGGCAATGTGTGCCTACAGAGGAGTTGTGGGAAATGTGCTCTGTGGGCATTACCGGGCATTGTAAAAACTGACAATGTGTGCCTACAGAGGAGTTGTGGAAAATGTGCACTGTGGGCATTGCTGAGCATTGTGAAAACTGACAATGTGTGCTTACTGAGGAGTTAGGCAAAATGTGCACTATGGGCATTACTGTGCATTGTGAAAACTGGTGACGTGTGCTCACTGGGGAGTTGTGGAAAGTGTGCACAATGGGCATCACTGAGGCACTGTGAAAACTGGCAATGTGTGCTTTCTGCGCAGATATGGAAAATGTGCACAATGGGCATTTCTGAGCATTGTGAAAACGCGCAATGTGTACCTACAAAGGAGTTGTGGAAAATGTGCACAGTGGGCATTACTGAGCATTGTGAAAACTGACAATGTGTGCTTACTGAGGAGTTATGCAAAATGTGCACTCTGGGCATTACTTAGCATTATGAAAACTAGCGACGTGTGTTCACTGGAGGGTATGGAAAATGTGCACAATGGGCATAACTGAGTATTGTGAAAACTGGCAATGTGTGCCTACAGAGGAGTTGTGGAAAATGTGCCTACAGAAGAGTTGTGGAAAATATGCACTATGGGCATTGTGAAAACTGGCAATGTGTGCTTACAGAGGAGTTGTGCAAAATGTGCACTGTGGGCATTACTGAGCATTGTGAAAACTGGCAATGTGTGCTTACTGTGGAGGTATGGAAAATGTGCACAATGGGCATCACTGAGCATTGGGAAAACTGTTAATGTGTGCTTACTGCGTAGTCATGCAAAATGTGCACAATTGGCATTACTGAGGCATTGGGAGAACTGGCAATGTGTGCTAGGGATAGTATGCCACCTGCACATATTGCGCTGCCGAGGCACAGTAATGTTGACCTTTGAGCAATGCATGTGGTTTGCACAGTGGGGGTATGTGTGTGCCTGTGATTATGGTTCCAATTACGATGGCGGTCGGATGAGCGTCCGATCGCCATCGTTGTGGTATTTGGGCCAACTGACAAGTAGTCGGTGGTACCACCCACCAGATTAGGATGCGACCACCGCATGTGCGGTCTGAAACATCCCTTTTACAACTGCGGCTTGTGCTGCAGCCCGGAAAAGCGCCGCAGCACAAGCTGCAATTGAAAAAGGGATGAACGGTACATGGATGTTTGGGGTGCATCACATGTGCCCCCTGGCCACATTCCAGTAGCCCACGAGGGACGGGGGCCCTGCTAGGACCCCCCCCCCCAAAGTCCCTTTACGGCAGCCTGTTCATAGCGGTGTGACTGCCGTGAGCAGGCAGTCAGAAAGGGATACTCAAAAACCTATGGCGGTGGCTGCGCAGGCACCGCCCCATTGTAGGGATTGGGAATACGGCCGCCATCTGGACGGGCTCCTTGAGCCTGTCAGAGGCCTCGGTCTGACCCTCTGACTGCTGCGGTCCGATTGAATGCATTATAATGCGGCGGTCGGACCGCTATCCTGGAAGTCGATGGGGCCACCACAGACGGCCTGTCGGTGGCGGTCCAACTGACATCCTAATGAGGCCCAATCTAAGGTGTGTGTGTGTCTGTCTGCACTCTTCGGGCCTCATTTATGAGGCCGTGCGTCACTTTTACGCCGCCGATGTGTCACTTTTTGTGACGCACCAGCAGCGTAAAAAATGTGCCTTGTTGCACTATATTTACAAAGTGACGCATCTAGGTAGATGCGTCTCTTTGTAAACCCCTGCGCCACATTATACCTGTGCCAGGTATAATGTATGCAAGGGGGGCGTTTTGACGCAAGAAAGGGTCGTAGAAATGACGCAGTGAAATCTATGAGATTTCACTGCGCCACTTCTAGGACACAAATGCGTCAATTTCTTATGCCTGCCTCACAGCAGGCGTAAAACTGACACAGGCCCTTTCGCATGGGGCTTGCCCCATGTGAAAGGATATATGGCTGGAGTTGCGTCACTTTTGTGACACACGCCAGCAATGCACCACTTTTGCGCCTACAGATACGTCAGAAATACTGACGTATCTGTAACTCCTTGCGCAATGATGCGTCATACTGTAAATATGACGCAAGGAGGGCACAGTGAAAAGTGATGCATCGCTGTTTTCACGCAGCGATGCATCACTTTTCATAAATGAGGCCCTGTGTGTGCAATGTGCAAATGCACTCGCAGCGCCCGTGCACGTGTCAAAGGCCCCGACCTCCCTCCCTCCTGTACAACACATGGCAGATGTTTGTAAAAATTCTCCCAGTGAGAGGGATTTGCATTACCTGCACGCGGTGACGCGTCCCTGTAGCCTCCAGAGGAATCTTTCACTCCCAGTTCCCATCTTTTTTAACTTTTCGTTTATGCTTCGAAGCACATTCACGCGCACGTTAGCATTCACCGCCTCGGAATAATTGTAATCTGATGCCTTTGTTAAAAATATCATCTATTTCTGTAAGAGTTCTGCTCCGCAGTTATTTCTTACAAACCACAGAGGCTTCACAAATGTGCAGTACGTGTGCAATGTGCCTACTGCTTCCTTAGATCGACTTATGAAATAAGTTTAATTCTAGGAGGAAACATCAAATATTTCCACGCAGGGACTTCTGTGGAAATATATAGTCGAATTTTATTAGGTAGTTGATAATGTTTAAACAAAAACGAAATAAAGTTAAACAATGGGGTGGTTGGGGTGATGCTTAAATTAATGTCAGTTACAGGTAATGCGTTTCAGGTAGGGGTGGGCGGAAGTCGCGGAAGGGACTATCGCGGAGAGGCACGGAGATTGAACAAATCATGGTGCCTCTCCGCGATATTTCCGTTTCGCGAGCCCTCCCTCCCGCCTTCCGCCCGCCTTATTAATTATATTTACAGGCTACAAATAAAGTTAAATAAAACTTACCTTATTGAGCTGCAAACTTCCCCATTACGGCTTCTTCTTTGAAACTGTGCATGCGCATTCCTGGCGAGGAATGCGCATGCGCCGGCTACCGCGCATGCGCAGTTTCAAAGAAGAAGCCGCGATGGGGAAGTTTGCAGCTCAATAAGGTAAGTTTTATTTAACTTTATTTGTAGCCTGTAAATATAATTTAATAAGGCGGGCGGGAAGCGGGAGGCGGGCGGGCAGCCAACTTCCGTTCCGCCCGCGAATGTGTGGAAATTTGCCCCGTTTGTCCGCCTTCTTTGCAGAAGGTGCAAATTATCGCACATTCCGTGTGCGGAACGGAAATGTTCGCCCACCCTTAGTTTCAATAATTGTGTGGACCTGAGATGTTTTACTCAGAGAAGGCACATGTATGAAGGATTTACAGAGCATAAATCACAAGAGAGGATGGGGAGATTACCGGTCCAGTATAGACTCTCCTCGAACAACTGAAGTCAAATATCAGGATACTGTTCCGAGGTGATACAGCCCCAGAGAAATGATCCCTAGCTGCAGGTACCTTGAGAAGCGTGTGTGTTTTGAGAACAGTTATCCTCACTCACCTGAAGGTGACGTGCTTCATCATTGGGTGGCGCTTCTCGCCAGGCTGGCACTGCCATGCCTGGTGGGCCCCACGAGAGGGCTCTTTGTCGGAGATCTTTTAATAAATACACTTATCGACACCGTAGGACAAAGAATGGTGTGTCTGACAATATGAGAAGATTGGAGAATGGTGTGGAAATAAAATCAACTATCAACCACAAGCTGTTTAAAATAATTAATGTGAAATCCCCGGTTGATGTTGAAATTAAAAAGACGGAAGAGAAACTTAGGAGATAATGGTCCCTGTCTCTTCAAGTGAGAGTGTAAATCGGTCACTCATAGACCAGCTATTGAGCTGTGGTCTACGTAACGAGTCGATAATGTATGATCTGACCTAATCTTCTCAGTAGAGTGAGGAGCTCTATAACTCAAAGCCCCAGTCCGGGCATGGATGAGAAGGTGCCGGCTGACATCTTACCACCGCAGAGGCGAGGTCAGGGTGCTAGTAGGCACTGACCATCAGAGATAAGCCGCACACTGTGTTGGCGTCCTTGCATCCTTACAGGCCAATCTTCTCTAAAATTCAGGAGGGTTATCCTAAACTGAGCACTTTATTAGTACAGCACTTGTCAACGATGGTAAGATGTCAGCCGGCACCGTATCATCCACTCACGGAGTGGGGCTTTGAGTTATAGAGCTCCTCACTCCATTTAGAACATTAGGTCACATCATATATTATTGGTCCTGATGAAATGCCACTAGACCGCTTCATGACGACCTAAGGCATGAAACATGTTGACCCGTTACGTAGGCCAGAGCTCCGTAGCTGGTCTATAGGTGACTGTTTACACTCTCACTTGCAGAGACAGGGACCATTATATCCTAAGTTTCTCTTCCTTCTTTTTAAGCTCAACATCAGCTGGGATTTCATATGAAATATTTTGGCGGCATCTGGTTGAAAATTGATTTAATTTCCACACCATTCACCAATCTTCTCATATTGTAGGACACCCCAACCCCTACCCTAGTGCCTTGAGACCCTTACGGGTGAGTAGTCACGCTATATGAGCCATTGATTGAGTGATTCTTTGTCCCAAGGTGCTTGATCGGTGTATTTATTGAAAGATCTCTGACAAAGAGCCCTCTTGCAGTGCCCGCCTGGCATTGCAGCGCCAGCCTGGCGAGGAGCACCGCCAAATTATGAAGCATGTCACCTTCGGGTGAGTGAGGGCAACTGTTCTCAAAAGCACACGCTTCTCAAGGTAACTGCACTCAGATAAGGTCATTTGTCTGAGGCTGAATCACCTTGGAACATTATCCTGATACCTGACTTGGATTTACAGAGCAGTCACAAGCACCTCTGCCAAGTGGCTCCATGCAATGTGTGGCACCTTTCACGTGGCTTGTCTTCCCTGCCACCAAAGAGGTGCATTCTGGGACTTGTAAACTGGCTTTTAATATTGTAAGTTTAGGGCTTGAAAATGCCAAGCTGGAAAGTTCTGTTGGTTAAAAAGCCAGAAGATGCTGACAAGGTTACACATGTTCCCCTAGCAGCTGTGCATCCCAGGGTTGCCGGTGCAAGCCATGGTCACGCATGAAGAGTGACACAGGAGTCACCCAGCAGCCTTAGGGTTGAACCAGATCATCCCCAGCTAAAGGTAAAGCTCGAAGGAATCATGCACAAGTCAAGATAGTGCGCCTGGCTAATGCACACATAATTGAAATAAATGAAATACCGGCATTTGTAAAGCACACAGCTACCTCCTGAGAGGCGTCCCGGCGCTGGGGGCTGTCGGGAAGATTAAGCGAGCTATTGCCCAGAATCACATGGTGCTGGGCTAACCTGCCACCGGCGATCAAACCATGAACCCCGTGGCCCAGAGTCAGGCACCCTGGCCGCTGTGCCACACCTCTTCCACATCCTTGCAACCTTCAGGTCAAGTCTGGATCCCAGCAAAGCCTGTCTCATTTCAGCATCTTCCAGAGATTGATGAAACAGCTACATTGATTTCAGGGACAGTAACTTGTGTTACAAAACCTAAAAATGGGGGACACCTGGGGCAATGCACCCGGTAAATCCCTGTCGGGAAGGGTATTCCCCATTCTGAGGTCTTTAACTCGTAAACAGCCGGAATTGTTAATTCTGCCCCAGCATCTCCCCGCGGAGTTAACTGAGCATTAGTATTGAGAGCCTGAGATCCAGACCCCCAGGGAGTGTGCCAGGCTCACCAGGCCAGCACCTTCCAGGGGCTTTAAGTTCAGGAGTAAAGGTTTGGAGGATGAATGATACACACAATGTTGGTCTTTAGTGAAATGAGCTTCTTCTTGAGTTACGGAACACAACTAGACAAGAAAGGGACCTAAAAACACGTATTTTCTCGGATAATATTTACTGAATTACTGCCAACGTTGGTGCCTCCGGGTCATGGCACCCTAAAGCTAATTTTGGCTTGGCTGAGTTGGCATGCATTCTGTGTTTTATAGCGGGTCCCATATTGTAGACTGCCCTAAACCCAAGCCTGAGGGCCGAATACAACTATGTGCGGGTCAGAAACACTTAGAAACCGATGCAAAGTGACACAGGGCGCTTTATAAAGCAGCTTTCAAATAAGTAGATGTCCAGCACGGCGCACCTGCAGGCCTGCTCCTGGCTCTTTCCATGCACTTCTTTTTAGGTACTGTAATGTACTGTCAAAATACGCTGGTCTCATACCCAGCTCTGCGTGCAGGGCTTTTATAAGACTCCACAGTAAATGAATGAATGAATAATTACATAAATAACTTGGTAAACGTAATAATTTAGATTGAGCGGGATGGTCATAGCCAAGAAGAACCAAGAAGATAAAGTGGATGGGCCCTGAATTTCGCAATAGCGTCTTCAGCGGCGAGACTTAGGCCGCATTCCAAACTGTGCAGAGCGGTAATTCTGCTTTTTTGGGAGCAATTACCACCTCACACAATTACGCATTTAATAAATAAAACGAATTTCGTAGCACGCCCTGCATTGCATTTTGAGATGCAGGGCGCGCTACAAAATTCGTTTTATTTATTAAATTGTTTACTTACCTCACATTATCCATATTCCGGTTTTTAGCACCCCCCACCCCGCCTTTCTGCCCCACGGAACTCCCTCCACGGGCCGCGGCTGAAATCGACTTGCAAGTGACCAATTGTCACTACCACTCTTTCCCATTGGCCGCAATGCAAAAGTTCTGCAGCAGTGAACTGCTATAATTTATGTTTACTTCTAAAATCCATAACTCTGGTTATATGTATTCTATTTCGTTCATTTTGATCTCGAAATTAAGATAAAGATACACTTTATTTTCCTAAATTGGTGTCAGATTTCTATTGAGTTGTGTCAATGACTTATCGTCCATGTTGGTACTCTGAAATCCTTAACATATGTTCCTCTAGTAAAGCCTGCCTGCTCTTTGCCACTCTACTAGGACTGAGCTAACAATTTATTAATATGAATCCAGGACCATCTTTGTGGTTTGTGACAGTATTGCATGGTGAACCCTAACCACCATCGCCACATAATACTCCACCTTCCTACATGTGTGGAAAAGGGTCTTGAATCTGGGAGTCAGATGTGGGAATGTTAATTCTGGTACCCATATATTATTCCCCATTCCAGATTAAAAACTCGTGAGGTTAACACCAGGCCTGACATCACCACCCCTTCTTACAGGCAATCTTTGAACGAGGTCTTTCGACGGTGTTCAGATGATCGCTGAAGCCCAGGCCGCGAATGCCATCTTCAAGGCAGCGCATGTCAGTCTGAATCAGGCGAAACAGATGGAAATATTAATGAACTCCCCCAAGGCGGACAAAGCTCCAGGATATGATTTGTTGCCCCCGGGGCTATATAAATGCAGCTCAGATTAGCGGGCCGACCAGATGTTTTAATTGCCTCATCAATACCGCTTGCTTGGGGTTTTGCAAGTTCAGCTCGCGGAAATGCAAAATCCAGGCAGGTTTTCATGGGATGCAAAATGAATATGCATGAGCATCATCTGCATACAATGGCAGGGATTGGAGGATTGGTCGCATCATCTATGGTCATCTGCAAAGTGCGGCTGGAATTGCCGTAACGCGGGCTGGTATAAATAGTATATAGGTATATATGGGATTTATATAGTATAAACCTAGTTACAGAGCAAAGGAGCACTGATACATTCAAAAGTCTTGCAATGGACCAGGGATGGTGATGGTGTCAAGTATTTTAAAATGGTACTTGGTTTTCTGTGGCTTGTCGATAGACTGTGAACCATCCTGAAAGAAAGACATTGGGTCTCTTGCCTGGCTTCAACTGGGACCTGGACACTTTTCTGTTCTTGGTTATTTATAAAGTACTGATTCACTGAAGTTTCATGTTGCTGATTATACCATAATAACCACATTTCACTGCTAGAGACAGAGAATCTCCTTTAGAGTATGGTGGGAGGCCATCTGTCCATTGGGTGGTGGCGGTAAATCCCGTTGCCACCCTGGCTGGTATACGGCCCATCTTATTTAGAGAGCTCCCCCGGTCCTGCAGAGATGTCTCTGCCTTCGGTGGAGAGACGGCCACAGCGGCACCTCTGATGGCACTGAAGCTTTGCTGAGTGGACACCATGTTTTAGGCGGCACTTAGCAAGATTCTTTATTTTTTTTTTAAAGTTCAAAGTGGAAATTTATTTTTGAAAAACCAAAAACTAAAGACCCTGACCCCCCGAGTATTCTACCAGAGTGTGGGAGTCATTGTTCACCAGGACCTTTGAATTTGACTGCACTGTGAGCCGTTCCCTAGAACAGCTCTTTGAACAATGCTGAGTAAGCAGTAAAAGCCAAGCGCCTCAATGTGTGTAGCCATTTTAGTGCTTGGAGAACAGGTATAGTGCTTTCCTTTGGTGCAGGTGAAGCAGTAACGTTGTTGTGATGTTCTGAATACTTTGTCATTTGTTTATTAACCCCTTGCCTGCGCTGAACGTTCGGCGCTAATGCGGAACGTTCTATTGTGCGGGCGGGGCCACGACGTTTAACGGACGAGGTAGGGCACGCGACGTCCGCTGAGCGTCGGCAGCAGCGATGGGGTTAGAAAGCATGAGCGCCCAAGTAGAGGCTGTTGGCGTAATCAACCTTTGCTATTACAAGAGTGACAATGTCCTGTAATCTTTGATATCATCCAAGATAAGGGAGGAGGAGACTCCGCCCTCCGTTCTCATTGTACACAAGAACCCCAGATGATGTCATTATATGGGATCAAGGTAAGGTCTGCATCCATGGCCCCTCCAGGTTTTCATACCGTTCTTGATGCCGCTGTCAGGATCTCACATTTTTTTGTCTGTATTTTTGTGGGCTGGAGGTTGTGCCGTTGTCCACTGGTCATGACTTCCGCTTTTGTAGCGTTGAGTTTAAGGTGGTTTCTGATCATCCAGTCCCCGGCGGTCCAGAGACATTTGTCAAGTTTAGATGTGTTTCGATCCTTGGGTTTGACCACTTTTAGGATAATCTGGGTGTCATCTACGTTGTGATAGCATATCCGGTTGAGAAAGTTGAACAGGTCCTGTAACGGGGTAAGGCAGAGATTAAAGAGAAGAGGAATGGTAATTGAGCTTTATGGGTAGCAGCAGTGAGGTTTGCGTGGTGAATCGAGCCATAAATAGCAAGCTTTGAAAGCCTTTAAGGTAAGAAGATATGGTTTTTATTATATTTCAGCGTGCATTGGGGGCTTATTTACGAGACCCCAGTGTCACTTTTGCACCACGTAAAGTGGTACTTGCGTGACGGAGGGCTCTCAATCCGATTTATGAAGCCACTTAAAGTCACCCTAAGCGGCCTCATAAATCATTAGTAAGACAACGCAGTGCAAACCCTATGTCACCTTACTCTGTGCCCAGGAGGCGTTCCATGGGTATTACAGTGGATTTTCCCACGAAGCACCCATGGAATTTGACGCTGCCCCAGATGTACAAATTCATGTAAACCTGGGGAAAAAGACAAATCCCTAGGTGAGGCATAACGAGGAGAAATATGTTTATTTCTTCTTATTTTTTCCTCTTGCTATGTGTGCTGCATTCTGCCGCACACATAGCAAGAGGAAAACCCCTCTTAGGATTGTATTTTGGAGGAAGGTGCCCCTTCCTGCCCAACAACAATCCTTCATGCACTAGAGGCACCCTTGCACCATGGTGCAAAGGTGCCTACATTGGCGCTAGGCTGCAGAACCAGCGCCAGTGCAGGGAGAAAGGACAGGAAGGCACTGTATTGCTTAAATACCGTGCATTCCTGCCCTTCCACTTTGGCATAGGGCAGTGCAGCAAGGTGCGTTGCTGTGTTGTCCAACACAAAATCCCATAAATGAGGGACAGAGATTTTCATAGCAATGCCTCAAGGTGTGCAGCGTAGAGAGCGGCTGATAGTTCTAGAAGACAGAGTACACCCACCCCATTCATGTCTGCGGTTACCTTTAGGTTGTCCCAGAAGGATATTAGTGCAAATGACGTACCTCTGCCAGAGTGGAATACAGGTTGTTGTAGAAAAATATCTTATTCTTTTAAACAAAGTGATTGATCTGGTGAAAAATCACTCCTTTACTTACAAATGGTTACAGAAAGTTAAAGTGGTCACATATATAAAATAAATGTTTATGTCAAAGGCATGGGGGCTCGATTAAAGGGCAAATGACATAAAGGCAAACAATGAACCTTTTATGCTGCTTAATGTATGTAGATTTGGACATACTTGCATTATAGTGTAAAGGGGGCACTGGAGCACAAGGGTGATTTGGTGACAGTTGTTACTACTTCCAGGCTTACGTAATAGGGGTGGGGGGAATTTGCGTAGTTGCGTTACGCAAAGTTCCGTGAAACAGTAAAAAATCTCAGTGAGCTACGCAGAATTCCGCTAGCATGCAGAATTGCTTGTTCCGCCCGTTCAAGATCCGTTTTTCCTGTTTGGTGACGCTTTTTGCGTGCTCAGGAGGAAGTATCTTGCAAACTTGCCCATGCGGGCGCGGCCATCTTATGTCACTTATTCCGCCCACTCGCAATGCGTGTTTCCTGTTCACGAACGTGGATGTCCGATGGCGTGTCCGAATGACGTGTAACAAAATCTCGTGGCGCACGCAAACGCATAGGAAAATTCGTCGGCGAACGCAGGGATCCCGGTAAGTCGTTCTCACGCGCGCTAACATGCATTTTGAAAGCGCAAACAAGGAAAAAATTCATGGATTTTTCGGCAATTCCACGTTCTCCGCGGAACGCCGAATTCCCAAAATTCCACAAATTCCACGAGCAGAGCGGAATTTAACGCCCAGGCCTAATATCTATATGTTACAAATATGAATTTTTAATGTAAATGTTTCTGAAAGAACTGAAATATTCTCCATATTTTGTTAAAACTATTTAATTTAAATCAAACTCCTAAATATCGTGTATTCTAATCTTCCTATGTGGATTTGCATTCTGTAATTTCTAACGCATATGAAGTCAAAA
This sequence comes from Lissotriton helveticus, assembly GCF_964261635.1. Classification (NCBI taxonomy): domain Eukaryota; kingdom Metazoa; phylum Chordata; class Amphibia; order Caudata; family Salamandridae; genus Lissotriton; species Lissotriton helveticus. The sequence goes on from NC_136071.1 coordinate 1,172,941,021, forward strand.
TCTCTCTCTTAAGTGGCCTTTAATTACCAACATATCAGGTGGTAACTCCAAGGGTCTTGTCTCATTCACCCAGATACTCCACCAACAGGTGAAGTTTCTCCGTGAACGATTCAACACCCTGGAGTTACTGAATATTTTATCCATGTTCAAAATGAGGAATAACTCCAGGAATCAGGGCCAGAACTGAGTATCCCTCTCGTAATTCCTCAGTTTTTAGTGGCAAACTATGAAACAATTCCCACATGACCTGTATTGCTTCAATAATGGCTCACAGTGCCCAAAATCTCGACCATCTGCTACTACAGAGACAACAACTTGAAATTTGATTTATGTATTTTATTTAATTTTTGTTCATTTTTAATGGTTCTCCTACCACTTTACTCAACATCATTTGTAATCATTTTAACCATTTGCATATAGATTTCTTAATGGAAAAGTGCTTCAAAATATTTTTTCAAAGTTACATATGTACAAAATCAAAACACATAATATCACACATTAAAATACACATTTTTTACATTGCTCGTCTCATTTATATATATACACCAATAGATTTTGGTGCAATTCCCCATATCCAGTATCCATCAGCACCACCCAAACCCTGCTCCAATTTAGGAGAGAGTTGAAGATGCATCTCTTTAAAGAACACTCCATCATCCATCACATGCATTAATCATCCACACACCAGCTGCCTCTTTTATCACTCGTTTATGCTCGTCTTTGAGCACTGCCTTTTATTTTTATTTATTTATTTGGCTAGGTTGGAGCTGGAGAAATACGATACACCTACTTATATACATATTCTTGACCCTAGTGGTCACCTTATCACCTTATTTGTCATCCTAATGTGGATGAAATGCATTTCTCGGATTTACATTTCTTTGATTTCGTTTTTCAATAAATCAGGTTTCCTATGAAAGTCTTCCAGTGACGTGTTTTCTTTGTGCTGGGATGAAATGGCAAAAACACCACAATCCCGCTGTGTTGAGAGGACTCCAGTGGCAGACATGCCCGACATTAATATCAGAAACCAAACATAACCTGCAATCACAATTTGTTGCTAACCTGAAGGAAAGGGGTATGAAGCTCGGGTGTGACTGACTAAAACGTTCATCCTTGTCAGTCTGAGATTGAAGACACCACTTGGCTGATTTAGAGTTTAGCGGACACAGGGGCATATTACCAACAAGTAGCGATAATTATCGCTAAATAGGCTTAGCGACGATTTTTTTTATCGCTGCCTATCGTTGGATATGTTAGCGGAGAAAACATGCTATTAGCAACGTTTTTCTCCATTGTGCTAAAATATCCAGCGATAGCGGCGAAATACGTGAATATCGCTAATAATACAGCGATATTCACGCATTAGCGACAAAATGCTGGTCTGGGCAGGTGTTAGTATTTGGAGATATTCACGCTTACCGCGAATATTTCCATCGCTACGCCTGCCTTGCTAATAGGCGATAGTGACGTTAGCGACTGCTTTCATTCGCTAACTGGTTGGGTATGCCCACTTTGCATGTAATTAGTGATAAACATCGCTGACATGCAAAGCGGGCCCCAAACCGCTCACTATCACCTGAAAGCTGTCGCTAACATCAGTTAGCAACAGCTTGCTAATAGGGCGATAGAATTATCGCCGCTTAGCGGCCGAAAACGGCTGCTAAAGCGGCGATAATAGCCTATCGGCCTGCTTGATAATATGCCCCAGAGTACTCTATCTAAAACATGGCTGCTGGCCTATTTGCTATATTACAGGTGCATTATGGGGCGGGCCACTCTCAATCTCGCAGGTGAGACATCTGTCCCGTTTTGATGGAGCACCCTGTCCATAAAACTATAAAATGGCCCCGAGGAACTAAGGACAAGTGGCCCAGGAATCCTCCCGGTAACTCCAATCCCTCCGGAGTTACTGGTAGCAGCAGTGGCGTAACGAACCTTGAGGGTACGTGAAGGGGCCCCCTCCGAACTCAATCTAGTGCTCCCCAGCAGAAGTACGGTGCTGACAGGGCCCCCTGGAGGGTGAGGGCCCCCCCACACCGCGAGGGCTGCAGGGGCCTGTGTTACGCCCATAGGTAGCGGCGGTACCGCTGCTGAACGCAGCCTCAAATCCCAGTCTGGAAATAAACAGATTAGTGGTAATTCCATGGAACTCATCATTTGATGGGGCAGTACCTGCCTTTATCAGCCTCATAGGAATTAAGAGGTCTCTCTCGTAATGAGGGCCTACGGGCGCCTACATTCTGTGAATCTGGCATAGAATGCACTATATATGTATGTATGTACACATTAAGCCCAATTCACAACTGTACAGATTTAGACGTGTGAGTTTGCAATGCATAATTTTCGCTTCCCGGGATGCATAGTTTACCAATTTAAGGTATTTACATACATTTCCCTGCTATTCATGTGTAAAGTGTGTCTGCGTTAATGTACTTGTGCATATGCATGGTAGTCATGGACACTAGTTAAAGAATGCTTATTTGTCTAACGCTCCGTGTGCATAATGCAATCAACGCGTAAAAAAGGGCACAGCTGTAGGGGGTGTATTTATAGTATTCTTACAGTTTCATTTTTTACTGTACTTTATTGTATATTTCTATATTGCATTTATATAGGGTTTACTATCCCTGCCGCAGAAACCCAAGGGCAGTGGTTAATCCAGTGGTTACTGGTTATTGCTGGTTACTTGGATTAGTGTTGGTATCTCAAGGACACAGTCCCATCCATTGACTCGCAAATTGCGAATTTCAAATAAGGAATGGCTTCCCATTCATTCCGATAGGCTGAGAGGCCCATAGGAGTCAATGGGAATTGCAAGCGCAATTTGCTAGTACCAAATAGGTACTCACAAATTATGCATGCAATTTCAAGGGTGCAAGGGTGCCAAAAGGACACCCTGGTGCACCCCTGAAAGTGCAATTAAAAAGCAATGACGCATACACATGCCCCAAGGGCATGTTTGTGTGCAACATAGAACTTTGAAAAATTAGCTTCTGTGCATTTTTCAAAGTTTTCGCAAATTACCGTCAACTTTAAGTTGATGGTAATTTGCATTTCTTAAAAGCGAAATTGCTCATTTTTTTCTGTTGCATTGCATTTAGGGAATTGCAGTTTGCGATTCCCTAAATGCAATCGCAATTTAAGTAATCGCAAATTTTGTGATTACTTAAATAGCAAGTTGTGCATTTTGGATGATACATCCCAAATGCAAAAATTGCAGTCGCAAAGGGGCAGATTCTGCGAATCTGCACTTTTGCGTCCGCATAAAACAATGATGCATGTGCCCCAAATAGTTTACAGGGTATTTATATAGAGTTGTGTTTGCCCGTTACCTGCCAGATTTTGGTGTGCAGATGTGAGATGTCCTAGTAGAGGGTGAGTCTTTCTTCTACCCCTGTCCCCTTAGGGCAGAGGTGATGTTGGGTAAAAGGTCTGGGTTACCCCTTTAATCCCTTTATTGGTGCCCCACTGTGGGGTGAGGGAGGGGTCTTGCAACCCCTCCCTAACCTGTGCAGATGTGGAATATGGTATGTGTGGCTCTGGAGAGTTGGGTCATGTGACCCTTTGCCTAATCGGAGTGAGATATGCTGTGTTGCCTGTGGCGTGTTGGGTCCTGGGGGCGCCGCCAATGGACAGCGGGGGCTTTTCCGAAAACTGGCTGGCCTGCTTGGTGTTTTTATTTTATAATAAATCATTTTAGTATTTTTCAAAACAAAAGGCGCTTCTTTTGAAGAATTCCCTGAAAAAAGTGGACTCTTAAAGGCACTTTTCGACACTTTCTGTGCCTAATCCAATTGGGTGTAAATGAGCTGCTGAGTAAGGGTTGGCAAAGGTTTTATCTAGTGCCAGGGCTGGACTGGAAACCAAAACCATCCCAGATCCACCAGGCAGGAGGCCAGGGACAAGAATGGGGATATTGGGGTACGGTTGGGTAACAGCAGGGTACCCTGCTCCAGATGGTCGCGCGGGCAGCTGCCGCAATCCCTCCCCATGCGGCAAAGTGTTGCGGCGAGATTTCAGTGGGGACAAGGCGGGGGTCAGACGTGAACTCATCTAGTTATAAAGTGTGTATCATACCTTCCTAGATGTCCATGGGTGCTCTAAAGTTAGTACCTCTGGAGGTTCATCTGATCTGCTTGCAGGTCCCCTGACGCCCCTCTTTTCATACACAGCAGATAATCATCAGCGCCTCCTTCGTGCACACATGAGCCTCACCTGAGCTCAATGCACATTTACTCAAGTCACTTCCAGGAATCAAGCGTAATGCAGGACAGAGTACATTATGGGGCTCATTTACAAGAGGCCTGCGCCATCGAAGCGACACTTTGCAAGAACCCCCAGGGGCGCAGCCCTCTCAACCACATCTATGAATCGATGCAAAGCCACCCCGCGTGGCTTTGAATGGCCTCTTAGAAATGAAGTAAGACAAGGCATCGCAAAGCACTGCGTTGTCTGACTCTGCATCAAGGAGGCGTTCCATGGCCGTTGCGATGTGTTATTCCCACGCAACATCCATGGATTTTGGCGCTACCCAGAGTTATAAAATCATGTAAACCTGTGGCAGCGACAAAACCTTACGCCTCCCCAGAGCTGGTGTAACGAGGAGAATGTTTTTCATTTCTCCTCGTTTTTTCCTCTTTCCTTGTGTGCTGCATTCTACAGCACATAGAGAAAGAGGCAAACACCTCTCTGGATTGGTTTTATGCAGAAAGGTAGCCCTTCCTGCACGCAAACAATCATGCATGCAATGCAGACACCTTTGTACCATGGTGCAAGTGTGCCTGTACTGGCGCTAGGCAGCCAAAACGGCACCAGCACAGTGGGGAAGGACAGGAATGTGTTTTATATCATAAATATGGCATATTCCTCCCCTTTCCCTTCAATGCACCACAGAAAAGTGACTCGCTGCGCTGCCCTGCGTCAAAAACTCGTAAATGAGGCGTTATACCTGACTTACACCGAAGAAAAGCTCATGGAAAGATTCCAGCCTTATCTCACACTAGCGGATCAAGCAATGTCTTCCAATCACTTCCAGTCTAACATCTTGTCTGTTTTTTACTCAGCTTGAACTCCAGAACCACCCACAGCACTAAGGGCCATATTATCAAGAAAGGGCGATATATTATCGACACTTTTATCAGCAGGAAACAGCCGCTAAAGCGGCGATAATGGGCTTGATAATATGCCATTGTGAATTCCCATAGCAGCCCAGGTTCTGGTGTTAACCTTGGCTTCTATGGGAATTCACAAGGGCATTTTATCAAGCCCATTATCGCCACTTTAGCGGCAGTTTCCTGCCGATAAAAGCGCCAATAATGTATCGCCCTTTCTTGATAATATGGCCCCAAATCCTTCTGGACCACTGCAGCTGCCACAGCAGATACTCACTACAGGCTTAACCTGGTAGTAAGACTAGATATGAGAGTCGAAGTTAATGACTACGGACAGTATCCCTATACCACTTACCTACCAAGAATGAAGAGTTTAATAGACCTGAACTGGAGGATTACTCAGATTTACCATGTCCGATAGCGCATACGGTTCCCAATTCTGCACCTGATTCCGCTCACACACTTCTCCTGCGTTGTAACACGTCTGCTTTTACTGTGTGCTCTTCTGCACCCAGGGAAACTTGTAATCAGGTGGGCCAGTATCTCTATCTAACTAGGACTTAGACCCTAAGGGGAGAGAGTTCCCTGGACTCCATCAACCTGCCCAACCGGACACTCCATTGACTCCCATCGATGTCTGGTTGCTCTTGACCGTCCAGTCCCTCGTCCACAAATGCTCTATAGTGGGGACGCGCCAATCATCTTCACAACAGATGGAAGGCCATGAGCTATATTATAAGTCATTTGTATATCTAAGATCATATGCCATGTGTCAAATGTCAAACGTTCTTATATAGCGCACAAATCACCGTGAGGTCTCATGTGTAAATGATATAATTTAGAAAGCACGCATTTACGCTCTGTATTCACAACATTTGATTTAACATTTGAAAAGCCATTCAGTCAAACATCACTTTATCCCACCATTGGGGACCAATACCTGGGAGTAAATTGCCACCCTTTGGTAGGAAGTGCATGTTTCAGAGAAAAATGCCCTGGAAAGTCTGAGCACACCCACAAATATTTGACCAACCTTTTCTCTGTCTGGAAACCCTGGAGACCATCTCAGATTTAAGGGCAGGAGTAAATGCATTTCTAGAATGGGAAGAGGACACCACTACAATTGAAGGGAGTACAGGGCAAAGGATTTCTTCACCGACCAAACGTTTAGGATCAAACAAAGGAAGTGAATAAAAGTGCTTGCACTCATGCGAGAGTGTTTCATGTTTAATTACAGACTATGTACCATACAACACCCAAAAATGGCATTCCCTGGGTGTGTCTTGGAATTCTCAACAATTTTTCAAAAGTATTCTTAGGACCATATGTATCAAGCACAAATGCGTTCGCAAACGAATTTCGGCGTTTGCGAATGCATTTATGCTAAATGGTATGTATCAAACAAATATGCGTGCAAAATAAGGAATCGCAAAATTTGCGATTCCTTATTTTGCGATTGCATTTAAGGAATCGCAAATTTTGCGATTCCTTAAATGCAATGTAAGAAGCATAAAAAAATGCAAATTGGCCTTAAGGAATCACAAATTACCACCAACTTCAAGTTGGTGGTAATTTGCGATTTCTTTGAAAAATGCACTTATTTGCATTTTTCAAAGTGCCATGTGACACACATATGCCATTAGGGCATGTATGTGTGCCACATGTGCACCCATGCTTATTTCAGGGGTGCAATAGGGTGTCCTTTTGACACCCTTGCACCCTTGAAATTGCATTCTCAATTTGCGATTCGCTAATTGCTAATCCCAAATTGAGAATATCTTCCCATTCATTCCTATGGGCCTCTAGGCCCATAGGAATGAATGGGGAGGTATTCCTTAATTGCGAATCGCAATTTGAGATTCGCAATTAAGGAATATGTAGGATTCACAAAATGTATTGCAAATTCTACATACATAGCATTTTGCGATTCTCAAATAGCGATTTGCAAACAAATCGCTATTTGAGAATCGCAAAATGACTTCTTGATACATATGGCCCTTAGTAACTTGTGCTATTGTAGCTTCCCAAAAATTCTTCTGGAAACTTTTGATAACTCTATGTGGAGGGAAGGGCGGAAATATGGCTTTGAATGCTTTATGTTTTCCGAACGGCGACTTTTATTGGCAACCCCAATGACAGATGAAACTGAATATTAGAGTTATGGTAACGCCCATGGGCAGTCGATGTTTCACGTAATGTATATCCAGCTTCTTGCATGGTGGAGACGGTGAGGAATGCAGTAACCCCGGTCTGATCTTCTCCTTTCTTTCCCTAGGGTCCCGGCATGGTCGCCGCCAGCAAACTCAAGGAAACCAAAAAGGTATGAGTAAGTGTGAGTAATGATTGTCTATCTTTTCTTTAAACTAATCCAAAAGGGGAGCCGGTCACCAATCCCCATGAAAAAATGAGGGAAAGGGCTCCCAGCTGACAGGGAGACCAAGGATAGGCTCCTAGTTCAGTGTCTAAGGCCCCCAACTTGTAAGCAATAAGAGGGGTGTCAATCATGCCTTTCTCCCTAGTCCGGAGCTCATGGGTATAACAACAAAATTTAGAAACTCACTAAGTGCAGATGAATTTAGTAAGGCAAACATATATATTATGATCACAAGGAAGAAAGAATATAGGGCCAGATGTAGGTAGTCCAATACCAGTCGGTAACAGCTGAAATTACCGAATTTCAGCTGTTACCGGCTAGGTTATCACCCGATTAGGCTATTGAGATGTAGGTGGCCAAATTTACGGTAAATTACCGAATCTGTAATGTAGGGAGCACTCAAATGAGTGCATTGCATAGTTAAGGATTCAGTATTTAGCACCAACTAAAAATTGGTGAATAATATCGCAAACCTTTGAAAAAGCAAATTTGTGCTTTTTCAAAAGTGCCATGTGGCAGATATACATGCCCTTAGGGCATGTTTGTGCGCCACATGTGCACACATGCACGATTCAGGGGTGCAACAGGGTGTCAATGTGACACCCTGCCACCCTTGAATATGTGCCCCCATTACCGATTCGGTATTTACCGAATCGGTAATAGTGAATGGCTTCCCATTCATTCCTATAGGCCTTCAGGCCCATAGGAATGAATGGGAATAACCGAATTGGTAAATACCGATTCGGTATTTACCGAATATTACAGATTCGGTAACATTTACTGAATCAATACCTACATACAATTTACCGATTCTGAAATACAGAAATTGGTAAAATTCGGTATTTTAGAATCGGAAAATAATATTTTCCTACATATGGCCATAGTGTCAGAAAAGAGAAATAGGTGTACAAAATAGGGTCCAGGCATTGTAATGCACCCAGGAGGCTTTGCTCAAGTCCCTCGCCCAAGTAGCCACAGCTCTCCTGAGCAGTGGCAGCTAGCAGGTGAAGGCTAGCATCGTCCACCAGTCCTCACTCTATTCATCTAGGTCCTTCGTGGTCTCCTCCATGTCTCCTGCCTCTCCTGTCACCTGTTCCTCAAGGCTTGCAGGGGTTTGGCTTTTCATGGTCATCTCCAGGGCAGCAGCATTGTTTTACTTTCTTTGGTGCTCCTCGTTGTGGTCGGCATCTTCCTGGTTGAAAGGGAAAACCCATTCCAGGTTCTTCTTCCTTTTTATTGGCCGATCTCCTCTGTGTGCTCCTGTAAAACAGAATCTGTCTCCACTTTTTACTGATGGCAGGTATGGCATCAGCCCCTCCTCCCCTCTGACATTTTGGTTTCTTTTCTTTTGCAGGTGGTGCTGGCATGGGTCACCCGTATCAGACAGGTCCACGCTCCCAATTCTAGGTAAGTAACCGGTGTGGATGGATCCCACGCCACATCCCTGGTCCCTTATTTTCTTCCTATGAAGAGCTGGTTGAGGTGGGTAGCGAGCTAGAAAATGAGCATTAGTTTGTTCACTTCCTTTTTGGTGATGGGTTACAAATCCAAAGGCTGAAGGGATACAAACCATCTTAACACCCTACCATTGTTTCCTTTATTCTTAGACATCCATTTGAAGGCAGCATGGGCGGTATAAAGATCAAACTACAGACCATCCAAATAATACCTCAAGGTTTCAATAGCCCACTTAATAGCTAGTGCCTCTTTTTCTATGGTAGCATAATGCTTTTCTCGTGGAAAAAGTTTCCGGCTGATATACAGTATTGGTCTCTCTGTTCCCTCCTTGTCTTTCTGGCATAGAATTGCCCCTAACACCACTCCAGAGGCATCCATTTGTAATATAAAGCGCTTGGAATGATCTAGGGTCTCAAAGTATGGGACTGGTGGTAAGAGTTGCGTGAAGCTGTCTGAAGGAGTTCAGTAATTATAGTGAGGGATTTTTCAGCTCTTCATTCATTTGTTTTTCTAATGGCTTTCAGGAAATCAGTTGAGGGGTGGCCATCTGGAAAAAATTAGGGTATGACCCGCTGATAAAAGTCTACTAACCCAAGGAAGGCTTTGAGATCTTTTTTGGTCTGAAGAAAGGGTACTTGTAAATTAGCTGTTAGTTTTTCTGTCTGAGGTTGAATCACTCCCTTTCCTAGGAGGTATCCTAAATATTAAACTTGTTTAATAGCCAAATGGCTTGTCCCTGGCTTCACTTTGAGCCCTTCTTGGTCTTATGCCTTTAAGACAGCTTTTAAATGTTCCATATGTTTCTCCCATGTGGGGCGATGTAGGACTGAGGTCAGTATGTCTCTATCGAGTATATTAAACTTAATTGTGTGTGTTCCAGATAACTCTGAGGTCACCAGAAACTTTCTCAAATAAACAAGAAGGGATTAGGCTCTGACAACCGCATAAACATGACAATTTTGTTTCCCCTAGAACCGAAACACTATATCCTCAGAGTTGTGGAAACAATAGATAACTATTTCACTCAGTCAATCGTGCAAGCTTCGTTTCTACAGAGTTGCAGAGAAATAGAGAGACGGGCGTTTCAATAAAGGGGTTTATTGAACAGTCTTATTTCTCATGCAGAGATATGAACTGTTACAATCGTTAGACAGATTGCGAACGAAGTATAATCCGTACAGCGTGAACAGTGATATAAAATAATACTGTAATAGCATTGTCTGTTGCTATGACATATATAAAAATACATACATAAATTACACAGGCTAAAATACTCAACTGGTGCTTCTAAAATACGCCTACCTCAATGTACCTAACCTAGGTCTAGTACCAGGGAAGAAGTAGATGCTGTCTTTGGTTATAGTTTAGTTCTGCCAAGAATTGCCAAAGGTTTCTCTAGGTTCTAATCAGCTCCATACCTTAGAATGAGAGAGGTTGGTATCTCTTTCATGAGACACGATTTCCCAACACCCCGCAAGGGGAGTCAGAAACACTGGAGCTGGATTCTCGACAGGAGGATGTCAGCGTTTGATCAGTGCGTCAGCTGGAGAGTTGGCTTCCTTCGGCACTTGCTGTAGCGAGCTGCTTCCTGCAAGTAGGTAGTCCAACTGTACCGAACCACACCGTGCTTTGCCATAGCAAGTGAAGGTATATTTATACCTTGAAGGTGTTTAGGAATGCTAATAGTGAAGTAAAAGTCGGGCATATGAACATCATGAATGAACCACTAAGGAATAGTTGTTCATGCATAATAGTGAGTTTCTTGGAGAAATCAATATCCAGGCAAGGGGAAGTCCCTAACGACTTAAGAGCCTGGTTTTCCAAGAAATCGTTGTGACGTAGATGAACGGATGGAAGTAGCCATGCCTGTATTTGGGTAGCATGGGCTATGCCTAAATAAGGACTGTATTTCTATGCCTATATAAGGGCAATGTGAATTATACCTATATAAGGGCATGAATCTGGAAATTCATTCGGAATCTATAATCGAACGCATGCATTTCATCGATGCAAGGTAATGGGTATGTGTCAAACTTCGAAATCCTATTTACCCCTCGCATGCTCATGACGGCCACCGGCCGTCTTGTGTCACGGTGGGCGTGTGCGGAGGACGGCCGGGGGCTGTCCGAATCCCACCCACTATTCAAATCGCCTTCACAGCACTAAAATTTGTGCCGCATGCCAGGGGTTAATCTCTCTGAAACCTATAAAAAATCTGGTGGTGCCATCTGGTTTCGATACCAATACTACTGGTGAGTTCCACTCACTTATAGAGGGCTCTATGACCCCTAGTGCGAGCATTTTGTGCACCTCCTCATTGATGGCTTGTCGTCGGGATTCGGGTATGCCATATGGTCTGAGGCGTACCTGTTTTCCTAGTTGAGTAACTATGGAGTGTTGTAACAGTTGGGTCATCCAGGAATGGTGGAGAAAATGCTTAACAGTGGTTCTAACTGGGCTTTCAGGTCCTGACTTTTTAGTGCATCAAGCTTTGGATCTATACAGTGTAGATCATGGATATCGCCTTCTACTCCAAAAGTGGAAACAGCAAGCAAAGGACCAGCCCACAGGCTTATGTGATATATCTGGGATTCATTTTCATATGCATTGGTTTCTATACTATACCTTACAGATGTTATTTGTCCTATGACTGTACAGGGTCCTTGCCATTGGCTTAACATCTTCTGCTCAGAAAATGGGAGCAGCCGCTGTACATAGTAACCTACAGAAAAGACCTGTGATTTGATGTTTTTTATTGGATTGTTTCTTTTGCCTTTGTTGTACAGGCTCTACATGGGTTTTCATTATTTCCCAAATCATGCTTAGGAAGGGTCTTCCATTCATTGACATACTCAAGGAGAGTGCTATCCTTTTCTTCCTCCCATACCTCCTGAGCCATATCTAAAAAAGTATGTGGATTACGGCCAAACAGTAACTCAAATGGTGAAAAGCCACTACTGGCTTGTTTGTTACTTCTGATGGCGTATAGGGCTAAAGGAAACATCTGATCCCATTTCCAGGCTTCTAAATCTAGAAGTTTCTTTAAAGTAGTTTTGAGGGTGGAATTGTAGCATTCCACGAGGCTATCAGTTTGGGTATGGTAAGCAGCTGCTCTTATTTGTTTGATCCCCAGCTCCCCACACACCTGTTTCATGAGTTTGTACATAAAAGGGGTGCCTTGATCCGTTAATATCTCCCTAGGGAACCACACACATGAGAATATTTCAATCATGGCTTTGGTTATTTGGGTAGGTTTGGGATGTCGAATGGGTATGGCTACAGGACAGCATGTGGTGTAGTCCACCCAAATTAAAAAACACAAACACACACTTCATGACTCATTCAATGGTCCAATGAAACCCATCCCTACTCAGGGAAAGTGCTCATTAATGAGTGGAAGGGGCAGTAAAGGGGCTTTTGGGGCTTGGTATTTACTGGGATTTTGACATACAGGGCACCCATGGCAGTATTGCTTGACCTGTCTATAAACGCCTGACCAAGAGCATTTCTCAAGGAGAACCTTTTCTGTTTTTCCAATTCCAAAGGGGCCTCCTAAGAGATGTGTTAGAATTGGGGGTCTCTGGTTGGCACAGGTATGTACTTGTGACAAGCAGGGACCCTCTCCTCTAAGTCAGGGCAAGGGACTTACTCTCAGAAATAACCCCTGCTCACCCTCTAGGCGGCGTGGCGCGAGCAGACAAGGCTAAACTACAGAGTACACAGGGTTAAGCATTTAGTGCAACACACACAATAGATCATCAACCCGCCACACAGGGACACAAGACTCTAGTTTTAGTAAAAATATATTCTTTATATATATATAGATTCAAGCAGGCTTGTTTTACAGGCTTAACGATTTCAGAATGATTCCAGTTACTTGTAGAATGATGCCACAATACTTAAATGCATGTTTTCAGTTCTCTTTGTGATGTTTGTTTGTCTGAGGCAGGGTCACCAGACCAATAACGCTTCCGAAGGAGCCTCAGTACTTTCTAGGCACTAGCGCCTTTCAAAATGCTTAATTACGCTGGTCTGTGCGTGCCGTACGTTTCCTGGGCGACTCGCACGGTGATGGGACTTCTCTCACAGTCTCACACGCCCTGCGTGTTCTAAGGACGGGCGTACGAGGCGAAGTGTACCAGCAGCCTCAATTCGAGACGAGCCGCGTTAGGCATACTGGCAGTCCTACTTCAATGCGAGCCGTACGCGGGCCGCGTGCACAATGCGAGGCGTAATGGCAGCCCTACTTCAATGCGAGCCATACGCGGCCCGCATGCACAATGCGAGGAGCACTGGCAGTCTCAATGCAATATGAACCACACGCGGGCCGCGTGCATAATGCAGGGCGCACTGGCAGTCTCAATGCAATACCAGCCGCACAGTTCACAGTACCTTTTACGTCTTGAGAGGGGGGTAAGGTCGAGGCGAACAGCTGCGGGGGTCGATCTTCCGATGTCACGGTGTTGTCCCGGGGGTGAAGCGAGCTTCGGCTCGGGCTCCTGGGTTAACGGTGCGTTGTGGGGGGGTCAAGAAACACGCGGCGTACGCTTCTACCCTGGAGGGGGAGCGGCCAGCTGTGTTATTGCGGTACACTGATCAGGAGACCTTAGCGAACCCAGGCGGTGTACAACGTTGCTGTGTGCGCTACGGCACGGGCCAGTAGATCACGGTGCCTGGGAGGACAGGTCTCTGCCAACGTTGCGAGCTACGGCTCAGGTCCCTGCCACAGACACGGTGTTCGGGCCGGCTGGTCCTTATGGTGCGAGTGCGGCGGAGCTGGGCAGAAGTCGCGCTTTCAGTGAGGACGGAGGGACACAGGTTCTCAGGGTGCGAGGGGCCAATTCGCCACGCACTTCACTCCTTGATGATCAGGGCTGCAGGGATAAGCAGTACAGCTAGCAGTTCTTCCTTCAGGAGGGGGTAGCGCCCACTGGTCCTGGGGCGCAGTTCAGGGGCAAGTTCACCAGCAAGCCCTTGGAGATTGTTTCAAGATGCACAAGTAGATAAAAGTCACTTCAGTCTTTTTCTCCTCTCCTTCTTGCAGCAAGGCACCCACCACAGGCCAGTCTCTCAGGATTAGAGACAGTGGTCCTCCGTGCAGCTTTCCCAGGTCCTTCTCTTTGGGCAGAGTTTCTTCTTGGCGTAAACAGGAACTGATTTCTTGGGATCAGGGCTCCTACATTTATACAAAAAATCCTTTGTTCTTGCAGGCCAGGGGGGCCTTTGCCTAATCCAGTCAGTCTCTGAGCACTTTGTTTTCCAAGCTCTGGTTTCTTATTTCAGTGTGCAGGGCAGGGACATCAGACGCTCCGCAGGAGGTGGATCCAGCATTGTGAAGACAAGTACAGTCAGGAGCACTCTGTTGACAGTCTTCCCTCTTCCTGGACCAGGTGTCGGGCAGAGTCATCAGTCGCTCCCCAGGGGGCGGAGCCAGCATTGTGGTGGCAGAGCACAGCCCTATTCAGAGTCAAGGGGCACTCCCACCACCCACTCTGGTGTTATCCCTCTATTCACCACCTGTCATCCCCAGCCCTGTCACTCACAAAACCCAGACAGCAGATTCACATCCTGGTAGAGGCAGGCTGAAATGGTTAGGCAAGCAAATGCTAACTTTCTAAAAGTAGCATTTGCAAACCCAGGATATTAAAATAAACTTTACTAAAAGAAGTATTCTATTATTCTGAGTTCAGGTATACTAAATTCGACCTTCTACCATGTTCCCTGAGCCTGCTGGGATTATAGAGTGTAATAATTCCAGCAGCCCATTCTGGCCTATGAGAACATGTAGCCTTACAATAGTGAAAAACGAAAATGGCTGTAATTCACTATTAGGACATGCCACCCACATCCGGGCATGTCCTACCTTGTGCTTACAATGCACCCTGCCCTTGGGCCTACCATAGGGGTGACTGACATGAAGTAAAGGGAAGGTTTAGGGGCTGGCAAGTGTGTGCACTTGCCTAGCCAGCATGACAGTACCAGACTGCACGCAGGTTCTGCAGTGGCAGACCCTAGACATATTTTAAAAGGCTGCTTCTGTGGGTGGCGCAACCAGCGCTGCAGGCCCACTAGCAGTATTGGTATTTACAAGCCCTGGCACTCCTGGTGCACTTTACTGGGGACTGACAGTAAATCCAATGAGCCAATCATGTAAATCAATTACAGGTACACTTTACAGTGGGAGCACTTGCACTGCGGCACGGATTGGCCGTGGCACAGTGCCCTGAGCAGCGGACACCAGCAAAACTTCAGAGGCACATCAGCAAAAAGTAGAAGGGAGACTCACGCCAAGGTGCCAGGTCTAACAAGATGGCTAAGAGCTAAATACAAAACCTTACCTCTAAAGTGTTCAGGGACAAGCAACTGGACTGGTTAGTTCTTCCCTACCCTCCTATATAATAGCCCATAGTGTCTGAAGAACTGGAGACCTACCGCCTGAGAATCGTCTTCATCCCTGGGCTGTGTCCAAGCTCCACAGAGTATGGGGGGTCTTGTTTTTGTGCCGCTCTAAACATTATATCTGACTCCATATGCATTCTTCCTCATTTAGGGATAAAACCTTTGACTTCCTATGTTTGTCTTCTCTTCTTTGTCTCTTGCTTTTCTTTGGTTTAGGTGGGACACTCATTATCTGGTACCTCTCGGTAAGGGACCTCCTCCCACCATGAGTCTTAGCCCCTCCTGGGTTTGGTAATCATACTCCCTAAATCAGGATGGTCAGTACCGACGATAACGGACTAAGGTAAGGTTGGGTTTACTCCTACTTTAAGAGGTATGGTGTTCCCACCCTGGTGTGGAAGGTATACTTCCACCATGGGGTAGGTCTTCTTGTCCCCATGTACACATTGTATGTTTACTACCCTGGTCTGTTCCAGGGGTTGTACGGGTACAATCACACATTGCTTGGATCCTGTGTCCACTAAGGCAGTGATTGGATAGCCATTTACCCTTATATCACAATGATAGGGTGATGGGGAACCTGGGCTGACATAGAAGGACGGATTAGCTAGCCCTATTTCTATCGGCTCCACCTTCTGAGGACAGTACCAGACTATGTGTCCCAATCCTTCACAATGGAAGCATTGTGGCATACTGGCTCCCCGCCGGCTCCCAGAGGTAGAGTTACAGTAGCAATCTTGCTGGGGGTCCCATGTCTAGTGGATTTCTCAGGGCCACTGGTTCTTCCCCATGAGTAGCTTTCTTCTCGGCCTCTCCGTGTCTCTTGGGCTTGATTATATCCACTAGCAATTTCTACAGCCATATCCAGAGTAAACCGGCTTTACTGTCTGACCCACTTCGGCACAGGAGGATATAGAGAGGAAAGAACTGTTCTAAATAAATCTTCTCTAAGATCTCCTGTTTAGTGGCATGCTCCAACTTAGGACATCTTTTAGACATGTCCTTCACCCTATAATATAATGCCCAACTGGTTTTGTGTAGTCCTTCTTTAATCTGCCTTAGCCTTATCCTATATGTATCGTCCTCTATACCCAGATACTCCAAGATGCTTTTCTTTATGTCTCGGTATGGGGTGGTGCCGCATGGGGTAATTGACTGGTAGGCCGTTTGTAGATCACCGGTGAACAGTGGCCCCAGATATTGTCTCCACCGTTCCTCTGGCCATCTGGCAGCTTGGGCTCATCGTTCATAATTGTTAAAAAAATTAATCTTTTCTTTAAACTATTCGGGAAGGGGAACCCGTCACCAGTTGCACCTGAAATTAAGGTGCTTCACAATTAAGGGACCTGGATGCCGGGTGGTGATCACCCAGCGAACCGGACCATAACTGACTTAGAAGAACACTCAAACCACCAAATGACATACAATAGAACCAAAACAGGTCCCACACTTATTAAATCTAAAACACACCCCCTTGCCTCATATAAATTAATCACAAGAAACATATAACAAGAAAACTAACTAGAGGAAAATAACAGTAGGTAATTTACATGAAAATAAAAAGTATTTCATTACTTGGCATTACTATGATAACTGTTTAAAATAAAACAACAATTGGGAAGCCAACTAGCATTTAATGCAAAGAATACAGCAAAAGATCAAAGAAAACTGTCATTTCAACTGACCAGAGCTCTAGCTAGAAAATGGTTAGTTGGATCATACAGCCACAAATAAATGGAAATTTAGACTAGTAAATATATTTTTGAAAAGCGAAGAATTCTGGGTAGTTCCCAAGCTCCTGTACAGAGCACCATGCAACACCAGCAACACTCAATCTGCTCACCTCAAATGTCTGTTTTTCCAGCAAAGTCTTTAAGCATAGGATTAGCACAGCACCATCCATGCTGACATCACAATGACCCCCTTTAAAATATGAATTGCCCTTTCCACAACCCCTTTGTACTCTGGGTTGTACACTGTGGTCCTACATTGTTTACAACATTCTACTGCAAAGATGTTGTCATCTTGCCTGAGCACAATAGGTATCATTATCTGTGACTAAAAGCTTCATAACATCTTTTCTCATAAACATTTGTCTCAGTACTTTCATGATACTACCTGTAGTAATCTCCTTGACACACTCCACTTCAAGTCACCTATTATGCACATCAATCAATGCACCATATCACCTCCTCCAACTTTCAGTCTTTTTCACTTTCGTTACATATGTTACAGGTCTTTACTCAATGTACTACTTCATCATACATACAAAGTCATCATAAATATTCCTTCACATTCCTGAGGTCAAAGTCTGTCCTATTGAACCTCTTGTGGAATGCTATCATCCTTGGTTCTGCAAACATGATGACCCTTGGTCGGACACATTCCACAGAAACAAATCTTTTAACCCTCATAACAATGCTGTCTCCACTGTTCATCAATTCCTCTTTCACCTTGAAGAGAGTCCACACAATTTTCTCTATTACTTTATCCCAGTTCAATAATCTAACTGTTTTCAAGACTTCTTCCGACTCATCTGCGACAACCATTCTGTATTAGTGATTCCTCTCTTCCACTCCTCCAGGCCAACCACCACACTCGCCACCACCATCTCGAATTCCACTTCCTAGTTTTCATTTCCACCTCTAGATAGCTACTGTGATAAGCTGCCAGGTAGTTTGTAATTCCATTCTTTCATTTGCATGCGTGAGTCCGTATCCCATCCTCGTCACCAAACTGAAGTAAAGCAACCAGGACACGGATGAGAGGAGGTATTAACTTTGTTCAGCAACTCAATCTACTGGTGGTAACCAGTGACTGCCCACCCAGCCAGACTCAAAGTGACTCCGAAGAACACTCACACCTCCATATCAGGTAGAAAGGAACCCAAACAAGTTCCACACATATATAAGCTACAACACATGCCCAAAACCCCACACATGTTGCATCCATGCTGGGCCCCATCAGTAACCAGACGAGGGATAGACATGAAATGCATAGTGAGAGCTAATCCAGGGGTCTGACTTCGCCATAAGAGCTGAACCATCAAAAGATTAGCTTTAATTATTAGAACAAATATCAGGTAAAAATATGACAAAGACTATTTCAAATTAAAAATAAGGTAGAACTTGTTTAACTTTAATACCTTTTAATATATCAATAAATTCACAACTGGTAAAATTAAATGCTTTTAAGTATCAACTCTTCCCCGCCTCCAATGCCTTGAGTGAATGAAAAGATGTCTGCCGTGTGCATTGTATATACGGATATTATCAATAATGTATGTGAAGCAACATTATTTTTAACTAAACCATAAATATGTGAGGTTTTTTTATATAGCTCATATCCTGAGCTGAATTTCTGCACGATGTGAGTTCTGTAAAAAAAGATGGACTGTGCAGAATAATTATTTGAGTAAGATCCCACATTTGGTCAAGTGGAGAAGCCAGGATTTGAACCCAGATTTCCTGGTTACAATTGTGCACTTGAGCTACTGTATGCAGATCTCATTCCCTCTCCCTTTTACCAGCTAATGGCAATATATTTTTAAATAATTACATGACCTACTATGTTGCATTAATACAGGTATCAGATGTTGATTTAATCTGACAGGATCTATGTTTAAACTGTCAAAATGATTTTCATGAAAAAAGTACAATATTAACCGTAAGATGAAGTAGGAAACTATCTTCATGTTAATATCACTGACTTCCCCTGACTTCACAACCAGTAATAAGGGAGATTGTCAGCAGCTCAACGGCGGACGTCATATTGATGAACCAATCAAAGAGGACTCTGACGTCTGCTGCTCTTTAGAGAGACAGATGTGCAGTGCAGTGCACCTCGCTGCAGACACACACACCGTAGAAAAGCACAGTTTTAGACTGTGTGTGCTCAGCTACCCTGTGGATGCGTGTGATGCTGGGCTCGGCTCTGGTTTGGCTCGCCTGGACCCTAGGGCAAGGGCCGAGCCAGAGCCACGCATTCCGCTCAGGCCAGACTCAAGCCTCACTTGAGTCACCCACCCTTATCAGTGAACTGCACAAGACCTCTTCTGCAAATTGCAAGTTTTGCACAATACGGCGGCTAGACTGATCTTAAACCTTCCACCATGATCTCCCTCTGCCCCAAGTCTGCAGTCCCTCCACTGGCTTCCAGTTAGGAAACGAGGTCACTTTAAAATCTTGAGCCTCACTCATAAAAGTATATATGGTACTGGTCCCAGTTATTTAGTGAAAAAACGTAAAAAGTATCAGCCTAACAGAACATTAAGATTCAAAATCTCTGCTCACGCCTCTTCGCGCCCGTACGTCACGTAGTGGAGGTCGATCGTTTTCTTTTCTTGCTCCCCATCTTTGGAACAAGTTACCATCCCATCTTCTTTCTATGGCGGACCACCAGTGTTTTCGTAAAGAACTGAAAACATGGCTGTTTGACCAATAATTATGTAAATCAGGATCTGGATCCGGCTGCTGGAGCCTCTGCAAGCGCCATGAGACCTAGCGGTGATTTAGGCGCTATATAAGAGTCTCTGACTTGACTTGACTTGACATGAGGCCTTCTGACAGAACGAACAAGACCAACACCTGGGCACACCTGTGCAGGTTTGGACAACTAACAGGAGAAAACTAAATCTGATGACTGGAAACGTGCGGCCCCGGGTAGGGTGTATTACCCCTTTTAGGGCGGACTCAAGACCGATTGGCAGACGGATGGTACCAGCCCATAACTGCAGAGAGACCAAAAAACTGATGCTCTGTATTGTCGAATAATTGCAGATGGATAGGAATAATTTGAACATTTCCATCTAGCAATTTCTAAGTCTTGTGTTTAGTCACAGCCTTTTGATTTTACCAAAATGATACATATAATATACTTACTTAAGGGGGCTTTCAGACAGATCTCTTCATCCATTGGTCTGTTGTGTCACTCACAGTGAGTGGCGGTATTCTGCTCCTTCACAAACAGCAAATCCACACAAAATTGTTCCTTTCATTAGCAGGGACTGCAAGAGCAACATTTGCTTTGTGAGGCTTACATTCTTTTTGCTTTTAGTCAATGTTAATTTGTTATATTGGCAAAGGCCAGGTGGCACCTAAAATTGAAGAGGCTTATTTATGACAGGCATGCACTGCCGGATTGTCACTTCAAGCCTCTCAATCATAAGTATGAGGTGACACAAAGTCCAGCCGGGGTCCGTGCAGGTAACAGCAGTGGGGCCCGGTAAGGGGGGATTTCGAGGGACGATGCCGAGGGAAAATTAATTGTTACCAGCATGGACGGCGGCTGACAAAGTCACCTTGGGTAGCTTTACATGGCCTCATAGATATGGAGTGAGACAAAGCAGCGCAAGTCGCTGCGTTGACTTACACTGCATTAAGGAGGCATTACGCTGGCATTGCGGTGGGTGTTCCCACGCAGCACCCATGGATTTTGATGCTGCCCTAGATTTACTTAATCACACACACCAGGGGCAGAGCCAACATCGTACGCCTCCCCAGAGCAGGCGTAACAAGGAGAAATATTTGAATTTCTCCTTGTTTTTTCCTCTTTCCATGTGTGTTGTGTCCCGCAGCACACGGAAAGAGGTAAATGCCTCTCTAGATTGTTTTTGTGCAGGAAGGTGTCCATTGCGTGTTGCAAGGCAGGAGTGGCCTGTGCAGGTAAGGTTGGTGGGGCGGTGGGGGACTCGACAGGCACGCCGAGGAAAAATGTATTCTTTATTTATTTTCCCCTCTGTGTTGTCTGTTGGGTCCCCCCCTTCTCTGCCTTACCACTCTTACCTGTATGGCCGGTCCTGCTGCAAGGGTTCCTGTGTTGGCACTAGGCAGCAAATTGTGCACCAGTGCAGGGGGAAAGGACAGGAACCCTTTGTATTTCATACATACGGTGCATTCCTGCCCTTTCATATTGGCATAGGGCAGCACAGCAAGATTTCTGTTTTCTGAAAAGAGAGAGTCGCACAGTTCAGTGGAGGTCTGGACGCAGCCCCTGTAGGGGGGCCTGGCTCTCTGAAAGGCCCCATCCACACAGGGGAAGTTTGTGAACCAGGCCCGAGCAGGGAAGATGGCGCCCTGGCTGCTGCAGCGCCAGAGCGATGCATAATTGACAATTAGCGGTGCGGCGCGTCAACAGGTTCACACCCGGCTGCGCATTTGCGAGAGTTTCATGCTCCGCGATGCCACCTCTGCCCGCAGTCCCACCCGGCGCTCCCCTCCAGCCAGATGTTTCACAGGGAAAGAGGAAGGGGTAACAGGGAAGTCAGGGGCGCAGCCAGGAGTTGGCCAGGGTTCAACTGTAACTGTTATAAATACTTCACTCCATCACACGTGCAATTATCTGAAACGCAGCCCAGATGTACGGATCTGAAGGGGTGGGGGGCACACAGCCCTCTACAGACAGCATCTCTGCTATGGTGAGAAAGACAATTACAACAATCTTCTACAGTGGTGTACAATAGGACTAAGGTGACAAGGCGTCCCGTATTTGCCAGGACGGTCCCTGTTTGTCCTGGCAGATTTCAGGAAATTTAGCTCATGTCCCGGTTTTTAGATAGGGTCGATTGAAAACTGTGGGAGGTGCTTTTTTATGTTTTACAAAGCAGGGATAGTTAGCAGTTGTTTCAAGAAAGCAGTTTAATTAACAGGCAAGCGACTGGGTTTAAAACTTGCATTTTTTATGTATGTTCTTACTGCCTGTTCTGGAATTCTCTGTTGAGGAGCGCTGTCATTCTTTGCGTTCACTTGAAGTAAAGTTGTAGTCCTTCTTCTATTTCCGTGAAATGTCCCGGTTTTTGGCTTTAAAATTCTGGCCACCCTAGATGACACAACCCTGGTGCACACAAATGACACACCACGGCATTGCCTGCAGACCTCCAATGCCAGAAGTGAGCGGTGAGCCAGGCTTATAGCTCCAAGGCCGTGTTGGGCTTCCGAAGGGACACAGCGACCTAAGTGCTGATATAGGCAATCACCCCCGGCAAGAAGAACATAGCATGCACAGCAATACAATAAACACACCAGACATGTTTGTTGGGAAATATTTTGGGAAGGCTTATTTCAACAAGAAATATATGCCAACGGGATGGGTTAACTTACGGGTGATCCAAGGGCAGGCAGTGGTGACTAACCTAAGCGGCCCTGCTGGCGTGACCAGGAGGAACCAAAAGGAAGGCCGGATGGGCGGGGGCAGGTATAAGTACCTCGCCCCAACCCTCCGCGGTGCCGGAAGTGACGCAGAATCTGCACCGGACTTTAGGGACGCCCCCGGGGTCCTCACAATTATGCACGGGGATGTGCATAATGTGGCACTAAGGTGGCCGCCCTTTTGAGCAGGCACACTGCGTGTGCCGCGGGCAGCCACATATTCATAGCGAGGACTTCATGAGTTCTTAAAACATCCCGTCTCTATTGAGCATAGCTCATTTTTCGCTTTGTTTATTATTAGGTACCTTATGTTGTGTGAAAAGATATAAGCACTAGTAGCA
The DNA here is from genome assembly GCF_964261635.1 of Lissotriton helveticus. Classification (NCBI taxonomy): domain Eukaryota; kingdom Metazoa; phylum Chordata; class Amphibia; order Caudata; family Salamandridae; genus Lissotriton; species Lissotriton helveticus. The sequence goes on from NC_136071.1 coordinate 1,172,963,852, forward strand.
GCCACGTAAACCACGAGGATAAACTCATATGAAAATAAGCCCTGTGATGAAAACACATGTGCACACGCCCAGCTTTTTGAGTAAAAGTGCAGTTTTTTTTTAATTGTTGCTCTGTCAAGCCACAGAGATATTGAAGGCGGTCACAGCTGACCAAGGGTCATATGTATCAAGCACAAATGCGATCGCAAATGCCGAAATTCGCAGAATTTCGGCGTTTGCAATCGCATTTTTGCCAAATGGTATGTATGATGCAAATCTGCGTGCAAAATAAGGAATCGCACAATTTGCTATTCCTTATTTTGCGATTGCATTTTTAAATGCAATGTAAGAAGCACCAAAAAAGTGCAATTTCGCCTTAAGGAATCGCAAATTACCACGAACTTCAAGTTGGTGGTAATTTGCGATTTCTTTGAAAAATTCACTTTTTTGCATTTTTCAAAGTGTTATGTGATGCACATACATGCCCTTAGTTGTGCCACATGGGCACCCATGCTTATTTCAGGGGTTTAACAGGGTGTCCTTTTGACACCTTTGCACCCTTGAAATTGAATTCTCCATTTGCGATTCCCTAATTGCTAATCGCAAATTGAGAATGTCTTCCCATTCATTCCTTCTAGGCCCATAGGAATGAATGGGGCGGTATTCCTTAATTGCAAATTGCAATTTGAGATTCGCTATTAAGGAATATGTAGGATTCACAAAATTTATTGCAAATCCTACATACATAGCATTTTGCGATTCTCACATAGCGATTCGCAAAAAAATCGCTATTTGAGAATCGCAAAATGACTTTTTGATACATATGGTCCCTACTGTGTGTGACCCCTTTATTGAAAAAGCCCACCCTTGATCCTGAGTGCCTCAAGAACTTTAGGCCCATCTCGCTTCTACCTTATCCAGCAAAAATTGTAGAGCGGGTGGTGGCAGGCACTCTCTCTAGACACCTAGAACAGCATAAGCTCCTGGAGGAAGTCCAGTTTGGCTTTTGGCCAGCCCATGGCACCGAGACGGCCTTGGTGACCGTGCTGGATGAGCTTCATTGGCGGGCAGACAGGGGACAGGCAGGGTTTTTGATCCTGCTTGACCTGTCTGCCGCCTTCGATACGGTGAACCATGGAATTCTGCTGGACAGGCTGACAGAGGTGGGGGTTGCAGGTAGTGCCCTCGGGTGGTTTGAGTCCTTTCTTCAGGACAGAGAACAAGCTGTGTCCCTCCCTCCCTTCCAATCCGCCTTTTCCACCATCTCGCATGGCGTTCCACAAGGCTCGGCAGTTAGTTCGATATTATTTAACATCTACATGAAGCCTTTAATTGCGGTCATCAAACAATATAATATTGAAATTGTTAACTACGCTGATGATACGCAGCTGATTCTCTCCTTGGAGGGAGATGAGTCAACCTCCTTAGAAGTATTTTACAACTGCCTGCGAGATACAGCGGGCTGTTTGAAGGCCAATTCTCTGCAATTCAACACAGGAAAGACGGAGGTGTTATACTGCCCAATGCCTAGGGTACAATCTTTTCTACCCAACAACTTCTAGCCTGCGGATTTCCTTCCACTGGTGCAGCCAGTGAAGGTAGTGCGGAACCTGGGTGTGATATTTAACAGCGACCTTACCCTGGAGGCGCAGGTTTCAAAGATAGTAGCTGGCTGTTTGGCCATTATTCGCCTCCTGAGGAAAATCCTTCCTCTGTTACCGCCCCTTGCCCGGGTAGAGGTGGAGCGGTGTACCGTGCTCAGTAGGTTAGACTACTGTAACTCCCTGCTGTTGGAGTCTCCAAGCTATCTTATGGATAGACTCCAGAGAATTCAGTCTGCAGCGGCAAAACTAGCTCTGGGGTGGCCAACAAGATCTTCTTCAAGGGCTTTGGCTCAGCTGCACTGGCTCCCAGTGAGACAGATGGTGCAATTTAAGTCTCTCTGTCTGGCCTTTAAAGCTCTCCACGGGTTGGGCCCTGCTCGTTTACAAAGGAAGTTCTCGTGGCATGCGCCAGCCCGCAATCTACGTTCCTCTTCGGCCAGGTTGGTGACCATACCTAGGTTTAAGAAATCTAAAGCAGGAGGTAGATCGTTTGGCGTGCCCGCGCGAAACTCTGGAATGCCCTTCCGGCTGTACTTAGGCATGCCTCCGACCTCCTCGCGGTTAGGAGGCACTTGAAAACATGGCTTTTCCCAAAGCCCTAGCTTGCTATCAGTCGGCCCCCTTCCGATATGAGTCTGTCTGCGCCAGGATGCCTTCCTTTAGGTGACAGTGCGCTCTAGAAGTGAAGTAAAGAAATAAATACTGTGTGGATTGTTTTAGTTTAAAAAAAATGCAAGCAGGAGGGAAATACACCGCTTTCCACCTGCATTCCTGTAAAAATCAGTAAAAACGGTAAAACTAGTGTCCTGTTTCTAACACGCCCCCTGTGGCTCCGTTGTTATCGCTTTAATCCCATGACCTTGGAAATATGACATTTATAAAGGGCTCACAGGGCAAGGGTCTCCTATTGCTGCAATGCCAGCAGCATCTTCACAGACAAGAATACCAACCCTTTGTTCCTGTCTTTTTTTATTCTCGAGGGCCAGGTGCAGGTGCTTGAACAGGAATTTGTGCAAAATGCTCTGTGTACTTCTTTAACTCGACAATTCTGCCTCTGTTTGCTTTGGCAACCGCCAGACATAGTTTACACAGCTCTAAAAGACATTTGAGGAGATTTCTTCTCGTAGACACTTTAAAAGTGTATACATCAAGCAAGGAAAAGCACCGGTTGTTGCTGCTTTTTCCAGTGTTTTACCAGGTTCCTTGGCTATGTCAATACAACTGTGGCCAGGTGGCAACCATGGAGTTTGCATGTGAATGTGGTTATCACTGACTACGCGGTCTTTTCATTTAAAATTCATCAAAATCAGGTTTTCGGATCATTGTCTGCGTTCCATGCTTTCTTTTCCAGTCCAGACTATGGACCAACATCCTTTCGTCAGAACACCTTTGCATTTTTGCTTTCTGGGATTGTTATCCTGATTTTAGAACAAACACAACTACAAATCTCAGGATGCAAAGCCAAAACCTGGCATGGGTGAGCAATGGACCTGGTAAACCCTAGGGGCTGTAGTTTTGGAGATTTTTGGAGTGCATCCGTTCACTAGTGACTGGGACCCAAGCTCATTGTGCAAAACACACATACTTGTCTGACAGTCACAAGGACTGATTCTCTCCTTTCATTGCTCTCCCATTCCTGTCCTCTGCTCACTCACTCTCCTTCCCACTTCCCTCCTTCTTTCCTACTCTTCTAGTTACAGATCAATGAAACTGTGCTCCATTCTACTACATTAAATTGTTCCTCATGACCTGGGAATTATTAACTGTATGCAACTGTGATAGATTTTATCCTACATTTCTAAGGATTGAGAAAGATGATCTATATGACATAAAGTACCCCCAGCTGTACATTATAATCATATTGCAAGCCACAGAGCAGTTCCCTTATAAGGTCGTAGAACTTCAAGGTGATTTCCAATATCCGAATATGTACAGCAGAGGGTATTTTATTCCTTATAATACACAGTCACACAATCACCCTTTCCACAAAGTGCTTATATCCTTGATGTGCTGCTCTTTCATATGAAAGAGATAGGATGTTTGCAAGCATGTTAAATACAAAAGTAGAATATGTGCTGAAATATTAAACACAGAAGAAAGCAGTTTGATATTTGTTACAAAAAGATAATTGAAGCAGTTTAAAACAAGTCAGATTTTTAAAAAATATTGTAGCTCTGAATGTGTAGAAACACGCAGAGTGATCCTGTCTTTCCTATAATATATGGGAGCCTGCAATCCTTGCTTAAAAGCTAGTCTCCAATTTCCTTATTTCTGGTGACTTGTAATGTACTGAAAAAATGATGAAGCCGCTCAAATGTAATACCTTCGTAAAGTTGGGTTCTGCATTTTGCCAGAGCCGGTAGCCAAAGGGAAAGACAGGTTACATGGCATAATTAAAGCTGCACTTTAAAAAAACGAAAACAAAACACAGCCTTTCCATCTTCTGGTGAGTTTTTCTAGATCAACAGTGATAAGCAGAACGGGAATATTTATTGTAACGTTTATTTTTTCAATGCTTTAGGTAATTATAAGAAAGATGTAATCTCAATGCTTCAAAAATGTGTGAGCTACTGCGTTTTTAAAAGTCTGACATGCACTAAACTAATTCTAATATATTTTTGTAGCAACTGTCTGGTTGCTTTTTGGTTTGTTTCATTCCAAACTAGAGACTTTAATTTTATTCTTCATGTTTACAAACATCTAATCTCTTTCATCAGAAAGAGCACCTCCCCTCCTCCCCAAGGATATAAGTAATTTGAGGGAATGGTTATGCAGTCACCATGTATTATAGGGAATAAAGTACCTCCTGCTGAACATTTTAAGGATATTGGAAGTCACCTCATAGTTTATTTACTGTATAAAGAAGCTTCTTGGTTTTTTGAAGTATCCATATAATGTATGACAAGGGGTACTTTATCACATGTATAATTAAAGCAACATGTTGCCATACATATCTCTTTTCTGCTGATCACTGTTCATCTAGAAAACCAAGACAGCAGAAGAAAAGACCGAATTTTGGTTTTTCTGTTTATTTATGGTTTAATTATGCTCTGTGCCTTGCCCTTCCTCCTGTTGTTGGCTCTGACAGGAGGCATTATGACATCAGAACTCAACTGTAGTACATTAGTGCAGCTGAGCAGCTATGTCCTTTCTTTTTTACAGATGACTCGAGACTCTCAAGTTGCCTATAATAAGATAATTAGATTCAGGATTGTATACAAGGATTGCAGTTTCCCATGTGTTATAACAAAGTATCTTCATGGAAAAGAGGGCCATTGAAAGAAATGCAGAAGCTTGTTTTCAGGGCCACCTCAAGCCAAGCTCTACCTGTCGGCATTCTGAAAACACACACTGCCCGCCTGCCGCTCGGCTGAGCTTGACAAAGCGCCTATGCACTTGGTATTTTTTCAGTTGTTTTTCCACCAGGTGTGGAGCAGTGAGTGCCAGGCCCTCTGAATGAAGATGAAAAACGCAGGAGGTCTGCCAACCACTACAGAGAGTCAAGTGATGGCAGAGGAAGGAAGGCAAAATCAATCTTATGCAAATAAGCATTGTCAAAGACAATAGGTCAGGCTTTGGCATGTGCCACAATGGCCACTTTTTGTTAAAACGTTTTATTGCAAGCATATGCCTCAAAAAGATAAAATGCTGGCCACCACTTGAAAGGGGCCCACCAAATACTGAAATTAAAATGCAAAAAAGAAAAAAAGATTGAATTGATGTGGCTGCTTGTTAGAGCAGGCATCTTTTGGTGTGGTTTCCCCTATCTTTTTGCTTCTGACCCTATGTTTTCGACTGTGTGCTTACCATCGTTTGCTGGTTGTAGGACTCTGGGTACTTTAACACTGCAGACCAGTGCTACAGCACATGTGCTTTGTGTTGGACGTGGCCCTTCTAGGGGGACTTCCTTAACCGCATGCGCGCTGCGGCGATTTTCGCGCTACGCGGCTTTTTCAAAAAGCCGCGTTAGATGACGAGCTCAGCTCGTCATCAGCGTGCGAGCGGCGCAACTGATGACGAGCTGAGCTTGTCATCAGCGCCGAAGGGGTTAAAACGTTTTACTTTTTGTCCTCCTGGATTTTGCCAGCTTTCTTTTCCTGACCTTAGGACTCTAGCACTTTCCCACTGTACTGCAGTGGGAAAGTGCATGTACCCTTCCTGCACACACCAGGAAAGGGTGCTTAATTGATGTGTTATGTGTTGTACCTGTGAGTGGCCTGTAAGAAGGTACACCACATACCCAGGGTGGGTCCAACACTGGCTACTAGGGGGACGCTGCATTTATTGTGCCTGAAGATCCTGTCAAAAATGTCTCATACTTAGGGAGGCAGGTCATACTCCATAGCCAACCCTGAGGGCGCTGTTCACTGCCACCAAACCGTGGTAGGTGATCGGCAGGGTAGGTACATCTGCGTGTGCACTGACCAAGTAGGGATGAACCCCCATGTGGGTTTCCCCACCTAGAGGGCCGGCTGTCCCGATGGGACACGTACTGGGTGTGAACAGTTCTCTTGTTAAGGCCTTAGGGCCTGGGCTCTTTCCCACTGTAAGTGCCGTGTGAAAGTGCATGCGTCCTTCCTACACATGTTAGGAAGTGGTGCTCACTTGATGTTTCTAAAACGTCGGTCAGGTCTGCCATGGCCGGCCGGTGCATGCACACTTGCACCGATTATGTTTTAAGACCTGGGTCCAGCCTGCCATTGCAGGCTTGTGGTCGCTTTGCAGCGATGGTGCTCCTAAATACATGTCCGGCCTGCCATTGCAGGCTGGTGTGTGCTTTGCACTAATGGTGCACTTAAATGCATGTCTAGCCTGTCATGGCAGGCTGATGCGCGCAATTGACCGTTTACTCAAACTGGCCTGTTTAAGTTACTAGCCAGCCTGAGCGGACCTTTCACCTCCACCTGAGTACCCCGAGAGTACGTCTTAAGGGGTGAAGAGAGTGGAAGGTGAAAGGCAGACAGGGACACATGTGTGTCCCCTACCCAGGTAGTGAGGAATCCTCATGCGTGTTTCACTGCCTATGAGGTTTGCTTTTCCCATAGGCTAACATGGGGAAATGGTTGAAATCACTTCAGACTTCAGTAGTGGATTGCAGTGAAGCAGCATCATGATTCACAGTAAGAACCCCTTGCCAATGGTAAATGTGGCTTTATCGTAAGTTGCTCAAAATGCCATTATTGAAAGTGGGCATTTTTGTGCTCTAAACTCTTTGTGTGCCTTGGTGCTTGGCTACAGTCCACACTGGAATTTGGTGGAGCACATCTGGGCATTCCTCAATGACAAGCTATTAAAACACTGGGGGGCAGATTTAAAAGCCCCCTGTGCCACCAGTACGTTACTTTTTGTGACATACTAGTGGTGCAGGGGGCTCCTCCATATTTACAAGGACAGGAAAAGCCACCCTGCGTGGCTTTTCCTCTCCTTGTAAATACATCCCCTTCACACGCAGCACTTTCCATTGGTGTTGCTGTGGGTGTTCCCACGCAACACCCATGGAACAAGACACATCTCTAGATTTACGAGAAATCGTAAATCTGAAGGTGCGTCTGAATGCTACGCCACCCTAGAGATGGCGTAGCGAGGCGCAACGAGGAGAAATGTTTTCATTTTTCCTTGTTTTTTCCTCTTTCAATGCGTGCTGCATTCTACAGCACGCATTGAAAGAGGAAAAAGCCTTTAGTGATTGTTTTTGTGCAGGAAGGGGCGCGTTCCAGCACAAAAACAATCTCCCCATAGAGCAGGCATCCTTGCAGCATGGTGCAAGGGTGCCTGCGCCAGCGCTTGGCAGCTGTTTGTGCTCCAGCGCAGGGGAGAGCACAGGAATGCAACATATTCATGTAAATATGTCGCATTCCTGTGCTCTGAAAGTGCCGCAGTGTGTTACGGTGCCATGTTGGGGCACTTTCTTGTAGATCTGCCCCTGGGTGTGCAACTGGAAGGACAGTCCTCTGGCATTTGCAGGCCGGCTGGAGAGACTGGAGGAAGAGGTTTTGACACTTGGTCTCTGGAGCCGGATCATGGCTCCACTAAAGTTAAAGATCTACAGTCCAAGGCCTCATGGCAGACAGGACTGAGATTTAGAGGAGACATCTGTGGTTCAAAGAGAGATCCTTTGAACCACCCCAAATTCAAAGACACATAACTACTAGTGAATCAATAGAAAAAGGGTTGTGGTATTTGATCACAGCACACTGTTATTCTTTAGGTATTACACTGTGCTCACTCTTCAGGTCAACTGTTAAAAAACCTGGACAAGCAAAATTCAAACTACAAAAGTAGAGGGGCAAAGTTTTTTAAGTGTATAATGTTCTGTAGACCATTAATGTATCATATCTACCAACGTACACTATGAGAGAGCAAGTTCAATGTGACAAACAATAGAAATCAAACACTTCTTAAGTTGAAAAGAAACAACAAACAATTTCATATGTTGAATCCATATTTTCTTTTTTTGTTTTATTTGATATGCAGATATTTGTTAAACTGCAGGAGTAATGTTTTGCGCTGTTCTTTGTTTTGAATCAGGAAGGGTTCTTGGCTGAATAAAATTATAATGAGATTCTCTATCCTATTTTAAAATTCACACACTTTTCTTTTTCTGCACTGCACAAACCCGTCAGATCAGATACATATGGTTGTCCAAATGTTGGCATACGGATACTATGAGCCCAAGGAGGCTACTTTAGCTGTCTCGGTGATCTAGAGACACAAGACCCAGGGCGGAGGACCACATGATAATATTGATCACACACGATGGTGATGGGAATCCAAAAACATAGTTACACAATGTCAACACAGGGTTAACCATCTTCTGCATGACGCCTTGAATCAGAATCCTATTCTCTGATTTTCCATCAGCATACCAATGTGATGCTTAGGTATAACAATATGTATTCCTGATTAGATTTTCAGAAGAGAGACCCATAGGTTTGTAAGGTTATTCATATATCAGTACGGGGGATACAACCTGTGCTTGGTCTTTAAATGTCCCTCAGGCCCTCCCGAATTTAGTGTGATAAATCTTCTACACATAACATATGTTAGAAACTACAGCCTACACATTTCATCCCAAAATCAGGAGACGTCTTCAGGGCTGTTAAAAGACACACATAAAACATGACTTTAGTGACAAGACAACAATAGTGGACTTATTAGCCATTAATTACAATGTACACATTCATTAAAATCCCAAATGAGTGAACATGAATCCTTCACTGACAGTAAATACATAGATATAACATCTAAAAAGTTGTGAAATTAAAACCACATTTATATTACAGACAGTGAATCCATAGCTTATTCTCCATATCATATCCTTTTTATACTGTGGAAATACAATTAATACATCCTACTTTGAGGCATCATATCCCAATTGACCCTCAAATAGGTTTCAAAGTCACTATATATCATATTTATAATCATTATTTCAAGAAGTGCATGCTGTCTGAAACTAATGTTTATCACATACATTTCCTGACAGTCACATTCTTAACTGTCCCTAATTCATAAATGTTACATTTTGTAGATAGGACTCAAGAAGTGTTTCATGAACAAAAAGTCTGGTTTGATAGTATTTATCACTGTAAACTATAAGTGCACCCCACTCAAATTGCCCTCTTAGTGTGTAAGCAAGAGAACTCAGCAAATCATAGAATCAAGCAAAGCATCCCTATCTCAAAGGTCTGTCATGTCTAAATTGAGAATGGGGGGACATCACTTAGTAATGCCTAGTTGTCAATAATTCTGGCATAAAAGTATGATGTTTGAAAACTAGGTTCCTCCTACCCTTAAGTGTTCAGCTCACATTAAAGATTGCGTCAAGAAGATAATGTATATTTCTTAATGTACTGTTCTTGTTTACAATCTTACGCGTCCAACAATTTTTATTTGCTGGTTAAAGTTGTCCAAAATACTCTGTAACCTTTAGGTGATGTATTAAAGGAAACCACCATTTAAAACCTCAGTAGACCCGTATGTCTTGACGAGTCAAACACTATTCATGCAGCCTTAAAAACATTCGCCATTAACATAGGAGCAGTCCGTCTATACGCATAGTTCCATCTTTATTTTATAGGAGTTCTTGTGCACCAGTCAAATTGTCTAAAATGGCTGAATTGCAGCCCATTTTAGAAGTCATCTAGAAATGTGAAAAAGAAATCCACAATAATAAATTTCTCGAAAAGCCAAAAATATGATCACTTTTCTCTTACAATTGCGCACACTCGAATGTATGCAAGAATAGTTTAGATTATATTCAAGTATTACATATCAGACTACAACATACATTCGTGTTCCTCACAGTTCTAAAAAAAGCTAGTACTAGTTTGATTGTTTATAAAAAAACTTTAACAATACAGACAAAGTGACTAGTCTTTGCCACAAGCTAAAGATTAACCAATCTATTTATTGCTTCTAAGATCTCACCTAAGCAATGAAAAGGGGCGTCCAGCACGAAGAGCATGAAACTATGCTCACAAATGTACGTTGTTTAAATACCCCACATAATGTGCAGATTGGTTTATGATGGCATAAAGTGACATAGAAATAATGCAGTAATTTGATGTCAGCCATCTTGTAGTGGATGAAGAAAGCTAGCCCTTATTCGTAATTCCAGACTTAGAATTTTAAAGACTAAATTTGTCAAACCCGGGGATCCTGATTATATTGATGAATATCAGTTTTCATAAATATTGGAAAATTAGTTGGCCAATATAAGTATTTAAGAAATAACACGTCAAAAAATATACCCGTCGGACCTAAAAGACCTAAACAAATTGAATGAACATGTCAACCAGGGTTGTAATAACATGTAGAGCTAGAATAAAAGTAACTACAGAAGGACACATGATATTCGTTGAGACGATACCATATATATATATTATAATGCCTACGTGTAAAATTGGTTTCAGTGTTCTACGAATTCCAATATCCAACAACAATAATAGCTCACCACAGATAGACAGTGGGAGAAAAATATTACAACATCAGCCATGTTAAACTGGTTGGCTGTACTCAAAGTTTCACTAGTTGAAGGAAAAATTATTTCTGGAGGATATATCGTAATACCACCATGTAAAGTAGGTTCCATTGTTCTACGAATTCCAGTATCTAACAATAGTGGCTCACGACAAATGTTCAGTGGGAACAAAATATTCCAACATCAGCCATGTTAAACTGACTAGCTATATTCAAAGTTTCACTTGTTGAAGGAAAAAAATTATTTCTAGAGGACACGGGACAAACGAAAATAAATAAAAAAACATACTTTATCAATAGATAATCCAAAACTGTATTATTATATCTTACACTACAAGTATGTTGATAGCTTCCTACAATGTTAAAAGAAAACACTGTAAAAAAACCTAAAGAAGCAGTGTCTTCTTCCCTAAAGAAAATGATGGAGCTCATGTTCTTTGTTGAGACCCAAATCTAGTGTGCATAAGTGAGAAATCCACTCTCATTCACTTTGTCTCAATAGAAGTTTGCTGTCTCCACCTCGTGCATTAGCCTTAACCACATCAATGCCATGGAAATTAAAAGGAGAATCTCTATTTCTATCACATACATGTGTGGATAGAGGATAAGTAGTGTCCACATTCCTAACAGCTCTGAGATATTCTGATGTTCTGTGCCTCAGCTCTCAAGTTGTACCGCCTACATACACTTTCCCACAGGTACAAACAATGGCATAGATGACAAAAATTGTGGGACAATTAATAAAAGTGTTTATCTTATATTTGCAGGTAGTATTGTACATAAACCTTTTGGTCTTATTAGAGCCCAAATGGCACATACTACATGTATTACATGTAAAAAAGCAGTTAGGTTTGGGAGGCAACCAATTTAGGGTTTTACTGCCCTTAATGTGTGGCGTGTAGATCGGACTGACTATGTCCCTTACAGTGCATCCTCTTCTGTGAGTTACTCTTGGTTTACTGACCACATGTGACTCCAATCCTGGAACACCTGTCAGTAAATTTCAATGTTTTTTTAGTACAATCCAAATCCGATGGCTTGCAGAATTGAAAGTAGTGATCAGTGCTAATGGCTTACTTTTTTTATCCCCTTTCTTTTTCCTCAATAGTTCTCTTATTTCCATACCAACTACTTTATTATGCGTGTTCTTAAGTAGTCTCATGTATTAGCCTCTCAAAGACATCCTATCCATAAGACAGTTCAAATTTGTCCATATTAGCATAATATCAGCAATATAGCATCCCCAAAAATGGACAAGTTCTGTCCAATGGGATGCCGTCCGGGCCCAGGCATGCCTCATCTCAAACCAACCCATGAAAAGGTTGAGGGAAACATGGCGGCGGCTGGTTGAGCCGCGGCAGTGCTCTGCTTATGGACTCCCGCGTGTGCTGACATTGGGGACGTACCTCTTCGTACCTCTTCGGCGAAATTTCCGCATTTGTGCCACGGCATGACACTCTGCTATTCCACTTAGTATTTATAATAATAACGGATTAATAGCGGGTTAAGCGGATTAGCAGTGTTTTTTTTCTCTCGTTGAACGGCGTCTCCTCGCCATACACCCGCTTCCATGTGTTTGGGGGAGGAGCCTGTAAAGCCTGCAGCGTCGGCGGCAGTGGCAGTGGACGAGTGTTTACAGGAGCCTGTGTGCTCCAAGTCAGTTAGCCTTCTGGCGCAGAGCCCCCCGCTTTTTCCGGCGAGGGAGTGGATCTGGTCGCTGGCCGCCCTGGAGCTCAGGAGGGGTCGCCGCATTCGAGGAGCTCTGCTCGAGCGGCGTTGTTTGGATACTGCCACTGCACGGGAGGAGTAGTGTGAGGAGGGAGAGGCTCTGGAGGAAGTGCAGCCTCAAGCCCTGCATCAATACCAGCACCAGAACCAGAACGAGAGCAACGAGAGCAATACCTGCGGTAACGGGGGTAACGGTAACGGTGGTGAAGTGGAAAGTTTGAAAGGCCCGGTGAAACCTGTTGGCAAACCAGTAACCACTGGGGAGGTCCCCCGGAGGGTTAGAGGAAGGGGGAGAGGGAGAGGGAGTTCGAGAGGAAAAGGGAAATGTATGGATGTAATTACTGATAAAAGCACCGAAGGCATTGAACCTTTAAAGGGGTTTGCATCCCAAAACTCCTTATTTAAACCCTCCAATATTAAAGCTGGTATAAGTATAAGCGAGGTGAAGGATATAGATTCCACTAGTGCCAATAGTGCCAATAGCGAAGAGGGGGAATTGATCTTAAAGTCGCCTGCAGGCACTAATGCCAGCATTAGTGCTGATAATAAAAAATTGTCAACATATTTAACAGGCCAAGTTAAAGCGAAGCGGGCGTACACCCCTAAGCAAGCAAAGAAAAAATGTAAAGGGAAGAATTCCGCCCTTGCATCAAAAATGACTCCCTCACTGCGATCTTATTTTAAAGCGGGGCCTCAATTGGTACTGTTGGGCGATAACACTCCTCCCGTTCCGCAGGGTCAGGCAACAGGTGATCTTATGGCCACTAATGAAGCTGAAAAGCCATCTATGGAGAACATGGAGAGCCCGGGTGATCCCATACTTAATCTTACACTAGAAGGTGTGGGGGGGGCAAGGACAATAGCATCTATGCCACTGTCAAGAGTAATAATGCCAGTAATAATGCCAGTAACAATGCTAATAATGACAATAATGACAATAACGATAATAACAAAAATGACAGCAACTTGGATCAAGAGACCCCCCCAAGGCCAGGAGAGACGGGCCAAGCCGATTTAGTGGATTGTCATGTCCCGAGTGAGTTGGTGTTGCCTGTACCTTTTTCCCTGGTCTGGCTCCTCCACTGGCCCGCCCTCTCCCTTTTGCCCCTCCTACTGTCGCGTCTGGGTTGAGTTTGCAGTCAGTCATTCAAGAAGCAGGTTCAACGGCAGGTCTAAGGGTTGGGGGAGGTACTGGCATTGCCCACGACGCATCCCAGGTTTTGAATACGGATTTGGTCACCACACTTCAGGCCTCTTTTCAGGCAATGTTTTTAACTTTGGCCGCAGACATTAAAAAGGGCTTTGAGACCTCTGCATCGAACCAAGCTGATATCCGCTGCTTTTGTCAATCTCTGGATAATAAGCTTGGCGCCATTACCACTAGGACAGAAGCCCTTGAAGATAAGGTTACAGAAGTGACCATCAACATGGACGCTACAAGGGCGGAAATAGTGAACCTTAGACAAGAGAATCAGAGCTTGTCCGACAGGATGGAGACCTTAGAAAATAACGCCCGGAGGAACAATTTGCGCATTCTGAATGTTCCAGAGGAGAAAGAGGGATCAGATATCAAGCAATTTGTGGTTTCTTTGCTAAAGGAAGCACTGCGATTAGACCTGACCGAACAGGAAATAGCCTTAGACATCCAGCGCATTCATAGAGAGCCTTTCCGAAAGAATCCCCAGAGGGTAAAACCTAGAAAGGTTTTGGTTAATTTTCTTACCTATTCTGTCAAAGAAACCATTTTGAATATTGCGTTGAAACAGAAGGTTTAAACGCTAAAGGGTTCAACTTTGAGATTAGATCGGATTTATCCAGAACCACACTCGACAAACAATGGGAGCTAGGCAAGAGGTTGGAGGCCTTTAGAAGCTATGGGGCTGTTGCTCAGTTGGTATTTCCGGCAGCATTAAGAGTTATGCACAAGAATACCATGCATAACATAGGATCTGTGCAGGCTGCAGATGAGTTGCTGCTGACCATGAGTAGAGGGTCGGGGCCAGCTAAGTAGCCTGGGCTTTTTCCATATTCATATTCTACCTTGCTGGGTCTCTTGTGGCTTTTTTTCCTTCTCCTTCTGGTTTTGACAGGCGTACTAACATTTAAGTTAAGTTATGATATGTTAAAGAGTATAGACCCTCTATTGGCACTTGATATAATGAAATAGGAAAAAAAAAAGTGGGAGATTATTAAAATAAAATGGTGGTGGGTAAAAAAAAAAAGTTAAAAATGATTACAAATACAATTAAAACAAGCATTTACAATGCAACGGTTTCGCCTTTGTTCGAGTATCCTCCTTGCTGAGAGCTATCTGAAGCCTAACATCAAGATGCCAAAACAAAGGAGGAAAACAAAGGCCCACAGCTTTGTTCATCCCATGTATGAGAGAGTTAAGAACACACTGTATAAACGTAAGATGTATCTATCTGCATGAGTAATTGCACTAAAGACGATTTAAATGGCACTTTTTTTCTACTCAATTTCTTTTACAGTGCTAATCATCCTAAATTTAGGTTGTTACAGCACTTTACATCGAACACAATATGCAGAGGCAATAACTCACAAAAGTGAGTAAAACAATGCACTGAAAATGTTCCATGAGACAATGAGGGTTATAAGATGCAGTAGTCGCAAATCGTCCATGCAGGTGGGCATGACAGGTTAAGAACGAATAGCCTGGAGAAACACAAACTCGGGATTTTAAAAGTAACTCTGTGGTTTGGGTTTACATTTACTAATAAGACTTTATTAGAACCCAAAGGAATCATTTTTAGCAAAGCATAGACTAATAAAACAAGAACTACAACACCACAGCTTTCCAAGGTCCATATATAGTTCACCTTTCTCAAGCAGAACAATCTACATGAAACCCTGACGCTCTCATGCTCACAACACGTGAATGCACAACACTGCACCATAGGCATACATTTGGAAAACACAGCCTACTTAACAGCACTTCCATCACCATACCAACATTCATCTTAGAACCTTTCAGGAAAAGTTGCTTTAAACATTCTAGCCCTTTACAAGAGCAACTAAGCACAACAGCTATATGCTTGGCTAGCAATGTATATTTACCAACTAAACTGCACATGCAGATCGACCACAACAGTCCATGAAAAATAACTGTAGATCTACAAATATACTAATATTTCATTCATATTTTCAACATGAACTATTAGTAAACAAGGCGTATAACAATGAAACTATATAAATACTGATCACATTACTTTTATCGCTGCAATGTATTTTTTATAATACTTGTATATTGTTTGCTGCGTATTCCTTATGTTCAGCACCCTAAGGTAGCTGTTGTACTTCTGGTCAAGAAAGAAGAAAACAATTGGGACAACCCTGCCCACACCATGCCCCAGAATAGTTTCCTTATTTAATGGCCTGTTATGCTCCTTACAGACACTGTCAATCTTGTTCCTTGTATGGGAAGGTATAAGGGGCCTTTCTAAGAAACTGATGCGATAACGCTGCCTGCACTGAAATTAATCAGTACCCTTTGTGGATGTGCAGCCTCACACCCTCTGGGGTCTTGCTCCTTCTCCTGTCTTAAGATGACTAAGTAAACCCTAACCAGGTCACTGGGGTACGAGTGGTGAGTAATACCGAATGCATAGCTGCCAAAGTTTCAGATTCCTCTGTGTGAAAGTTTCATAATTTAAGTGTAATTATGAGTGGCATTCAACGACAATGAGTGGCATTCAACGACTATGAGTGACACTTTCTTGCAAGCAAATATCGAGCAATGAAGACGAAGGAAATATATAAATATCAGAAATAACACCCATTTGAGCAACGAGAAACTCCACGAAAATTTTTAAATTTCTGCAAAGCAACAGAAATGAAAGGGTGCTAACCTAGTGCCCTTGTAAGCTGATAGTACTGTTAAATAAATGTGTAGGCAATAACAACTAAACAGATCTGGAGATGAACAGGGCAGTGGCAGGATCCCTCAAGGGAAAGGGGGGCGGTGCAGATGTAGTCTGGTGGGGGCTCCTTCTCGAAGGTAAACAGAATGCGATATTGAGGGGTGCAGCCACCCCCTAGGTAGGATGAATGTATGGATCGCCTTTTCTACGGGCTCACCAGGAAACAGCTCAAGAAAGCCCTCTGCCCAGGGGCACAACCGCCATAGCTGCCCGTTACCCCAGTGACAACACTGACCCCTAAACCAGGGGGTGCCTCCCACAAGGGCCCTCTGGCACTACACCCTGCGGCAGAAGCCGCGCACCCCCAGGCAGTACCCCGCAGCCGTTACCTGCTCCGCCGCCCGCCGGTGACACCTCCCTCCTCCCGCCGCTGCTCCCTGACAGCCGCTCTGCCTAGACGTGGCTCTTGGTTGGCGAGCGCTGTGTCCTTTCTCCTCCCCTGGAAACAACACCCCGGAACTAACCTTCACAGTCCGTGCATGGGGCAGTGTAGGGAAGGTGTGCTCCGGAACTATTAGCTAGCAAGAGTGTTTCTTACCGGAGCCCATAGAGCGTAGGACCAAACTTCCGGGTCCAGCAAGACATGGGGAGCAGGCCAAACAGAGCGAGATGACAGACATGGAAACAAACAGAGGACGCGAGTTTTAACCGAGCGACCCGCACTAACATGGCCGCCATCTTTCCACAATATACGTTATATTGTACTTTATCCTATCATCATCTAAAACTCATACAGAACCTTACAATGTTAATTTTCTTCCTAATAAATCTACCAAGAAGCAACACTAATACTTTTTGCTGTTGTGAAATTCATTATAAGTACACGTATTTAAACCTATTAAACAATATCCCGGAAAGGTTCGTAAAACATAATTTCGCCACTATGTAGAAATGTTGACTTATTTAACTAGAGCCATAGATATAACAAGTCAGGTCCCGGGCCGCGCTGTGATTGGCTGACGTCACGGGGGTGTCCCAGGCCGGCAGCCAATCACAGCGCGGCCCGGGAATGACGTCACGGGGGTGTCCCGGGCCGGCAGCCAATCGCAGCGCGGCCCGGGACAAAGGGGCGGGGCTTAAAAAAAGCACCAGAAACGCCCCCGAATCGCGTTTTCGTGAGAAAGCGCGATTGACAGCCTCTGCCTCCCAATGGCTAGCCTCCATTTATGGAGCTAGCCAATTGGAAACAGAGGCTGTCCTAACCTCACTATTAAAAACAACAGATTTCGATCTGGGAGGGGCTTCGCCCCTCGCCAGGTTACGAAACCTAAAAAATGGGAGGGAAGGGGGAAGAGGGAAGAGAAAAGGGGGAAAAAAGAGAGAGGAAGAAAAAAAAAAAAAAAGGGTTAGGCCTTAGCACTGGTTATCACATTCTGGTTTGCCCAGTGACAGGCTTAGTCGCCACCCGAACTTAAGTGTCATATTTAGGGGGGGGGGGGGGTATTTTTCACTTAGCATAGAGTGTTATGCTTTAGGGCTCTAAATTTTTTTGTTTTGTTGATTCCTTCTTTGGTTATTGTCCCCGGGGTTTGTGGTTGGTTTTTGCGGGAGTCCATAGCAGGGTGCTATCTCTCTGGTTTTCCAGATAGATAGAGTGGGGGTTTCCCGAGGGAGGGGGGTTTGGAGTGGGAGGGGGGTTAGGGGGGTGGAAAACTTAAAAATTGTCCTCTAAAACGTCCTTTTAAACATCTTCTAGAGGTGAAAAACAGGTGTAAGCTATTACATAACTTATGTACGGCAGTATGGCAAGATTGGTCTTTGGTCCTTGTGATTTTGTTGCTCGGGTGGGAACCCTATCACAATGAATAAACTCCGCATTCTGTCCTGGAACACTAATGGTCTTCGAACTTGTCCAAGAAGAAATAATATAATGCAATATTTACGAGACTCGGCAGCGCAAATAATAGTGCTCCAGGAGACACATTTGGCAGAAGCCGAAATACTAAATCTGTTGGGTAAGAATAGGTGGATAGACTTCGGTGTTGTCACATCACAATCATCACATATTAGGGGTGTGGCCATCCTTTTTGAAAAATCTATCAGGGCGAGGTTGGTTTCTAAGCAGGTGGACCCATACGGCCGATGGGCCATAGCCTCAGTTATTATCTCAGGTTCGCCATTTACTATAGTAGGATACTATGGACCGAATAAGGATGATCCATCAGTTTTAGCCACACTCTTCTCACAACTATACCTATTCCCAGAGCCGGTTATCTTGGCAGGTGATTACAATGTAGTCCTTGACCCTGTGCTGGATAAATCACCTTCCAATAGGGCCAAAACTTTATCTAAAACTAGGATTTTTTTGTTAGACAACATGAAAGCACTAAACTACAATGATATATGGAGGACACTTCATGGGTCTCAAAGGGGGGTCACTTTCAGGAACTATAAATTTCACCACCAGTCTCGTATTAATTTCATTTTGATTAGTCATATCTTGGTTAAACAGGTTGTATCAGTGTGTCATCTACCTTTCCATCTTTCTGACCATACAGCCATCCTTCTTGAGCTAGAGGTCATGGCCAGGGCCTCTCTAAGAAACTGGTCCTTCGATAGATCAATCCTCGCCTCATCTGACATTATAGAGGCATTAAACCAGGAGGTTAAGTTTTTTTGGGAGATTAATCAGGGCTCTGCCCCACCTGGCATCACATGGGATGCGTTTAAATCTACATTAAGGGGATATCTAACCAACAAAACTGCATATAAAAACAAGCTATACAGGGAATCAGTAGCCTCGCTTGAATTGGAGATTGAGGGAGTTCAAGCAGATATCGATAGGTACCGAGTAGCATCTGGGGCCACATTAGAGGACCTGCAGGATAAGCTAACGGTTTTAAAAGGAGATCTTTCCTCAGTCTTGAATGCGCGGGTCCTGGAGAGATGGGAGGCCAGCAAATTGGCCCATTTTGAATACGGGGAAGGCGCGGGTAAGCTCCTGGCCTGGAAGGCGAAGACAGATAGGGTCCGAAATAATATTAGTTCCATTAATAAGGATGGTGTAATACATTCTACTGATGAGGGAATTAGCGGGGCTTTTAGGAGCTTTTTTAGTGAAATATATCGTGAGGACAAGAATGTACAACCAAATCAAGCAATGGAATGGTTGTCTGGGATTTCCCTTCCTGCCTTATCACCAGAACAAAGAAATGCTCTGGAGTGCCCTTTCTCATTGGAGGAAGTACGGTCGGCTGTTCTTAATAGCAAAAAAGGTAGGGCTTCAGGACCGGACGGGTTACCATCTGAAATCTATAAAGTAATCTGTTCAACAATTCTTCCCTACCTAACGGATCTGTTTAATAATATCCTGCTGGAAGGTGCGTTGCCCCCCACTTCTTGGGATAGGGCCTCTATAACTTTGATTCTAAAGCCGGGCAAACCAGCAACTAACTGTGGGTCATATAGGCCGATTTCAATTCTCAACACAGATTATAAAATTTTCGCTTCGGCGTTAGCAAATAGATTGGGAGCGGTGGCAAACAACATCCTGCACTTGGACCAGAAGGGATTTGTAAAGGACCGGCAGCTATATGAGCTGACATACGACCTCATCGGCGCAATAGACATGGCCACATCTGCATCTCTTCCTCTGGCAATTCTCACGCTCGATGCCACAAAGGCCTTTGATAGGGTAAATTGGGTATACCTATCGGGGGTCCTGGAAAAATTTAACTTAGGTGATAATTTCAGGCGGGCTATAAAACTTTTATACAAAGACCCTTCCGCCTCATTATTGGTTAATGGGGGATTGACAGAGCCATTTAGTATTACTCGCGGAACCCGCCAAGGGTGTCCCCTTTCCCCTCTTTTGTTTGATTTATATATAGAACCTTTTGCCCAAGTAATTCGTGATAACCCTAATATTAAACCTTTTATTTTTGAAGGGTGGGAGCGGAAAGTCGCATTATATGTGGATGACGTTCTCATTTTCTCTTCTGAGTTGAGCTTGGCGTTTCCAACAGTGATAGCCATTGCAGAAGAGTTTGGGGCAGTATCCGGCTATGAAGTTAACGCTTCTAAAACCGATATCATGGTTTGGAATCATCCTGTGCCGGTGGCAGGGGCACAGCCTAGCTCTATCCTGAGGTATTTGGGTTTAAATATTTATGCAGATATTAACAAGATCGTCCCCTTAAATTTCGCTCTCGTGGCTAAGGAGTGTCGTAGGTTGATGAGAACATGGCCAGCTCTCCCTATCTCTCTGTTAGGCAGGTCCAACCTGGTTAAAATGACTATTTTACCTAAGATTATGTTTCTGTTTAGCACTATCCCTCTTTTTTTTGATCCATCCATGATTGCAAAACTCCAAGCCGAAATAAACACATTTATATGGAACCGTCATACACCCAGATTGGCCTGGAAGAAGATAAGACGTCGCCGAGAAAAAGGGGGCCTGGCGGCACCAGATTTGCAGTATTATGGATGGGCCTTTCAACTCTCTCACGTCAGGATGCTTTTAAAGACCCCTAATTGCACTGGGTGTGGGAAACTATTTTGAGCACTTCTTAAAGGAGAAAAAGTTAGGCCTGCGAAGTTTTTGTTAAAATTTGGAGACCCCAAATATTTCAAGAAAGTCAAGCTAAAGGTATTGAGGGATCGAGTTAGAACATGGGGTAATTTTAGACGTGCACTCAAACTTGATTACTATCATAGTAGGGCTCCACTTTGGGATTCTCCGGGCTCTCCCTCTTGGCTCTTGGATAGTCTAGCTCTACCTATTAGAGAGGCAGGTCTTACATCATGGGGAGACCTGTTTGTCGAAGGTACTTTATTTTCATGGGAGGCTGTGAGTTCAATAATAGGAACGCGTGTCTCAAGATTTAAATACCTTCAAATTCAGAGCTGGGCTCATGCTCAAAGTCAGGGTAGGGGCAGATTCAAAATAGGTGCTGAGAGTAATCTATTATCCCATCTGATAGATAAACTACCTTTTAAGAAAGAGATCATATTTTGGTATAACCTCATGATAGACGAGACTGATGGTGAATTTTTGCTCCCCCACTCGCTCTGGGAAACATATATTACTAATATTGATGTGGAGAGTTTGTGGCTAGAATCGTTTAAAATTTTAGGGGACATTGTGAAGCCTTCATGGCTTCGTCGCAACCATCTGTTCACATTGCACAGGGCGTACTATTCTCCATTACGTTTATCAAAATTTCCTAATAACGCTCCGGTTGCTTGTCCTAGATGCGGTTTGGTGGCCGCATCGGATGTACATATGTTTTTTGAGTGTCCATCCCTAACATCATTCTGGAATGAGATCTGCGTCTCCCTTTCCTTGGCAGTAGGGTCTCAAGTCAGTCCTTGCCCAGTGTTAGTCTTTTTTGGGATTTTACCAGAGCTTTGTGGCATGGGTAAAAAACTGGTCTTCTATGGCTGTCTGCTGGCTAGAAGAGAAATATGTAGACGATGGAAGGATACGGCACCTCCACTTTTAACAGATTGGCGTGCGTCTATGCTGCAGACGTCAAAATTGGATATGATCAGAGCTGGGAACCCAAATAGGAGAAGATTTTGGCTGCTATTGAATTGGTAATCATGGAATATAATAGCATGTGTTTTTTTTGTTTTTTTTCCCCTCCATGTCCTATGATTACGCTGCTTGGAAGGGTCTCCTCAACTGGTCCCCTTTGGCTACACATACCCCACAAGGGTGATTTCGTTTACGAAGTGGGTATTATATAGCAGCATGTTAGCCTAGATGGTACCATGTGACGAATAAGAGGTTGATGCTTTGCACTGTGGGGTACTCCGGTAGGAATCATTAATATCCCCCCCCCCCCCAGTATATCTGGGTCAGTGTCCCTGTCATCTCCTCTATCTTTCTGTTACTATATGGTTGCCAAGGGCGAATATGAGGACAAAAAAAAAAAAGTAAAAAAAAAAAAGAAAAGGTTGGTGTAAGAGGGGACAAACCTGGAACCCATGGCAGTTCCTTGCAGTTGCTGATACCATCGTCTTTCGTATAGAAAATAGTTATTTGTCAGAATGACATCTGACAGTTCATTCAACATTTTAGAATGTGAAAAAAAACAAGCACATCTGTTCGATAAGAAAGAATCTAAGGCAACTAGACCCAGATCTTTCCTTATACAAGTGTAGAGACTCTCCACATCGAATGTTATGAACATCATATGTTCCTGATACCATACTACATCTTCAAATGTATTTAAGATGTCCACAGGATCTCTCACATACAATGGTAAGTTAACAACAAATAGTTTGAGATAAACATCAACAAACTCTGAAATGTGTTCGGTAGGGGAGCCGATACCCGAGATGATGGGTCTGCCCAGAGGGAATGTGTGAGACGTGGCCCTTTCCCCAAAATTTTTCGCCTTTTATTCCCCTTTTAAATCAGAATGCCCTCATGGTAACAACAATGTATAGGCCTTGTGTGGTGGAGAATGCCCTGTGTAGTTTAAAACTAGTGTTAAAATACAGGTGTCTTATACCCCTAACATGGCTGCCACTGACCACTGCTGCTGCAGCGGGGTTTAGTGGGCGCATTCTAGTGGCTAGGGCTTAGCCTGCCCACAGGTAGAATGGTGGAACCTCCTGGAAGCCTCTGGAACCTTCTGGAAGAGGTGAGGTGACACCAACTGCCACTACCAACTGTCAACTGGCAGTATATAAGGAAAGGGAGGGAAACTTTCCTGAGAGAGGGGCTGAGGGGAGACCTGGGGAAGAACCTACGCAGGAGGATAGGCAGTGAGGGTCAGGACAGGGTCTTATGATACTGGAAGAGACAGGGCCTAGGTGTTGCCTTTCAAGTGTTGAGGTATCCTGTACCCGCCCCCCCTCTGATCTAGCGTGCGGAAGGGAACCCCCAGGGACCACTTGAAGGGATTGGCTGAGAAGAACTTGGAACACCAGCCACCAATTTATTCCCCCTTCAAGGAACAAGAAACCAAGCAACTAAATCAAGAAACCAAAGAAACCAAGCAACTAAATTAAGGGCGCAAGAAACATCACGCCAAGAAGAAACTAAGCAACCACAGGACTTTCGAGGAACTACCCAGGTATTGGCGCTGTGTCGCTCCCTGTGCCCCCTGACGCCACCTGGGGGTCCCTGCGCTAACCTGCCACTGCTGTGTGGCTTGACCTGTGAACTGCCTTTATTTAAAGTCAGCTACTGCTAAAGCGCTAGCCTCCAGAACTGCCTGAATTTGGCCTCAGGGCTAAGGCTGTCATCTGCTGTGCCCCTGAAAGCGCTATAGTCTATTGGGGTAAAGCGCTGTGTTCTGTTCCTCTTATCAGCGCTAGAGACTGTGTGCCCTGAAAAGCGCCGCATCCTGTGCCCCAGAGGAGCGCTGTGAGGAAGAGCGCTGTATTATGCCTTCAATCGCGTGACTGGCTGGAAAATGCTGTGCCCTGTGGTAGCGCTGTGAACTGAGACTAGTGCCCGGTAAAGCGCTGTGAAGTAACCTGCTGAGAAGCGCTGTCCTTTTTCAACAGAGCGCTACAAATAGAGACAGTGGCCGAGAAGCGCTAAATCCAGCTCATTGCACTAAGCGCTATTGCTGAATCTGCCCAGCGCTGTAAACTGCCGGAATGGCTGTGCCCTGAGGAGCGCTACATCCCTCAGGTGCCAAGAATTGCTGTGGCCTTTCTAGCGCCGTAATTGTCAAGCACTGAAGCCTCTGCGCGTTGTGCCCCCCTGAGTAGCGCTGGAAGGTTGCCTCAATCGCTCACCTGCTGGATCTTGTGTCGCGCTGGGGTCGAGGAGTCTGTGTGAGGTGCTGTGTCCCCGGAGCGCTGCTGTGACGTCGTGGTGCTCTTTGAGGAGATTGCCGGCGTTGCCCTGAGGCTCCAACTTTGCCTGTCACTCGCCCGGCGGGCCCCGGTGCCAGGAGGGGCAGCCGCCGTGTTGCTGTGGGCCGCGCCCGACCTGAAGGTGAGGAGGCCGCCGGGAATTCTCGTCAGGCCACGCTAGGCCTGTGGAGGCCGGGACACTCACCCCATGTGACGGGGGTGCCCCGACTGCATCATCAGCCGGGCAGCCATTGGCTGCCAGTGTCACGCCCCCAGGAGCCGCGTGCTGATTGGTTCCCGGGCCGTGGAGACTACGGAAGGCCCGGGAACAGCCGGTCATCCCCACGGAGGGCTCTGAGAGAGTCAGAGCTCCCCCTACGAGCCGGTGCAGGCCCCGGATGGGCCAAGAGTGAAACTCAGAGGCAGCGAGGGCCCCACCTGCCAGCGTAATCCCGGTGGAGGCCCAAAGAACGAAGGTAAACCCCCGGGGAGGGGGCGGAAGGCCGGAAAAGGCCCCGAGTTCGCCCCTCCCCTGGGGAACACTGTTGTTAAACCCCATGGACCCCTGTCGTGCCCACGAGGCTTCCCGAATTGGGCAGTAGCCCTCCATTGACCCTCTATCTGGGGAGTTGTTCTGCTTAGACTACCAACCTAAGAGTTGAGAAAGGAGTGCTGCGGGAAGGAATGATTTACCCACCCTGTTTGTGGGGAGATGTTGTCTGGCCCTTTATACCAGTGTCCCACCTATGTTTAAGGAAAGGTTGAAGGAATACTAGGGGAGTAGAGGTGCATGGAGGTGTCCATTACTGCCTAATGTTATGATTCGCCTAATGAGAAGTTGATTCCTAGTTGAGGAACTGGTTAGTGTTACCTAAAGGAGATGGGTACCCTTGCATAGTAAATTGGGATCTAAGCATGAATGAGATGTGTTGCCCTTCTTGAGGGATACTACCCTGATGGAATGTCTATTCAATTGGAAATGTTTATTCCTGACTAAGGAAATGTTATTTATGGTTGGGGAAATGTTATTATTCCTGCCGGACTTCTAGTGTAATGTTTACTCCTGATTAGGGGATGTTACCTAGGCTTCGGGAAGAGTTTTGAAGTGGTTATTCCTGCTTGAAGCCAGGATTATTCTGAACTATAGAAGTTTTATTACACCCCCGCCCCAGTGTACTAACCTCTACTTATTTACAGGGTTACTCTTGGGTGCTGAAAGGGTTATGCCTGCTTAATATAGGTATTAGAATGTTGATTCTGACCTGGGAGGTGGAAACGCCAACAGCCGCATAATGAACTGTGTCTGCTGACTAATGAAACATTTATTCATGTTGGTTGAAAAGTGGAGCACATGCCCACAGTTATGGAGTGAGGTGCTCCTTGCTTTAAAGAAATGTTTTCATTTACTAAAATGTTTTATATGCATAAGCCAAGTCCACTAAACTCAGGCTGGTTTGCTAAAATGCTTAATGTTGTGCAAGGGATTGTCTACTCCTACTGGGAGAGATGCATAAATTGGTCATTTCTGATTAAGAAGATGGATATACTTGCACAAGGGGATGGTTACCTATATTGCAATGTTTTCTCCTAGTTAGTGCTGGCTAATGCAATGGTTATCTGGGCCCAATGAGAAGTT
Source organism: Lissotriton helveticus (assembly GCF_964261635.1). Taxonomy (NCBI): domain Eukaryota; kingdom Metazoa; phylum Chordata; class Amphibia; order Caudata; family Salamandridae; genus Lissotriton; species Lissotriton helveticus. Next base: position 1,172,989,480 of record NC_136071.1, read on the forward strand.
CTCCCAAAGGGATGTCCAACCTTGTTATATGGAATAATTATTCTTAATGAAATGTTTAATTCCTATTACAGGAGGAGAGTTACGTCCACATACTTTTGTGGCAAATGAAATGTTTCATATTTAAGGAAATGTTTGAACTACACTTAACAAATTGTTTATTCCTACAGCGGGGAGATGTTTCCGTTATGGAACTGTCCCTTTGTGTACCTGAGGAAATGAATATTGATGCTTAATGCAGTGTGGTTCTTATGATTTTGAGATGTATTCCTTTCAGGTGCTGACCAAGAAGCAAGGCGTAGGTCGGGCCTGTGTTCCACTAAAAATGTATTTAACTATTTATTGATCCAATATTTAATATTTATTGCAGAACGGATATTTATTCATCCAATATTGATTGCAAGTTTTGAGACACATGTATTTTAAATGAATTTATGATTTCCCTGATCCTTCTCTATCTAACTATTTATCTTAATACAAATTACTTGTTTTTATACAAGCTTTGGAGTGGAGTCATTTATTGCGTGCCCGGGTTTCCGTCTCAGTGTGAGTGTGTGCTGCATGATCGCTTAACACATGTGCTTTCGGATGCCTACCCGCTCGTGCCATGCTACCCTAGGGGACTGGTGATCCCAGTTCCAACATATTGGTGTCGAGCGGTGGGATCCAGGACCTGTGACCATGCAGCACCCTCCATTGGGACAGGGTGCACAGCAATTAGGCTGCACAATTATTGTGCGTGCAAGCCTAAGTAATTGACCCCTCCACTGTCTAGCCTGTGAGTGTATCAGGGCCTGTTTGACCTATACTGTCACCCACATCCTAGAACCTTTTCCTGAATTATCTAAGTCCTCACCTGGCACTGGAGTGTTGTGTCAGGGGATGGGGATGCCTGTTGGGCGGAGGGAAGAAGGAACTCCGTACCACTTTGGGGCATGGTTAGGACCCACCCAGAGGGGAGAGGGGATGGGGGGCTGGAGGGGCAGGTCACACCCAGGGAGGCGGCCACACCAGAGAACCCTGAGAGGGCGTGTGCGTCGTCAGAGAGGTTAGAGCATGAGAGGGAGAATGGAAGCCTTGAACTGGATGAAAGGAAGCTGGCGCACAGGCTTCAGCTAGAAGAGTTAGAGCTGAAGGCCTGGGAATTATGTGCACCAGGTGCTTCCAATGGTGGCAGCGTACCCGAGGTTCGGAGTTTAGACCAGTCACAGGTTGTAGAACCTGGACTGGGGTTTCAGGTGCAGGGGTTGCCTGACCTGGAGGGTGGGGTACCAGTAACTATGGACCCTACCAATGTGACTTCCAGGGGTACCTATCCGGGGAGGAGGGTGCGGAACCCTGGAAGGGGGGGGCAGAGGGAGGAAGGACTCTCCTCTGGCACCGGTCCAGCCACAGGGCGCAGATCCTGGGTTGGGTGGCCAGGTTCAGGGGTTGCCTGACCTGGCGGGAGGAACCTCTGTATTCAGAGTCCCCCCAGTTGTTGTGACTCTCAGGGGTACTACTCCAGGTGGGAGGGTGCGGAACCCTGGGAGGGGGTGCAGGGAGAGGGAGGACTCGCCCCTGTCACCAGGTCAACTTAAGGGTTTAGACCCTAGGTTGGGGAGGAGAGTGGAAAGGGTACTACGGGCCTGGGGCAACTGCCCCCCACTCAGAGAGAGCAAGGGCCAGAGACATCTGAACTGTTTAGAGGTCAGTCCTGGCCGCATCCCACTAAGGAACACCAGTGGGGTGGTTGGATTAGCGAGAATGTCATGGTGGTATTGGGCCTGCGTCCACCTTTTTCCGCCCCAAGCAGGGAAGCCCATCAAGGGAATGATCGGTCTACCCTGGCTTTTGGCTGGGGGGGAGATGTGTGAGACTTGGCCCTTTCCCCAAAATATTTCGCCTTTTATTCCCCTTTTAAATCAGAATGCCCTCATGGTAACAACAATGTATAGGCCTTGTGTGGTGGAGAATGCCCTGTGTAGTTTAAAACTAGTGTTAAAATACAGGTGTCTTATACCCCTAACATGGCTGCCACTGACCACTGCTGCTGCAGCGGGGTTTAGTGGGCGCATTCTAGTGGCTAGGGCCTGGCTGGAACCCTCCAATCAATGTATCAACTTAGCCTGCCAGCCTGCCCACAGGTAGAATGGTGGAACCTCCTGGAAGCCTCTGGAACCTTCTGGGAGATGTGAGGTGACACCAACTGCCACTACCAACTGTCAACTGGCAGTATATAAGGAAAGGGAGGGAAACTTTCCTGAGAGAGGGGCTGAGGGGAGACCTGGGGAAGAACCTACGCAGGAGGATAGGCAGTGAGGGTCAGGACAGGGTCTTATGATACTGGAAGGGACAGGGCCTAGGTGTTGCCTTTCAAGTGTTGAGGTATCCTGTACCCCCCCCTCTGATCTAGCCCCGCGGAAGGGAACCCCCAGGGACCACTTGAAGGGATTGGCTGAGAAGAACTTGGAACACCAGCCACCAATTTATTCCCCCTTCAAGGAACAAGAAACCAAGCAACTAAATCAAGAAACCAAAGAAACCAAGCAACTAAATTAAGGGCGCAAGAAACATCACGCCAAGAAGAAACTAAGCAACCACAGGACTTTCGAGGAACTACCCAGGTATTGGCGCTGTGTCGCTCCCTGTGCCCCCTGACGCCACCTGGGGGTACCTGCGCTAACCTGCCACTGCTGTGTGGCTTGACCTGTGAACTGCCTTTATTTAAAGTCAGCTACTGCTGAAGCGCTAGCCTCCAGAACTGCCTGAATTTGGCCCCAGCGCTAAGGCTGTCATCTGCTGTGCCCCTGAAAGCGCTATAGTCTATTGGGGTTAAGCGCTGTGTTCTGTTCCTCTTATCAGCGCTAGAGACTGTGTGCCCTGAAAAGCGCCGCATCCTGTGCCCCAGAGGAGCGCTGTGAGGAAGAGCGCTGTATTATGCCTTCAATCGCGTGACTGGCTGGAAAATGCTGTGCCCTGTGGTAGCGCTGTGAACTGAGACTAGTGCCCGGTAAAGCGCTGTGAAGTAACCTGCTGAGAAGCACTGTCCTTTTTCAACAGAGCGCTACAAATAGAGACAGTGGCCGAGAAGCGCTAAATCCAGCTCATTGCACTAAGCGCTATTGCTGAATCTGCCCAGCGCTGTAAACTGCCGGAATGGCTGTGCCCTGAGGAGCGCTACATCCCTCGGGTGCCAAGAATTGCTGTGGCCTTTCTAGCGCCGTAATTGTCAAGCACTGAAGCCTCTGCGCGTTGTGCCCCCCTGAGAAGCGCTGGAAGGTTGCCTCAATCTCTCACCTGCTGGATCTTGTGTCACGCTGGGGTCGAGGAGTCTGTGTGAGGTGCTGTGTCCTCGGAGCGCTGCTGTGACGTCGTGGTGCTCTTTGAGGAGATCGCCGGCGTTGCCCTGAGGCTCCAACTTCGCCTGTCAATCGCCCGGCGGGCCCCGGTGCCAGGAGGGGCTGCCGCCGTGTTGCTGTGGGCCGCGCCCGACCTGAAGGTGAGGAGGCCGCCGGGAATTCTCGTCAGGCCACGCTAGGCCTGGGGAGGCCGGGACACTCACCCCATGTGACGGGGGTGCCCCGACTGCATCATCAGCCGGGCAGCCATTGGCTGCCAGTGTCACGCCCCCAGGAGCCGCGCGCTGATTGGTTCCCGGGCCGTGGAGACTACGGAAGGCCCGGGAACAGCCGGTCATCCCCCAGGAGGGCTCTGAGAGAGTCAGAGCTCCCCCTACGAACCGGTGCAGGCCCCGGATGGGCCAAGAGTGAAACTCAGAGGCAGCGAGGGCCCCACCTGCCAGCGTAATCCCGGTGGAGGCCCAAAGAACGAAGGTAAACCCCCGGGGAGGGGGCGGAAGGCCGGAAAAGGCCCCGAGTTCGCCCCTCCCCTGGGGAACACTGTTGTTAAACCCCATGGGCCCCTGTCGTGCCCACGAGGCTTCCCGAATTGGGCCGTAGCCCTCCATTGACCCTCTATCTGGGGAGTTGTTCTGCTTAAACTACCAACCTAAGAGTTGAGAAAGGAGTGCTGCGGGAAGGAATGATTTACCCACCCTGTTTGTGGGGAGATGTTGTCTGGCCCTTTATACCAGTGTCCCACCTATGTTTAAGGAAAGGTTGAAGGAATACTAGGGGAGTAGAGGTGCATGGAGGTGTCCATTACTGCCTAATGTTATGATTCGCCTAATGAGAAGTTGATTCCTAGTTGAGGAACTGGTTAGTGTTACCTAAAGGAGATGGGTACACTTGCATAGTGAATTGGGATCTAAGCATGAATGAGATGTGTTGCCCTTCTTGAGGGATACTACCCTGATGGAATGTCTATTCAATTGGAAATGTTTATTCCTGACTAAGGAAATGTTATTTATGGTTGGGGAAATGTTATTATTCCTGCCGGACTTCTAGTGTAATGTTTACTCCTGATTAGGGGGATGTTACCTAGGCTTGGGGAAGAGTTTTGAAGTGGTTATTCCTGCTTGAAGCCAGGATTATTCTAAACTATAGAAGTTTTATTACACCCCCGCCCCAGTGTACTAACCTCTACTTATTTACAGGGTTACTCTTGGGTGCTGAAAGGGTTATGCCTGCTTAATATAGGTATTAGAATGTTGATTCTGACCTGGGAGGTGGAAACGCCAACAGACGCATAATGAACTGTGTCTGCTGACTAATGAAACATTTATTCATGTTGGTTGAAAAGTGGAGCACATGCCCACAGTTATGGAGTGAGGTGCTCCTTGCTTTAAAGAAATGTTTTCATTTACTAAAATGTTTTATATGCATAAGCCAAGTCCACTAAACTCAGGCTGGTTTGCTAAAATGCTTAATGTTGTGCAAGGGATTGTCTACTCCTACTGGGAGAGATGCATAAATTGGTCATTTCTGATTAAGAAGATGGATATACTTGCACAAGGGGATGGTTACCTATATTGCAATGTTTTCTCCTAGTTAGTGCTGGCTAATGCAATGGTTATCTGGGCCCAATGAGAAGTTCTCCCAAAGGGATGTCCAACCTTGTTATATGGAGTAATGATTCTTAATGAAATGTTTAATTCCTATTACAGGAGGAGAGTTACGTCCACATACTTTTGTGGCAAATGAAATGTTTCATATTTAAGGAAATGTTTGAACTACACTTAACGAATTGTTTATTCCTACAGCGGGGAGATGTTTCCGTTATGGAACTGTCCCTTTGTGTACCTGAGGAAATTAATATTGATGCTTAATGCAGTGTGGTTCTTATGACTTTGAGATGTATTCCTTTCAGGTGCTGACCAAGAAGCAAGGCGTAGGTCGGGCCTGTGTTCCACTAAAAATGTATTTAACTATTTATTGATCCAATATTTAATATTTATTGCAGAACGGATATTTATTCATCCAATATTGATTGCAAGTTTTGAGACACATGTATTTTAAATGAATTTGATTTCCCTGATCCTGCTCTATCTAACTATTTATCTTAATACAAATTACTTGTTTTTATACAAGCTTTGGAGTGGAGTCATTTATTGCGTGCCCGGGTTTCCGTCTCAGTGTGAGTGTGTGCTGCATGATCGCTTAACACATGTGCTTTCGGATGCCTACCCGCTCGTGCCATACTACCCTAGGGGACTCGTGATCCCAGTTCCAACAGAATGCTTCTACCTTGTGTATTCTTGGGAGCATATAGAGGCATGGATATCTGGGATGCTATATTCTGAGATACCTACATTCCAGATCCGTTAGGAGACATAAACCGTGCCAATGTGCCAATTTCTCGTTTATTGGAATGGGGTTGGAACACACCTTCCTATAGCAAGTTATATCACTCATCTGTCTCATCACCTCAGTTCGATATTGTAAACGATTCATTTCAACTATCCCCCACATGCATCAATCTAGGATTTTGCATTTCTTAAATAGCGAAAATTAAGGAATCGCTATTTAGGAAATGCAAAATCCTATGCATCAAGAAATCCTAAAAGTTTTTAGGATTTCTTAATTTTCGGAAATTGCGATTCCTTAATTGCGAATCGCAATTAAGGAATGGCATTACATTGATTCCTATGGGCCTAGAGGCCCATAGGAATCAATGCCGTTTTGCATTTTTTTTTTTGCACTCGCAATTTTTTGATGCATTGCAAGGGTGCAGAGGGGGGTCCAAAGGACCCCCCCCCCTGCACCCCTGAAATGTATTTTCAAGTGCATGTTTCACACACACATGTCCTAAGGACATGTGTGTCTGTAACATGCAAGTTTAAAAAATGCATTTTTTTGCTTTTTTAAACATTTTCGCAAATTAACACGAGGGTCAACCTCGTGTTAATTTGCACTTCCAATTTCAAAATTCGCTATTTTTTACAAATTGATGCATTGCATTTAAGGAATCGCACAAATGCGATTCCTTAATTGCATTTGCATTTTTAAGAAATGCAAAAAATAGCGAATTGTTTCATGCATCCCAAAAACGTATTTAGGAAGTGCAAACGGCCGAATTTACCGATTCGCACCGTTTGCATTTCCTAAATAGGTTGATGCATGTGGGGGTATGTTACCTCCGCTGTCCGCCTCTCGAATTATAAGAGAATCGTTGGGTTTAAGCTTATTTAACACCAGATACTCATTTCTGGTTAAATGTTTCTTCATATATCTTTTGTTACATGTTGATCTAGATTTATCTTCCAATACATGTAAATCATTTATAACCTGCTTGTAAAATAACTCTATCGCACTAAACTGTATACTTTGTGGAACAAATTTAGATTGTGCCTCAAATTACTATCACTAGAGAGATTAGGTTGTATCTGCATTTCATTAAGCAATTCTTTGATGTCACACTCCTCATCTAACGATAACATACAATGAACATTTTTAACATCGGAAATGGCCATGTCAGATAATTCACTACTTTTATTAATGTCATATTTTTCCAGGATTTAGAGCAAAAAAAGTTTTTGTTTCCACGTTCTTATAAATTTTAACACATCGATTTGAACCCCAGAAAAATCACAGCCTTGAAGAAGTCCCCTGATTTTAGGAGGACACGTAGGCTGCTTTCTCAAATTTAACTTGCTCTCTCATAGTGTGTTTTGGGAGATATGAGACATTAAAGGTCTACGGAACCTTATACTCTTAAAAAACTGTGCTCCTCTACTTTTGTAGTTAGTATAATTACTGGAGCTATAATTCAGCACAGGGTGAGATACAATTGTGGGGATATAGGACCAGAGAACCTGGACTGCACATTGCCAGAGGACTCTGTTTTACACAAGGAGGATTACTGCAAATGAAAGGGACCACGTGGCCTTCCTAAATAGTGCTGGTCTGGGCCAACTATCTGCTGCTGTGTGGCACACCTGAAATGTGATCTCCAATGGCTTGTCGAGCTTGCTCCCTGTTATTTCGGAGGTCTCTGGGACATCAAAGATCTCCTAAGAGGGACCCACACTGTCTACCTGTGTCACTTGAAGCACAGTGCCCTCTCAAGTGCCCACATCATCTGGTAACTGGTAGCGCGATGTGAGCATGGAAGGAAGAACTGTGCCTAGAGACTGGATTGCCTTGTGTGAAACCCTGCAGGCCCCTCATCATGGGGACTTGGCACACATGGCGCGCTTCGTCGATCGTGCCACATCTCTTTTGTGCGACACACCGACTGTCTGCTCATTGTGTGTGGTGTTCGATTTACAGGTTGCGACCCTCAGAGGTGGGGCCATAACTGTTGTAGTGACTCATTCTATCTCGTTAAGCATTGATGAATTTGCACTTGTGTGTGTGACCAGAACTGTCTGGTGCGACCAGTAATATCAACGTGCACCGGACGTTGTGCCTCATTTCCAGGGAGGCACGGAATTTGCAACTCTTCATTTATGTGTGTTACCGGAGTTGTCAGGTGCAGCCAACATCTAGGTGCACTGGACATTGTGCCTCATTTCCAAGGAGGGACGGATTTTGTAACCCTTCATTGTGTGTGACCGGAACGGTCTGGTGTGACCCTTATCATTGTGCACCCAAAGTTGTGCCCGGATTACCTGGGTGCCACTCTGATCAATGTGTACCTGACGGGGTGCCTCCTCCTTCCGAGAGGCCCCCCAGATTTTTTTTTTATTCATTCTTTGTTCCCTTACTTGGACCTCAACCCGGCGGACCATTTGCCCTCTCCTCATCCTGCCTTTCCCGATGACACCATGTTGCCAGTTAGTATTGCCGACTCAGGCCTGGGTGGTGAGAGTGACTGACTGGGCTGGAGGAACATTTCCAAGCACGATCGGAAGTGGGTCAAGTGAATGTGTGACCCCTGCCTTCGCAGAAATGGACAGCTAAGGGAAGGCCCTTGGAGACTCTTTTGGTGAGACCATCTATATACCTCGGCCCGTGTCTGCTCCGCTTCCTGTGGGTGAACTTCTTGAGTGGTTGCCTAACCCCTTTTACTGACTGCCTCCTAATTAAACTTACTACCTACCCCCACTTGCTTCCTGTGACACTGAGAGTGAATTCAGCCAAGTGCGGCCTAGTGCCCGTGGGGAAGGATGTGGTGTGGTGTCCCAAATTTGTGCGTGTAGGATATTCAGGGTGAATTGGAGGGCGGAGGGAGGCTGGACCATGGGGTCTGCAGTGTGTAACCAATTGACCTGCTGAGTATCAGTGCACCGCATTAGGGTGCTAAGTGCGTATGTGTGCAAGTGCTTCTGTAGGGACTTGTCTGCTATTTGTTGCACCACGTAGCGGTGCGGAGTGAGTGAGTGTGTGTGTGTGCGGGACTGACAGTGGGGAACTGCCCGTGATTCACAACAATGGACAGTGGTTTGCCTAATATGTTGATTTCTTGCCAGAATAGCATTACGTGGCATTGGTTTTACCTGCGTGGTATTGGCCCGCGGTGCTGCTAACAAGTGTTACAATTTGTGGCATTTACATATTTCTGATATCATTGTGACTCAGGGTGCACCCTATAACTGTATGGCATTGAATTATAAGAATTGCTAGGGTGGGCCTGGGGTGGACAACGTATTGCACCACAAAAGGGTGGTGGAGAGTGGGGTGTAGATTAGGATCTTTATCAAGTGTGCATATTACTGATGTCATTTGAACACGTCTGGGCCTAGTACTGCTAGTAGTAATTTCCATTGTGATTTATGCCAAGAAATACATGATGCTTATGTTGTGTTGATTTTTATGTGTGTTGAATACAAACGTTATTTACAATCATCTTTTTTTTTTTACGGAGTTTTATATAGCGCGAACTTGACCCAAATCGGGTATCAGAGCACTTTACATAGCACCAGTTGAATTAGATGAGGACACATTCATTTTTGTTAGGCACAGGGAGATTAAGTGATTTGCCCAGAATCACAGGATGTTCAGCGTCATTGCCGAGACTCGAACCCAGTTCCCCAGATCCGAGATCGACCGCCATAGCCTTTAGGCCAACCCCTCTCCCCACATGTGAAGTCTCTTTTGTGATGCTCAAGGTATTTTCTCGTGATTGAGTGCTGTGCCATTGCTTTACACATTGCCTCTATGATAAGCCTGACTGCTCAGTGTCAAGCTACCCAAGGGTGAGCACAGGCTATGCAGTGTGTGAAATCCCCGGCCCCTGATGGAAGTGGCAGGTTCTGCCTGGCTGGGTTACAGGACCAATAAATAAAATACTAGTAGTTGGACAGCTGCACTGATTGTGCCACCCACTCAGTAGCCCTTCAAACATGTCTCAGGCCTGCCACTGCAGAGCCTGTGTGTGTGGTTTTGAACTGCCATTTCGACCTGGCAAGTTCATCTACTTGCCAGGCCCAAACTTTCTCTGTTATTACATGTAAGCCACCCATATGTTAGGACATAGGTAGCACCATTGGCAGGGTGCAGTGTATATAAAGGTAGGACATATACTTGCGAGTTTTGCATGTCCTGGTAGTGAGAAACTGCTACATTCGTTTTTCACTACAGCAAGGCCTATCTCTCCCATGGGTTAAAATTGGTGCTGCCTTGTAACAATTTACAGGTGTTTCTTCCAATTGAGATTAGATAGAAAATTGGAGTTTGGTGTCTCTGGACTCACAATTTAAAACACATCTTTCAGTGCAGTTGGTTTTTAAATTGCAGGTCTGAAAATTGCACTTTTAGAAAGCTGGTCTTTTCTTACTTTAACCATTCTGTGCCTCTGCCTGTCCCTAGAATACATGTCTGGGTTGGATGGCAGTTGGGCTTTGTGAATTCGCTCTAGACAGTCACACACAAAGGAAGCTGAGGTGTGCCCTGCATGGCCCATCAGCAGGCTGACGGGTCTCCCTGAGCTAGAGTGGTGGAAGGAGTTGATATTTCCACCTGAATAGGGCTGTTCCTGTCCCCTCACCAAGAGCTGCCTACCCCACTGTAGTGTGGCTGGAACCAGGGCCAGGAAGGAAGGGCTGGGTTTTGTGCAATACAAAGACCTTCCTTTGAAGACTCTGTACTAAGGCAAAAATGGGCCTCTGATACTTTATACTCAGAACACTTCTGGACTGAGGACATTTTGCCAGGTAGAAGAGCTGTTGTGCTGCCAGGAGGGAGTGCCACTTTGCTGCTTGCTTTGCTGTGTTACCTGCTACCTGCTGCTTCTGTCATAAGAGTGAGAAGACTGGACTTTTGTTCTCTACATTCTGCTTTGTAAAGTTTCTCCAAAAGCTTGAGTTGAGCTTGCCTCCTGTTGGACGTGTCAAGGCCATCAAACACTTCACCTGCAGCACCAGGGTTCCTCTGCTGAGAGCAATACACTCCAGAGGGGTGGCAAATCCAGTTCCTGTGCCCTTGGGATTGAGTTTCTGTGCTAAAAAGAAGAAAATCAGCACATCAACTTTGAGCGCCACTTCGGGACCGGTGCCGCTGCCTGCACCGAAGCTGAGGTCACTCAAAGAAACAACCACAACTTGCAACTCAAGTTCTGATGCCACCGTAGCACTTCCGAACAACCAACAGTGTGTGAGTATTGAATACCGTGTCACTGAAGTCTGTGACACCTGACTTCACCTCAGCACCAGTGGCCCCTTGATGTGACATTGATGCCGCAAAATCAACAGCTTGACCATCAATGCTTCGACACCACACCGCCATCGAAATTAACGCCTCACTGCAACCGCCGCATCATCTCCCCCTGTCCCTCGCATCATCCCCAGGCATGAGCTGCTCAACGAATCTGCACCACCTCCAGTAACCAATGCCACACTTGCTTCACCTCCATTGTTCAATGCACCGTTGATGAGTGCCAACGTGCCAATGACCTACATAGCCGCAAGGAAACAATGGTGCAACTGCCTCAGCGACTCCTCACTTTCCCAGCACAGTGCACTATCTTTGATTCTTAAAGTTTTCAAGGGTACTGTACTGGACTCTGTTGCTGGCCTGTGTGACAATTTTTGTTGTTTTGTCCTTGTTTTACTCAGATAAATATTGGCAATTTTTTAAAACTGCTGTGGAGTACTTTTGTGGCGTTTTCACTGTGTTACTGTGTGTGTGTGTATAAATACTTTACACATTGCCTTTTGGGATAAGCCTGACTGATATGTGCCAAGCTACCATGGGGCTTACTTACCCTGACTAGGATTGTGGGTCTCTACTGGGACAGTGTGCATACCTCTGCCAACTAGAGACCCCATTTATAACACTGCCTTACTAGTGATGATTTAAGAAATACATTAATTGTACTGAAGGCAACAAGAAGAAATTATCATCTAACCAAGCACTCAAATTGCAGGCAACTACATCACAATGACTCTTGAACACTTTAAAACAGCAGCAACTTTAAACAAGGATAAAGGAACTAAATAGCCCTCTCACTGGGCACCTGCAGTGCTGGCAAAGTCAATAGCCATTTTTCAACATAATATACACAAATAAAAATTAAAAGGCTCACTTTGAAAGAGCTGTGTCTCTGAGGAGAAAGGAACTTTTTGTAAATGAATGTCAACAATGTGCACAAGCGTTGTGCAGTCACTCACTCAAGCGAACCAACGGGTAAAATGGGCTGCCCTGTTTCCAATGCTGCATGCAGTGGTGGGTAGAAGCAAAATGTGAATGACACAACAATAGACCAATGGATGAAACCTGCTGACCAAAAGCCCCTCTATGTATGTATTGATTTTTTTTAAGAATAGTCTGGAAAAGCATCCAAAGCTGTCTCAAATGCCAGACCTAAAAAATGGCCTCCCAGGCGATACGCACACAGAGGAAATACCTGATGCATTATACGGTTGGTCTGATGATAGGGCCAGATCAGCCCTTGAGCTAATAAGGGGATGTCACTTGCTGCATGTCAACATGCTACATAAAACATAAGTGCCCCTCATTGGATGAGCTCATTACAAAAGCCACGCCCATAGAACAGTTTGGGTTCAAGAAGTGAATGATGATAAATGTGATAAGAAATCCAATGAATTGTGCGGCCAGCACTGGTGGCAAGAGTCCAAAGCAGGAATTCAGCAAAGAGAAAAACATTGAAGGCAAAGTAATATGTCATTGTTGCAAACGTACCAGCCACAAAGCCTCATTGAAGGATGGTCTGCCAGAGGAAAATACTGCAAAGCATGCTGGAGAAAAGGCTGCATGCCAGAGCATTGGGGGGTGAGAACAATTAATTACGGTGAGGGGAGCACAAGTCAGTGAAGGGTCTGGTCCTGATGGTGATTGCAGTAAACTGAGGATCATGATGTTGAAAGGGAGAAGTCAGTGGGGATGATATCACTGAAGGAGATCCTGGCCCAGCTGTGAGTACCTGTCAAGTGTTAGGTAAAGAGTTGCAGGTCATGGCCAAGGGCCGCCTAAGGCTCCCGTGTTTGTTGAGTATGACCGGCCCTTGGCTGGGTTGGCGCCCTACAAATGCTGACTTCATTCATGCATGAATATCTAACCAGATTTATAAATTGCACTACCAATGCAGTTACAGGCGGAACACTAGCATTTACCACCCAGATTTCCAGAGCATCTACAACACGCTCCACCTGCACATACTACTACTTGAGTACATCTTCATTCGGACATGAAAATGTGACAAGATCAATACTTGAGTAATGTAGTTTTACTTTTCATGCACAGGGGTTTCCTGTTATATACAAGAACAATAAAAAGAAGAAGAAGAAGAAAAAGGAGAAAAAGAAGAAGGAGAGAAAGATGCAGAAGAAGAAAAAGGAGCAAAAGAAGAAGGAGAGAAAGATGCAGAAGAAGAAAAAGGAGCAAAAGAAGAAGGAGAGAAAGATGCAGAAGAAGAAAAAGGAGCAAAAGAAGAAGGAGAGAAAGATGCAGAAGAAGAAAAAGAAGGACGAGGACGAGGAGAAGAAGAACAAAAAGGAGAAAAAGAAGGAGAAGAAGAAGAAGAAGAAGAAGAAGAAGAAGAAGAAGAAAAAGGGGAAGGAGAAGAAGATGAAGATGAAAAGAAGGAGAAGAAGAAGAATGAGAAAAAGAAGAAGAAGAAGAAGAAGAAGAAGAAGAAAAAGGAGAAGAAGAAGACCTAGCTAGTTGGCCGATACCCGGTGGAGCTACCTGATGGATGTTCGACATTACAACGCATGCTTTTACATCGCATGCTTTTACAACGTGAGTTTTACAACGCATACCATTACAACGCATAGTGCTTTGGGGCGCTGGATAGTGAATTATTTAATTTACTATTCCAACTCCAGTCCCCGTGGATAGTAGGGAAGGTGTTGGATAGTAAATTAAATATATTCCCTATCCTAGAGCGCCCCCCTGCGCAATGCGTTGTAATGGTTTGCGTTGTAAAAGCTGCGATGGTAAAAGTTGCGTTGTAAGTGATGTTTCCCTACCTGATAGCTATAGAGGAGAGGGGCTGTGGACTTCCCCCTCGGCCATCACCTATCCAGCCGGACTTTGGGCAGATTTTCCCTTCGTCTCTCAGTCGTATCTCCCTCCTACCCCTTTACCCTACCCCCTTACCCTTCTTCGCACCTTTGACCTCGTCTTCAATGATCTTTAAATGTTTTTCTTGCAACTGATGTAACCTGTATCTGATGTAATTTTGTAACATTGTGAAACCTCATGTAAAGTGCTCTGATAGCTTCAGGTCTACACAGCGCTATCTAAAACACATCAAATAAATAAAATAAAGAAGAAGAGAGAGGAGGAGGAGAAGAAGGAGGAGTATGAGAAGAAGAAGAAGGAGAACAACAGAAGAAGAAGGGGAAGAACAAGAAAAGGAAGAAAGAGAAGAAGAAGAACGAGAAGAAGAAGAGAAGAAGAAGTTGAATGACATAACTTTTTTCTGTACTTTATTTAGGGCTTAAAACTGCACCTCCGCTGTTTCAAACTACTGTAAATAGCAGGTATTACTAATGCCCAGTTTAAAGGTCCTCACACTTCTATTCCAGACCTGGATAAAGCCACAAACTTTCCAAGAACATTACTGATTTGACCCATCACTGCAGCTCCCAGAGGCACCGCTGAGGCTTTCAACATGTATCACCAGATCACAAGCTCACAAGCAGAGGCTGCTACAAGTCACAGGCGCCCCTCGACTGTTGACATTATTAGTATGTTCCTGCTCTATACAGTCGTGATCTGCATCTGAAGGAGCAAATGTCAACATTAAAAGGTGCCGATCCACTAAAGCATTTATGAGAAATGGAAGCAGTCCTAGACAGTTCTTTAAGTGGGATGAAAAAACTGGGGGGTCTCTCAAAGGGGAGTGGCCAGTGTAATTAGGGGCATGGCTTTAACACACTTATGCTAAAAATCTGTGTTTAGCATAGTGTGCGCCCGACTTGTTTTTTGCTGTTTCTGTCATTGCATCCAGATATGTGATACAACAAGAAACATCACACCTACAACAAGTCAGGACTATTGGCTTTGTCAATGGTTGCTAGTTGCATAGGATAAATAAGCTGCAACTATGGCTTGTTACATAAAATATTGAAAAAGCTTCCAATTAAAGCCCTGGTGACCCTACCACAATGTTGCTGCTCTTGCGTTTCAGAGAGAGAAGGGAAATCCAGAAAGACAAGCATTGGCATAGCCAATAGGTCTCGCCTTTGGGACCTTATAAGTGTTTAGCCACGCAACAGTTGATGTTGTTGCACCAAGGATATTGTGCTGCATAACTAAATACTTAGAAGGTCCCAAAAGCGAGACCTATTGGCTATGCCAATGCTTGTTATTTTTTGTTCTTGTTCTTGTTATGTTTTGTACTTCAGGGGAAGTATCTACAAAATTAATGAGCAATGATGTCAATGAGGACACCTGTCAGACACAATGATATCCCTTCACCTTGTGTTCAAACAATGAATGAAATCGAAAAGTGTGGAAGAAAGACAAACAGTACCCACGGTCAACAAAAGTCTTCAGTGGTATTAATGAAAGTAAAAAGGTCATGACATAAGAAGATACTAATAGAAACAGAACAAAGACTGCAACGTATCACGGTGATGTGTCCTGAAAAATGGAAGAGTGAAAACCAATGCTTGTGAAAAACATGCAACTGAATTGCGCATGATAGGATGCGCAATTTAAAAGAAGACAACAAAAACGTCAACTATAATTGATGGGATTATCCTGGGCGTCGTGACTACAGTGACAGTGAAGATGTGAAAACAATAACCGGTGTATGCTGGTTCGTGGAGACAGCAATTGAGTTGTGGACAATGCGTGTCTGTGTGCAAGGTTTTAAAACATAGGTGATTGAGAGTGAACGGCAAGTATAGGGCTGCCAACTCATGAAATTATAAAACTACAATTATTCCACAACGTGAGTGACGATTAAATCATGAACAAATGCGCGTTTAAGGGTGAGATTGTATAACGCGGGTTGCAGCACGATTAGTGCTGCCAGCTCATGGAAATAAAAACTACAATTATGTAACAACGAAAATGCACCATGCATATGAAAGTAACTTCAAAATGAGTAGTGGTAAATAAAGTCGACAAGATAGACTTATGGGTCTGAAAGTGGTGATGGTCGCGTTATCAGGAAGTGAAACGTATACAACGCATGCAGCGTCAATGGAGTTTAAAGTAGGAGGATGTATCGGAATGAAGGAAGGGGCTAGGATCAAAAAAGAAATGGGTGCCATCATGGAGTGGGGAGTAATTTAATTTAATTTAAAATTTAAAAATATTTATAGAGCGCGCTTTTACCCAGCGGTTTCATGGCGCTATGAGTGAACCATAAGTCAGCAGCATTAGGAGAGGGTTAAGTGGCATAAGCTAATGTGAAGAGATGGGTTTTGAGGTCCTTCCGGAACTGGAGGTAGGAAGGTGATGTCCGCAGGGCAACAGGAAGGGAGTTCCAAAAAATTGGAGCCAGAGCAGCAAACCTCACTCCACCGACCCTTTGTTTTTTAAAGCGGGGGATAGCTAGCAGGGCCAGGTGAGTGGAGCGAAGTTCCCTGCCAGGAAGATAAGATTTAATGGCAGAGCAGATGAACTCTGGGGCGGTGCCCGACCTGGCCTGGTAGGTAAGGCAACCTAGTTTAAAAAGGGCGCGCTCTTTCACAGGAAGCCAATGCAGTGCTTTTAGCAGTGGTGTGGCTCGATGGTACTTCGGTAGGCCGTGAATCAGGCGAGCAGCCTGATTCTGCACTAACTGCAAGCGATGGATTGCATAGGCAGGAGCCCCGTTATAGATTATGTTCCCGTAATCTATACGGGATAGCACCATGGCCAAAATGATTATTTTTAAAGCAGAGGGGGAAAAAAAACGGGAAACTTTCCTGATTATTCTGAGGGAGAAAAAACATGAGGATACCACAGAGCTAACCTGCGGATGGACAGTGAGTTGTGGGTTTAGAAGGATCCCAAGAGTTTTTACTGTGGATACGGGGAGTGGAGGTACACCAAGGGATGGGGGCCAGAAGGAAGGGGACCATGGGCTGCAACCACCTCCGGTCAGGACTAACTCGGTCTTGTCCGGGTTGAGTTTGAGGTGGTTGCAGTTCATCCAATCCTGTATGAATGTCATAACTGTACGGACATTCTGGGCGGATGAAGATGGATGGGAGAGGTTGAAAATTAGTTGGAGGTCATCTGCGTAGTTGAACACGGTGACCTCCAGCTGCTGTAACATAAAAATGAGGGGATATATGTATAAATTAAACAAAAGAGGGGAAAGTGATGAACCTTGAGGGACCCCGCACTCTACCTTGCGGGAGGCCGCGGTGAAATCAGCCAATTGGACCGCCTGGGCCCTCCCAGTGAGAAAGGACTCGAGCCATAAAAGGGCCGAGCCCTCTATGCCCGCCGCCCTGACACGGTGGAGAAGGATGGAATGGTCCACCGTGTCAAAAGCGGCGGACAAATCTAGGAGGATCAGGGCTTGCGGGAGGTTGATGTCAATGCCTTCGCGCAATTTGTCCATTACTGAGATCACCACTTTCTCAGTAGAGTGCAGGGGACGAAAGCCGGCTTGACAGGGAGAGAGGCAGTGATTTGCCTCTACGTGAGTGCTCAGAGTGGTCGTGACGTGACTTTCAAGGACTTTTGCTAGGTAGGGTAGAAGGGAAATGGGGCGGTAATTGGAGGGGGAAGATGAGTCGGCATCAGGTTTTTTTATGATTGGTATGACGACCGCCGATTTGTGTGAGCTGGGGACCATACCGTGTACGAGCGAATCGTTAAGAAGGGTCAGGGGGGGCGTGGGACAAGTTGAATATATTTTCTTGAGGATGTGAGCAGGGGCAAAGTCCAAAGGAGAGCCAGATTTGACCCGGTGGAGCAGGGGGAGTAATGTGTCGTTGGTTAACAGCGGGATGTTAGTGAGTTTGAGGGTGGCAGGGGGCGGGGAAGGATTAACAAATGTGGGGGAGGGCAATGGGATATTGTGTTTGATTTTAATAACTTTGTCAATGAAGAATTCATTGAGCAAATTGCAGAGGAACTGGGAAGGGGGGGTGATGGCCGTAGCTCTGGTGGATGATGCTAGCTCATGGATGGTGGAAAAAATTTCCTTAGAACGGGATTCGGCTGTCATAATCCTGCCCGTGTAATATTCGGTTTTGGCTGCAAGGATGCCCTTTTTATAGGTATGCAAGACAGACAAGTAAATTGTCTTCTGTGCGGGGCTATAGGTTTTCCTCCAGGCTCGCTCGGCAGTAAAGTGCACAGAATGCAGTGAGTACAATCAGTATTTAAAATTAGTGCTCCAAAATAAAAAGTGACAGTTTTAAAATAACGTAGGTGCCGGCATCTAAATCATGCCTGCGCACGCTGAGTAGGCTCACAAGCTTAACGAAGGAATAAGCGAGCTTTTAGATTGAAATCCAGCTTGCGCTGCTCATAAGCTCTCCAGCAAACCCTAGGCGCTTCCACCGACCTAATGGTTCACAGTGAGCCCTGCGCTGCTTGTCGTTTTGTATCCTGCCTCCCCGAAAGCGCTGGACCGCTAACTCCGGCCAGGCTTCCCAAACAACACAGCCCAAGATGGCGCCTCGCCCTCCACTCAATCAGCACTGTCAGCTGCGGTGGAACGGGGCGAGGGAGGCCGCAAGAGGGGCAGTAAAGTGCACAGAATGCAGTGAGTACAATCAGTATTTAAAATTGGTGCTCCAAAATAAAAAGTGACAGTTTTAAAATAACGTAGGTGCCGGCATCTAAATCATGCCTGCGCACGCTGAGTAGGCTCACAAGCTTAACGAAGGAATAAGCGAGCTTTTAGATTGAATTCCAGCTCGCGCTGCACATAAGCTCTCCAGCAAACCCTAGGCGCTGCCACCGACCTAATGGTTCACAGTGAGCCCTGCGCTGCTTGTCGTTTTGTATCCTGCCTCCCCGAAAGCGCTGGACCGCTAACTCCGGCCAGGCTTCCCAAACAACACAGCCCAAGATGGCGCCTCGCCCTCCACTCAATCAGCACTGTCAGCTGCGGTGGAACGGGGCGAGGGAGGCCGCAGGAGGGGCAGTAAAGTGCACAGAATGCAGTGAGTACAATCAGTATTTAAAATTAGTGCTCCAAAATAAAAAGTGACAGTAAGTAGCCGAAGTCCAATACAAACATAATCGGTGTAATCCAGTGAACATGGCAATAAAGCATGATCATACATGGAGAACAAAATGGTTACATTGAACATCAAAGTAATAATGAAGGTAAACCACAACCTGGAAAATAACACATGCAATAAAACAAAACATACACAAGAAAAGACTATGTACCCGTGGTTCTGGATGGTAAACAGAAGATGAATGTTAGAAACACAGCAATAACAAGCATTGGTCTACTGATGCGCGCACCGCAACAGCACAAAAAAGTGAAAGTGAAGTGCGGGCGCGAACGGGAGTTGTGAGCACGCGCGCGAACGTGCAAGAGAGCGCGCATGCTTGTGCGCGTTCTAGCAAGCGGGGGGCCACTTTGGGAGCACTTCCAAAAGCCGCTACTAAATGTCTCTCCTAGCAACGCATGCGCGCTGACTCAGCGAGACCTAAAAATGACTCTCTTTAAAGGATTTCCCTTCCCCCACAACGCTCCCCTGGTATGACGTCATGCCGTAACATCTCCACTACTGAGAAGTGAGCAGCGCACATCGATGTGCTTTCTGTCTCGAAACGGGTCTCTATTGGGTTGTTCTGCACCCTGGCGCTTTTATCCGGACTGCAGTGACAGTAAACTGCTGTCACAGCCGTCCAGAAAAAAAAGGACCGCCTGTGCCAGGGCTCAAAACAGAGCCCGATAGAGACCGTTTCGAGGCCCCCTTTAAAAACTGCCGGTGCTCAGACCCCTTGAGACCTGGTCCACTTAAAGCCCTGGTCCTAGAGGAGAACTCTTTTACGTACTCTTACACGCCGTTGTGAATCAGCCCAGACCTGCGCCTCCCCAGAAGCAGAAGTGCAAAGAGGCACAGACTCATCAATCTGTACCAATTATATTTAAACATTCTCCAAATATTACCACTTTAGATTTTTTGAGGCCAATTCCCAAAGGCATGTAAGAGTATTTGAAGGAACACCGCACAACAACTACGTTCCCTACTGGAGACGCCTTTGTGAGTACACATCCCTGCTTCTGGAAGCCCGGATCTGACACCAGGACCTGCAGGGGGCATTCTGCGCAGGTGAATTCGACAGAGGTGTGAAAACGCTGCTGTGAACCTTCCTGTGACTGGTTTGTTAATGTTCAGATCCTAAATCTCAAAACTACCAAAGGTTTACCACTCGCCCCAGACAGCCCAACAGCATTTCCAGGTACAACAAACAAGCCTTGCAACAATGCTAACACGCTGATACACGGTGGCAGGGTGTAGGGTGCCGCGGCCCGCAACACTACCAGTGTTAAACAAAAGTAAATTGGAAACTTAGCTATTGTTTCCTGAGAAGTCTCATGCAAAATGCCCACCCCTGAAGACCAGCCCCCGCCAGTGGTCTGAATATAACATGTAAACACAAAGATGAGAGAGGCACGTACACAGAGACAGCTAGAACACAGTCCTTGGATTAGTCCATACATGAAAAG